>NC_141082.1:19347098-19947098 GCF_041138505.1 Cibotium barometz | reverse complement strand
GAGGTCTGCTATGCTGTGGAGGCATATGTGATGGCCCAGGATCCTTCTTTTCACTTCCACGTGTAACTCTTTTTGATGGCCCTCCTTCCTCATTTTCCCTTTTTCGCTTCTCCTCTACCTGTGCCTCATTATTTTGGCATTTGGCAATATAGGCATGAATGGATAAGGAATCCACAGGCTCCTCCCAGCCAGTCTCAAGACGTATACAATCACCTACCTCATGCAAAGCTTGCTTTGACACTTTCTTTGACGCAATTAATTCCATTGTTGATGGCCAAAAATCCTCATTCTCATAATCCTCATCATTCTCAAATCCCTGCTTTAATTGACCAACCTTTAATCCATAGGTTGCTGCCTCAACCATAGAAATGGCATGACTAGCAGCCATATCCTCTACCAGCTTTTTCATCCCTCCTTTCCCAAAGTTTGTACTCAATGGAAGACCAGTCTCTGTAAGATGGATTTTCCCATCTTTGAAAAACACAAGTTGATTTTTAAGAGCTTCTTTATAGCTAGTACAATCCTTCTTTGCATGCTCTGGATCATCACACCATATGCATCTATATGTAAACCCTTCTTTGCTTTGAGGTCTTTGCATAGAAGCCTGCCCCAATGGTAGACCTTTTTCTTCAATCCTGGACATCTTCAATTTTAAATCACGCATACCCTTGATAAGCTCATCCATCGGCCCATCTATCTTTGGAATTGTAGCAGCTGGTTTGGATAGACTCTCAGGGGTAACAGCAGTTATTGGGGTTGCAGAACCCATCACCATTTTATCCCTCCTCCGCTGCCGCTTTGCTAACATAGTGACTGCATCCTCAACATCATTCCAATCACTCTTTAATCCCTGCTCTGTATTCTTATCCTCAAGGAGAATTTCCAATTTCTCCTGGAGATCTTTCCCAGCTGCTTGCAAGAAGAGCTCTGTTTTTTCTCTATCCAAAGTTGCACGCTCTATCCTTGACAACTGGGCATAATGCTTCTCAAACTCTCTTAGCAATTCTGTGGCAGAAATTCCCATTTTAGATTTTGTGACCCATTCCAAGAAAGTTCGTTTGGTCACTCGCTCAGAATCCTCCATGAAATATTCATCCTTTAAAGCAAGCTTGAACTCTTCCCAATTTCTGCCACCCTGTGCTGTCTGCAATCCTTTTATGCGCTCTCTTATTTCAGGAACGCATACCAGCTCGAAACTTCGAACCATATCCTCCTCAGTCACCCTGTTTAGCTCCATCTCCTTTATATAATTGCGCAGGTACTTTGTAATGTCCTTCCCATCAAATTGATCCACCTTTTTCACAATTGATTGTAATGCCTTGGTCGTGGAAATTTGTCCCCTCTCAGCAGCTTGTTGCTCTTGCATGTACATGGTAAACATTTGAAACATCTGCATAACTCCGGGGTCAAAATGAACCCCCTGACCCTCAGAATTCTCAGCCATAGCTTCCTTGTATATTTCACCACACTCTCACCCCAGCAGTTTCACGTCGGGTTCACCAAAAACTGTCGTGATGTGTGCGGAGTAGCCAGGAAAGTACGAGACTTCTAGCTGTGAGAGTTGGTGCCAAACCTAACAAGGGAACTCACATTCAAAATTTCCCAAAAGGCATAGGACAAAATCATCCTCAAATTCGTGTTCCAATTGCTTATCCCTTTCCAAGCATAGATTCACTGGCTTCTTTTTCCAAAACTTTCCAGCTAATCACATGTAGGCATAACATAACCTTTAAGTATTTCCAACATACATGTGTCCCCTTTCATTCCATACATCCACTGTCCATTCCCAACATCTCATAATGTTCTTTATCACCTGAAAATCTGGCTTAAAATTCCAACAACTCACAAACACAAAATGATATTCGGCATAACTTAAACATATTCATATGATTTTAAAAGAAATCCATGGCCTGCATTTAGTTCCACTAAGATAGAATCAAAATCAATTCTCACTAGAGTCGTTGCTGTATTTCTGACTCTTTGATTCCATGTCACTTGAAGGAAAATCCTCACATAACTTCATATCAAAATCCACCCTTTATTTTTTTTACAAAACCTTTGAAGGTTTGTTGGCATCGTGTATTTTACAAGAGGTAGGTAGGAAAAATAAAGAGATTTTATCCAAAAAAAACTTTACTTATCTGATGGCGGGGAAAAGCGAATTTTTTTCGAATTTCTTTTAAAAAAAATCATTCCACGCTTCACTGCAAGCAGCGTACTGCCGGCGCATAGTTGGCTTTGTGAATTTGTAGTAAGCATATCATAAGGTAGAAGCAACTTTGCTCTCTATTTCGAGCCCCAACACTCCATACACAGTCGTTCACTGCATAAAACCAAATGTACTGGTCGAATGGACGCTGTTCCCTTATCTCTGCAGATTTTTTTTCTCATACTGGTTCGCCGCCGTCTGCCTCCGGTCCTTTTTCTCTCTTTCCCCGCGGAGAACTCGCGCTTACCACTCTTTTGCAGCTATTCATCCGGATTTTCCAATTACAAAATACTGCGCTTGCTCCAGAAAATTCTAAATAAAAGAAATATCTTCCCTTTTCCACGTACGCTGCCACCCATTATATATTTCTTCTAACCTTAGCATTAAGGTTAGAATTCTCATTGCAAGGCATAACCTTAGCGCTAGTCCATCTTTCACCACACTATTCTTGTCTTTTAGGTATGATATTCCCTTCTTTTTAATGGTCACAACAATTTCCTCAAACACTTCAACGTGGATTACTCTTTGTGTTTTTGTTGCTTCCAGAGGGTATATAAGAAGTTTCTTGTCTGGCCCCCTCATGACATACATTCACCCATAAGGCATTTTAGCCGATGATACTTTGAATTCTCTGCTTTGGCACAAACACAAGATTCCCAAGGCATTCTCACACCTATGAAGACATGCTTACAAGCCCCATGTTTTCTATCTCCACATTAGATATACATAAGATACATGTACCTCTACATGATGATCCATGAAGTCCAAGTGCAGTTTTCTATCTCCACATTTCCCCAACATTCAATGAACTCTTCGGCACTGTGATGTTCATTAAATCTCCATTTCTCTTGACACCTTCATAGTTTATAAATCATCATATCGGCCCATGTGATTTATAGAATCCCCAATTGCTCATTCAAGTATTTCTCCATGCCTTCATAAATGCATTCCTTTGTGCATTGGTATGCCCTCATGCCATCATATATAACTAGATGCTTCTAACTTGCCCATGGGCTCTGAGTAACAGCAAAAACATCATCCTCCATACTCATATACAAAAAACTCCTAAATCTGACTCAGCCTCAGCTTGTCTTATTGAACCTCATATACAATATGAACATATGTACATGGCATCATATAATGACTCGTCATGGCACTTAACCCCCATGCATCTGGATGTGTATTTAATGGCCTCACATGCACGGTTTCACATCATAGACGTGCCATGGCACGACAACGTCACGACAGCGTGCGTGAGGAAGAAAAATGGAACAAGGTGTTAGAGTTGTTTTTTGAACTCGGGCATGGATCTGGTTGTTTGTCATTACTAATCCTCAACAGATGAGTCCATGGCTCTTTTATATGGATCTGTTGGTTGATCTTGCTTATCTTCAATGAAGATGGATTTTCTTATAAGATTATATTGCCGGGTACTATGAGCTAGGAACTATTGAAAAGGCCCCTGAGTGAACACGTGGTGAGCGCTCTGGTTGCCAATGATGCCATAGGTACACCGATGAAGAAATGATTGAAAATTAGGATTCAATGATACTATGATCAATTATGATCAATGATACTATGGTTTCATTATTAAGAGATTTTTTTAAAGACAGTTGAATCTGTGAAAAAAAGGCAATTTCATATTGGGTGTGTAAGTGGTGTGACTATCGAACTTTGCTTGAAGCGCGGCTAGGGGGCCTGGGAACTCTTTTCCCTGGTACCCGGGGCAAAACATAACCAAATTCCTAAATGGATCCTATCACTACAGTGGTTGGGCTGTTGGCTAACCCATGGGATTGGATGGGGTTAGGTTGAATTGATGGATCCCTAAAATAAGACTCAATTCTGTTAAGTTACGATAGTTGAAGTAAATCCTGGATAACCCTTGTTCTGTGGAAAAGAATCAACGGCTGTGCCTCTTGATGAGGAAAAAAGCATTGGACTCTATGATCCAAGTGCAAGTCTTTTCCTTGATCTAACCATATGATTTATGGGTTTGGTCGAATCAGTTTGGTTAGTTAAGACTCTTGACTACGTTAGAATAAAAATATCTTGGAGGAATCGCCTATGTCTGCTGGGTGAGGGAAGTTTTTCCGAGTTCGGTTTTGGAAGAAGTGAGAGGTTCTACCCTACGTAAGAAGTGCTACTTCCACTGCTAGCACCCCCGGAATTCATTGCATGGAGGGGGCAGGGATCTTTCATAGCGCATGCCAGTAGCTACCTACGCATGCGGGTACCTTTCTATGCATGCCAGTAGCTACCTGTGCATATCGGTACGCATGCCGATAGCAACCAACATATGGCGGTAGCTACCTACGCATGCCAGTAACTACCTATGCATGTCGGTAGCTATCTATGTATGCCAGTAGCTTTATGTATTATGCCATATGCATTAGCCTTATGCATAAGGCTATATGCATAAGAGTTTTAAGTATTTATGTTTCTTATGCATAAGGCTATATGCATAAGAGTTTTAAGTATTTATGTTTCTTCTTTGATAGATGGCAAACAACTTGAGGCGTGATATTACACGTGACGGAGGATTCGATAACCCAACAATATTGATAAGTATATATTAGCCTCAAATTGTATCTTATCTTTTAATTAAAGAAGGTTATCTTGAATAACAACTTTCTAAAATGTTCATTTGTTTGTATGTCTATAGCTTGAAGTAGTGGACTGCCCCCCTATGTAAGATGGATATGATTTTGCATTACAACGGGGTCTGCAAGATCTATTTGATAGGGTGCAAGACAAAGGATATATTGTTATTACCTGAGGACATGTTTGGCAAGCATGTCAAGTAAGTATATTCTTAAACTCTAAACCTCTTTGTTTTTGTAAAACTGATTTTCACTTGTGTTAGTTTTATTGTGTTTTAGGATCATGTAACTAGATTCAGTGGTACATGTTAAAATATACGCCCAACATTGTCCCTTAGCCATATAACAAAAGGGGCATAGGATATGTACAAGCCTAAGGTTGTGTGTAGCTCCCAATGACATAAGCAATGATGTCAATCCACTCATGTATCCAGTCATTATTGGGATGTATCTCTCAAGGCTATTTATGCCTCATGTAGTTGTTCATTTGAATAGGATCAATGATATGAATGTTATCAACTCTCTTTCATCACATGAATGGCTCATTCACTCCCCCCCCTTAAATCTAACATGGTATCACAGTAAAATCCTAGGAAAATTAGTTTTATTTTTCAAATTTCTCATTTAGAGCCAAAAAAGGTGATATTCTCCCCCTTGAATTGTGGATCTCACCTTTTTTCACCAACCCCCTGCCAGTGGAGGACTCCCAGTAGCGAATCCAGGTAGCTTTAGGGTGTGATTTCAACTAGAGAGTTACTCATTAGGTCTAGGCGCACCGTTTTGTACAGTCAATGCCTGGTGTGCGAGAACAGCAGCCACGACATTAGCAGAATAGTAGGCCGGCGCATTGTTTTCCCTAGCTTGCTGGTCGTACCACGAATGCACTCTGTAGTAGCAGCTCCCTTTGCTGCCATTGCCTTAGGGCTTTTGAAGCCCTGTATCTGAAGGCCCTTCACCTCAGCCCTTAGCCCAAAAAAGGAGCTGCGACGCGGTTGCTACATCAAAAAACACCAGGCGAGATATGAAGCTTTCCATGAAAGCTCATTCCAATACTTCATTTTAGTCTTTTTTAACACTAATCAAGTGTTAAATAAACACTTGCTTGGCCCTATTTCTTTAAGAAAGGTTATTTTCTCTGAGGAAGCTCTTCTACATCAGCACTTGAAGCACTCCATCAATCTTTCAAAAGCTTCATCAACACTTGAAGGGGGCTACATCAACACTCCAACTTCATCAACATTTGAAAGTGCTCTGATGAGCCTTTTTTTTGGGAGGAAGGAGAGAAGAAGTACACCATCGAGCTTCAAGGAGGTGCCTATACAGTCACCACCAACTTCAACAAGAAGAAATGTGCTACATGTGGGAAAGACAATCATCACACCAAAGATTGCTTCACCAACAACCCTTGTGTGCATTGTGGAAAGAACAACCATCCACCTCACAAGTGCTACTACAAAGACAAGAAGAAAGACAAGGCTAACCTTGTTGAAGAAAGTCACTTTACAGAAGTGAAGAGTTTTTGTAAGAAAGATGAATCCTATGCATTGTAAAATTTTGTTGGTTAAAGCCTTTTTATTGTTATGGGGACACTTGTTGTATGATGGACCTTGTCACAAATGTGGTCCAATCGTTGTTGTGTACATGCATTTTTCCACACCTTGATTTGTAGAGAAGAGAGCACACACCCTTATGTTATAAAGGGGAGCCTCTATCTCATTGTTTCAAGGAGGGACGTTGTTAGGCAAAGCCTATTTTTGAGTGTCAATTGTCCATGTTTGGCTTAAGGAGGGTGTTAAAATATAAGCCCAACATTGTCCCTTAGCCATATATCAAAAGGGGCATAGGATATGTACAAGCCTAAGGTTGTGTGTAGCTCCCAATGACATAAGCAATGATGTCAATCCACTCATGTATCCAGTCATATTGGATGGATCTCTCAAGGCTATTTATGCCTCATGTAGTTGTTCATTTGAATAGGATCAATGATATGAATGTTATCAACTCTCTTTCATCATGAATGGCTCATTCACTCTCTCCCCTTAAATCTAACATACAAGTGTCCATGGCGGTATGTAGCAATCACTACAACGTCATATTGGATGGATCTCTCAAGGCTATTTATGCCTCATGTAGTTGTTCATTTGAATAGGATCAATGATATGAATGTTATCAACTCTCTTTCATCATGAATGGCTCATTCACTCTCTCCCCTTAAATCTAACATACAAGTGTCCATGGCGGTATGTAGCAATCACTACAACATGTCAGGGGCACAACAACATTTTCTAGCATCGCTTCAACAGTGCTTTTTTTGTCGAGATGTTGGGGATTACGTTCGCTGCTGCACAGTGCACAAAAATCTCGTTGCTTAGCAGTGCTTCTAGCAGCCAAATTTCATTGTTCTACAGTGAAATTTTGTTGTTCCATGCAGCGAAATTTCACTGCTGAGCCGCACTGTTAGCAACAAAAGTTTGATGCTATACTATGATTTTGCTGCTGAACAGAGAGGATAACAGCAGGATTACACTGCCATTTTCGATGCGAGGAATTCCAGAGAGTTGTTGGATGCTAAATTTTGAAAATACATGTCACATGCACATAGAAAATGATATATAGTTTTAAAAAATCATCCATTAAAATCCTTGGAGCCATGTTTTAAGCAAAAACAAAAGATAGTTGAAAACTTTTGAGAAGCGAAACAATGTCAAGATCATGAATCTATTCCATCTTGTAATAAATCCATATGTGCTGCTTCATCAATGTCTATATCTAATGGAAGCTCAATGAAAAGACGAGGTTATATATCAATATCAATATCACTATCATGATCCCATGAAGCATTGTCATGATTGATAGGTGACTCATCATCTTCTTCTGATTGATGTTCCTCATGCTCTTCATCGACCCCATCCAAAATGTTTTCTTCATCATCTTCTTCCAATGAGCTGATTTGAGGTAGTACTTGCACCTCATCCAGAGATTCAGCCTCCACATCTTGATCTTGAAAGATATGTTTTGAATGAGGAGAAACTTGTATAACATATCACCACTTTGGATCAGTTCTATTGGCGTGAAACACAACCTAATATCACAAAGCAAAGGGGTTACACTTTTATTATACTACATCAAGATTTAATTTGGGATTGGTTGGGTTACTAACCTGTTGACAGTAATGAGGTAGTACGAAGGTATCTTTCTGATCATTCTAAAACTTGGTGGAATCAATTTGGAAGAACCCATGTGGATGCTTCTTCATGGTTGCTTAACCACCTCTATATATCACCTTGAACCATTTGACATCAAAGATGAATAGACTAAATGCTCTAAATCCAACCTCAAGAATATTCTGAATAGTTCCACAATACTCAAGATTGTCCTCTATGACATTGGTATCATGTCTACTGGCTCGACTTTCTTGCTCAAAAGTTGCCATCACACCACAATCAAATGTGTTTCTTTTAGAATCAACACGCTATGTGCGAAAGTGCCTTCCCTCTGACCATATTACATTCAATAGTTTGTACTAACATTAAACAAAAGCATGACATTTAGTATATATAGTGCATTAAACAAGGTATATACGTGAGATAGAGATGAAGAATTTACTTACTTGAGGGTCACATCCTCTTGCATACTCATGCTCTTCTCTTGTGATCATGTCTCCATTTTGCGATGCCATCGATATTGCCATACGAAGCCATTCTATATTGACCACCTTTGGTAGAGGTTCCAAGCTAGACGAAAATGGCAAGTGTCTATTTGCTCTTCTCAAAGCTCTTCTCTCATCCTTTTGTCTATTGATTGCATCCTTGTATCTCCCAATCCACGTCTCCATGATGGGACTATTTAGAATGCAGGACGTATTCACCTTGTGGTGTAATGTTTCATCCAGTCTTCATTGCCTTCCTTCTCCCTGAGGCACATTAGTGATTAGTCGGTCATCCTCCTCATTGATCCATAATCATGGCATGCAAGGATCTATGCGAGATATATGTTTTGAGATATACACAAGAGACTCTTCCATCAACCATACCTCTGCCATGCTTGCTTATGGCCTTATTCTTTGTCTCAGAAAGTCCTTCAAGCTTTTCATGAACCTTTCAAGGAAAAACATCCATCAAACATGAACAACGCCACACAACACCACTTCATCAACCAAATGCACCACAAGATGCAATTGGTTAGTGAGAATTGTTCTAGGGAAGTTGTCCTTGATCATACACACTGCCTCAACAGCATTGAGATGAGCCATCTCAATGGATGTAGGATTTATCTCCTTTAAGGATATGTACCTACATACATAGCAAATACGTGTACTATTTACCAATAAATAACTTGTGAGTGCATAAGAATTCCAAATAAGCAATATAACTTAGTGAATTGAAGAGAAGATTCATACTGCACTAAGCTTCCCATTTTGTAAATATCCTCTCTCAACTTCTTGTCTCCACAACGAACTATAGCAATTGGAATAATAAACTATGCATAGAAAAAAAATGAAGTTAGTATATGAGCTTACAAATTATGTACCACAAAGAGAAAATGAAAAAGTAAATATTTATATACCTATAATATCTTGTGCCAATCATGTGTCTTGAGCCCATATATTTGTTCCTCTTGTTTCTCTTTGGTCTTTGTGAATGAACCCTTCAATGAATGCATTACTTCCGTTGGTGTACAAAAAGAGGCGATCAAACTTTTCACCTTATTGTGCTCGCTCTTGGTTAATATCCATGGTGCCTTTGGTAGGACTATTTTACCACTTTCACTTTCAATTGGCCATGCACTTTGAAGGCATCCAATGTTTTGTAAGTCATCCCTTGCACCCTTTGTTTCTCTTTTACCAATTAAATGGTCCCAAATATTTGTTGCCACATTCGTGAAGATATGCATGGGATCTAAGAGATGATTGATCTGCATGTCACACTAATATGGAAGTCAAAAGAAGATTGAGTGTCTAGACATCCCATTTGGTGGTGGATTGGGAGTGCTTCTTTATGCCTCAAACCAATCTCTACCTCTCATCACAAGTGGTGAGACATCATGTGGCACATACCTGGGATGTGAAGGAGGGAGAGATTGACGATGTTTGTCATACACCACCTTCTTAAGTGTAGAGGGTCTTTTTGAAACAAGTGATGGTCCACAAATCGGACATGCATGATGTCCGGAGGTTGCCAAATCTATTTTAATTGGCATGATTGAGATAGAGATATAAAATTAAAGTTTAAAGGCTAAAACTTATGCATATAAGGTTCAAGTAGGTACCTGAGCACTCCGAGAACCCGGGATAGTCCTGCATTGTCTAAAGCAAAACTCCTTTCACCTCCGCGCGCCTGACGCCTATTTATTGGCCTTGAAACGTCATGTACTTTGATACTTGGCCATAGTGTCTCAAGCTTCTCAATCGAAGGTTAGAGGTACACATCCATGTTTGCCACCTTATATTTGCCTGGTACAAGGAGAGCAAGCATAATATGACCTTTCTTGATTGCCACCATGGAGGAAGGTTGTAATTCACTAATACAATAGACCAAGTAAACCATGATGTGGACTTGAAGACAAATGGGTTAACACCATCCATGCCCAAGCCAAGATGTAAGTGACAAGGCTCATCGTTAAACTCTGGCCATTGATGCTCTACATGTTGCCATGCCAATCAACTACGATCCTCATGATGCCATTGGTCGAGCGATGAGTAGCATGCCAGATCATGAGTTCTGCAGTCCCCTTATATTTAAACATGTGTTGGATATGCGAGGAATGATAGGGAAGTGTCTCAAAACCTTTGAGACACTAGGGAAGTGTCTCAAAACCTTTGAGGGAACTTTATCACCTTGCAAATCATCCCTATAGTGGCTCTCCCCACATTCTAGACATTGTGTTGCATCTTTATTAACCCCTCTAAATAGCATGCAATCATTGGGACATACGTGTATTTTTGTGTAATCCATACCTAGAATAGAGAGCATTTTACAACACCCATCTTGTGAGTTAGGTAATAGATTTTGAGGGAGAAGAATCTTCTTGCGAAGCCTACAACATAGGGTAAGAAATCATATGTCAAAATATTAGCAAGGAGAGTATATAGAGTATGAATTATTTTCAATAGAATGAGGCGGTCTTACCGAAGAAGACTTGTGACACTTTCATCACTCCATCCATGTTCAATAGCTCCAAGTTTTCTCGTAGTGTGGAGTACAAACATCCCTCATACAAAGGTGTGCTTGCCTCTCTATGCAAGGTCTCCTCCTCTTGTGACATTGGATCTTGCTCACTATCATCTATGACTTCCCATTAAAATAAGTCATCTACCATATCGTCCATGATGAGATTCTCTTCCTCCTCATGTGGCAATGGTGGAGGCACCTCATTCATTAGTTGGGGAAGATGAGTCTCAGCCATGCTTTCCATATGAAACCTTGCTGCCTTCTGCACTCTACTCACTCTATGTCATCATCCGCACTTGGTCATGCCACTATCTCATGAAGAGCATATGTTCGGACATGCTCAATTGTTATACAACGTTGTCGTATATATTGGCCCTTGCATTGATCACACACACAATGAGTTTTCTCTCTAAACCATGCCTCGGATCCAACTTTCGGCCCTTGATCATCACTGTCAGATAACTTTAACCTGGCCAAGACTGATTTAGGGTTCATACAAAACACACAACAACATCCAGTATTGTAAACAAAAATTTACCCGAGTTTTTGCTACTGGACAGTGACCACAGTAGCGTTTTTTTGCTACAGAGCAGAAAAACTACGCTACTCAGCATTGAAATTTTGCTACTTAGTAGCAAAGCTAACAGTGAAATTTCGGTGCTCAGTAGCGACCTGTGAAACTATCACTCCCGCCTAAATCGTCGTCGATGGGTGTTAATACCTACCTACTTCCCTATTGCTGCACATGCATAGCTACGTTTGCAGTGCGAGTTTTCCTCGCACCTCTACTCATCCCTCAAGCCTCTTCAATCAATCAAGTTTCCCTCTCTAAGGTAAGCTCTCTTCTTGCTTTCTTCCCTCTTTCATGCTTTTATGTATTCTTCCAAGCTTTCATGAAAAGCTTGGAAATAGGGTTTAGGTGAGCTTCTCTCCTTTTCTCTCTTTCCCTCTCTTTCCTCTCCCTTTCCCTAACCTTAGCCTAATGCGTAGAGCTTTAATAGAGAGCCTTGATGGAGAGATCCAGGGATTTCACTTACGTAAACGAAAACATGTGAACATGTCAATAACACAAAAAATCCATTAGGAACTCAATGGAGTCTTTTTGGGCCCTTTAATTTGCCATTGCCTAATGGAGGTGATTAAGAAATAGACAAATAGGGAGATTACATGTGGACTGAAACCAATGGTTTGTAAGAGCCTAGAAGGTAGTGGTCAAACTTAGAATAATAGGCTAAATAGGCTCTTTTTTAATTTTTAAAATCAACTAAAACTCAAAAAATTTATACGTATATGAATTTTTTCCCTATTTTTTATAGAAAAGGATAGCTGCAGCCTGCAGCCATCATTAAGTAAGGTCTCTAAAGTGATAGAGGCCCAAAAACGAGTTCCCATGCATTCAATGCACATTCCCCTTCACTTTCCACTATCCCTCTCTCCCACGTTCCCTCCAAAACACTCTCTCTTCCCCCTTTCTCATAGCAGGGCATTTTTCACTCTCTAGACTACTTCTTTTAGCTATCTACCTCTTGATCTACCTCTCTCTTCACTCAGAAACCTAGATCTATAGCTATGGAAGCTTCATCTGCAACCTCCTCTCAGAAGCTATGGAAGTTTGATCCTCACTTACATTTCCTTCCTTCATCCTTCTTCCTTGTCCAACCTCCTTTTACAGAGTGTAATAGCAGAGCTTAGCTATGGAAGCTTGATCTGCAACCTCCTCTCAGAAGCTATGGAAGTTTGATCCTCACTTACATTTCCTTACTTCATCCTTCTTCCTTGTCCAACCTCCTTTTACAGAGTGTAACAGCAGAGCTTAGCTATGGAAGCTTGATCTGCAACCTCCTCTCAGAAGCTACCGGGAAGTTTGATCCTAAGTGCAGTACTAGCACAGCCAAGCCCTTGGAACTTGCTCTACAACTCCTTCTCTTTTATACATCTCCCTAGTCTAAGTTTTTTTCTCACCATTCTATTTTTCTTTGCCATCAAGGTTTATAATCTCCCTAATATATACATCTGATGTCTTCTTCTAGAGCTCGAAGGCCTCCGATCAGTATTCAATCTCTCTCTTGTAGTAGTGGTCAAGATGAGGATGGGCACTGGAACATCAAACAGTACGAGAAGTGGAATTGGATTACGATGCAGCCTAGTACAAGAGGAACCCACAAGGTGTCAAAGCGATACGTTGATATACAAAGTCACCATTGGAAAGGGCGGATATTGGAGCTCAAACAAGATCGTGATGGAAAAAAGCTAGCCAAGGTCCAACATGTTTACAAGGCAACAGAGCTGAAACTAATAGACCATGACCAACGTCAATGATTTCTTGCAAATTGTAAGTCATTTCACCACTTTATATTCTTGTTTTTAAATCAATTGTGTGCTAATAATGGTATACTGAGCACTGCTTTGATTGTTCTTGGGTTTGCGTAGATATTTTTCCCTCAAACTATAGTGAGTGGGAGCCTATGGAGGCAATTTCAGGAACCTTTGAAGCATACCATGTGGAGCTTGGTAGTTTAATCTTTGGAGGGTGTCCAGCTGCACAACTTCTTGCGCGAAACATCTTCTTCTATGAGGATACATATGTGGTTCCCACGACAGCAAATGGTACTGGAAAATTAGTTCCAGAACCTACGCCAACTCTCACATCTATTGAATGGCCAATTCCAGATAATGCTTCAGTGGCCATGGCTTGTTTGCAGATCGAAAGCAAGGTGCAAAATGCTATGAAGTGCACATATGGATCTCACAAAGCAACCATAACCTGCTTCATACCTCTACACCTCTTTGTGTACCTGTTCCGTACAAGTGACACACATCGCACCCCAACTTTATGGATTGCAAAGGGGGAGAGAGCTCTCACTTGTTTCTTATCACCTGCATGGGATAAAAAAGTTGTTCAACACAATGGAGACACCATCAGATGCGGAGTAATAGTTGAGAAGGTTGTGATGCGCTACCATATTGCCAAGCAACAGTTGTCCATTGCGTTTCCTTACAGGCGATGGAAGCTTACAAATGGAGAATGGGAGTCGTTAGACTCCGACACAACCTCTACAGAACAGGGTGTGCTACATATATCCATGCAAGGTGGGGATGTAGAAGATGTTGCTGTGAATGATGACTGGTCCCTTACCAACTTACGTGACTACTTAGTTCTTCAATTCTCACTGAGTGGTGATTTTGCTTTGATAATCAATGGTAGAGTAGTTCGCAAAAGGCAGGAACGATCTTAGAGAAATTACTGTCCCTGGCTGTGTAGCTATCAAATAACCACTGGATATGTAATCTTGGATTGAAGTAAATACAATTTCAATTTTTTTGCCTCACCGTCTTATTAAGGTTTTTCAATTGTCTTGTGCAAGTTTTATTTTTTTGTGATAGTGTAAGGTTGGTCACACAAGCATCTGTGGCTTGAGCCACTAGTAAATTAGAAATGACCTTGCGATGGAAGGATACGTTCTTGCTTTCGCATACCATTTTTTTAAAATTTTTTGGTACTTAAAAATTTTAAAAGTTTTTAAAAATTTTATAACAAGATCGCCCATTTATAAACGATACTTTACTCATTTTCATCAATTGACAATTATCGTTCTCTCCTAACACTTGCTCTCAATTTCGCATACCTTTCTGTATCACACACTCTCTATTTCTTGCAATCACTCATAGTCATGGCACCTCTACTTGACGCACTTATTGCACAGCTAGGAAAGCTTGAGTTACTTCATAGGGTTGACGAGATCATCCCTATGTTTGAGGGAGCAATTGATGTGCGTGCAACAATGCATCTACACGCGGATGCTTTCACAGATGTCATTCAGTATATGGATGAACACGTCAGCACGTACTCCATCATGTTTGAGGGTGATGAGGGCCTATGGGTTCCGATTGACCTCATCAAGTACATATTCAGGGAAGACAAGAATTTTAGATTTCTCCTATCAAGGTTTTTAAAATCCCTCACAGAAAAGGACTACAAGAATGAGGAGGAAGACTTACTCTTGGATCTACAAATGGGCAACATCGGCACTTCTTTCGTGAGCTGGGACATGGTTTTGGTCCTTCTGTTACAAGAGGGTGTGGCGAAAGAAAGTGGCAAAGGAAAAAGAAAAGGGCAAAGCAAAGCTAATGGAGCAGGTCCAAGAGGCCCATGCTGAGGAAGAGAATGTTACAGAACAATGGGAGGCCTCAATGGCATTGATGGCTCTACAAGAGAATGTCCCTGAGGAGGTTTCGGACCTAGTTCTAGAGGGCGATGAAGTACTTGAGGAGGTCCCAGACCTTGTTATCATGTCTTTGCATCCAATCATTATTGATGGGAAAGAATTTTTGTTTTTGGATGACATTGCCAAGACACTCGGGTTTCGCGAGGATGAGGCACTGTCTATTATTGCCGTGAATGCTGGGGGTCAAGACAAAGGGAAAGTGAAAATCTCTTTTGAAGATGACAACCTCACAAAAGCGCTTGCATACGATATTGGTAGCAGTTCCTTGGAAGATGTAGTGGCCAAAGCACTCGTTGAAATAAAGCAAGATGTGCAATTCTATGAGAGCATAGCTGCCTTTGAACCACACATGCCCTTGGTTGTGCTGGCGATGCTCAAGACCAAGGAAGCATAAACTTGACAAATGAGCAACTAGTTGCAAGTGACGATGCAACTGAGGTATGTCCTAACTTCTTAGTTGTAAAGCAAATTATTTTTAGTTGTATCATTTCACGCTTCCTAAGTTCTATATTGACATGTTGACAGACTACTTTTGAAGTGGACAAGTTTGCTATGCGTGTAGGAGGAACGCGGCCAAAGTCAGAGGGTCGAGATGCATCTCTTTGGCACTACATACCTGCCCTCAAAGCCGACATAGTGTGGGCTATGCCGAGCTCCTAAAATGTAAAGCACTTAGTGCAGTCTTGTTGGAGAACCCCTTAGCCTCAAACATAAATAAATGTATTTTAGTAGCTAGGGAAGCTGCCTTGTATTGCTTTACGGGCAAGCATCCCGGCTCAGTTTTAAGCCATTGTGCCCTTTCTCAGGCTCAAGGAATCAATGAGCCGAGTGATATATTCCAAAGCTTAGGCCAGAAACCAGCCTCTAGAACTCTCTCTCCTGAGGTCTTCCAAGAGCTTATTAAAAAGATGTAATGCAAACTTCTCTTCCAAGTTTAATAAAAAAATTTTGTTGTGCATTGTAAGTTGTGATTTTTCCTGGCGTACTTGTGATATACCATTTCAAGCCTCGCAATTTCAAGATTTTGTTCATGTGTTCATAGTAAATATTGTTTAGGATTCATTTTAAATGTGATCGTGATTAAAAAAAGTAATCGAGATTAGGTTAGAGCGGTACGAAAAAATGTTGTATTTATAGATGTATACACACTCACATATATGTATATATATGTACATATATGTATATATATGTACATATATGTATATATATATACATATATATATATATGTGTGTGTGTGTGTGTACCTATATATATATAAGATTATGGGGCTATTGAAAGATATATATATATATATATAATATATATATATATAAGATATATATATATATATATAAGATATATAGAATATATATATAAGACATAAGATATATGTATATATATAAGATATATAGAATATATATATATATATATATATATATATAAGACATAAGATATTATAAGATTTTGGGGCTATTATAAGATATATATATATATATAATATCTTATATGAATAAAGGGCTATTAGGGCACCTAAAGGGCCTTATGAGCCTCACAAGACCCAAAAAATCAAAAAAAAAATGCCATGTGTGCTACGACACGAAAATCGGCATTTTGACCTGGTCAAACTGGCGATTAACGCGCCGTAGCGCACATGGCATTTTTTATTTTTATTTTTTTGGTCTTGAGGCTCATAAGGCCCTCAGTAAAGGTCTCTAGGTGACTTTATAGGATCTACCTTTTTTGTATATATAAATATATATATATGTGTGTGTGTGTGTATATATATATATGTGTGTGTATATATATATATATTTGTATATGTATATATATATATGTGTGTATATATATGTGTGTGTGTGTGTGTGTGTGTGTGTGTGTGTGTGTGTGTGTGTGTGTGTGTTTTTTCCTGTGTGTATAGTGCTTTTATATTTTTTTTAATGAAATGTTCATTGGCACTGAGCATACAAAAAAAATTAGACTCAACAAAGAATGTAACACAACTCAAAAAGCTTTCATTAATGTGTGAAAATGCTACAAAGGAATTTGGGAACATTACAAAATTTTGTAGGGAGAATTACAAAGTGGGTTAGCCTATTGAGGTAGAAGGCTACGCTCTAAACGTAGGCATAGGGCTAGGGACATATCTACAGGCTTCAAAGTGACTCTCTTGGCATGTACCATAGCCAGCACTGAGTCTTCAAAAACAGAAACTACAATATCTTCACCAGCTTCTTGAAGAGCTTCAAGAGCTGTGCTCTGTATGCGGTCAACCCTGTCAGTAAATTTTTCCATTGTTTCTCTCACCAGTCGAGAGAATGGTGCCTTGGGGATGAGAAGATTTGTGCTTTTTTGATATTTCCTAATCTCTCGTAGCGCGACTGTCCCTGGCCTCCATTTTCTCTTCTTCTTTGTAACCGGTGGAGGCGGTGGTGGTCTTTGATTCTCCCACGGTGGTCGTTCAGACCTAAACTTCTTTTTCTTTTGTGCACGCTCTTCCTCTTCTTGTTGGTCTCAAAACTTGCCCTCCATTCTTTTGCCACACGTCTTGACTAGACGTCTGGATGTTGTGGTTGCTTGTGGCTGTGCTTGGCTTGCCCTCCTTGCGTCCTCTTTGGGCTGCTGTCTCTTTTGCATTTCTGTGTCCCAAGCCGCCCTCACAAGAGCAAACTCTTTGTCAATGGTATCTTTCATGATGCCATAGGACAAGAGCTCAACCTCCCTGTTCTGTAAGATAACCTCTAGCTGTTCTAGGGTGTTGGCCTCAATAACAATCTCCGGTGGTTGCCCTTGACCTTCCTCGGCTTCTTTTCTACGCTGCTCTTCTTCCGCTTCTCTACTAGGCTCTGCTTCTTCAGCTTCCTTCCTGCGTTGCGCTTCTTCGGCCTCCTTCCTGCGCTCTTCTTCTCTCATCTCCTTTGCCTCTTGCTCTGTTACTATAGGTAGATTTGTCCTTTTTGCTGTAGCAGGTAGTGGACCGAGTTGATCGAAAAACCGCAAGTCTTGCTCCTGTTCTTCTGGCATGGCCTAGGTATGTACGAGTGCGAGAGATAGTGGGAGGGCAAGAGAGAGTAGAGCACAAAGAAGAAATTGAAATGTGGTGGCTATAAATGAAAAATGACTTAAATATGTCTATAAATATAATTTTTTAAAACTTTTAGAAAATTTAAAAACACAAAAAGATTATAATCAGAGTTTAAGCCCATGAGGAACCACACCAACGCTTGCTTGCTACCCACTGCCGTAGTCTCTCCCTAGCATTTGATCTGTTGTATCCTTCAGTTCTTCTTGCATTAACAGTTTTCATTATTTGATGCCTAAGAGACAAATTACCGCGAGTTTTCTGCCTTTTTTTACCAACCAGAACGCGATAGAACCAGTTGAACATTTCATGGAGCGCATTACTCTTGACCCACCACCATGGCGAGTGCCCTTAAAATACATGGCCTTTTCTTGGTAATGTGATTTCTCCATGCCTTGATTGCTCCAAAGTGCTAAAGAGCCATATCTATCGAGGAAGTATGGCCCTTGTGCATACAATATATGCTGCATAGATAATTACAAAAAGTCAACAAACAGTATGAAGAACATACTACAAGGACACAAGAAATATAACATTACCATGTAGTGAGTAATGTGTGTTTCTCCCCATGCCTCGACCATTTCTTCTGTAAATCTACAAGTGGCTTGTTTAAGTGCCTCAATACCATGGTCATCCAGGTGAGGTCGCTCTAGAAGATCGACCATTTTATTACACACCTCCCATACACGTGCACGTTTTATGCCAAGCCTGGCATCATTTCCTCGATATGTTGTAACATCACATATCTTCTTCCAAATTTCAAAGTCAGTGTGGCTATGAGAACCCAAGTGGTTTGATAGTAAGTGTCTTGCCTTTGATCCACCCATGCAAATTTTATTAGGGTTGTCTTGTGAAGGGTTTGATTTTCTGTCCTTTGTCAAGACCACTGCTCCAGCATGTAATCCCATAGAGGAAAGTACACCCTCTAGTGCACGTATCGACTCTTCTTGTCGATCTTCGGGCTCCATGTTCCAGATATAGTTTATGTGGAGCATCAATAGCTTATCCAAAATCCTAAGTCTTGCATGTAATGTGCACACATGCACTTGACATAGTGGAATGTCCAAGATTGGGTTCCAAGCATTGTCCTCCTGGTCTCACGACTAGGTGGCTTGCTCTGGTCACAACTTAATATGCCATTATGCCATACCTTTGATCCTTTCCTCTGTTCATCATCAAAAATGATTACTTTTTTTGCACCCACCTGTTTTTGACTTTTGCCTTTGCTAGGTTGTTTCCCTTTTACTCTTGAGTCTACTGCTGTCTTGGAATGACAACAGTAAACATATGAGAATATAGTATTCGCACCTGTTTTACAACCCAACATACACTTTAAGGTTTTTAGATCGCCACCCAAGTGCCATTCAACGTTAAAGCAGCCTATTCCGGGAACATCAAGCTTTTGACCATTGACCTGACAAGAGACGACATGTTGAATGCTAGACCGTTCAAAATACCACCTCAAGGTATCATGGTTCTCTTTTGGGAGGACCCATGCTGCTTGCCACTAGATGTTCTTCTCTGATTGAATGCTGTAGTAGTCTTGCTTATGCCCTTTGACCCCTATTGTTGCTGTCTTCAGTTGCATCCAACTCTTGGGTCTCTAAAGGCTTTCCTCTAAGTGCTCGGCTCATCAAGGTTAAACTAACACGCTCCAGTCTTTGACCTTTAACCACTTGACATTCATCCAGCTTCAAGACAAACACGGCATTTCCACCTATCTCTTCAAGTGTGAGGCCATAGTACTGAATCATTGCTTTTTGTAGCACTTTCATGTCAATGTAGACATTGTTATATGCATTGTATTCAAAGGGTTTGATTGTTGGCATTGGCATAATATCCTCCACCCACTTGTACCCACCATTAAACATGGATGCAATATCACCATTAGCACACTTCTTTGCCATCTGTAAGCTATAAAGTGTTGGAAGCAAGGATTGCGTAACTCCCTTTGCTCGCAACCCTAAAGTGATTGACCTGTACATTTCTCTGTAACCTTTCTGGCTAATACCTGCTGAGTCACATATATCAAGCATCTCTTTGGGTGTGACAATTTCTTTGATTTCCTTCAAGAAATGTTGACGAAGGGTCTCCCGCAGCTTATCATTACCAGAACTTGTTATCATTTCCATGATATCCTTCTCCTGAAGGGCATGCTGAAGAAGGGAGACATTAACATTGTCCTCAACATTGTTACATCCTATTATAGCTGTTGCACATGCCCTACAATCGCAAGAGTCACCCATGAGAGATGCTTTATTCATTAATTGCTTCTCAAAGTTACTATAATTCCTACAAAAATTTTTACCTGGTTGTTTGTTTACGCCTCTTGCATATGCCTGCTGTCTTAGAAAGTAACCCAACAGCTTTACGTTTTCTTTGCCTTGCGTGATATCCAATGGGAAGGTGAGTGAAATGGTGAACACGACGCCGAAGATTACGAGTGGAGTGTTGAAGACGAACATAATTATTGGTAAATTGATTTATTGTGCGCACACGATCCGCTAAATTATTCTTCTACACCTCAAGCTCCTCTGAGATCTCTTTAATCCTCTGCATCAAACTATTGATCTGCTTAGTCGATGCCGCTTGAAGCTGGTCGAAGGCAAATTGTGTTTGCCTCTTTTCAGCTGCCTCATCTAGCCACAACATGTGTAATCTCCTACAATAGCCAAGAAGCCCATTGAAATCATCACCAACAAACTTAAAAAAACTTGTAATGCTTTTGAATGGTGGAGGGGCACCAGATATTGGATCTGGTGGATAAAGATTTCCATCAATCCAAAGATCAATGGCCTTTGCTCCTTGCATTCGAAGCTGATCGTATGAAATATTGGGTGCAACATGCCTACTGCGTAGGGTTGCATATTCTGTCTCCAAATCAACCTGAAGGCGGATCTTAGAAGGCTTATTGGTGATGTCTTGTAGTGCCATCTACAAGAAAGTAGGCTTGTAAGCTTGGGTTGAATAGGAGTGGAAGGAGCAGGATATGGTATCAAAAAATAATGGGAAGAATGGAGATGAGGGTTGCTTCTCTAGAGCTGCATTGTGGATAGAGAAAGAAGCCAGAAAGGGAGCCAAAGAAACATAGAGAGGGTTGGTAATGGTGAGACGAAAATGCAAAGGAGACAATGCATCATGGGAAGCTTCTTTAGTGCAAGCTATGGCTGCTAAGCAATATAGAGAGAGAATACATCATGAAAAGGTTCTTCTATGCAAGTCATGGCTACTACTGTGGGTTTGGAAAGAGAACCAAGTATTGTAGAGAGAATGCTCCTGGTAAGCTTCTTCCTTGCAAGTCATGGCTACTACTATGGGTTTGGAGAGAGAAGGCTCATTTAGGAGTACAGACCTGCTAGCTATGGAGAGAGGACCAAGTATTGTATAGAGAATGCTCATGGTAAGCTTCTTCCTTGCAAGCCATGGCTACTGCTGTGGGTTTGGAGAGAGAAGACTCATTTAGGAGTACAGATCTGCTAGCTATGGCTTTTGGAGTAGAGAAAGACGCTTTTTTCCATGGAGAAGGAGTGCAGGGCGTTTTAGAGAGAGGATCTAGAGAGAGAAAAGAAATCTGGTGCACACACAAAAAAGGGGGAAGAAAGTGACGAATTTTTGGAATGTTTGGAGTTCGAAAAGGTAGAGAAGGCTATGATAACTGACTGACAGCCCATTACAAAGCTTTAAAGTCACCTAGGTGGCCAGATCTAAGAATATCTCCTTTTTTTCATTTTTTTTATTTTTGTGAAAAATCAAATATATGCTTTTAGGACTAGGCCTCTAGGCTTGGTCAAAGATGGATTAGCATTTTAAGCATTTCACTAAACGTCCAAATTAAAGGGCCCAAGAAGACTCCATTGAGTTCCTAATGCTTGTGATCACATGTTATATTCACAAAGCTTTCACAAGGGCCTAAAAAAATTATCTTTGTCGGGCATAAAAAATCTTCTTAGGTGGCCACTGACCTGCTATTATGTGAAGATGGTAACATGAGAACATGTGAATAGCTTATTCCCATGTGTAGGCAAGCTTTTAAGGGGTTCCCAAATGGCAAGTGCCCTATTATTTTGTGAACGGTAACATGAGAACATGTGAATAACTTGTTCACATGTGTTATTATCACAAAAAATCTTGTGATCACGTGAATATTAAATCCCTGGAGAGATCTCCATTAAAGCTTTAGATTAAGCATTATATGCATTATGTATAGGTTTAGGATTAACATAAACTAGCTAGTCCAGTCACTTATGCATTAAGAGTAGGGTTTAGGGCCCCCTCACCTCTTTTTTCTCTTGTTCTTCTTGCTTGCTAGTGTGTTAATGAGGACTAACTTTTTTTTTATTATGGTTCTTTTTTGTAGGCATATTCAAGTGAAAGCAAGGTTTTGGACATAGCTTGTCATACGGTAAGCCATCTTTCTTTGTGCTTTGTGCTTTGTGCTTCTTGTCTTTGTGTTTTTGCACCCTTGGGTGCTAGGGATTAGGGTTAGGTCAATAGGCTAGGGCTATGCATAGCCCTCTTTATGCATAAGGGCTAGGCTATGCATAGCCCTCTTTATGCATAGAGATTATGCATAAAGAGGGCTATGCATAGCCCTCTTTATGCATAAGGGCTAGGCTATGCATAGCCCTCTTTATGCATAAGGGCTAGGCTATGCATAGCCCTCTTTATGCATAAGGGCTTATGCATAGCCCTCTTTATGCATAAGGGCTTATGCATAGCCCCCTTATGCACAGGGCTTAAGCATAGGCTATGCATAGCCCTCTTATGTAATAGGCATCTTATGCTAGCCAGTGGGGAGGAGCATGTGGAGATTCCTTAGAAGCTATCATCCGAAAGGGGCACTGTCCACCCTGCTTGTCTAAGCAATATTGTAGGAGGTCATAACAATGTCCTAATATCATAGGTTGTATTTTTTGTCTAAGATTGTGTTGTTGTTTTCTCTTGATTGGCTTGACATATGCGAGGTAAGTGACCTTATACATTCTCTTGGTTTAGGAAATGGACTTATGCATAGAGATATGGGGCATTGTTATATGCCATCTAGAATGCTGCTTATGTCAGGTTAGGAGTGGTTATCTGCGAGAAGGTGGTTATAGTGGAGGGGGAGACCTTAATCTTCTCACTATCCTTCTCTTGAAAACGAGGAGTTGCCTTTGGCTTCAATAGCGGGGAGCGTGTGGAAAGTCCTCAGAGGCTATCATTCAAAAGGGGCACTATCCACCCTGCTTGTCGAAGCAGTATTGTAGGAGGTCTTAACAATTTTCTAATATCTCATGTATTATTTGTCTAAGCTTTAAGTATGGCTTGGGTTAGAGAAGTCGTATTTTGTTGCCTATATGTATTTAGCAGCACTGTTGATCGACCCACACAACATCTCGATGATAAGGCCAATCTGTTGTCCATTATAAATGAGCAATATGGGCAGCAAGCTTGGTCGCAGTTTAGACAGACGCAGGCATGGTTCCATCAAACCTTTTCACATACACAAAGTTAATCTTTTATGCATTCTATTTGTCTCATATTTTAATCTTATATGTAGGCAGGCTTGCAATTGGACCAGTCAATGTCATGGGGGCAGACTACCCCATGACAAAAGCAGCACTAGGTCTCCCAATGCGTCTCCCCAACACGGGGCTCATTATCTACACATTATGAGCTAGCCCCCAGGAAACCCATTCCTTTGTTCAATCCATGCCTCCTACCATACACCGTGGATGCAGATGGTTCCCTCGTGATGGATGCATGAGAAAAGCAAGTCATGAATCATATGCATGTACTTGCAAACTTGGAGTTAGTGAACTCCTTCAAAAAGTGGAAAGCACAAGATGAACTTTCTAAGAAATATGTTATCAATGTGCTTAAGTCAGAGTTCCCCGTGCCAAATGTGGGTCTCTGCTTCTTCGAGGAGTGGTGAAGTGGCACATCAAGTTTTTGCTATCTAATAGGAGAGCAAATATCAAGAGAGCAACAAAAAATAATTTTGGAGAAGCCTAGCGTGTGTACGACCAAGGAGTGGAGGCACATCTCTAATCTAAAAGTAATTTCTATGCTTGTCAAATTAAAGGCCAAATAAGTGGCTTTTTAATACTTTTATGCTATTTAATTTATGAAAAAATTAAGAATCAAGTCCATAATTGGATATTGATCCAATTAATGGTTATTCTAATCATAGGGATATTACTAAACTTTATGCTTTCAAATTTTTGATAATTATCAATAACAGCCAGCGGAGCTATGGCAAAATTTCTTAAAAATTAACACATAAATCATTTTCATTCATAATATGAAAAGAGAACTTCCTATCATATTCTAGGATTAATAATCCTAGATGAATTGAATGATTCTCATTATAATCATGGAAAATTTTATTTTTATGTTTATGCATAAATAGTTAATTAGGAAAAAGAATAATTTCTAGTAATCCATTTTTATGTTAAAAGATTACTCCCCACCCATGACAATGGAAATCCATGTATTCCAATGAAGTAAGAGAAAAATTGGGATCCTAAAATAATGTATATTTTACTTCAAAACTAAAGAAGGATTTTAGTTAAATTTATCTTTTTGCATAGATAAATTTAAATGATGAAAGAGAAATTCCCACCATATTGGAATTCAACTATTTAGATGGGAAAAGAGAATTTCCTAGTGCATTAGAATTAATGATAAATTTATTTTATCTATGAGAAATATTTAAACGTTAAAATAGGAATTTCTATGACATTTGAAATTCCATCATTTAGATGGGAAAAGAGAAATTCCTAGCATATTGGAATTTATGAGTATTGTATTTAAATTCAAAGATGAATTTTAGATAAATTTATTTTATCTATGAGAAATATTTAAATGATAAAAGAGGAATTCCTATGACATTTGGAATTCCATTATTTAGATGGGAAAAGAGAAATTCCTAGCATATTGAATTAATGGGTATTTTATTTTAGATGAAATTACTTTATGAGAAATATTTGATGATAAAAGAGGAATACCCATGACATTGGAATGCAATTAGTTAAATGCAAAAATAGGAATTCCCATGGTATTTGTGATCCAAGAAATTAAATGAGAAGAAGAGGAATTTTTAGTATAATTCAATTTAAGATTAATTATCAAAAGTGGAAATATGGGTAGAATTGATTTCTGTAAATCCCATGAATTCTTTTATTCAAAAGAGGAATATTGAATATAATTCATTTGAGAAATTGAGAATGAATATGGAAATAGTCGTCGAGAAAAAGAACCTTTAATTAGGCGAGGCAATTGGGAGAAATTTAGAAAAAGTCCCATCCACCTAGAAAAAGCTACTAAATGGGATTAGAATGTGAATGGATGTGATAAGATGTGTATGGGATGTGAATGGATGTGATAAGAGGTATATGGGATGCGATAGAATAAAAATGGATGTGATAAGATGTGTATGGGATGTGATAGAATGTGAATGGACGTGATAAGAAGTATATGGGATGCGATAGAATGAAAATGGATGTGATAAGATGTGTATGGGATGTGATAGAATGTGTATGGGATGTGATAAATTATGAATGGATGTGATAAGAATGTGTATGGGATGTGATAGAATATGAATGGATGTGATAGAATGTGAATGGATGTGATAAGAGGTGTATGGGATGTGATAGAATGTGAATGGATGTGATAAGATGTGTATGGGATGTGATAGGATGTGATAAGATGTGATGTAATGAGAATGAATGTGGATGTGTATGTGTATATGGAAGAATAAATGTGGATGTGTATGTCGAAGAATGGACGTGGATGTGTATGTGGAAGAATGGATGTGGATGTGCATATGGAAGAATGGATGAGGATGTGCATGTGGACGAATGGATGAGGATGTGTTTGTGGAAGAATGAATGGGGATGTGTATGTGGAAGAATGGATGCGGATGTGTATGTGAAAGGATGTGATGTCGATGTGAGTGAATGAATGAGATGTAATGTGATGTGAATTGGGAGGTGAATGAATGAGATTTGATGTGAATGAATGTAATGTGATGTGAGTGAATGAATGAGATGTAATGTGATGTGAATTGGGAGGTGAATGAATGAGATGTGATGCGAATGAATGTGATATGATGTGATGCGAATGAATGTAATGTAATGAGATGTGATGCGAATGAATGTAATGTGATGTAATGTAATGAGATGTGATGTGAATGAATGTAATGTGAATGAATGAGATGTGATGCGAATGAATGTAATGTGATGTAATGTGATGCGAATGAATGTAATGTGAATGAATGAGATGTGATACGAATGAATGTAATGTGATGTAATGTGATGCAAATGAATGTAATGTGATGTAATGTGATGTGATGTGGATCAGGGTAAATATGATAGGATAAGATGTGAATGAATGTGATATGATGAGATGTGAATATGGGTTGATGTGAGTGGATGAGATGTGATGAGAATAAATGAGGAAAGATGTGATGAGATGGAAAATGATGTGATTGGATGGAAAATGATGTGATTGGATGAGAATGGGTATACATATGAATTGGATATGGATTAAGTAATGTGGACGGATGTGGAACAATGTGAAAGACGAGTGTTCATTATAGGAACTGTATTTATG
This sequence comes from Cibotium barometz, assembly GCF_041138505.1. Lineage (NCBI taxonomy): Eukaryota > Viridiplantae > Streptophyta > Polypodiopsida > Cyatheales > Cibotiaceae > Cibotium > Cibotium barometz. The sequence continues at coordinate 19,920,236 of NC_141082.1, read as the reverse complement.
GCCTGTTTTTAAATGACTGTTTTATGTCAATAATGCTAGGAAAGCAATTTTGACCGTCTTGAGAATGAGGTCATGGAGACCTAACTCATAAAGTTGCAACAGCTCATGGAGAGTCAATGGAGGACGTCTCGCGTAGCAAGGTCGGCCGAGGTCTTGACCAGCCTTAGTTCGATTCAAATGGTGAGCTTCCGGTACAGTGGATGAGGGACCAAGGAAGCGGCCTATGAGTGAAGCGCTAGGTGACCTGCGAAGGATCCTAGAGGGTGCTGACCATACGATGCTCGGGCTCTGGGTCGCCAAAGATACCCACACGTACGTCGGGGAAGATATTAGAACAAGGAGTGAGTTGTTTTTTGAAACCGGGCATGGATCTGGTTGATTGACCTTGCTGGTCCTCCAACGGATGAGTCCATGGCTCTTTTATATAGATCTGTTGGTTGATCTTGCTGATCTTCAGCAAAGATTCCATCTTGATTTTTATAAGTGAATATATTACCGGTTACTCTGAGCTAGGAACTATCGAAAAGGCCCTTGAGTGGACAGGTGGTGAGCGTTCTGGTTGCCAATGATGCCATAGATACACCGATGAAGGAATGATTGGAAATAAGGATTCAACCGGAGATTTTGAGGATTATAATCAGTGACACTATGGTTTCATTAAATGACTATTTTAAAGATAGCTGAATCTGTGAAAAAGGCAATTTCATATTGGGTGTGTAAGTGGTATGACTGGCTTTAGTAAATCCAACCATTCTTTATCCTAGATGATTGATTATTGGATGAAAATCAAGTTTTTCATAATGTTTCTCTTAAATGAGTAGAAAATGCTTACATTAGAATGATTTAAATACTCTTGGTGAACTTCTAATTAATTTTAGAGAGCTAAAAATCAAAAAATGGTCAGCCATACAAAGGAGGTTATGGCGATTTTTTTTGAAAAATTATGAAATAAATTTCATCTTTTACTAATCAAAAAGAGCAATCCCCATCGTTAGAGTATTCTAAAAGTATCATTTTCATTCATGCATAGAAAGATGCATATTGATTAATTTTTATAAAAGAATGATTTTCAATAGAATTAAATTCTATGTATAGAAAGATACATATTGATAAAATTTTTATTATGAAAGTGTTACTTTCTTCATTATGGATTTTTATGCATAAAATAATGCATAAAAGTATATTTTTTATTATAAAAGAGTTACTTTCATCATATTGATTTCTATGTATAAAAGTATGCATAAAAGAATATTTTTTTATTATAAAAGTGTTACTTTTATCATTATTGAATTCTATGCATAAAAGAATATTTTTTTTATTATAAAAGTGTTACTTTTATTATTATTGAATTCTATACATAAAAGAATATTTTTTATTATAAAAGTGTTACTTTTATCATTATTGATTTCTATGCATAAATGGGTGCATAAAAGATATTTTTTTATATTAAAAGTGTGATTTTCATCATAAATGATTTTTATGCATAAACATATGCATGAAAGATAGTTTTTTATATTAAAAGTGTGATTTTCATCATAAATGATTTTTATGCATAAACATATGCATAAAAGATATTTTTTTAAATATTAAAAGTGAGATTTTCATCATAAATGATTTTTATGCATAAACATATGCATAAAGGATATTTTTTTTATATTAAAAGTATGATTTTCATCATAAATGATTTTTATGCATAAAAGATATTTTTTTATATTAAAAGTGTGATTTTCATCATAAATGATTTTTATGCATAAACATATGCATAAAAGAAATTCTTTTATATTAAAAGAGTGATTTTCATCATGAATGATTTATATGCATAAAAGAAATTGTTTCATGATAAAAGAGTGATTTTCAACATAAAATATTTTTATGTTGATAAAAGTGTGACTTTCATCAAAATTGGATTTTATGCATAATTAGATGCATATAGAATCTTTATAATTAAATAAGGAATCTCCTTAATCCTTTGTTTAATTTCCATAAAAATTAGAAAAATGAATAAGTAGATAATCTGTGAGAAGAAATGCTACCGTTTCATATTCACTAAGATGGTAATAAGAAAATTCAATTAAACTATCGAAGTCCGAGATCGAGATAAATGATTATTTTATTCCTCATCATAAGAAATTCATGTTTTAGAAATCTGTAAGCAAATATTCGTCGAATGAAATTTATGTAGTATCTTAGTTTCCTACAATAGTGACACTTGCCCTTATTTTTACGCTTATCACCTTCTTTCTCTGCATCCTTACGTAAGGATTCTGATTTTGGCTTATAGTTGCCATATAAAGAAGCTTTACCTTTGCCTTTCTGACTAGCAACAAAAGTTTGGTCACCAACTTGCATAACAGATCTGTTTTGCCTAGACTGCTCTTCTTGCAAGAGTACTGAAACTAGCTTATCAAATGTAAGGGCATTTGGATTTTCCTTCATCATGAGTCTAAGGTTAGAGGCAAAACTTTGATAAGAATCTGGTAATGCATTGAGAACTATGGGCTCCAATGTACTATCAGGATATATCTCATCCACACTAGCAAGCTGCTTCTTAAAATCTTTGATCTTGGTCAAGAAGCTGTCCATTGAGTCTCCCTCATTCATGTATGCAGACTCCAACTATTTGCATAGATATGTAACACATGCTTCATTGCGCACCTGGTATAATGCAGCAAGTTCATCCCATGCCTGTTTTGAAGTCTTACATGATCGAATATGAGAAGTAATGATTCGCTTCATCGAAAGTGCAAGCAATGCATGTGCCTGTGCATATCTTCCATCCCATCTCGTTTGAGCAGCAGTGGGAGGACTGGTGGTGTATGTGGAGGAGCCACATCTGTATTAGATTCTACTTCGGATGTACCTGCAACACCTGGATGCACTAGTAGTTGTGAAATAGGACGAGTTTCACTACCACTGACCACATTCCAAAGGCCTTTAGCAACCAGTACATGCCTCATTATATAGGATCCCAATGGGTAGTTAGTCCCATCAAGTTTGTCCTCATCAGCAGACAACATGTTGAATACATCACTATACTGCCAGGCCATGACTATCTACCAAATGCAAAATCTTTCAACACACTATAAGTACTTAGTATCTGAATGCAACCCGGATGGCTGCCACAACTGATTGATTCACCTGCAAATTGTATGAAAAATAACAAAGTAGAGAATAGAGTGTTACTGGCGAAAGTTTGATGGTCGATGTTGTTTGAAGACACTGTAGATGCTGCTGCACACCAAATCTTTGCTGCTGCATAGCCCAAACACCCAAAATCGAGTAGAACCAATCCAAAATCGAGTAGAATCAATCCAAAATGACTTCTCTCCAAAACGTTTGCAGAAACCTTGTGGTGTCCAAAACACTCCCGAATCGCGTCACGAATCCCGAAAAATGATGTATACTTCGTGTGGTACCCAAAACGCCCCGAAACTCTACAGTATATACCTTCTTCTCCTAAGAGGATATCTCAATTAGAGATAAGAAAACAAGGTTGTGAGGAGGGAGGCACACTACTAGATCAAGTGTCAAGGAAGCTAGCTCTGATTCCAATTGTTGGAATTAGGGTTAGGGTTGCAACAATACATACACATAAGATAGAGAATCTGAGTGCACACAAACTCACTAGGTTAGAATCAACAAATGTGTGCCAGGTACAAAAGATAGGTACACACCCACAATGAGTAGATAAGAGGGTGTATATACGCACGGGAAAAAAAACCTCCTAGTGAGGGAAAAAGTGCCTCGGTGGTCCTAAGTGTATTCACACATATCACTATCATATAATGCTACACTATCTTGGTTAGCTCAACAAACTTGCCCTTGTGAGATTGACCCTTTGGGCATGCATGTGGACAAGTCCCATCCACACTTTGATCTCATCTAGACCAATGTCCTCATCAATTTCCAAAATACTTTGAGATACTTGCATGAAATCTTTGTCCAATCTTTGCACAAAACCCTCTATACTTTCCTTCTCTTTGATGTTGGGAATAAAGAAGGAAAGGTATCAATATTTCTCCATATAGCTAGATAGAGAGTCCTCATGTAAGAATACCATGCATCGATCTCTTTCTCTTGGATGGTCACAAAGTATTACACAACATCATATGCCAAATTTTTCCAATCCCAATCATAGTTATGCATTTCCCTTAACCACCAAGCTTTAGCTCTTCCTTTGAAATGAGAAGTGACTTTCTTCACTTTGGCAAGCTCATTCACAAGGAAAGGCATGAAAATAAGCATCCCAATTACGAATCCAATCCTTGAGTCCCATGTAAGTGACTCCTTCACCATAAAATGTAAACAATCTTTGTGCAAATGGCTCTCCTCGTTTGATCCATAAACTAATCACTTGAGTAGATACCATATAATCAAGAAAAGCTTGCACCTTCATTGATTCCAACAACCTTGTATGCAAAAGTACATGCATCATGACAAATCTAAGCCTTTCTTTTGCATCATAATGTTCTATAATCCTTATGTCTTCAAAAGCATATTGTTCTTTGTCTTGACTCTCAAATGATAAAGACGTTTGATAAGCATTTCCATCCATTTCCTTCGAAAATGAAGAACCTCTTGCTGGCTTTGCTTGAGAGAACCCTTGTCCTTGTACACCAAAAAAGGTTGCTTGGAAACATTTTTTCTTTCTTGCATGTCCTCAAAATCCTCTTCATCACTATCCTCTACAAGATCCTCATTCACCATTCCCCTATCTTCCCTTATCTCTTGAAGTTCCATTGCTTATTTAAATTGAAGTTCCATCACTTGTTTGAATAGACGCCCACCTGGCATCATGGCTAGAAATGGAAAATGGCTTGTAGAAGGCTCAAATGGTGTTAGAATTTGATGATCTAGGGATCTATTGAAAGATCTTGTGATGTAGAATGCAAATATGTAAGAATAGAAGATTTTTGAATAGCCCTAATATTCTATGTTTTAGGGTTTTTACCACACTTCAGAGAATGGGAAAATGGTCCTAAAACACAAAATATGGGTCTAAATCAAGTAATTCTTAGCTTGTTGGATACCACTAGGGATAATATACAAACTATAATTCAAGTGTTTTGACCAAGTCAAATTTCAGTCAAGATTGAATTGACTTTTTGTGAAAAAGTCAACTTACTGGTTTTGACCTATCAAACAATGTCAGAATAGAGTGGTTCTTGGCTTATTGGATAGCTCTAAGGGATTATTACGAAGAACTCTAAACAACTTTGTGATAACCCTAAGGGTCTATGACTGAATTAGGATTTTTCATTTTTTGCTAAACCCTAATTTGGATGCCCTACGGGTGTCCGATTCAAAAGATCAATAGCTCTCTTTGTAGCTTCCAACTGACTCTTCCAAGATATGTGATTTCCCAATAGAGACTCTTAATCACTAAGTAATGATTAGTAATTTTCTTGACCAGCTATGTGGAAAAATTTGGGCAACATCTCCTTTGTATCTTGGATAAAATCTCGATAAAAGTATGACCACAATCTCATATCCACCACTCATATCAATCTTGTCAACACCTCATCAATAAATTTGCATCACTTTGCATTCAAACAAAGGCATCATTTGCCTAATCATGCCTATAACATAGGCTCATGCAATGCTATTGCCATTGTCTATCATCACTTTACCATGTGACATAATTGCATTTCCCATCATGCAATGCCAAATGTAAGATGTTTTTGATGCCGAGATCAGTCCAATTGTTGTTGATGTAGCGCATCGATGCTTGTCAATCTCCCGGCCAAGCACTTCCCATCCTCGTACCTAGGTCGAAACTAGGCACAAGTTGGGGCCATTTCTTCACATCCGGTACCTAATCCTCTTCCTTACCGCTTTACCACAGCACTCACATGCAAGGAAGATTCAAACCATACTCCCCTTGGCCTCTCCAACCAAATGCCAAGGTACCCTCTCTCGCACACATCAAGATTCTAGGAATATAATGTGGGGTACAAGTGATGTGATAGATGTGATTTGAACTATAAAGATGTAGGTAGGATGACTTACAATGTTTGCATGAACTCATGCACAATCCATAATATCAATCTCATCATGTCCAATGTCTTCCACAACATCATATAGTTCTGAAAGTATCAATCAAAACACATGTATGCCTCTTACATAGGCATGTCAAAAACATGGGCATTCAACATCTCCATGTACACGTGTATTGAGCATTCACATAAACATATCATATGCCATTCCAAGTAATTATTTATGTCTCCAATATCAACGATGCATTCCAATTCCAACAAGATACATCAATGTATCAAAATGCATTCATAGAGCATCAATGGATATCTTGACCTTACATAAATGCAGTCCAAGGCAGATGTAGCTTCAAAGGGCATCCAAAGTTAAAGGGCATCCAAAGTTATGTAATAGTAATGGATGAGGTTAAGAAACATATTATACCATTGATGAATATGGTGATGTGAATTGGAAAGCAATGGCCATGTGACTAATCATCAACGCACCTCTCTATAGTCCATTCTCACTGATCGCCTCTGCATGACATCTTCATTGCTGATCGATGGAATAGCGAGGAAGACGGTAGTTCGTACACAAAAACGGTAGTGAGGTTGAAGGAGAGGCTCGAACTATTTGAGACAGTAAGACAAGCCAGACATTAACACATGACTTCGTTGCAAGAGCGCCGGTTGATGCTAATATGTATGTTGACAGGGTGATGCTGTGTCCTGTCCGACAAGCCTGCCCGATGTCTTTGGGGACTAGCCACCTCTATCGTAGAGCAGCTGTTGATTAGACGCTTAACACATGGCTTCGTTGCAAGAGCGTCAATTAACGCTAATCTGTTCCAGTTCGTCTCACGGTCAAACAGCGCCCGGAAACAGTGAAGTAGATCTAAGCAGCCATTAGGTCTTCTCACAGTCGTCCAATGTAGTGATTAGAAGGTGATTAAAGGAACAGAAGAATGGCTGTAGAAAACTCGAAAATAGCCATGGCCTTAACCTTGAATGCGAGTAGTTCAATTCAAACCCTAATGTTTGGGTAAGAAAATTTGAGAGAGGACGACACGATTAGCTCCAAGGATCAAGCAAGGGTGAGGAAGAAGGGAAAAAATGTTTTGATTAACATTTCCTAATCAAGATTAGATCTTCCTCCCTAAATTTGGTCCCGAACACAAATTTGATGAAGCCATCCCCAAATTTGATCCATCACAACCCACAGCATCACCTTGCGACAGTTGATGATGCGTACTTGTAATAACAGTTGATGATGCGTACTTGTAATAACGAAGTAGATTTGGTGTCACATGCACATGGGGGATGGGGCCTAGGCACTTGGGCTTAGGGTTATTCACATATGTGCCTTTGGGGACCTTAGGCTATATGATGCATAGGGCTCATGGGCATTGTATACTTTTATGACTATTTGGACTATTATCTTTCTTAGAGCTCTCATACCCAAGATTTCATGGTGAACTTTCCCCATATGAGATGTGAGCATGGTGACCCACACCCATATTGTCACTCCATGCCTTGAGTGGCCAACCCTAGTTTCTTGCATTGGTATGAGAGCTTTGAATCGATCCCATGTATTCTCAATGCAACTCCCAGTGTTACTACTTATTCTTCACTACTACTGAGTCCTCCACTATTACCTTTGCAAACCCCTTTTCAAAGTTGCATATTCAGCTTCATTATAAATTGATACCTACAACTTTACAGTTAAGTGTTTCACTTTTTTTCTGCCAGGATCATATAAGACAATCCCCCCCAAAGCTTCATTGTGAGTCTTCCTGTAAGAACCATCAAAAAACATGGTAAAATCACCTTCCATTTTTGCATCTTCAACTTCCTCCACCTTTGGTAGGGCCCTCCTTTATAAAAGTGATCATGTCTGCAAGGGTAGCTCTAGTTAATTACTCAACTAAAAAAGAATATTGGACAAAATTATATTGTTTACAAGCTGAGGAAGTAAAGCATAACTCTTCAAAAACACAAAAGGCTTTGGAAGGAGATAATGCCAAAATCTCATGTATGTAAAGATCTCATTGATCATCAATTGCTCCGCTTCATTGTAGTTTATTTCCACCAAATATTTTGCCTAGCTCGCTTAGTAGATGGGCCTCACGTAAAGACTCTCATTTCCTTGTTGAAGCAACACTACACACACAATATTAGCACCCATTGAAGGTTTTACATAAAACTCTTTGTCCCAATCAAGAGCTTGCATAAATGAAAGGTTACAAAGCACTTCCTGAACTTTGTTGAAGATTTCTTCATATTCATGGGTCCACACAAGAGGATCATTCTTGACAACTTGTTGGAGAGGATACAAGAGTTGAAAAACTAGAGGAATGAACCTGGCCATATATTTAACTTTGTGAATAAAAGTCATTAATTACTTTGTGTCCTTGGGAGCGAGGGTAAAATCACGAAAGCTCTCACTTTGTCATCATCTTACTCAATACCATTCTTTAATGAAATGACATATCCAAGCAATTTGAATTTACGTTGAGCAAGGAAACATTTTCATTTTTTTGGGTTAAGTTGACCACCACTCACATTTTTATGGGTTAAGTTGACCATCACTCACATCCAATCTTTCAAATGTAAGCTTCAATTTTTCATAATGCAAAAGTCTACTACTATAGATATCATCAATGAAGACCTTAATGAGCTTACCAAGATGAGGTGCAAAAACAATATTAATCCTCCTTTGAAAAGAATAAATCGCATTGGTCAAGCCAAAGGGTAACACTTTATAGTAGAATTAGCAACCCCAAGGTGTTATGAATGTGTTTTTATTTTGATCTTCAAGAGCAATCTAGAGTTGGAAGTAGCCTAAATAGATATCACAAATGTTGTATCTTTCATGGCTTGCTACTAAATCCAAAACTTCATCTATATAAGGAAGAGGATAATGATTGATTTTTGTGGCTACATTAAGCGGCTTTGTAATCCACAAAAATTCTCCACCTTCCATCCTTCTTTGGTCAGATGAAAACTAGACTCACCTAGCCCTCAATAACTTCTCCACTTAATCCTTAAGTGCATCTTGTTGACCTTTACGCAAAGGCCTCAACCTTTGGCATAGTGGCTTGGCACCTTCTTTGAGCTCAATGTGAAGAGCCTCTCCTTTGAAGGCCCAAATATTTTTATAAGATGTGATGAAAATATTAGGAAACTTCTGTAACATGATTCTGTATTGATGTTGCTCAGGAGGAGTAAGATCAGTACTTAATATTTTATCAACAAAGTATTGCTTTACATCTTTTTTGGGTTTAAGAAACTCCTCAATTTCTTTAAAATATATCCTCTCACTACCCATCACTTGTCCTATATACATGTTCCCTTTATTTACGGGTTCCAAAGCAAGCATGGATACATCAACATTGCTTGAATCCGACCCTATGTTGCCCTCATCACTTCCCCTTTCACCCTTATCCTCACTCTCAGTTTTTTTCCCTTCGTCTTCATCTTCTTCCCCTAAAAGTTTTTTTGTCAATCATGCTATACTTTTTCCTCATTCTTTTTTATCATAAAGTGTAATTTTAACTTTCTCCTAGTCTTGAATTGTACCCACTAGCCTCAGCCATGGCCTTCCTAAGATCAAAGGGAAAGCACCCAACCCTATAGGCATAATGTGACAATTCACTTTTACATTTAAACCAAATAATTTTACATCAAGATGCATGAGGATACTCAATCACTTTACTTTAGCATGATTTGCAAGTCGGATCCTAAACCTTTTACATTTACACCAAATATTTTTACATCAAGATGCTTAGGATACCTAATCAGCTTACTTTAGCATGATTTGCAAGTCCGATCCTAAAACTTGAAACCCCACTTTTCTCTAACTCGAGCCTCTCAACACACCAGTATGTAATTACACATATTTGTGCACCCGCATCAATATATCCTTCTCCCATACCTTGACCTTTCTGCCAAGCTTCAATAAATGGACATATATTGGAAAGCTCCTTTAAAGAGTGCACCTTGATAGTGCCTTTCCTTGGTTCCTTGCCTTTTGGATTCACCAACCTTTTCCACTCCCTTCTTAGTCTTGGACAAAGCTCTATGAGTTGGCCATAAGAGATGTCCACCTTTTTCTTAAGAAGATCCTCTTTTAACACATAACTCGGTTGACCATCACCTAGAGGTAAGGCTGTTGTGGTTAATAGTGTCTTCTAAGTTTGGTTTTCTTTGTTCTTATCAATGTCTCTTCTTGTCACTTTCCCTTCTTAGCTTTTTCTTGGTCACCTTCATGTTCTTTCTCTCGAGTTATCACATCACAGGCATGACATCAAGATCATGATCCGAGGTTAATTCTTCCACTTGGATCGAGCATACAACTGCTTTGTCTTTCTTCTCGGGTGTCAAGCCACTAGATCTTGGATGATCTTTGATTTCCACTGCAAAATCATTACTTTTATTAGGCAAAGTTGATGGCAAAGGGACATATCTCCCCCCTTATGGGAGGCTTATCACAATTAGGGCTTGTATGGACCCATTCATCATAATTAGAGAAATTGTAGGGTTCAACCTCCTTCTAAACATTCCCCAACTACCTCTACCTCCACCATTTCCATCACTGTGCCCTTCACCATATGCTTCATACCTTAAACCAGGCATCCTATATCCTCTACCTCTTCCTCTTTGTTAGAAATAAGCCAATCATTTCCCTAAGCTATATCACATAGGATAAATTGTATTAGAATCACCTCTTTGCTAGCCACTTGTGATTATGCTACCTCGTCAATGATGTCATCCAGAAATGTATCAAATCACATAGTGTGTACCTCTCATGGCTATATAAGCACTATGTACAAGCTCATTTGTATCAATGCAATCAAGTGTATTTTCATTATGAATGGCACACTTTTGTTTCCTCCTTAATTTTAACATGGTATCAAAGAATAGGAGACTTCTATTTTGGAGCTTTCTTCTATTTGGATTTTTTTATAGCTATTATCGTTTTGGAGTTGGAATTTTTCGTTTGGAGTTTTGTACATATATTTTCTTTCCCACCACACAAAGTGTGACGCTTTCAAAGCTCCACGTTTACTTCATAACTCGGCTTTCACAGCCTCTCTCTTAGCCCCTCTCAGTTTCTCTCACAGTCACTTTTATGAGGTCTGGCTTAACCACATCCATCCCCTTCTCTCACCTCGCCTGTACTCTTGTCCAAGCTGCCCAGCTCATCACTTTCCACCCACATATCTCCTCCAACGAGCTTTACTACGCCCAAATATCTTCTAATGGTCTTCGCCTAGACAGAGCCACCGATTTTATTCTTATGTGCATCTCAATTGTTGGTTACTCCAATCTGCTGCCCGACTGTACCTGCAGTTGTAGCCCAAATTCAGTCGGTGAAGAAGAAGGCGTAGGCGTTGATATTGCTGATTTGCTAGCTATGCTGCCTTTCCCATACCCTTCATCTCGTCCCCAGTGCTAGTGAAGCTATGGCCACGCCTAATCACATCAGCTGCCTACGTGGGCTTCTGTAGCTCCTTTGATTGACATAGGCCTGTATGCCAAAGCCAAGCACGAGACACGTCTCTTAACCACACTAGCGCTGATGTCTGTCTCTCAGTAGTTTTTTCCACATCAGAGACCTACTCGATGCAATTCTCCAGTCGCTGCGCTTAAGGAGTTTCACACTAAGTCCTTTGCAAGGAGTTGTTCACATGGAGGGCATCTTTAGTGTGAGGTTTGACACATTGATATAAGGTTGAGAACCTCTATTTGCTTTGGTGTTAAAATATATATATATATATATATATTTAATAAGATGAGTTCACATGGGTACTAAACACACAAGAAGGTCTATAGACACTGCATGTGTATGAAGCTTGAGTGCCATATCTTGTAAAGGGTTTATAAAAATTACCATGAGCCTCTTATCTCAGTGGTAAGACTACCATTGAATGGCATCTACCCTAATCATGGCTACCAACGTAAAGTCTCTCGATAAATTCAACGGCCAAGGTTTTCACACTTGGCAAACTAAAGTCAAGGGAGGTATCTCTTGAAGAAAAATCTTTGGGGATTAGTTAAACCAACAGAAGGGTAAGATGGTGTGTCCACTAAAGCTGTCATAGTCGCAAATCAAGCACGGGATAAACAAGCCCTAGGCATCATTATCACTGCACTAGATGATAATTATATTCATTACATTGATGATTGTGACAATGCATCTAAAGCTTGGGACACTCTAAAGAAAACCTTTGGAGCACAGAAAAAGCACTCTAATATAAGTCTAAAAATACAATTATATGGGATTTTTAAAGAGCATAATGAATCTATTGTATCTTTTGTTAATAAGTTGAAAAGCGTTATCACCCAACTTGTGTATGTAAAAGCCCCTGTGCCTAATGAGGATTCTATAGCCATCTTGCTTAAAGCAATGCCTATCGAATACAAAAACATTGTCACTGTGCTCAAAGAGAAAGAACCGATTCTTTCCTTGGAGAGTACAATCAATTCAATACAGGAGGAGGAGAAAAAGCTGAACTTCAACAATGATCTCACTTCGGGAGGAGAATATGTTATCACCAATCAACTTCTACTCTGAGCAAAACACAATTGTGGCATTCCAAGAAATCATAGTCTACTCCCGTATGCTTCCAAGAATTCACAGTCCTCTCTTGCTCCTGCATTCTAAGAAATCATCATCCTGAAGCTCTCTCCACATTGATCAAGTCTGAAAAACCAATGGTCAGGGATGGCATCCATAAAATCTGTCCTCCTATCTGTGACACTCCTCAGGGAGTCTCCCACACTCTCTGCTAAGGCATTGTCAGACTAAGCACTCGCATCTCTCCAATGCCTGATAGATCTCACTTGCCCATCCTCCCATCTGGCCCATCTAACATGTGGGTGCTCTCCAAGATAATGCCCATTGGAATCCCGAATCAAAGGATTCCATATAAGCGGTTGTCTATCCACCTTCTTAGGCAGCAGGACCTCAACAAAAAAGACCAAACTCTGAGAAGGCATCTCAGAAATTGGGACCTAGGATGCTTCACACGGGTGTAAGTGAAGATCCATCTAATGGATGCTCTCCACTCACCTCCTAAACTCGGTGTGCAATGTCTGACTCCCTCCTGTGGGGTAAGCATTTTCAAGGATGCTGACCTGGAGTAAGTCCTCTGCCAATAAGCTTGCCTAGCAAGGCTCTACTCTGAATCTCTGGGTCTATGATCCCTAAACCACCCTCATGCTGAGGCATAAGCTCAAAGAAACCCTCGCTCTCGTGTCTCTAGTGCCATCAGCTCCTGCCCAAGTTGCGAATAAGTCTCCGTAATTTCTTTATGCAAGATCAAGACTCGAGGGGGTCACTCACAAAAAAATGTGAATATCACGTACGTTCAACAGAAGCATATTTTTAATTTATGAAACATATAGAAATATATTTACATAAGGGTATGATTTAAATTTTTTAAATTTTTTTTACATATTCATAAAGAAAAGGGGATATTATATAGATAAAAAAAATTCACAGATAAGGGATTTAAAATATAGGCCTTGAACGCACGCGATAGGGGTATTCTACATATAGTGACCCCCTCGAGGATCAAGAGAAGCACTAGCAAGAGGCAACATACCAAGCTATCTCACAAAAAGCAAGACCTGATTAACCACTGAAGCTCTACCTGCAAGAGAGAGTCGCGCAGAGTTCCAAAAGGCCAATTTCTTCTTATGGAAGCAATCTCGGGCACAAACTGCTGCTACTATGACAAAAACATCCAGACCAACCTGAAAGCCCAAGTACCTGGTAGTAGTACAACCTCTCTACATCCACGAAAAACCCCACTAATGTCCCCAAGTAGAGGTGGAGTCTGGATCTGTAAGAGATCCAACTGACTTGTCCCAGTTGATCTTGGCACCTCTGCTGCTAGACAAAAGGTGTCCAAGGCAACTTGGACAGTCTCGAAAGACTCCTCACTATCCTCTACATATAATGACATGTCATCCACATACTCTGAGTCTCCCAAAGGTAATCTCTATTGAGAAAACATGTTGAGAAAACGTGGTGCTCATGCTAGATCAAGTGTGTGACACAAAATACAAGAAAGATATCTTGCTATTATTAAGTTGTTTATGAATACAACTAGGCCTTGCTCAATACAAAATGTCTCCTAGCTCCACCTTTAAATAGATGAGCTAGTGGACCTTAAGTCCATTCACACACACCCTTCTCTTCCCCTTCTACATAACCTTAGTCTCTTAATACCCCCCCTCAATACCAACTATGAAAGAATGGAATAGGTGGTATTGGACATAGGATGCCTTTATATCATTAGGCGTACAAGGTTTGGAATATAGGTGTGATTATCTAGGACAAATATGTTCCTAGAGCCTTAGAGGCTAATACAATGATGCCATCTAAGTCTTTATTTGATGTCGATGAAGATGTGCACCTCAATGATGGTGCACCCCACTCTTTGTGCTTGCTTGACCTCTTGTAGTTGACATGCTTTAGACATACATGCCATTGCTTCCACATGCTTTCCACCTTGACCATTCTCACATAATGATCAAAACAAGGCTGCCACCCTTGCTTAAGTGGTTTGCTTATAGATGTTCCTTCAACATGCTTGATGCTTTCTTGAATACCATACCTCCTCCATGGGCAATGAGGGCCTTCCTTCTTAGAGTAATGGTTATGAGGTAGATTTATATGGGAAAGGGAAAGGGAGGGTCTTACCACTTGCCTTATGGATTGGTCAAGGACAGTGTCTACTCCACAATTACAACAACTTTTGTGCATGTTGGTTAAATGATACCCATTAGGGTTTGAAGATACAAGCTTAATGAGAGTAATGGGCTGATTTATGAACAAGAAAAAACCAAAAATTTATGATATTTAGGCTTAATTAGAAAGAGAGAGGCTTATGAGAGTGCAACAACGCTAATCACTTTGAGAATGTTGCATAAATAGGAGATTAAAATAGTAATTTTTATGGTTTAGCACTTAGGATTTGTGCTTAATTACTATTTTTGATAGGGATTAGCTTCATGAGTGTTAAAGAATACTTTGGTTTGTGATTAACAACACTATTAGCGCTCATAAGCACATTTTGAAAGCTTTGAAAGCTTGAAAGTTGATGTTGATGATGAAGCTTGATGGGAATGAGGTTTATGAATACCTCATGTGGTTGGCCACTCTTCAAAATCAAGATGAAGGTTCAGCAACTCTCATTCAAATCATCACTTGAGTGATTAGAGCAAGGAAGAAGGAGATTAGTGAAAAAAATCACTATTAGCAAAGTTTGAGCAAGCATTCATGGAGAAAGAGAAGAGGCGCCTGGTTTTTTGTCTACAGCCGGTGCGTCAGTGCATTGTTGAAGCTCAAACTTGAGCTGTGGAGTCACCACTCAATGGGCTACCAAAGCCCTCAAGCCTCTTGCCTTATGGTGGCCTATAGCCGGCGTATGGCTGTACGGCCAGCGCTATAGCAGAAACTTGGAGGCGGCGCACACAGTGACGAATGCCGCAGCAGCGCAGCTACGGTTGATGTTAGGAAATAACTCAAAGATCTTTGATGTGGATCTTTGTCAAAATGTTTTCTTGGCCGCCCCGGAAGTTCTGTCAAGATTGGAAGTGAATGAGCCACTGATTCCTTGCTACATGCTGTAATGTGAGCTTTCCCTTGGATATGTTATTCTAAAAGTGTCTTCAAATCTGAACCTTGAGGACACAAGGGTAGCCACTTTCCATCATGCTTGCATGCCACTTTGACAAGCCTTTTATCTTTATAGTCATTCAAAGTTTCTTCCACAATCTGAAAATTAGCCCCTACATGAGCAAACAACTAAAAATCAACCCTTATGTAAGCAAATAAGTTGAAAATAAGCCCCTACAAAATCAACAAATACATAAGCAAATAAGTTGAAAATTAGCCCCTACATGAGCAAACAACTAAAAATCAACCCTTGTGTAAGCAAATAAGTTGAAAATAAGCCCCTACAAAATCAACAAATACATAAGCAAAAACTTTTTGAAAAGACAACCTAAAAGAGTAAGTGAAGATAACTTGCATGATCAAGAATATAATTGTTTAGTAGCTTACCTTCATGTGAGTATTATTAAAATTATTCATCTCCTCAATAGCTCCAAGAATTGTTAGTGCATCCTTGCAATCATCTTGTGACTCCTTTCCACTACCTCCTGGTGTAGGTTGTGTTTCCACCTTTGATCCACGATTAGCTCGGTATCTCTTTTGATGTGCTTGGCTATCAAGAATGTGAAACTGCATAAAGTTGGACAAGCATGAGTAAGGTGATTGTTTACCACCAATAGTTCCCTTCCCATAAGCTCTTCCACATTCATGACACCACACTCAAATTAAAGGTGTGTCATCAACATCTTCCGTCATGATCTCAAACTTATCAGCCGCTCCCTCAATTTTTTGCAAATCTTCTCACATTGATCCTCCCAACTTTGAAGAGCTGATTTTGAAATTAAGATACTCTTAAGAATCTTGTTTCTGCACCCTTTCCTATCATCACTATCTGGATTATGCTCCCTAGCATCACCTTCTTCACTTGCATTCTCTTGAGTATCTTCTATATCTTCATCCAAGCTTCTATGCACACGCTTTGAAGGCCCACTCTCTGCAAGCACATTCAATACTCGCTTTATACCTACATATTTCTTATTCTCCACTTGTCAATTCTCTTCTTGAGTAGAATCTAGTGTGCAAAGGTCATCATCATCTTCGATGACATTGGAAAGCATCATTAACAAGGCCATCTTGCATAATCTCCTTTCATATTGCACTATAGGTGCAATCACCCGTCACTTTAATATAACCCAATAACTTCTTCTCATAAGAACCATGTACAAACACCTTCATGTGAGTCTTTGACATCATGAGATTGATGAGCTTAACACCTAAAAGAAATTTAAAAATAGCAAAAATTAGAGAAATGATGACATAAAATGTTCATGTAGGATTCTTCTATCCTAAATTTTAGGGACAAGAAAATCCTTTTAAAGCAAGGCATGATGAGAAATTATTACAATAATTTCTATTTACATAATACCTATTTAGTGGAGCAAGCATAGAATTATTACAATAATTCTATCTGCACAATACCTATTTAGTGGAGCAAGCATATAATTATTACAATAATTCTATCTACATAATACCTATTTAGTGGAGCAGGCATAGAGATAAGTAACAAAATGGAAAAAGAAAAAAAACGAAGGGGGATGCCCTTTATAATGAGGATTCATATTCAAATAAAATTTTATCATACCGCTTACTTAAAAAATACTCTTTAGTTGTGTAAGATAAGTTGTTGAAGCCACCTTCTTGCAAAAAAGAAAACCCACAAGCTTCGGGCAAGCTTCCAAATAGCTACATAGCAAAAGAAAGCATATTAGCTTAGTTAAAATCTTAATAACATATTGATTAGATTTCTAATTATTATTTTCTTACAAAAAATGATTTTGATTATACCACTCAAGAGGCAACTTCTCCAAGCCACATTCTCCACTTGTAGAGAGATTATAGCTTCAATTCTTGCCAAATAAGAAACCCATTGCAAGAATAGAGAACCCACTACTTGCAATTGAAACCCAAAGACCCTGCATAAAAGAAAAAACACTTTAATCTCTTATTAACAAATAATGTATAATCTTAACTTCTCCAAGCCACATTCTCAACTTGTAGAGAGATTATAGCTTCAATTCTTGCCAAATAAGAAACCCACTTGCAAGAATAGAGATCCCACTAGCAATTGAAACCCAAATACCTTGCATATAAAAGAAAAAACACTTTAATCTCTTATTAACAAATAATCTATAATCTCTTAAATCACTTAATTATAATACAACTTCAATCTCCAATAGCAATACATTTTTGGAAGCTTGTACTACTTGTAAATGAATAGTATTAAGCAAAAAAGAGAGCTGAAATTTCTTGCAAAATGACTTTAGGAAGCTAGATTACCTTATTGAAATAGGTCTCTTACTGAAATAGGTATGCAAGGCGGTGAAGAAGAAACAAGGCATGCAAGAAGAAGACCGTAACAGTGTACAGAGAGAGAGAGAGAGAAATGAAATGAAATGAAATTTTATTATTGTCTTCGAAGGACCATAACGGGTCCTTGAGACACATGTCGAACATACATGAATACATAAGTCGATGCGCTCGGGAGCCTCATCGAAAAGCATAATGAAACTGAAATGTGTGAGACTAGAACTGAAACTGAAATGAAAATAAAAAAGCCATGCAGCATGCTATAAGTGTACATCATGAGAAGCATGTCATGACATATAGGTATTCATGAGGGCTGGGCCCCCTCGTCAGGTGCACCATAATAGTAGAAGAAGTCGTGCCCCTCCACCTCTCCTCCCTGGATCAAGTGGATAATCTGGTCCCTCGAGAGCCCGCGATCCGTATAGGCAACAATGGAGGGTCCCCCCGAGGTGTCTGTCTGAATGCCTGTAATGTCCTCTGGCGTCGTGAGACCAGTCTCTTATAGTGGCCTCTATGTAGGTGCTCTATGCATCTCTACTCAATCATCTCATATGTGCATCCTTGTGGGTACAACAGTGGTCTCTGATGCAGCCATGTCGGGTCCAAAATCTGTGGAGTCTCAATGTGGTCTGGTGGGCTATCTGGCTCCTGGGTCTCTCGTGCATTGTGAGTCTGGTGGTCCTGCATTTGTCTAAGTCTCCTGTCTCTGAAAGTGAAAGCCTCTCTGATGCATAGAGCTAGGCATCTCTGATCCTCATAGTCAATGACCCTGGAAATAGGGCCAAAGCCATCTCTAAAGAGACACTGAAACCTCCCTCGGATCTCATAGTACGCTGGGCATCTGCATAAGAAATGCTCCTCTGTCTCAACCTCACCCATGTCACATATGGAGCATGTCCGGTCATGTCTGCTGCCTCTCTTTCCTCTCCTCGTCCGTCTCATCCTGCTTGCCTCAATCTCCAATCTGTGGGATGAAACTTTAAGCTGTCCAAGAGAGATCGTGAGTGCATGTGAGAGATGTATCCTTCTGTACCCTAGAGGCTCAATGAAACCCTCGTCTGAGATCCTGAGAAAATGACTGCTATATGCAACCATCTTCACAGGCAAATGTGTGGGGAGGATCCATGTATGGAATGTGTAGAGTTGGAGTAGGTCCACACGAATGACCTGACTGATCTGGTGTCATGATAAGTATAAGTGAGGAGCATCGAGATTGTATCTGAATGGCGGAATCCTGTCTAGGTCTAGGCCAAGCGAGTGAAACCATGTATACAGAGTTTATGGAACCAGCATCTGTGAGTACCTACATCTGCCAGAGCCTGGGATGAAGTCAAAGCAAGCCATGGAAGCCGGGTGCGACCCTCTACTGTGTCTCCAAATCTGAGGATCCGTTGGAGGTATATGACATTCCGGAAGGCTGCATCGAGAACCAATGGGGTGAGGCTCCAAACTCTGCCAGTAAAATGTGGTGGGGTACCAAAGGCTTGGCTCTGTGATGAGCCTAGAAAACAGTAGAAATGTACCCTCTCGATCGCTCTCCAGTCGTCCAATCTGAGGTCGCAGGCCCAGAAAGGACTCCCATACATGGTGGCAGGTCGTAGGCCCAGAAAGGACTCCCATACATGGTGGCAGGTCGCACTAATGTGTCGAACAAGAGGGACTTCATGTCCGGGTGTTGGAAATGAGACTGATGACACTGTATCTCAAGATGCACCAGTGAAGCATATCCTCTCCGCATCCTGTCTCGAGCCGCTGGTATCATAGTGAAAGAAGGCCCTGTGAAGACCACCCCCAGGTACGTGTAACATCTGACCAGCTCCACCTGCTCTCCTCCAAACACCAATCCCTCATGTCTTTGGAATGCTGAATAAGAGGTGTTGAAGATTATTACCTTGGGCTTCCCAAGGTTCACATTCAACTCCCTCTCCTGGCAGAACCTATGAAGAGCGTCCAAGTGAATCTGAAGTCCCTGTGTAGTCGACAAGATCAAGACCACATCATCAGCATAAAGAAGAATCAGAATAAGAGCTCTTGCCAATAATGATCCATCCCCCCCCAAGGTCTACATGAAAGTCTCTAGCTCGTCGATGTATAACCCAAATAGTGTAGGTGAAAGAGGACAGCCCTGTTTCACCCCTATCGTGCTATGGATCTCATCGGAGAGCCCTATCCTTGTCGTCCTGACTCTGCCCGTGACATGCTCATATAGTGCTTGAAGAGAGGTTCTCTCTACCGTGCAATATAGTGCTCATAGAGTACTACCGATCAACAAATGTGTTAAGAACGAGTAAGAAACACAATGTCAATCCGAGGACTCGACCCGATCAGTGCATGAAGGCTTATCCCATGAGGGAGAGCTCACATACACGAACCACCACTTGACGATTCAACCATTCAACACCTCAATCAATCTCTCAATCCCTTAAATCCACTACACTAATCAAGAGAACAAGCAATGCATGGCAATCTCTTAATCCCATTCAAACATTGATTAAATCTTAGCTTTCCCTAATGCCAGTAAATCCATAAGCGTGCATCTACTAACCCACAAGCTTAAGCAAGCATAGAATGTAACATTCACAAACCCACAAGCTCATAGAGAGAGTCTATCCATGAATAACTCATTGCCAATGAAGTGGGCAAGAGCTTGCATCAATGGAGACTACACACACACACACACTACAAGCATGCAGCATACACAAGAGAAAGAAAGAAGCATTCAACTAATCATAGATTAATCTACTTCAATGATGCTAAAACAGATTAAGAGAATGAAGTGGAGCTATACTCATTGGAGCTTGATGCTCATTAGAGTACAATAGAGAGAGTTAGTGAGTTGCCATAGCTTGAGAGCTCAAGAGCTTCACTCAATAGCTTATGAGAATGGCCAAAAACGTCCCCTTTCTTTAGCTAACATCTCTTTTATAGAGATGCCACTAACCCTAACCCTAGGCCTCTTTCACACATGGGCGGACAACCCCATAAGTGAGCCTTGCTTAATACACTTAGAACTCTCATTTAGAACCCACATTGGCCTAAAACGATTTACATTGCACTTCGGCACAAAAATATAGAAAAATTATGTGCGTCTTTATGTTCCCATGGCTACAATCCCACTCTCTCGCATTAATTTCTTCTGGCCTCCTTCCATAATCCGTGTTCCCGTGAATGTTCCCGTGGAACATTCCCCCTTCCTAAATCGCGCGTGTCCTCGGGCGCGGTAGAAACAAAAGCTACAAAAAACAATGGAAGACAAGTAAAGCCTTTTATTGAAAAAAAACAGCAATCTCACACGTGAGCATGCAAGTGAAAGGCCGATTAGAGTTTTAAAGAGTGCTAAAAGAAGTGAGTAAAGACTAGTCAAAGTGAGACTAAGTGGTAGATAGTGCTATGCAAAGGCAAGTGTGCTTGTACACCGCAGGTTATGACCGCAGTCTCAATGTCCTACAAGTGTTTAAGTTATTCCTAAGTAGCAACCCTACTCCTAAATATAAGCAATGGTAATTGGACCTTTCTTTCTTTCTTTCTTTCTTTCTTATTCTTCTTCTTCTTCTTCTTCTTTTTTGTGTGTATGTGTGTGTGTAAAGAGTAGAAGATTAAAGAGAATTATTATTTTTAGCTTGATAAAGAGGAAGGTTCCATCCCAATGAGACCCAAGCAATGGCCAAGAGACCTCTGCCAAGAGAATCTAAAGGCCGCTAAGTATCTCAAGGGCGACAGACCCTTTTCTTTCTTTCTGACATAAGGAGTACCCCATGAAGATGAGGGCATCAGTCTCGAGGGCCCATAATGTACCCCAGAGTCCTACCAGCATCTATCAAGGTGATAGAGTCCTTGAAGGTCTTCTTAATCTTTTAGACGTCAGTGCTCACCCCATGGAAACCAAGGCATCGACCCCAAGGTGCTAAGACAACCCAAGGTCCTACCAAGCATTCCGCATGGCTGTAGACACGTCATGTCTCGATTCACTTGTATATATTTTTAAGGACATGAGTTTCGTAATTTTTTGTTTATCGTTGCACCTAGACCATACCTAAGAGGTAGCTACCACTAGGGATAACTAATATACTTCTAGAGCTTAAGAACTTGGCATACTCCGTTGGTATATGTCTTACACCGTCTTCAAATAGAAATACCTTCTACTGAGTCCTCTAAGAATCTAGAAATCACTCGCCAATAGTAACAACTAATTTAAAACTTAAACCAGCCAACTGTGTGTGAACATGCAAACAATATATGAAAAAGTGAAAAGCACATAAAGAACAAAAGATTATGATTTGAATACACCTGTTGTAGTGCTCATTGATGTGGCGCGTTTGTTTTGATGCATTGCTGATGTGTAGATTGCATGTCTCCCCCCTTCCTAATTTGTGTGCACAGTAGGTGGACTGTTGGAGCGTGTTTGTATGCTCTTATTTTGCTGAGATCTCTGCAGAATGTCTTATTAACAAACAAGAAAAGAAAAGAATAAAATTTGTTATTGGTGCCAATCATCGAATATAGCCGAGGGAAAAAACCCAGTGGGAGAAAAGTGCCCTGGCTTGTTGATCTTATTGTGGAGTTGATGAGCTTACCCTTGCATTGTTGGTGGATCCGTGTCCACTTCTGCTGGAAAGATGGTATCAATCACTTCATGATGCAAGGAAAACCCTGCACAAAAGTCGGCCTCTGGAGAAGGTGGTAGAGGAAGGAGTGCTTCTTCGCTATAAAATATGGCATTGGTTCTATGGGAAGGTTAAGCAGACAATGCCGATTTTGGAATTGCTCAATATAGGTGCTCATAGTGATCCAAAATTGACATGTTGAGGCTGGGGAAAGAAGGGCTTGTAAGATAGGTGGTTGCAAGTCATTTATGCATGTATTCCTCCATTTTTGTGCTTGAACCTTCTTAGGTAATCTACGTTGATTTGGTCCTCGGTCTGGTACTCTCATATCAAGAAGGTTATGGCATTGGGGTGTAATTCCCACAATTTGTTTCATTAAGCCCATGCCATATCGTCGAAAGTAAGGGCGGCATAGCCAACAAATGTGTGAAGCTTCCCCTAATACGAGTCGTGCACACTCTTGACAATGTGGAAATGGATGATGCTGTTGATAGAATAAAGTGACAAAGTGATGCCCACAGCAAATTTCACCTAAGGGAGCATAAAAGTACATAGAATGAGTTTGAAAAGGAGGAGCACTATAACCCCCGTGATGTTCAGGTTGAGTACTATCAGGGTCAATGCATGGTGGACATGTATCTCGCCAAGTATCCATCAAGAGGTATCTAGGCATAGAACAATGAAATTTAGAAACTTCAAACTTTATACACTCATATCCATCATTACAATCCCTATCAAAAACAATGTAGTTAAGATCATCTCAAAAAGAACACAATCCTGTAAAGGCAGAAGGAACCACATTAGTAAAAGTGAGACTATTTAAACACTGATCTACCAAAGAGCTTCAATTGTAGTGTTAATGCCTTACCTTTGGTTTTGGGTATGTCCTTCTTAAGCGGTGGGAAGGATAGCAATTGTCGAGGAATTTGAGCAAGATAAGAGGATTTAGGCAGTGAAGTGCTAGAATCTATGCTCAAAGGAGGCTCATGTAAAGTTGGATTTGTCTTAGGTACAAAAGTTGATGGTAGAAGTGTGTAACAAGGAGAAGTTGGGACAACTGGTGATTCAATACATGTTTGGGGAAGGTCAACATAAGTAGATTTGTAGGTGCTATTACAACCACCTATCCCATCTTGAAGAGGGAAGAGTTTGTGTTGATTTTCTTTGCACCCACTGATATGAAAAACCAAGAGTGGCTTTTGGAATCTTATTGATACACTCTTCTGGCTCTAGCAAACCATGGTATTTGGGAAGCCAAAGTGCTGTTGCACCCTCATAATAGCCTTGTGCTTTAAGAACATGCTTTGGGACCCAATGAGTAACAATCTGAGGCTTAGGCTTGGAAAAGATATTCTTTTTAGGAGGTTTAGCAACTAGGCTAGATGGTACAAGTTTGTACGCATCTTTGGGTAGCCAAATTGACAATTCCTTCTTGTGTGGCCTTCTTTGAGCAGTGACTAGAGTAGTTGGAACATGCCAGCCATGGCCCTCATTTGAGGACTCATCGATTATCCACATCATTTGTCTTGGAGCTTGAAGAGCAGATGTTGAAAGTGGGTTGTGTAAGGTAGAAGCCACCCTTTTGACATGATAAAACTCGTGGAGCAGCAGATCATCCCAAGATGCAATCAGAATCAATTTGCAATTTGTATTGTCTATTCTTCCAATCTAATGAACAATTGGTAGCACTTAACCACGATCAACCAAGAACAACCTCTACCACTGCCTTGGACTTACCAGCCACATAAAAGGGAACTGACATCTGGTGACCTTGAATGGACATCATAATGACACATTTATTTTCCCTCTATAGGGTTATCTTCACCTGAGAAGCTTCGTAAGTCAATAGGAATGTGCACAAGTGTTGGTTATCCCAAGGCTACCCATGTGTCAAATGAGAGAACATTATAATCACCAGAGTCAATTAAGGTAGTCTCATGAAGATTAAGACACACGTGAATATTGAAAGGATCGACATATTGTTCATCAGTAGCCAACTGTAAGGTCAACACAGAAGCCTTGCGACGCTCCTTGGCTTTTGCAACTCTAGCTTTAGCTTCTTCTTGAGCCTGACATTTAAGTAGGTCATGTGCTTCTTTCCATGTGTGGGCAGCATGCATTTGTTGAAGCATGGCTTCAGTTAATGGTTCATTGTATTTCTTGAGACGACTTCCATTAATGAAGTTAGGCATTTGTTCACCTTCTAGTGTCTCTAAACGCACTGCACCACTAGAAGTAAGCTCATTAATCACAAACGGTCCTAAGCCACGTTTCTTGAGCTTTCGCTTATGCTTCTTAAGTGTGTACAAGAGCACAGGGTTCCCTTTTTTGAATCGACGAGTTGTTACATTTTGATCAGACCATTGCTTTTGTCTCCTCTTCTCGGCATGCATTCCCATTACCGCCAATAAGCGGGTCTCATCAAGCTTTTCCAATTCATCAATGCATTGAGAAAGCTCATGACCAGTCCAGTCCAATTGTTTAGCAAGTCGTAGAGTAGGTACAAGAAATTCAATGGGAAGAATTGCATCTAGCCCAAAAACAAGCTTAAATGGGGTTGTGCCCACAGATGTTTTATAGGCTGTTCTATATGCCCAAAGAACTGAGTGCAACTTTTGCTCCCAATCAGTCCTATGTCCCTCAATAATCTTTGTGAGTGCTGTGTAGAGAATCTTGTTATAGTACTCTCAGCTTGAGCATTAGTCTGGGGATGATAGGGTGCAGAACACTTGTGAATTACCATAAATTCTTGAAGTAAAAACTCTATGACTTCATTCACAAAGTGCACACCTTGATCCCTAACGATTTCAATAGGTAAGCCATAGCGTGTAAACACGTACTCATACAAGAACTTGGCTGTGGTTCTAGCATCATTTTTGACTGTAGCCTTTGCTTCTACCCATTTGGTCAAATAGTCAGTTGCGACTATAATATATTCGGCATGCGTGTGATGAGCTGGAGGTTTAATGGGACCGACAAAATCAATACCCCATTTGGCAAAAGCACGTGTGCTTAACAAAGGCCGCAATGGCATATTGTCCTTTGTGATGGGAGGTTTGGCCCTTTGACAATCGTCACAACGTTTTACATATTCTTTGGCATCCATTTGTAAGGTTGGCCACCACCAAAGCCCAGACCACCTAATCAACTTAGCTGTGGTATTGCCCGAAAAGTGTCCACCCCCAACACCTGCATGTGCATGAGTTAAGATTTTCAAGTAGTCAGCTTCACATACACACATGCGCAAGTTGTCATCCTTGCCCCTCTTGTAGAGTTGGCCCTCTATCAGCATATAGTTGGCCGCTTCAACTTCAATAGCATGCTTTTGATATTTAGGAATTGTTCGATCAGTATGACCATGCTAAAGATAGTCCACAATATACTTGCTCCAACTTGGTGTAGTTGAAATTTGGAATAATGTGACATTATGAATTGGTTGTTGAATTTGACATGATAGGCTGAGGTAATGAGACAATGACATCAATTTTATCCATATCTGTTGAAATCCCATTGCGAGAAATAATATGGCCCAAAATCTTCCCTTGTCTTACCACCATGAATTTGCACTTGTCTCAAGATTCAAGCATATACGATAAACTTGACACTTTTGAAACACAAGTCTGAGGTGTTCTATATGATCATCACGCTCTTGTGAGTGAACACATAAATCATCCATGAAGATCTCAAGAAATAGCCTAAGGTACTCCTTGAATACATGACTCATTAACCGCTGAAAGTTTGCAGGTGCATTTGTTAGACCAAATGGCATAACACGATAGGCAAAGATGCCATCTTCAGTAGCAAAGGCTGTTGTGTTGATCCTTAGGATCAATTGACACCTGATTTTGTAACCGGAGAATCCATCCAAGAAACTATATGCCTTTTTCCCTGCAACTCGTTCCAAAACATGATCCGTGATTGGAAGTGGGTAATGATCACGTACTGTAGCTGCATTTACCTTCTTGAGGTTTACACATACTCGAAGTTTTCCATTTTTCTTGGGCACCACTACAATAGGGGAGACCCATTCAGTGTGTTCAATCTCATAGATAAATTTTGTCTCTAAGAGCTTGTCTATTTCTTCTTTTATCTTTCGTGCAAAATTCTCATTGTAAGTATAAGGACGTTGCTTGGAAGGCTTTGCATCCTCTCGCAATGGAATTGTATGCTGACATATGCTTGGATCAACTCCTTTGAGGTCTTTATAACTCCAAGCAAAAACATCGCGATACTCCTTTATTGTTTGAATTAATAACTTCTCCTCATCTAGTGGCAATCCACACATAGCGAGGCTCTTCTCCTTTCTTAGCGATATCAATTTTTTTTGCATCTTCTGGACCATCATATGAAATCCCTGGCATGCTTGGCTTTTGTAGCATGGGCTGTTGAAGAACAATCTTCCGATCTTGAAGAGTGTACTGTGTGAAGTTGGGGGGAACATTGAGACCTTGTTGTTGTCCACTTGAGTCATCACTAATTGAAGACCATGCGGTTTTGAGCTCTCTTTTGTAATCTTGCATCAGAGTTTTTCGTTCAACCTTTATCTTTGCACTTCCGACACACTCTTTTGAATCTGTTTCGAGACTTGAGTTTTTGTTTTGGTCTCTTTGTTTTTTTGCAATTTTTGCTAACAGTTTTTAGCTTTTCTCCTGGTTGGAATCCATCTGATCGTTTTACTTGGTCTTTGATACTATCTTGTGCTTGGACATAGTATAGATATCCATTCTTTCCTGAGAACTGAGGTGGTGGTCGAGAGTGTTCATTCTTAAACTCCTCATTTTCTTTTTGTATTCTCTCACGTCGTTCCCTCTCATCTTGTTTACGGATTCTCTTATGGCTCTTACAGCATTTACGTTTGGGTCGACTTTGAGGGATCTCTATTTGAACCTCCCTTCCTCTCAAGAGTAGGCGTGCCTTTCCTAACTCTTCCTCGAGGATTATCACATCATCATCAAAATCAGAGTCCCATTCGTCTTCCTTATCAGCATCATTAGCCGATTCGAGTGTTAAATCCTCCACTGAGACTTCCTCTACATGCAGTGCTGTGGATGCAACCCCATAGTACAAATCATCTAGAAGGTCACGTGGTTGTACCATTCGTATAGGAATAATGTCATATCCATCTGAGTCACAAAATTGAATTATCTTAGGTAAAGCACATCATGTCGATAATGTTGCAAGGACATGACTCCATTCTAGGGGATCAATTAAGTGCTCAGGGAAGGGTTGTGGAATGTATGCCTCATCTGATACACTTCGATTACCCTTAAGTCTTTCAGTGTTGAAATCCTTACATGAGGCTCCACACATCCACAGATCTTCTTGCCCATCTGACAATGTAACTCTTGAGCCCTCAGATAAAGCAGAATCAAACTCATCTATTGGAGACTGCGTTACATCACGATATGAGTGATTCTTTAGGTTGACCCTTGTGATGACAGAATCATGTCGGAGGTACAAATAATTGTATCCCCAATCCTGAATCATTTGAATTTGTCGCATGAACGGTCTACCCAATATCACTTCATAGTTTAGATGCTTTCCAAAATCCACTACTACAAATGTGTGCTCATATTCAATCCCACATGTGGTGACCAATATGTTCTCTGGCAGCCCAATGGGATATTCTAAGCTTCCATCTGCTAGCTGCAAGCGCATCCTTGTACTCCTAATAGCTGGTTTGCCCCACTTTTCCCAAATGGACCTTGTCACAATGCCCACTCCTGCACCACTATCAAGTATTGCAGTTGAAGCTACTTTTCGCACTTCTAATGGGAGGGTAGCATTTCCCTGATCGTCCTCACAAAATTTTCCTACTTTGTTGATAGGAACTGGCATAACATGTTTTGTCTCAGGGTGTATAGTACATTGATGGTGACCCTTTTGTAGCAATACCTGCTCTGACAAACATGTGGCAATATCATTCCACAACTCTGGTCGAAGCTTTATCAAATCAAGCAAAGGTAAGGTACAAGCCACTGGTGCTGACAAAATAGCTTGCACGATACCCATATCCATCTCCTTTGTCACCCTTCTATGCATGGAGGGTATCCTTAAGGTTTGAGAACAGTTCTCATATTCTCCCAAATAAGATGGTAAGGTTTTCATTGTATGCTTACTTCTAGGAGAAACAATTGTTTGAACTTCCTCCTGGATGCTTGGGCGTCTAAAGTTGTTTTCTGTGCCCCTGGTAAAATCCACTTCACAGAATGGAGGTGAAATAGTAGAGGACATATTCTCATTAACTTTCTCATGAACTGCTGCCCACATCTCATTTACCATATCCTCGTTAGCATCAATAACTTCATCATTGCATGTGAAGGCAAGACTAGGTGGTGGCAGAATGCCTTCTTTCAATGGGGTGTCAATTGGTGTAGACTTCTCGCTACTATGAGCTTGTGAGATCAGCTCACTTTTCATTTCCCAACTTGATGACACTTTTGGTATGGTTTCTAATGTTGGCTTAAGAGAGGTGGGGCCCTGAGGGATAGGTGGAGGTGGTCCCTCAAGTATTGATTGTCTTAAGAGAGGTGGGGCCCCGAGGGATAGGTGGAGGTGGTCCCTCAAGTATTGATTGAGCTTCCCTAATGAGTTGCTGATTTACAGCTAGATTGATCTTCTCCTCTCACGAGGGTTTGGGTATTCTTGAAGCTTCCTGGGTAGCTTAGATAAAGCGCAATGCGACTTCTATGAGCATCAATGATGGCATCTAGAGTCTCATTCACCTTATCCACAAAAATAGAACCCCCTGAACTATCCTCGGTTGTACTAGCCTCATCTTGTTTAGCACTAGGCCCAGGTTGAGGTTGATGCTCCTCATGCACTTCTTGGGATATAAAAGCTTGATCCTTCATGTTTTGTTTAGAGACTTCTTGAGAGCTAGTGGATGCACTCTTAGTTTGCTTGTTGCGGTTCTTTTTCCTCCTAGTGGTCCTTTTTCTATTGGAATGTAGGGTCTTGTCCACTAGATTTGCCTTTGCATCCCTAGCTCGAGGTGTCTCATTAGTCTGCATTTTGGCATTTCATGTTTGTGATCTAGTCATGACTCTAAGTGGCATGACATCCTCATTCTTTGATGAAGGTGGCGATGGAACTGCCTCTACAAAGTTGAGTGAGACCTTTGGTTGAGAGGTGCCTTCCTCATGTGGTTTCAGCAACAATCCTTTGGAAAGTGTTCTACACAACACCCTAGACAATATCTTTCAATTGGTGGAAACTGTGGTATTGTTGTATTGGATCGAGCTGCTTGCCTTTGGCGATGTGGACAATCACGAGCCCAATGGGCTTCTCCGCACTCATAAAACAGGGGCCCACTAGTTTGGCTTCTGCTACTGACTTGAGGCGCCTGGAGTCCTAGGTTGGTAGCCACCTAGCAACATCAAAGAATTTTGTTCCCCCGGTTGAGCCAGCCTCCAGTGCTTGGCTTGGATATGCGGGACTTTCAAATAGATTTTCCTTGGATGAATATGATGCATATTCCTCCTCCACATAGCTTGGGTTTACCAAGTCTCTACACATATTTGAATTGTCGTAGTCAACAAACCTCACAGGAGCAGTCCCAGGAGCAAGAGGTTGAGCTCCAAGTACAGGTCGTGCTTGCTCTTGTGCCATCGGTGGCTTACGTTCAAAATTAGTGTACTGTTGATGCATTTGTGGAGCCACTACACCCCTTTGTTGCTCACGTTCTTGTCTCATTCTTGCAATGCGAGTACATTCCTGTGTGGTGTGGGTATAATTCCAAGCACAAGCCTGGCACCACTTCTTTGTGGGTTGGTTTGTGACTAGAGGAGAAAAGGTATTACATTCTTCGATTTTATGGTTACCGCCACATGCTAGCTCCACAAAGATGAGGACCTGTAGGTAGTACACTCCTCATTCGCTCTGCTGCTGTTGTTGTGGGTGCATGGGTGGGCGATAGGTTTGTCCCAATCTCCTTAGTACTAGGTTAGCTATCTGGTCTGGATTTACCGGTGCACTAGACCCTCAACTTTGGTCATCACCCCACTAATCTCTAGGTTGCACCTCAGGGCCAGTACCATCTTGGAATTTGAAGTTATCTGTGAAATCCATAGCATCATGGCAACACTCATTGAAATTTGTATGCTTCTTTGCATAGAGATGTGTGTGCAGTGTTGAATTTTTTAGTCCTTTTAAGAAGAGAGAAATTAATCGACTCTGGGTGGGCTTCTCATCTTCTGGGCAACAATTAATGTACTGCTTCATCCTATTTACACAGTCCCTAACAGTGTCAGTCTCGCCTTGCTTGAAAGAGTAGATGTTTGCTACTGTGTCATGCTGAATCCCCATCAAGGAAAAAGCAGCAATGAATCTCTCTTCCAAAACTCGTAAAGAAGATTTGTCTAAAGCTTCTAGTGCTTGAAACCAAGCAAGGGCCTTTCCCTCAAGAGTGAGTCCAAATCCTTTGATTTGCGTATGCTTGTCAGTCACTTGCTCAGCTCGAACTGCTTGCCTAAATGCTGCTACATGGTCATATGGATTTCCCGACCCTTCGTACTTCTTTACCAGTTTCTGAAGAGTTGATGGCCTTACTCGTCTTGAATACTCATCATCGGGCCTATGGCCTCTCACTCTCAGTGGTTCCTCTCTTTGGTAAGGTGGTCCATATGCATCCCAAATTGGTGTGGGTCCCCTATTACCTGCCTCACCAACCCCCTCTAAAGATCTTGTTACTCGCATTTCAGGAGGTGCATTTATGGGAGGCCGAGTTGGCTCCCCTACCCTCCGATTGTCATAGTGAGAGAAACGTTGCTGTGGTGTGATCTGTGGTCGCACTTTTGGTGTAGGATAATATCTTGGTGCTAGAGTCGGGCTACTTGCAGTGGTCCACTTTGATGTCGAGGGTCCCTCTCTAGTGAACTCTCGCAGGGGAGGAGCAACAGTTTCTCCAAGAAAGGATGTCTCTCCTGGTTTAGCTGTATTAGTTGAGAACACTTCCATGAAAAATGGTTGTCCTCTCCACGTGAGCTCACGAATCTCCTTCCAATCTAAGGTTCGGTATTCATTGGCCCATTTATCAATGACCATAAGTGCTAGAGGAAGATCTAGGTGTAAATCATCTATGGATGGTGTGAGGTGAAAAAAAAGAAAAAAGAACCACTGCCTCTATAGACCTTCACCTCCCAAACTTGGAAAATACAAACACGAACGGGGGCACCACCAGCCCACCGGCTAGAACACTTCTCTCAGTTCACCACCCACCCACGCCAGAAAGACAGCACAAAACAGGGGCACCATAAACAAAGATAAACACCCAGCAATATATTCCCAGAAAACACTTCATACAAGCTTCTCTCGACAGAAGCCTTACTCACACAACTCACAAACACTCAGGCCTGTCATCACTGCCGAGGATACACCACATCCCCAATCACCGTGAACCTCTCGCCTACCTGCTGTACCAATCACACAAGAAAGAACCAGGCCACTCTCACTCTTCAGAAGGCGCCCCACCAGCTAACCCTCAACTCTCTGCAGCCCATCACTTCTGTGTGTGTCGCCAGCAGCTACCCAAAAACCTCTCTCTCTCTCTCTCTATGCTGATCCTCTGCCAGCCTCGCAACAAACCCAAGCACCACCTGTCCCTTGTCTCTGTCTTTGATGTGCTATCAGCCCCACCAGCCTCTGCACGATCACTTATCCACAACCCTGTCTCCAGCACCTACCTGTGCTTCCACTTCCGGCTTCACCTAGCGGCCCACACTCTCTTTGCACCTGTCAACCCCTTGCTCTGTCTTCTAGGCGACCTCCTCTCCGCTTGCAGATGACCACCTGTTATCACCAGAGCCCAAGCAAGGTAGCCCCCCTGTGCATCCAGCTCAAGGCCTCCCTCAACCCGTCTCTATCATCAGCAGCAGCAGCGCATCTCCCGCCAGCTCTTCAAGACCCAGGGCTCCAGTCACCACACGACGGCCTTCAACTCCCAACGTCGGCTCTGTAGGCGGCCCCCCGTCGCTACACCAGCCCGGCTTCTTGTACCCAAGGCGGCTTCCTCTCGCCAGCCTTCGCGCCGTGCCCCAGCTGCTCTTCGTCGACGACCCTCTTGTGCCTCTCTTGCAGACCTGCGGGGCGGCTGCGCCCACTTCCAAATCTAAGAGCTCGCCAGCCCGTCCCGCTGTCGAGCGCACAAACACAGAGGTGGCCTTCCAGCCCCTCTCACCTCGCTGTGATCCTCTGTGGCCGCTCTCTCTCCTCGCGGCTCACTCTTTTCAGGCGAGCTCTCGACTTCACACCCTACCACCTCTTCACCCAGCCCGCCGACTTCACACCTTTGCCAAGCCTCCCTTCACGTGCTGGCCAGCGTTGGTATCATCGTAAACAGCCATATGGCTTTTCTATAAGTTGGCCATGTGGATATTATTATTTTCTTTATTTTTCTTGGAATATAGCCACAATGCTTAGAGCCTCCGATTTCACACCATGTTTCAAGGCTACCTTGGCCGCATCAATATTTAATTGCCCTCATGCTCTCTCATCTTCCAACATAACCTTCCAGTGCCCACTCATTTTTTTGGGGACGCGCACACATTCAGAGCCATCGAATGGCTGATGTCATTTCCAGCTGACCTTACTCTGGACAGGCCTGCACAAGCCCAAAACAAAAGCCATCCACCCTGTACACCTGGCAAGACATTCTCGGGCCAAACTCTTTCCACATGCCATGCATCCATATGTACACAAGCTCAAAACATCTCTCAGAAAAACGTCTGACATACTTTGCCAACCCCCCCCATCTGCTAGAGCATTCATGCTCAGTAGCAAAAAGATAATTCCAATAGCTATCCACCAGGATAAAAAAGAAACAGCTATAACTGACCATCCCATTCCCCAGCATCTGTGAATAACCATGGCTGTATCACTACATACCACACAACATCATCCTCAAGCCTTTACTCTTCACTCACAACAAACCTCCTTGTCTTCAAAACTTGTGGCATTGC
Source organism: Cibotium barometz (assembly GCF_041138505.1). Classification (NCBI taxonomy): domain Eukaryota; kingdom Viridiplantae; phylum Streptophyta; class Polypodiopsida; order Cyatheales; family Cibotiaceae; genus Cibotium; species Cibotium barometz. Next base: position 19,886,707 of record NC_141082.1, on the reverse strand, counting down.
AACATTAGGCATCCAGTTCATCAACACCAGTGAAGGCCAGGTTCCAGCATCTTGACCTTTCTCCACACAAGAATCCAGATCCCTTCCAATAGTAGTATCCACAAGCACTTCTAGCTCTTGTAAAATAGGCATCTCCTCACAACCATACAGCTCAACTGGTTCAGAACCCTTGTCATTCATGCACTTTGCCTTTAGTATCTCAGCAACATGCATAGAAGCCTTAGCTACACTCTCAACCATATTTGCACCCATGTCTATCTCTGGCTCCTGCACATCAAGGCTAGCAACTTCCCACACATCGTCCTCAGGCACAATACTCACATCACAACACTCTTCATTAGCCAAATCAACATGCATACCTTCTTGAGTGTTGCCAACCCCCCTGGTATCATCATCCAAAGACTCCCCAGCACATAATGCATCAAATGGAAAAACATCCACATCATTCATTGCAGGTACCATACCATCATCCAGCTGTCCAAGAAAATCCATAATAATAGGATCTTCCTCCATGCTCTCCACATCCGCATCACAAACCATTTTCACTTCATCACAAGTCTCTACCCCATCCTCCTCCCTTGTAGAATCTGGCAAAGAATCATCCTCAAAACATCCTGTATCCAGCTTCTCTTCCTTCTTATCATCAACCAATCCCAAGGCATCATCCGCTTTGCTTCCATGTGCATGCATATCATCCAGATCACTGTCATGTATAGCTATGACGTCCAAATCCAAAGACGAATCCACTGGCAACTCCTTATCTGCAAAAGTCTTAAACCATGTCCCAAATTTCTCATCCTGCTTTTCATTCACCTGCACATGCTTAAAAGACTTTGGAAAAAAATCAGAAGGCACATAAAACATCCCCCTTTGTACCTGTATCGGCCTTTGAGGCTCCTGTCTAATCAAACTTTGCATAGAACTCTTATCCACCTCAACCAAATTTACCTGCATATCCCTTGCAGACACAACACCTTCATATGGATAAATACCCATCTCCATCTGCTTCAAAATCTTGCCTTCCTTTTCCCTAGCAACCCTAACTGCATCATCAAATGACTTGGGATTCTTCAACTCAACCCTGACCTTCAAATGGGGTAACAAACCATCAATAAACAAGCTCTTTTTCAGAGACATAGGAGGAACTTCCTGCTTCAATGTCATACACCACTTACCCCACAAACATGTAAATACCTTCACAAAATCATCTAGTGATTGCCCATGGACCTGCTTCAAGATGCTCAACTCCTGCCAAAGCACACTAGAATCCTCCGCTTGCTGAAAATGCTCCAAAAATCCTTCTTTCAACCTGTCTAAGGGAGGCTGTAAACATTGTCCAGAGAATGGTCAAAGTGAATCTCGAGGTATGGCTGTGGATCTGGATGTCTGGATGGAGGCTCGTGTGTCATACGTGTGAGGGTGAACATGATGTGTGAGTGGTTGTGAAACTCTAACACTATGAATGTCGGGGATGAGAGCCGAAGGACCCATGACGTAGTTAATGATGCTGAAACATGTGCCCCCAAAGGGGAAGCATGTGGCTCTATGCGAAAGAGGCCGTCTGTGCAAACCGTTATTGATAACCAAACTATGAGCAAAAGAAGATCCAGTAAACATTGTCCGTACCTGGTAACCTCCACGTGAGCATCGTCAGAATGTCGGTCTAGGTCTTGTGCTTGCACTGTATGTACGATGATGGGGTCCTCAATGAAGTCCAGGATCTCTACTTGTCTGTTCTGCATCCTCGCGTTGAAGTCTCCAACTAGGAGAACTTCCCCGTCGCTCGCGGGCTGGAAAACTCTAACACATCTGCCGATAGATCCTCGAATGGGGAGACTCCAGGTCTCGTGGTGGCTCTAACATATGCTGAATCACTAGGTGGGAAGTAGCACATTGTGACAAAAAGATCTCTAAGAGGGGGTCTCTTAATGTGAACCCATAAGTATCTAGCATGTTCATCACATCTCTCAATCGAGATATGTCGTCTGAGATGCTCTTTGAATAGAACCGCTATCCCACCTCATCCCCTGACATCGCCTGTCAAGCGTGTTTGGTCCCCTGACATCGCCTGTCAAGCGTGTCTGGTCCCCTGAAGGCGGACTCCCAAATGTAGCCTATCATAAGCGATAGTCTTCGCTCTGGACTTTGGTGTGTCTCTGTCAGGAACACTATATCTCTACATGAGATGACCTCCTGGAAGTTCCCTGTGGCTTAATCATAAGCCTCATGCATAAAGCTTATGAATATAGTCGTATGAATATAGCTTATGCATAAGTCTCATGCATGAGGCTAAGGCATATAGGCATCTCTTGAGAGAAGCATAGCTCTCAAAAGGCTATCCATAGAGTGACATGGAAAAAATAAAAAACCCTAATCTTAAAATTCATAAAACTTACAAACCCTATAACATGTAAAAGCACAAGAGAAGAAACATACAAGCAAGAGATCTCTTACCTTGTGAGACTTGTATGTGTTGAAATATAGAATTGTAATTATGAAATAACATTTTATGTTTATGAGAGTATTGGAGCAATCTAATGTTTTAAAGAAATAGGTGTTTGCTAAAGTAAACATGGATAACTTTTTTAAAATAAGTGTTTACTAAAGTTAACATGGATAACTTTTTGATAGTGTTGATATTTTTTAAAAGTAAGTGTCAATAACTTATAGTAAGTTCCATTTAAAAATAAAGGCTCTTCTTTCATTTCTTTCCATTCCTCCATTTCTCTCCATTCCTTCTAGCCTGTGAGTATGGCATGTACTAAGCAAAGAGAAAACAAGATGCCTTCCAAGACACCGGTTCATTCATCCGGATCTAGTGAGCGTAGTAACACCGACAATGATGAAGGTCAAGCTCCTCCCTTTTCTCTAGCTAGGAAAGATGCTCCCACTGCTCTAGCTAGAAATTCTCATCCACCTATGCATAAGAAGAGAAGATGCAGACCAGGCACCGCCGCTCTTCATGAAATTAGGAGGTTTTGAAGAGTCCTGAGTTGATTATACCCAAGGTGCCTTTCTTGTGGTTGATGCAAGAAATACTGCAAGATCTACAAAGGGAAAATCAGTACAAGTACTTTTCAAGAGATCAAGCATTTAATGTGGATCGATGGGTCAGCCCAAGCATTTCTTGCTCTTCAAGAGGCAACTGAAAGTTACATGGTGGATCTCATGCATGATGGTCAGCTATTAGCCATCCATGCCTGGTGCATCACACTCAAGCCCTCGGATCTCACTCTTGTTTGTAGGATTTGTAACAATAGTGATGCATTCAACCTTAACCATGACATGGTTTGAAGAGCTGTGTAGATGCTCGTGTATCATTTTGTGTTTTCACATTGTCCTTCACTTCTACTCAACTAGTTGTACTTTATGCGATGTACCAGATTTGGATATTTCAAGTTTCCTTGTTTCCAATGTTGTGTACTAGACTTTCCCATTGATTTGAACTAGTATTTTACGTTTTCTTCATTTCTAATGTCAGTGTATATTCTTATATTTTCGTGAAAATTTTTTGCAAGTGCATGTGCATGTGCATGTGTAGGTGCTTTTTTATTTTTGCATGTGTAGGTGCTTTTTTATTTGTGCATGTGCAGGTGTATATTCTTAAATTTTTTGAGAAACTTTGATGCATAGTGTGCATAGATCATAATGGGATGAAATTTGCTGTGTGCATAGATCATGTGGCTTACATCATGAGTATGCATGTGCATGTGCTATTTTATATGATAATATTTTTTTTCCTAGAGAAAATTGATGCCTGGTGTGCAGTGATTAGAATGGGTTGAAATTTATTCTGTGCATAGATCATATAGTTTACATGTGTTAGATAAAATATCTGCCCTATCAAAGGCCTATAGGGCCCTTGTTTGAAGGCTCGTGTGTGGAGGCCTTTTTTTTTATATAGCAGGTCTATACACGCGAGCCTTCAGACAAGGACCCTACAGACCTTTGATGGGATTGATATTTTATCTAGGAGGTGTTCCGTATGATACTTATATGTACACATAAAATTAGAGCTCATTTTGATAATAAGGAAAAGTATTTTTAAAAATTAAAAAGTATTAAATTTATGTATCAAGATAATTTAGAAAATATATAAATTTCATCTATAAGCATGGAAGTAACCCTCATTTCACCTCATTTCTCATCTTTAATTTCTCTCTCTCACCTCCAAGAGCATGGCTCACACACCAAGAAAACTGCTAGGAGAATCTGGCCCCCCAAGGTGGGACATGGAGTACCTCCTGTCCACAACCATCCACCATGGCAACAACATCGCAAGCGTAGGTGGAGGCCTAGCATTATGGCTCTCCATGAGATTAGGAAATACTAAAAGATAGTGAACCTACTCATACTGAAGCTCTCCTTCCAATGTGTGGTGTGAGAGATCATGCAGGATCTGTAGATCGTGTGATAGGAGGTTATGGGTTCATGTTGCAACATTAAGCCCACCTACGTAGTGGATAAGCAAAGCTTTGGAGGCACTCTAGGAGGCCACAAATGCGTACCTAGTGGACATTTTTGGTGACAAAGTGTTTGCAGCTATCCATGCAAAGAGGATCACCATCAGTGTTGAAAAGGACATGCAGTTGGTGGTGCGACACATGCGACACTGGAGAGATCCTCCTGGCCAAGATCTTTAGTTTGTTTTTGTATATCTCGCATGAATGTAATTCTCAAAAGCTATGTAAAGCTCAATGTATATCTTTAAATTTTTTTTCACTTGTGTTGCAAATAAGTCTCTTTTAAATTGAGTTTATATAATTTGTTTATTTATATCCGTCTTTGAATGGATTCAATTTTTATTTGAGTTACATGTGTATTTGAATTTATTTTCTTGAGTCAACTAATAAAATACATTACAAGACACGTATTAAAGAAAAAACTCTGCAACCCAAATTTCCATTCATAGCATAAAAAATTACATAGTCATTAAAACATACTCTCATCAAAGTTAAATAATCATCATAGCTATATCCTAGGCTTCTTACTACTAGGATCTCCAGACTCTAAAGCTGCCTTGATGGGCTGGAACTAAAACATGGAACCCTTCAAGCTCTGTCTTGATAACGGTGGGATCCTGTACCCCTGCAACAATGCCATGGGCCACCACAGAATGTAAAGGCCCTGACCTTTGAGTCGAGAACAAGTAAAGTAACTTTGAGCGTCGAAGTAGAACAACTTTTTCCAAACTTGATTTAGTCGAAATAAGTTTGAATGCAGCACCCTTTGTAAGTGCTTTAATCTTCAAAAAGTTCTCCGCATACCCTGGAGAGAAAGTCTTGTGCAAGACTATCACATCATTGGCAAGTTTTCCAATGTACTCCTTGAGTAAGAGTCCTAAACCCTTCCTTGGACCCCAGATCTTCCACTCTGCCTCGATGCAAACTCATCTAGATACACATTTTCCTAGAATCAAATAAAATTGATCTCAGCATCGACATGCAATGCATGGGAGAGGATGATTTTTTTTAAAGAAAGGCCCCAAATTTGATATTTAGGGCCTCTAGGTCATGTATACCCCACATGTATGATCCCATGCCCATTAGAGGCTGGGAAGTGCACTGTCTAAAGGCGCGTGTAGGAAGCCCTGATTTTTGCAGATTCAAGGCTTCCCATGTGAGCCTTTGGACAGTGTACTTCCCAGCCTATGGGCATAGGATCATACATGTGGGGTGTACATACCCTAAAGGCCCTAAATATCAGATATGGGGAGCAACTGGTAAAAGAAGATACCTTTTGTGCTTCATCAAGCTCCTTCTACAAGGGTGCCTCCAGATCTGCTCTCCTAGAATGGGTCTGCCATCATTGTTCGGCTGTGGACCATATGTGTCGCATGTTGTGGTCAAGGTCCAAAGAGTTTGAGCACACCGAAGAGTTCATTCTGCAAGTGCTCAAACTCTTCATCTGAGATCTCATATTGAGGAGCTGCATCCTCAATCTACTTTTGGATGGCAATGATAGCAGAGATATCATCTACACTACTTTCATCATATCGCCCTACCTCATCATATCACCCTACCTATCATCTACACTACTTTCATCATATCGCCCTACCTCATCAACCTGTGGTAGGGATTCTTGGTAATCAAAGTCCAAGAAATTATCACTGGCATCTCGCACAAGTATACTATATAGTTCCTCCTCCCTTAAGTCCAAGATCTCCAACACATCCTGCATCGATGGTGATGGCGCTCAATGAAGCTAGTGGTGGGTCGTGACTTTGGGTTTCATCAAGCTGGATAAATGCAAGTGCCATGCAAGAGCTCTCTGCGGCCTCAACGATAGGGTCTAGAGTGGTCTCCTCTCGCTGTGTGTCTATGTATTCCACTAGACGGAGATCCTGGATGTCATCATCGTCTGGCTCTTGAACATCAAAATTCAAGATGTAAATAGCAAAAGCAATATCCCGCTCAATAAGATCGATTAGGATGTGCTCTTCATATGAGGTTGGGACAGCGATAGTGCGAAAATCTTGTCTGACATGAGCTAGAGCTCTGTTCACCACCTTCTTATGGTTGGATCCACTCTTCATGTTGAAGATGAACTCCAAAGGAATCCAACTCAAGGTGGAATTTGGGATAGAGTAGGTGAAGTCGTCGATTGCATTGTAAAATGCAACTAGCAAGGTGGAGTTTAGGTCTAAGGTGGAGATGACAACCTCGAGGTCTAAACTCTTGCAAAACCTAGGGTAGATCTGGTCCCCAACATGAGCAGTGAGTGCTGCTAATCCACGGGGAGAAAGTAGGGGAGGTGGCCATGATGGATGGTGGGGAGAGCTAGCACACAAAGGGAGAGCTAGAGAATAGAGAGTATAAATGAGTTTGATCTATAACTTATACTCATATTTATAATTAATACTTAAATTTATAATATTTATAATAAATTTATACTTGTGTTTATTATATTACTTACAAATATCTATAAACTTATATTTATTTTTATACCTTATCTTTATACTCTAGTAAATGAAGGACACTTCATTAAAATATAATAAATAATAAATCATACTACTATTTCACATTACATTATATTATATTATTTACATAGTTACTTATATTATTATTTGCACTTAAAGATATACTTAAAGTTATGTTTATTTTTAAACTTATATCTATAGACTTAAAAATTAATGACACTTCATTAAAATATAACAAATCATAAAAACATATTTATATTTCTAGCATAATTAATTATTTTATTATTTATACTTAAATATATACTTATATTTATATTTACATTTGTACTTATTTATGCTTATCATTATTTTTTACATATTAAAGGGTTTGAAACACACTAGACTTAAAAAACCACAAAATTTTATGAAAATGAAGAAAAATTAAATTTATAACACTTTTAGAGAAACAACTTCTTATATTCACTTGGAAGAATAAGAATTACATTGACTCCACAATCTCAAGGACATGTGGAGCAACACACTGCTTGCATGTTTTGCAATGTTCACTTTGACTCCCAACCTTCCTACCATCCAACTTAAAATAGAAATTACAAGGCAGATTATTAGACATAAGTTGGATTTCCTGCCTTAGAAAACTAAGGGGCCAATGGCTCTCTACATTAACGCTAAAAGGGCCATGACCCTCCCAAACAATAACTACATCAGTGAGTGTTGAATGCGTTCCATCTTGCATGTCTTGGTCCAAGCTAAGCCACTCCCCTCATAGAAGTCACCACCTCCTATACTTGAAGAGCGAATGCACAAAATTTGTCTTGCAATGAGGTACCTGTCATAAAAAACAAACAACAACCAACATAAAAACATAAAAACATAAAAACATAAAAATTAACAATAAACATTCAACATTCAACGTTCAACAATAAACAATCAGCGTCTTACAATGAAGTACTTATGAGAATAAAGACCATCAACAATCAACAAAAGCATAATCAACAAAAGTACTTATTAATAAAAACCATCAACAATCAACAATCAGATGTTACCTAAAGGTAACATCTGACACAATAATTATGCACTCAATGATAACATCGTGGTGAGTTCTCTTGAGATGCCACGACTCACCCAATAACCGAGTCATCCAATCCTCACATGGGCACTTGTATTGATAAGTAATCTTAGTTTTCTTAACTGCTTCACAGGATCCAAACAAATGTGCAAACAAACCAAATGGTACAAACCAACTTAGATGCACATCTCTAAAGCATCTTGTGGATGGTTTCATGATGGCAGCATGAACATTGGTTTTTATCTTTACCCTACATGCTTCTGACATGTCACTTCGCTTGCACTCTTGTTTTCATAGATCACGGCACCTATCTCTGCATGTAAAACATTTAGCTTTCCACTAAAAGATTCTACATTCTGCCATTCATGAAGAGTGGATGGATATAAAGCTGCAAGTAATAAACATGTTTGTATTAAAACTCTATCTAATAACCATGGACTCAAAGCACAATAACACAAAGCACAGAGATATAAACTTAATGTTAGGCTTATGTCTTTCACCGAAGTTATCATGATGCACTCAAATCTCTTTGTGCATATAAACATGTTGAATGAAAGCCTTTATTCTTCTACTCATACCGTTTGTTCGTCTCCTGAACTCTATGATTCTACCTTTCCATTGCTTGTTGGGGTCTGTGACATCTTTGAGCTTGACCTTGCAATTGCCACAAGTACTTGGTCGCATTAAAATCCAATTTAACTTATTGTATTGATCCGAGATCCAGTTACCTTCATCATCTTTCTTGTTAAACACCTCCACTGTGTGAATATTACTGATATTCCTCCTCCTTGAAGACATCTAACTTAATAAAGCTAGACTGCATGATTAATAAATATATATGTTAGATTGTAAGCAACAAATAAAGATTATAACAACAAGAAATAATTAGCAACTTACTGCTTTGATTTACACAACCATGTTGCTCCTATGAAAATAAACATAAACACATCAAGACAAAACATTAACAAACCCTAAACCTATGATCATTACTCACATCAAGACGATAAAACATAGACAAACCCTAAACCTATAATCATTACTGTTGTATTTTATGCCACTTGAAATAATTACTGTGCAGAGAAGATTGTAATCAACCAATAAAGATTGTAATAGCAAGAAATAAACAACAACTTACTACTCACAACCTTGTTGCTCCTGTGAAAATAAACAACAACACATCAAGACAAAACATAAACAGATCCTAAACCTATGATCATTACTGTGGTATTTTATGCCACTTCAAATCATTACTGTGCAAAGAAGATTGTAAGCAACAAATAAAGATTAAAACAACAAGAAATAAACAGCAACTTGCTTCTTTGATTTACACAACCTTGTTGCTCTCACAACCTTGCTGCTGTGAAAATAAACAACACAAGCAGCACATCAAGATAAAACATAAAAAAATCATAAACCTATGATCATTACTCACATCAAGACAAAACATAGACAAACCCTAAACATATGATAATTAGTCACAAGAATTTGATACTAATTCACATCAAGATAGCCATCTGTGGTGCAGAGAAGAGAAAGTTCATGTGAGAAAACAGGCATAATTCAAAGATGTTTTATCTAAATGAGATGAAATTTTGAAAGGAGAGAGCTATGGTGGAGAAAAACATACCTGTAAATTTTCGTATAATAAAGAAAGAACCAGAGTTGCAAAAGAAATCGTAAAAGTGAATTCTGCCAAAAAAAAGGGCAAAAATGAAAAGGTAGTGGAAAGGCAAAAGGAGGGAAAGTAAAAAGTTAAACATAAAAATGGGAAAAAAGAAATTCAGTTTTCAAACTTCCATGTGCTGACCACAAGGTACATCTGACATCATTGAAAGAATAGTTTATGACATGAAATCTGACATTTCTCTATTTTTTAAAGATATGGGCTCTATTATTTTATTGTCTTAAGACATTTGGGCAAAGATATGACAAAACGATCCATGTTACATGGATCTAGAATCCTAGCTCTCTCATTGGTCAGGCCAATATTTTTTTATTCACTCCTTAAGGGAAAAAATGGAGATTCCATATTTCTCCTAGTGTGATCATTGAAAGATTAAAACGTGGTCCATTGCCAAGCCCATGGAGCCCATGTGCTCCGACACCCCTAAGGCACCCATAACACATCATCTTCCTTTGCCTACCTTGCATGCATCCTAAACCAATTGTGCACACCATAGGTGCACCCACAAGGAGACCACCTCTTGAGTGTTTCCTTTGCCATGGAACCCATAGAGTAGCTTAATGTTCTTAGAAGAAAAGCCTTCCATTGATACCACCATGTGATAGTTGTGGGATCAACCATTACTTCAAGGATTGCCCTTTATAATTAGTTTCTAACTCCATGGTCGAAGGCATGCCATCCGTCAATGTGTTGAGTGTTCAACATGGGAAGATATGTAGTGTCCCATGGAATGTAATCACACGGTTGAGGCCAAAGTCAAGAAGGCAAAATAACCAAAGTAGTTCAATACCTTATGTAATGCTCCTTGCATTATAAGCTTGAGGACTTGTAAGATTGATTCTCCACTCAACCATATCCCAAATAGACCCTAAAATCATGGTTATATAGGCCTACATGGTGCATGACCTTCCAAATTTAGCCCCTTGACTTTCATTGGCTAGACATTAGGAGAAATATAGACTCTCCATTTTTCCCCTTAAGTAGTGAATAAAAAAAGATTGGCGAGCGTGACCAATGAGAGAGCTGGGATTCTAGATCCATGTAACATGGATCTTTTTGTCATATCTTTGACCAAATATTTAAGGACAATAAAATAATAGAGCCCATAACTTTAAAAAATAGAGAAATGTCAGATTTCATGTCATAAACTAGTCTTTCATGTCAGATGTACCTTGTGGTCAGCACATGGAAGTTTGAAAACTGAATTTTATTTTTTTCCTTTTTTTATGTTTAACTTTTTACTTTCCCTCTTTTTGCATTTCACTGCCTTTTCATTTCCCCCCTTTTTTTAGCGGAATTCAATTTTGCCATATCTTCTCTGCAACTCGAGTTCTTTCTTCACCAAAGTTTACAGGTATGTTGTTCTCCACCATAGCTCTCTTCTCATAAAATTTCATCTCATTTGGATAAAACCTCTATGAGTTATGTACGTTTTCTCACATGAACTTTCTCTTCTTTGTGCTACAAATAGCTATCTTGATCTGAAGTGGCATCAAATTCTTATGAGTAATGATCATATGTTTAGGGTTTGTCTATGTTTTGTCTTGATGTAAGATAGGTTTGTTTATGTCTTGTCTTGATGTGTTGTTGTTTATTTTCACAACACAAGAGCAAGGTTGTGAGCATCAATATTGTGCAATTCAAAGCTGTAAGTTGTTGTTTATTTTGTGTTGTTTTAATCTTTATTTGTTGTTTATAATCTTCTCTACACACCACATATATTTATCTTGATTTTAAGTGGCATAAAATACTTGTGAGTAATAATCATAGGTTTAGGGTTTGTTTATGTTTTGTCTTGATGTGTTTATGTTCATTTGCATAGGTTGTAAGCAACAAGGTTGTGTGAATCAAAGCAATAGGTTGCTATTTATTCTTGTTGTTATAATGTTTATTTGTTACTTACAATCTTAACATAGGTATTTATTAATCATGCAGTCTAACTTTGTTAATTTGGTGCTTTGTTTTTATTCTAGATGTCTTGAAGGAGGAGGAATATTAGTAATATTCACACAATAGAGGTGTTTAATGGAGAGATGATGGAGTAATTGGATCCCTAATCAATACAGTAAGTTAAATTGGATTTTAATGAGACCAAGTACTCGCGGGAGCTTCAAGGTCAAGCCTAAAGATGTAATAGACCCCAACAAATAATGGAAATGTAGAATCATAGAGTTTAGGAGACGTACCAATGATACAATAACAGAGTCTTTCAATCAGCATGTTTATATGCACAAAGAGATTTGAGTGCATCATGACAACTTCAGTGCAAGACATAAGCCTAACAGTACGTTTATATCTATGTGATTTGTATTCTTGTGCTTTGAGTCCACGGTTATTAGATAGAGTTTTAATGCAAGCATGTTTTAGTTGTAGCTTTATATCCATTAACTCTGCAGAGTGCTTAAGTGGAAAGCTAAATGTTTTACATGCAGAGATAGGTGCCTTGTGATCTATGACAACAAGAGTGCAAGCAAATTGGCATCTCAGAATGTTTACTTTTATGATTCCATATATGTTGTGGAGAGACATAGTTTGTAGTACATTCCACTACCACCGTTGTCTAGCGACGAGGAATAGTATAATCTTAGCTTAGACATGTCAGAAGCATGTAGGGTAAAGATAAAAATTGATGTTCATGCTACCATGAAACCCTCCAAAGGCTCTAGAGATGTGCATCTAAGTTGGTTTATTCCCAGTTAGTTTGTTTGCACATTTGTTTAGATCCTATGAAGTAGTAAAGAAAACTAAGATTACGTATCAATGCAAGTGCCCATCTGAGGATTGGATGACTCAATTACTAGGTGTGTGAGATCCCCCCCTCTGAGGCTCCAGCGGCGGAAGTGGCATCGGCTTCTCGTGCGGGGTGGGGATGCACACTCGCGGCCTCGCCCCACGGATGTCCGGATGAGAGGCTAGCCCAAGCAATTCCTTCAAAATCAGGCCCAGAAAGACTCCCCTCGCCTAGAAGGCACGGGCGATTCCGCCATGGGAAAATCTTCTAATGGGGGAATTACTCTAACGAGTCAAGTCTTGACTAACTAAACTGATCTGACCGAACATCAAGTCACATGGTCAGATTAAGAAGAGACTTGCACTTGGTCCATAGAATTGCCACTTTTTTCCTCATTTAACGAGGCACAGACGTTGATCCCCTCCCACAGAACAAGGTCTTCTCAAGATTTAATTTAATTAACGTAACTAATCGTATCTAGTTGTTTCAGAGGAATCCTCATCCAGCCTACCCCATCTGAAATGGATTAGCCAACCACCCGACCACTATATTGGTGGGATTCCTTTATAAATATTTGGTTGTGTTTTGCTCGGGTACAGAGGAAAAGAGTTCCCAGGTCCCCTAGCCGTGGCGATTCATGCAAAAATTAAGATAGGCATACCACGTACACACCCAAAATGAAATTGCCATTTATAACAGATTTGATTGGCTTTAAAACATTCCTTCAATAGAAATCATAATATTACTGATCATCATCTTCCAAAATTTCAAGTCCATTGTATTACAAAATGTGTCCTCTGGACTCACCGTTGAAGACCAACAGCAGCTGGTCAACTAATGAGATCTAGTATCAAAATTTGGTTCCCAAAAATCTTTACTTTTAGTCCATCCGAAATCTTCCTCGACGTATGCATGGGTGTCCTATAGCAACCGCGAGCTCGTGCTTCACCTGGTCAGAATCCTCTAGGATCCTCCTTAGGTGTCCTATAACTTCACTCAGGGACTGCTTTGTCGGTCCTCTCCCATCGTACCAGAAGCGCTTAACCATACCAAAGTTGGTCAAGACCTCGGCAGGCTTTGCCGTGAGCGAAGTCCCTTAGCGACTCCTCGCCCCAACTGTTCCAATAAACCTCCACTTAGTAAAGACATATGCCAAATGCTTCCTCCAGCATTCTAGCATAAAACAGTCCTTTGAATGAAAAACAGAGGTTCCAATGAAAAACATTTTAACTGTACCAAAGTTGGTAAAGACCTCGGCAGGCTTTGCCGCAAGCGATGTCCCTTAACGACTCCTCGCCAGCTGTTTCAACAAACCTCCACTTAGTAAAAACATATGCCAAATGCTTCCTCCAGCATTCTACCATAAAATAGTCCTTTGAATGAAAAATAGAGGTTCCAATGCAAGTAAAATTTCCAATTTAAGATTGGTTCCACAAAACCCTTTTCTCCATAATTCCCGATTTCATAATAAGGATCCTCGATCTCTCATGAGAGTAATCTACCCATAATTTTGTCTGTCTGACCAATTAGATTCTTGGTGAGTTCCGTCAAAGGAAAAACTAGTTTAGTTCTGGTAGTCTATTCTTTGTATTTAGGAATTGGAATTGGTCATCACTAAGTTTGAGATCAAGAAATGGACAAGTAGGTTTACTATGTGTCCGTCTCGTAGTCTAACCAATTTCAATCGATTTAGATCTAACAAGGATTCCCTTCAAATAAACATCTAATTTTGGGTAAATATCAATTTAGTGATTCTTCCAATTAAAATATCCAAAGATATTTCTTATGCCACAATTTCTCAACCTTAATTCATTAGGTAGAATTATGGTGGAAATTCATCTTTTGACACTAAGATTTAATTCAAATCCATCTTTTCTTAAATATCATAAAAGTTCTTCTTTTAATTAAACTTTTTTTTAATAAACTTAAAATCCCTCTTTTTCTCATTTAATGAGTGCAATCCAATCATCATGGGAATTCCTCTTTTACTAGAAATTAAATCTATCTAAAATTCTTCTTAAAAATTACATAAAATATCCATTAATTCCATTAAACTAGAAATTCCACTTTTCTCATTCAAATGATTGAATTCCAAATATGGTGAGAATTCCTCTTTCATCATTTAAATTTATCTATGCAAAAAGATAAGTTTAACTAAATTTCTTCTTTATTTTTTAAGTAAATATCCATTATTTTGGTATTCCAAATTTTTCTCTTTCCTCATTGGAATACATGGATTTCTATTGTCATGGGAATTTCTCTTTTATCATAAAAATGAATTACTAGAAATTTCTCTTTTTTCTAATTAACTATTTATGCATAAACATAAAAATCAACTTTTCCATGGTTATGATGAGAATTATTCAATTAATCTAGGATGATTAATCCTAGAATATGGTAGGAAGTCCTCTTTTCATATTATGTATGAAAATTATTTATGTGTTAATTTTTTAAAAATTTTACCATAGCTCCGTTGCTATTATTGATAATTTTCACTAATTTTGAAAGCATAAAGTTTTAGTAATACAATATGATAGAATAACTATCATTAGGATCAATATCCAATTATGGACTTGATTCCTAAGTTTTTCATAAATTAAGTAGCATAAAAGCATTAAAAAGCCACTTCTTTGGCCTCTAATTTGACAAGCATAGAAATTACTTTTAGATTCGAGAATTGCTTCATGAGAAGCATCATTTGAATATAGAATAGGTCATAGGAATGACCATTCTTTGGGGGAGAGAAAGATATGCTTAAAAAATATTTTAATTTAAGCATAAATGTAAAATTTATAAGATTTATCACTAAAATTCATTAGAGAGTTCCAATTGCATTAAAGAGCCATTCAATTGAAATCTTCTCAAGCTTGACAGGGGTTGAGAAGTGAGAAACATTTTGAGATTAGGAAAAAGACCATAAACCACATTTTACCTCTTAATTTGCTTGATTCTTTAGTCTATGGAGAACCAACCTATCGGTTTAGTATGTTGATGAAGACTCGAAGGAAAATTGAAGAGAGAGAGAAGCTCCAATCTCTTCAATTTGTAGAGGATTTTTAGAAAATAAGCTTATCTTAGAGTAATACCGGCATAGTTTAGTTCAGAGATGAGGATACAAAAGAATGAGGGTCTATTTATAGGTGAGGGAGGCCACTAACTGAGTCCAACTAAGTTCTAGAATTTTCCACCTTCAGTTTGGCTGAATTTGAACAAGATTTGGACCAGTTTGACTCTATTTTTTATTTGGTTTGATCCAGGAGAGAGGAGAGATAAAAATATCCTATTATTTTTTAGTTTAAAACTCCTCCACACACGTGAAATAGGCGCCTCCTTGAAGGATCCCCCTTTCCTTACCAAGGTGTCAAAAATGAATTATTACTCTAAAATATCTTATTTTTTTAGTAATATTTTATAATTTTTTACTAATAAATCTTATACTCAGTCAACTCTTCATCTTATGTGGGCATTTACTCATTTTTGGGTATTTTCTTT
Organism: Cibotium barometz; assembly: GCF_041138505.1. Lineage (NCBI taxonomy): Eukaryota > Viridiplantae > Streptophyta > Polypodiopsida > Cyatheales > Cibotiaceae > Cibotium > Cibotium barometz. The sequence continues at coordinate 19,870,815 of NC_141082.1, read as the reverse complement.
TATTCATTGGATTTATCTCATCCCAACACTTGGATTAATCTTATTGGTCCATAGGAACCTTACTTGGAGACCATAATCCAAAATTTTCAGAAAATCTTGACCCTTAGGCTAAGGTTTTCTAAATCATTTTTTATTAATTCCAATTGCACCTTGGAAAATTTATTTTAATTTTCTATTTCAGGGAAACATATCTCTGATATTTGTAGAATTTATATATCCTAAAATATCTCAATATTGATTTACCACTCTTTAGAAATTTTCATCTCACTAGGCAAAACAAGGAAAAATAATATTTTCTTGTATTCAGAAACGGGAAATGATTACAGGGTATTGAAGTAAAGGCTTATTCATTATTCAGGCTGAGTAGGAATCTTACAAGGTGAGTCATGGCATCTCAAGAGAACTCACTATGATGATATCATTGAGTGCAGAATCACTGTGTCAGATGTTACCTTTAGGTAAGGTTACCCTGCTCTTGATTGTTTATAGTTTTTATTCATAAGTACTTTATTGCAAAACACTGATCGTTGATTGTTGTTGTTGTTTTTATGTTTGTTGTTGATTGTTGATTGTTGTTTTTATGTTTTTATGTCGGTTGTTTATTTTTTATGAGTGACATGTACTTTATATTTGCAAGACAAACTTTGTGCATTCGCTTCAAATATAGGAGGTGGCGACTTCTACGAGGGGAGTGGCTCAGCTTGGACCAAGACATGCAAGATGGCATGTATTTAGCACTCATTGGTGTGAATATTCTTTGGGAGGGTCATGACCCTTTTAGCGTTAATGTAGAAAGTCATTGGTCCCTTAGTTATTTGAGGCAGGAAATCCAACTCATGTCCAATAGTCCCCCTTGTAATTTTTATTTCAAGTTGGATGGTAGGAAGGTTGGGAGTCAAAGTGAACATTACAAAATATGCAAGCAGTGTGTTGCTTCACACATCCTTGAAATTGTAGAGTCCATGAAATTCGTATTCTTCTAAGTGAATATTAAAAATTGTTTCTCTAAAAGTGTTGTAAATTTTATTTTATTTCATTTTCATAAATTGTAATGGTTTTTTTAAGTCTAATGTGTTTCAAACCCATTAACATGTAAGAAAATAAAGATAAGTAAGTACAATTGTAAATATAATTATAATAATATTTTAAGTGTAAACAATAATACAATTAATTATCCTAGAAATATAAATATGATTTATGATTTCTTATATTTTAATGAAGTGTCATTAATTTTAAGTCTATGGATATAAGTATAAAAACAAATATAACTTTAAGTATATATTTAAGTGCAAATTATAATATAAGTTACTTTGTAAACAATATAATATAATAATAATAATAATAATATGTAACAAGAAATAGAAGTATGATTTATTATTTATTATATTTTATTGAAGTGTCCTTTATTTACTAAAGTATAAACATAAGGTATTAAAATAAATATAAGTTTATAGATATTGTAAGTACAATAATAAACATAAGTATAAATTGCATCCATCCAGCCTCATGAAACCCAAAGTCATGACCCACCACACTAGCTTCATTGAGTGCCATCACCATTGAAGGGGTGGAGTACCTCCTCATACAGGATGTGTTGGAGCTCTTGGAGTTTTAATGAAATAAATATTACTCCATTAAAATTTTAATAAAATATATATTACTTTATTAAAGTTTTATGAAATAATATATAAATTTATATTTATAAGTATTAGTAGGGGTTATTTTCATTCACTTCTATTGCATTCTCTATCTCTCACTTTCTATCCTTGCTTTGTTGCTCCCTTTATGCCTTCACCATGGCTTCTCATCTCATGATGTGTTCGTAGAGTGGATGAGTGAAACCTGTTATACAGTCAGATGTAGGACCAAATTTACCCTAGGTTTTGTTATAGTGTTGAGCTAGAGAATATATTTACGACTCTAGAACCCGATAGCTCAGTGCTTGCATATTTTTACACGGGATGTGATGATATCACATTTTTTATCCCTGACTCTACTGCTCGGTGGATACCCCTAGAGTTCCTCTTCTCCATGAAGAGTGGTGAAAACCATAGAAAGGTTGTGCAAAGTGAAAAGATGCAGGGGAGAAGAGAGCTTGAGCTCTTGCAAGCACACGCACACTCACAAACCCTAAAAGAGAACACACAAGGTGAGAGGCTGAAAATCTTCTTCTTCTTCACACAACACTCAACACACTATATACAAAGATAAGAGTACACACAATATGAAAGGTACTCAACCAAATACATACTAGGGTTCTCTATTGTGTGAACCCAACCAAATGAGCTGGCGCTATAACTATGCCAGAATGGCTGTCACACAGCGTGTCATCCCAGTGGCTGCATATCACCCATGATCTCACCAACCATGCAGTGGTGTAAGTGTGGGGCCTATCCCCCAGGCGCGTCATCATTGTCCACCACATCACTAGATGAGCTCGATATCTCAACACTCCCCCTCGAGCTCAACTCCATCTCATGTACACCAAGCAAAGCCCTGAATCTGCGGAGCTTCTCTATACCTGCCAATGCTTTGGTGAAGATGTCAATGACCTGATCCTGTGTGTTGACATAAACAAGGTCAACGTCTCTTGCCAAAACCTTCTCTCTAACAAAATGGTAGTGGACCTCTATATGCTTCGTATGCAAGCATGAAAAACTAGGTTCCTGGCCAACTGTATACTGCTAATGTTGTCACAAAAAATGACAACTTGTCTATCCACCACTGATAGACCCAAATCTGCAAGTAGCTTTCTCAACTAAGCTACCTCACATGCTGCCATAGCAGCACCTCTGTACTCGGCCTCTGTACTGGTTAGAGAAACTCTAGGCTGCTTCTTGCTGCTCCAAGTCACAACAGCACTCCCCAAAGAAAACATGAAGCCACTAGTAGATCTTCTATTTGAGATACTACCAGCCCAATCAACATCATCTGCGTACCCATGTACACATATCTTTGTCCCAATTTCATAAAATAGTCCACAATACAAAGTAGACCTCACATACCTCAGTATGTGTCTCAATGCATCCAAATGCGGCTTTTGAGGAACCTACATAAACTGACTCACCAACCCAACAACAACATAGCTTAAATCTTGCCTGGTGATCGTCATGTAGATCAAGCTTCCTACTATGCGCCTATACATAGTAGGATCCTCCAAAATCTCTCCTGAATCTGCACTCAACTTGCCATTCTGATCCAATGGCACTGAGATAGGCTTACAGCCTATCATACCATACTTGGACAACATGTCCAAGCCATACTGTCTCAGCAGTAATCCAATACCATGTGGTGACCTAATCACCTCAATGCACAAGAAATATCTGAGCTCCCCCAAATCCTTCGTCTCAAACTTATGTCTAAGCAAGATATTTACATCAAAGATCTCTGCATCATGGTCCCCCGTAATGATCAGGTCATCTACATAGATGACAACAAGCACAACCCCTCTATCACTGTGTCTCACATACAACGAGAAATCTGCATTGGCTACATGAAAGCCAATAGTGACAAGATATTCAAAAATCTTGTCAGACTATGCTCTTGGTGCCTGTTTTAAGCCATACAAGGCTTTCTTCAACCGCAGCAAACATGCTCGGGGTGACTCACATCATGTGGCTGCAACATATACACCTCTTCCTACAAATCCCCATGTAAGAATGCATTCTTTATATCCATCTGATGTCAAGACCATTGCTTTGACGCAGCCACTGCTATCACAACTCTCACTATTACCATCTTGGTAACTGGGCTAAAAGTTTCCTCATAATCAATGCCATATATCTGCGCAAATCCTTTGGCTCTACCAATCTAGCCTTGTACCTGCTTATGCTTCCATCACTATTATGTTTTACTTTGTACACCCACTTGCATCCAATGGCTTTCTTGCCTTCAGGCAATTGCACTAGATCCCAAGTCTCATTTCCATATAGTGCATCCATCTCCTCATCCATAGCTTTCTCCCAACACACATTTCTAATAGCCTTATCAATGCATGTGGGCTCTACAACCTGCACAACTTTTGCCATGTATGCATAGTGATGTGCCACATAACCATCATAGGTAAACCTCTGCACAGGATTCTTCACTCTCCTAGATCTTCGCAGCTTTGCATTCATGGCTTCAATACCCTTCTTTACACCAGGTGTTCTCATAGCTGGTATCCCAAGATCCTCATCAAGGCTCATCTCTAAGCCACTAGACTCTCCATCAACATGATAATGCCCTGCAGAAATGTTAGGCATACTAAGGGGCTCAATCACTTTCTCTTTGCCTTTATGTGATGTAATAATCACATTTGCAGGATTGGTATTATGACACAGTGTGCCACTCCATGGTCTATCAAACTGAACCACTAGATGAGGACTCTCCACGTCCACTCAAGGACTGTGATTGCTGACTTGTATTCTGTGCAACCACATTTCCACTCACATCAGCCCCAATAGCTTCTTTTTCAGCAGCATACCAGTTGCTCATCTCATAAAAAACAACATCCCTGCTTACCCTCCACTCCCGTGTGGCAATGTTATAACACCTGTATCCCTTTTGCTCAAGGGAATATCCAATAAACACACATTTTTCAGCTTTTGGATCTAGCTTAGTTCTCAGCTCATTTGGCACATGCACATATGTAATGCATCCAAAGACTTTTAGATGAGACAAATCAGGTTTTCTGCCCCAGTAAACCTCTCCTCTGGAGTTACATCATGTATGGCTGTAGTTGGAGTCCTGTTCATGATGTAAATTGCTATAGAAACAACCTCAGCTCAATAGCTATGCGGCATATTCTTCTCTCCCATCAATGCTCGTGCAATCTCAGTAATGTGACTGTTTTTTCACTCAACAACTCCATTTTGCTGCGGAGTGTATCTGCATGTAAACTGTCTCATAATACCATTCTTCTTCAAAAATTAGAGAACTCATTGGAGAAGTACTCTCTCCCTCCATCTGACCATAGGCACTTTACATATTTCCCTCTTTGCTTTACAACCATAACTCTGAAATTCTGAAAATGAGTGAACACCTCACCCTTCTCTTTCATGAAGTATACCCACACTTTCCTTATGTGGTCATCAATAAATGTCACATAATACCTACAGCCTCCCATAGACATGGTCTTAGTAGGACCCCATACATCTGAATGCACAACATCTAGTGCATTTTTGCTCACATTTCTATCACGTGGAAATACATGCTTTGTTTGCTTTCCAAATTGGCATGCTTCACATATTTTCTGCATACGTTCAACTTTAAACTTTGGCAACCCTATCACAATTCCTTTAGTTTGCATAAACTTCATTCTCTGCACATTCACATGTCCAATTCTTTTATGCCAAATGTCTGTGTCTGCAACAATTCGTGAACCATTTGTAAACATCGTAGCACTCACTTTAGGCATGTTTACATTCAATGTAAACATTCTGCCCACTCTGTTGCCTTTTGCAACAACGAACCTGCACTTGTCTTTAAAGTTTTCAACATAACAACCATCAGGGTTAAACTGAACCTGCAAACCCTGCTCAATCATCTGGCCAACTGAAACCAGATTCTTTGTTATGTTCGGAACATGAAGTACATCTGCAAGGTACTTCACTTTTCCATCTTGCATAGACAATGGCACATCTCCAACATGGGCAATTGGATGAGTAGTGTCATCCCCTGTTTCCATAAAACCTGGTCTTTCAAGGTTTTTCTCCTTGAACCACTCCGCATGACTTGTCATGTGGTTCGAAGCACCTGAATCAACATATCATACATCATATTTATGTGCTACTTCAACATTTTTCAGACATGGCATTAACGACATGCTGCATAAAAACAACCTTTCATTATCCTCAATGTTTTTGCTTGAGGATGCATAGTTGTTTTGTTGCAATTTCCCATTTTGTATGTCAGCCTGCTTCTTATAACAATCTACCGCACATGCCTAGGCTTACAACAATAAAAGCATCTATGTGTATCATTATACCTCCTTTGCCAATTTCCACGACCTCTTTGACTCCCCCTACCTCTGAATTGGCCTCTTCCACCTGGGTGTTATTGTTGTTGTGAATTCTGGGACTATTGTTGTTGTTGCTGCTGTGGCCATAATTCTGATTACGTGTTCGGCCACCTCCTTGGCTGCGTCCATGGCCTCCTCTACCTCGTCCTCTTCCTAAACTTGTGTAGAAGGCCTGCTGCTCTGAACTTTTTTTGTTTTGTGAAGACTGTTGGTCTTCACCCAAGCTCTTCTCTTCTATAATCAACATAGACACCAAATTTGTGAAATTGGGAATGTTTTCTTGAGTCTAAATAGATGTCTTGAATGCCTTGTATTGTGGCTCGAGACCACCTAGACAGACTTCCACCTTATCATCATCATCTACTAAAACGCCACTAGATGCAAGGGATTCCACAATACCCTTGATCTTCAATGCATAGTCATTCACAGAAATACTCAACTATATCTTTCATGCCTTGGTATTCGTTTCGTAGAGTTTTACCAAGGTGTCCCACGCCTCCTTGGGGGACTTGGCATCCTGTATGTGCCCAATCATGGTGTCCTGTATACTGATAGTGAGCCAATACATAACTTTTCTGGTTCCTTGGTTCCAATCCTTGAAGTCTTTCACATCTACAGCAGTCGGATTGAGCTCTGGTATCTCCGGTGCCTCTTCATGCTCACCTTCTATGTAGTCCTAGTAACCCTTTCCCATCAAGAAATTTGTCAACCTGAACCTCCAAGCATGGAAGTTGTTCTTATCAAGCTTCTCAGCAACAATATGGCTTTATGCCATCATTTGACATCTTGCCAGACACACAAATTTACCAGAAACAGCACTATGATTTGTCCTGCACAAACTGCTATATTTTCTGCAGCGGTACTGTATTACACTCAAATGTCACAACGAGTGACCTCAATGTGCATACATACACCTAATGGTAACTGTTGACCTCCTTGGAGCACACACAATGTCTTCATAACCAATCTGTCTTCATACAGTTCTTAAAACAGAGTTTTATAGAGAATCGATAACTTACTCATCGCCTGCTTTCCAAAAAACGGAGATCCTAATGCGCCTGAAATGCATTTTTGGCACAAAAACTGTTATCCCATAGTCCCATAGGACAGTATAGTTACCCTATAGCTTTACTCCCGCAAAGAAATCTCCTTAATCAGAGATCGTTTGCTGGTGCCTCCTGTAGAGCTCCTGACAAGGGTGTAGTCACCAACACAAATAGGGAAGTGTAGATGAAGCTCTTACCCTCGTACTGCTTCCTGTGATTCTCTTGCTTGCAACTCAGCCCTTAGCATGAACCAGGCTCTGATACCATGAAAAGATGTAGGGGAGAAGAGAGCTTGAGCTCTTGCAAGCTCTTGCTTGGTGTAAGTGTGGGGCCTATCCCCCAGGTGGGTCATCAGTGTCCACCGCCTCACTAGATGAGCTCGATATCTCAACACAAAGAGCACTTACACATGTCCCCCCCTTCTGATCTACCTCTGTGCCCCTCACTTTTGAGGAGGCAGACCCGAGCGATCTCATCAAGCGGGATATTGCCTTTGCTATTTGTATATTATGCTCTGATTTTGAAGAGGAGAATGATGAGGAGCCAGTGGTGCCTCTTCTCACATATGAAGAGGAGCCAGAGGAGACAGTCCTAGACAAGCAAGAGGAGGCACGTGGCTTTTCTTTGGACTTGTTGCCTATCCGACTAGGAGGTAGCCCATCCTACTAAGAATGCAAAACTTGCATCATTGAGTGCCATCACTATAGATGGTGTTGAGTACTTGCTCATGCAGGATGTCCTTGAGCACTTGGATTTAAGGGAGGAAGAGCTGTACTACCACCTTGTTCGAGATGTCGATGAAGACCTCATTGACTTTTACATTGTGGATGTCCCCCCACAATGAAGTAACTGAGATTAGCTGATATACGATAGCACGAGCATGGATGATGTCTCTGAAATCATCCACATCCAAAGAAGTGTTGCAGAAGCTGCTCCTGACTAATGATATCTCAGATGCAGAATTGAGAGGTTGCAAGAGGAGCTCTTTGGACCTTGACCACGCATTGACCTCTCCGACCCTCTACATGGTGACAGAGTGATCATTGGGGCAGACCTAGATGCACCGGTCGGGAAACAGAATGATGAGGTCTGAGAAGGTACGTAAAAAATAAAATTAATCTTCTTGAAAATTTTGGTGCGGGGCCTCAAGGGCCTGGGGACCCCACACATGTAATCTAGCATGCATCGGGGCCCTCCAAGCATGCCAACCAAAGGCTAGCGAGGATGACCTCGCACAGACAATTTCAACTCGTTTGAAAATCTTTATTTTCATGCAATTGTATTTTGGAATAATTTTTGCATGCAAATATTTTCTTTAGGAAATTGTCTATGTCGATGAGTTTGCATCAAGAGCTGGTGGAACAAGGGGTGGCAGAGGAAGAGTCCAGGATGCAACTTTGAAGGAGTATATTGGCAAGATCTTTGAAGACATCATTGTCTTTCACAAAGTATGCTCCCCTAATGGACAAGTCTCTCTCATGAAGATCAAGGCTTTAACAAAGGGGGTGCATTCAAGCCCATGCTTGTGAAATCAAGCTTAGAGAAGGTGGTGCTTGTGAAGCACTCCAAGCTCCTATATTTGTTCAGAGCTCAGCGTGGAGGGAAGATTCATTCACTTGTTGGCCTAGGCCTTGCTACTGGGAAGATTTATCTTCTTGCTATCCAACTGGAGCTCGATGGAATTTTTTTTGTAATTCCTTGACTTAAAGCTCCTACTGACTTTGCTGAGCCTAGTATTAAGAGGCCCAGAGTTTAGGGTTTTTGTACTTGCTTCTATGTCATGATGTAACAATTTTTATATTAATAAAAATATATTTTTGAAGTTTTGTTGTATTCGTGTTCGATAACAAATAATATTAATTTGAAATTGAAATCACAATAAAATTGTGATTGCCAAATATAATCAAGTAGACACTTGGCAAGGATTTAAAAAAAAATCATTAAGTATAGCATTTACATCATGATCACATGAGATCACATTGTGGCATATACTTAGTGGTAATCAAAATTGGAGAAAATTAGTGCTAATCTTGATTAATCTTTACTTAATCCAAAATGTTTTTGATTAGCCCCTTCATCTTCACATGTCTGATTTCTGAGGTAAATAGGGTTTCCTTTCTTTACCATTGATGATCTTTTCTTTAGGGATTTGATGGAGCTTTCCATGGTCTTCCAATAGAGCCTACGAATGTTGCTTATGCTTGAGGGAGTGTGGAGATTTGTTGCTTTCCATTTGCTTCCATTTTGCTAAGATTTCTTTTGCATGAGTTTACCCTAATCCTACCTTAGTATCAACATGACAAGAGAGCAATGTTGAAGCACAACGAAATAAAAATAAATTTTTTATGCATCCTTCCTATGTATAGAAGATTCAATTTTAATGAGAATGACACTTTTGAAATAAAAATAAATGTTTTATGCATCTTTCTATGCATAAATTCAATTTTAATGAGAATGACACTTTTGATGTAAAAATAAATCTTTTATGCATCTTCCTATGCATAGATTCAATTTTAATGAGAATAACACTTTTGAAATAAAAATAAATCTTTTATGCATCCTTCCTATGCATAGATTCAATTTTAATGAGAATAATACTTTTGAAATAAAAATAAATCTTTTATGCATCCTTCTATGCATAAATTCAATATTAATGAGAATGACACTTTTGAAATAAAAATAAATCTTTTATGCATCCTTCTATGCATAAATTCAAATTTAATGAGAGTAACACTTTTGAAATAAAAATAAATCTTTTATGCATCCTTCTATGCATGAATTCAATATTAATGAGAATGACACTTTTGAAATAAAAATAACTCTTTTATGCATCTTTTTATGCATAAATTCAATTTTAATGAGAATAACACTTTTGAAATAAAAATAAATCTTTTAGAATGCATAAATGGAAGGAATTACTCTTCTAGAATAACCTAATGATAAAGTTTAGTTCCACAAAATTTAAGAACATTTTGCCATAACCTCCTTTGTATGGCTAACCATTTCTCAATTTTAACATTCAATTTATGACTTGAACTAATCCAATTTGAATTCTAATATCTCTAATCTACTCCATTTTCTGAAAATCAAGAGAGTAAACAATGAAAAGAGTTTAATCAATCTTTTAATTAAACTTTCTAGGATTAAGAAGGGCTGAATTGTAAAGAAGAGAAGGGGGTGGCCTTTCCATCAAGGCATAGCATCAGATTTTAATTCAAACATTTACAAAGCATAAAATTTAAGAAAACCATAGATTAGAAATTTTAAAGAAAGTAGAATTATTAATGTACATAGAGTTTTGTGAGCTTTCCTTTGGCTTTAGAATTTGAGGGTTCTACTCTTGTTTGCAGCAAGAGTAGCCACCTAATTCACTTGGAGAGGATTAGGCCAAAAACAATTGAATTATCAAGAAATTCAATGTTAAGTGGCTCAGGATAGAAGCAGGGTAACAGTGCATAAACACCATTAAGCCTTTACAAAGGGAGAGGCTTCTATTTATAGGAAACAATGAGCCTCTAACCAAGCAAACTGATTCTCAAATTTTCCAGATCAGTTTTGTCAATTTTTGACCATTTTTAGGCTAGTTTAGCTTACTTTTTGGATCTAGTTGAAACACGAGAGAGGAGAGATGAAAATATATCATTATTTGTGAGTTTGAAATTTATCCACACATGTGAAATAGGTGCCTCCTTCATGAGGGGAATTCCCCACATTGAGGTGTCAAAAATGTATCATTTCCTCTACATATCTCTTCTTTTTTAACTAATAACCTCATCCTTAGTCAACTCTTCATCTTATGTGAGTATTTACTCATTTTTGGGGAATTTTCTTTTATTCTTCAATTTATCTCCTCCCTACATTTGGATTAATCTTATTGGTCCATAGGAACCTTAATTGGAGCATAATTTAATTTTTTTAAAAAATTCAATGCATCATTTAGATAGCATTTATGCTTATAATTTCAAGTCTTAGATTTACTCGTATATACTGCCAGTAAAGAGTTGCAATTATACCCTCAATATATACGGGTAGTGATGATCCTTCGAGTTATAAGGTAAATACCATCATGTCTAGGTCTCAAGCAAAGTCAGGGATTCCATGCAATTGCGGTACTTCCATTTGAAGACCCAATTACCAATTTATAAATTTCAGTCTGAATAACAATTTGTATGAGTTTTATCACACAATTACAACCTTTTATTGCTTCTTCATAAATTTTTGACATTTTTGGCTTCTCGGTTGATCCTCATTAGCCAATTTGCTCTGATACCAACTGTAAGATCCCTCTTCCCACCGCGCAACAAATTCAAGGGTGCTAGCAGCAGAAGTAGCACTTCTTGTGTAAAAACTTCCTTGGCCCGGAAAGCACGGGCGATTCCTCCAGGATAAATTTTCTCTAACGTAGTCAAAAGCCTTAACTAACTACTGAACTGATCTGATCGAACCCGTAAGTCCCATAGTCAGATCAAGGAAAAGATTGCACTTGGATCATAGAGACCAACGCTTTTTCCTCATTGAGAGACACAGCTGTTGATTCTTTTCCATAGAACAATTTTTGTCCAACATTTACTTCATCTATCGTACCATAACAGAATTGCGTCTCAATTTAGGGATCCATCCCATCCTAGTCCCGTGGGTTAGCCAACCGCCTACCAACCATTGTAGTGATGGGATCCAATTAAGAATTTGGTTAGGTTTTGTCTCGGGTACTAGGGAAAAGAGTTCTGAGGTCCCCTAGTCGGGTGTTCATGTAAACTTCAAACTAGTCACACCACTTACACACCTAATATAAAATTGCCTTTTTTACAGAATCAACTATCTTTAAAAAATAATCATTTAATGAAACCATTGTGTCACTGATCATAATCTTCAAAATCTCTGGTTGAATCTTTATTTCCAATCATTCCTTCATCGGTGTACCTATGGCACCATTGGTAACCAGAACGCTCACCACCTGTCCACTCAGGGGCCTTTTGATAGTTCTTAGCTCATAGTAACCGGCAAGATATTCACATATCAAAAATGGAATCTCCATTGAGATCAGCAAGATCAACCAACGGATCCATATAAAAGAGCCATGGACTCATCCGTTGAGTACCAATAAGGTCAATCAACCAGATCCATGCCCGAATTCATAAAACAACTCTTACTCCTTGTTACAGTATCTTCCACGATGATGCACGTGTGGGTATCATCAGCGGAGCACTGTATGGTCAGCACCCCCTCTAGGATCCTTCGCAGGTGACCTAGCGCTTCACTCATAGGCCGCTTCCTTGGTCCCTCATCCACCGTACCAGAAGCTCACCATTTTAATCGAACCGAAGCTGGTCAAGACCTTGGCCGACTTTGCTATGCGAGACGTCCTCCATTGACTATACGTCAGCTAATGCAACTTTATTAGATTAGGTCTCCACGACCTCATTCACAAGGTGGTCAAAATGCTTCCCCAGCATTCTTGACATAAAACAATCATTTCAAAAAAGTTCAAAAATACAGTTTCTATAACGAACTAATGTCTTTCCACATTGCTCCACATCAAACCACATTATTTAATTCCACAATCATTTCATAAGTATTCCTATTCTCATCCAATCACATCATTTTCATCTCATCACATCTTTCCTCAATTTATCCTCATCAGATCTCATCCACTCACATCTACCCACATCTCATCCATTCAAACCACATCACATTCATTCCCATCTCATCCATTCAGACCACATCACATTCACTCACATCACATCTCATTCATTTTACCTCACATCTCATTCATTCACATCTATCCCGATTCACATCCCATCACATCACATTCATTCATATCCATCACATTCACTTTCATTCATATCCATCACATTCATTCTTATCACCATTATATCACATCACTTCTATCCACATCATATCTCATTCATACACATCTCATCTCATTCATCCACATCCATCCAATCGTTCACATGTACGACTACTCACATCTATCCATACATTTATATCTATCCCTTCACATCCACATATATTCATGTCACATCTCATCTCTTTACATCACATCACATTCTTTCACATACACAACTATATCCATTCTTTCACATACATCCACATCCATTCTTTCACATAGTCATTCTTCTCATACACATTCACATCCTGTAAGAAAGCATTATGGGCCCAAGGCCATGGACAACTAGTAAGTAGGTGTGAACTCTTGGGTGGAGTATAAATACCAATGTAAATGGGATTATGGCTCATTCATGATAATGTTATTTGTTCCAAGAATCAATGGTGAGCTTCTCCCGTGAGATGCTAAGTGGTGACTCCTTCATGAGCCACTCCCTTGGTGAGGGACTAACCCACCCCTGTTACTTTCTTTCATTGGTATCAGAGCATGGCTTTTGATCCATGATTTTTAATTTTTCTTTTCTTCTTCTCATTTCGTGAAATTTCTGCTTCATTTGATTCATGGGGGAAGGGGATATGGCTAAGGTAGAGTTTGTGGTTCAAATCTGAGCACATGGACCTATTTTTTTTTGGAATGAGTGGACCAAATTGGGGAAAATTTCTAATCTTGATTAGCAGTTGTTAATCAAAAACGTTTTTTGTTTGGGAGCTTTCTTGCAAACCCTAGCCATGGAATCTCAACATGAGCAAAGGGCATTGAGTCTCTCATGTATCTAGCAATGTTTTATGAAGTATTTCACCTATTTTCCATGAGCAATGGGGCTCCCAATGTGGCTGAAAATCACTACCAAAGCTGCCCACGTTTTTCACCAAAGTGACCCTAATCTTCATCTCCTTCAACAAATTCAAGCATTAAGGCTTCCCGGGTGACATTGGTGAGTTGCTCCATCACTTCCTTACAATTTTGAAGCATTCTTTCAAGCTATGGAGTGAATTAGGGTTTTATTACACATAAAACCCCCATTTTCAGAAATTGGACTTTAATCATGGCCATTCATGCTGCTCTTTATGCATTATGAATGCTTGAATGCTACACATAGCCATTCAATGCTATGCCTTGCATATTGGCATAAGTGAGAATAGCTTTGGGCACATTTGGGGGATTGAATAAAATGTTTTGGGTTGGAAGCCTGCTTTTTGGTGACACCGTTTTCCATTGCCGGTTGCACGTTTTTGGTCATAACTCTCTCATACGAACTCCGTTTTTAGAGTTCTAGTACTCAAAACGACCGGCTCGTCGTCCTCTTCGAGACGAGCTATAGATCTTGAGGTGCAGGATTCAGCAAGTGCTCTCTGTTTTCACTTTTGTACTGGATTTTCTAGTCCCGAGCGGGAACTCGCGCCCAGAACGCGACCCGAGTACACCGCTTCATAACACTTGGATGTTGTTGATGTATGTGGAAATGTATTGACATTGCCATGAGTGGATGTGATGAAGGAAGCACTATGAACCATGTATTATGATATGAATGAGCATGAGTCATGCTATAAATCAATTGTAAGTCAACTCTACTCATTCATTTGAGCTTGTAACCACATTCCACTCACGATTGTACCCCACTTTATTCCTAGAATCTAGAATGAAGTAAGGGTACCTTGGCATTTGGAGGAGAGGCCAAGGGGAGAATGTCTTGAATCTTCCTTGCCGTTAGTGCCGGGTAACGCGGTAAGAAAGAGGATTAGGTACTTGGTGGTAAAGAAATGGCCTCAACCTTCACCTTGGATGTAAACTTGGTGAAGGGGTGAGAAGTGCTTGGCCGGGAGATCGGCAAGCATCGACGCGCTTCATCGACCACTTCATTCGACTTGAGCAAACAAGCAAATCCTCTACATCGACTTCTTATGCAAAAGGACAAAATTGATGCCATAAGGTCACATGCTCAGATGGAAAAATGATTGAGGATTGATTTGCTTACAGTGGTCAAATGCATAAGGATTTTAATACTTGATTGAGATGCTTTGATTTGATTGAGATTTGGTGCAAAAAGAGGGGAGACTATGGCAAAATTTTTGCAAAATTTGCCTACTTGCAGCCAGGACAAATCCTTGAATTTCTAGGGTTTTTCAAAAGCTTTTCAAATCTGTCCTGAAAGCCCTTCAATCTACCCGAAAACCTCTTTCAAACAAGCTAAAGATCACTCAAATCGGAGTAGTATTGAGCGGTCAAAGTCAAGAGTTGACTTTCAGCCGGTATAGTTGACTGGTCAAAGGCTGTTGACTTTTTCAAATCTATTTTTGGGGATTCTTATTCGTCTCGTCGAGAGCTTCGCGTTGATATAAAGATCACCCAAATCGGATACCGTTTGAATAGAGAAAAAAAAAATCAAGTAAGTGGTCTTTGCAAAGGGGGATCAATTAAGCGCATGGAAATGACTAGAGGAGGTCAAAACAAGGGAGCCCGGAATGAAAATGATCAAAGACAACCGGAAGCAATGATGGCAACGAGTTCATCAACGAGGAATGAAGAAAGTTCAACCATAAAAGCACCATCTCCAGATGAATCTCAGCCAATGGAAATGCCTCAATCTTTGGGAACTACTCCGCTAACAGTGGACATGATGTTAATGGCTATGGAGAGTATGTTTCAAAGGATTGAAAATAACCAAACAAATCGGCAACAACAATTTGGTGAACACCTCATGGAACGGTTCGACAAGCGACACCACTACCTGGATGACGTGATGCAAAGAGGGTTAAAAGACTTGGAGAAAGCCATTAGTGCATTGGCTCCTCTCAAGCTCAACCAAGAAGCCGATATGAATGCAATGGATGGTGTACATTATGATGCCAAACATGATGGAAAGCCTTCTATGCCAGAAGAGAACAAAGTAAGACAAATGATGCCACCTCAAATGATGCCACATTCTTCTTACATGGACAAGGGCAAGAGACCTATGGGTGATGCTTCTTATGAGAGATCCAATGCCAGTATTCCAAGAACTTCATCCTTTATGCAAGATGCAAGAAGAGGGTATGAACAAAAGGGATTTAAAGATGCAGGTGATTGGCAATTGGAAGATGAGCAAATGCATAGACACTTGGGTGAAGGAAGAGGATTTGATGATCCAAGAGCACGGCAGAGGGGTTCAAGAATGCATGGTGATTTTAACAATGCTGTGAAGGACAAAATCATATTTAATAAGTTCAAAGGAGAATCAAATTCTATCGAAGACTTTGAAGAGTGGGCAAACAAGATGGATCTCTACTTCGAAATCAGCCCAAGGAGCGAGATTGCCAAAGTCTACTTTGCCTCACTTCATCTTGAAGGTTTTGCTCACACTTGGTGGAGGAGGAAGCAATCTCATGGTTATGTCATCACTACTTGGGAAGAATTCAAGAATGACATGGCAGAAGAGTTTACTTCTCGCATGCAAAGGGACAATCACATTGTGGAATGGGACAAGCTAGAGCAAATCACTACCGTGAAGGAATATTCTCATAAGTTTCTAAAGCTTCTATTATACTTGGACGACTTTGATGAGCATTATCTTGTTGTTAAGTATATAAGGGGCTTGAAAGCTCCTATTGGTGGTGATGTCAAGTCTCATGAACCCGCCACTTTGAAGAAGGCAATGATGCTTGCAGAAATTCATGAAGAAAAGTACTTGACAAAGTGGGCTAGCAAAGGGAATATCAAAGGGGAAGTGATCACAAGGACTGAAATGGGTTCTCATGCAAACACAAGACCTAACCTTCCAAGATTTCCTACCGTGTATGGTAGAGGGTCTAATAGACTTCCATTTAAACCACCATTTATGTCCAACAAAGCTACATACAATGAGTCCAAGCTAGCAAATGGGGGTTCAAAAAGCAAGGTTATCAAGGAGGACCGTTTGCATGAAATGAGGCTCAAAGGTCTATGTTTCAAATGTGGAGAAAAATGGAACAAGGATCACTTCAAAGTATGCAAATCCAAGGATATGTCCATAAGCTACATTATCACTGAGGACAATGCTAATCATGAGGAGGAGGAATTCCTTGAATGCAATGATGCCTTAGGATGGGGAGATCCTCATGAGGGTGGAGGTTCTCATGATGATGGTTTTGATGAAGAAAATCCCGAGTTTCCTTTTGATCCGGGTGGGAAACTAAAGTTTGCTCATGACAAAATGGATGATGGGATGCCTCTATGCGTGTGGGATGAAGACAATAGTGCACATACTACCTTGTGTACAATCTCTCATGATGCTTATGCGGGAAGTAAGGGTGCCAACACATTGAGATTGAAGATCAAGGTGAATGGGAGAACAGCATATGCACTCATTGATACTGGAAGCACGCATAGTTTTGTCAATAAAAGGTCTTTGAACACTCTCAAAATGCAACCAACTTCTTTACCAAACAAGCACATGGTGCAAGTGGCCAATGGTGATTCAATGAGTTGCAATATGAAGTGTCAAAGTACAGAATTGGAGTTGTCCAAGAACTACTCTTGCAAAGTTGATCTTTTGGTGATTGAGTTGGGACCAATTGACATAGTACTTGGATGTGATTGGCTGTCCACTTTGAACTCTTTTACCATGAACTTACAGAAAAGTTTCATGAGTTTTGTGCATCATGGAAGGGTTATTACATTGAATGGAATGCAAGGGTCCAAGCTCTTCATGATCAATGCTACTCAAATGAAGAAAGAGTTCAAGAAAGAGGGCTATGTTTATGTACTACAGCTTTGCAAAGAGGAAGATAATAGCAAAAAGGATTGCATCGAAAATGTGGACATGGTTAAGCTACTCAAGGATTATGAAGATGTGTTTACCATGCCAAAATCAATGCCGCCAAAGAGGAGTGTTGATCATGCTATTGATTTGGAACCAAATGCCAAACCAATCAACAAGCCTCCCTATCGTTTGTCAAAGGTTGAAAAGGAAGAGGTGGCAAAGCAAGTCAAAGAACTCATTGACATGGGATGGGTTGAACCAAGTCAATCTCCTTTTGCTTCTCCGGTGCTACTTGTGAAGAAAAAGGATGGTACTTTTCACATGTGCATTGATTACCGTGATTTGAATAAGATCACCATCAAAA
Source organism: Cibotium barometz (assembly GCF_041138505.1). Lineage (NCBI taxonomy): Eukaryota > Viridiplantae > Streptophyta > Polypodiopsida > Cyatheales > Cibotiaceae > Cibotium > Cibotium barometz. Next base: position 19,852,800 of record NC_141082.1, on the reverse strand, counting down.
ATCGATTTCCAATACCAAGGGTGGATGATCTTTTGGATGAGTTGAAGGGTGCCACATGCTTTTCAAAGATTGATTTGCGTTCCGGATACCATCAAATAAGGATGAAAAGTGGTGATGAGTTCAAAACAGCATTTCGTACAGAAAGGGGTCTTTACCAATTCATGGTTATGCCGTTTGGATTATGCAATGCACCGGTAACTTTTCAAGCATTGATGAAAAAAGTGCTTCAACCTTTCCTCTACAAGTTTGTATTGGTCTTTTTCGACGACATACTTATCTATAGCAAAGATGAGGAAGTGCATTTGAAGCACGTGAAAGAGGTTTTGGAGGTCTTGAGGCAAAACAAGTTGTATGTTAAGGAGACAAAATGTACCTTCATGGCACATGAGGTGGAATATTTGGGTCACATTGTGAGCAAGGATGGCATTTGTGTGGATCCAAAGAAAGTGGAATGTATTAGGAATTGGCCGGTTCCTTCAAACACTACTCAATTGAGGGGATTTTTGGGGTTATCTTCATTCTATAGGCGCTTTATTGCCCACTATGCAGAAATTGCAGCCCCAATGACGGATAAATTGAAGAAGGAAACCTTCTTTTGGGATGCCATTGCCAACAAAAGCTTTGAAGATATGAAGAAGATGCTCACATCAGCACCTATTTTGGTATGTCCAGACTTCACCAAACCTTTCACAATAAGGGCGGATGCAAGTGGAAGAGGGATTGGTGCGGTACTTTACCAAGACCATGGAGTCATTGCTTATGAAAGTAGAAAGCTGAATGACAAAGAAAGAGAACTCCATGTGTATGAGCAAGAGATGATTGCTATACTCCATGCTATCAAGAAATGGCACCATTACTTATATGGGAGTCATTTTTATGTGAGAAGTGATCATAGGGTGCTGAAGTATTTCCTCACACAACCCAATTTGTCTCCTAAGCAAAGAAGGTGGGTAGCAACACTACAAAACTATGATTTTGAAATCACATACACAAAGGGCAAAGAAAATGTGGTTGCCGATTCCTTGTCTCGTATGTGGGCCTGCTCATTGTATGCTATTTCTGAGGTGCATAAAGATTGGATCATGGAGATACAAGAAGAGTACTTGTTTGATGAAGAAACCTCACAAATAGTGCAGAAATTACAGCAAGGTGTATGTGAAGGGTTACCCCATTATGAGTTGAAAAATGGTCTCCTCTACTACAAAGGAAAAGTCTACTTGGTTCCTACTTCATCATTTATCAAGAAGATCATGGAAGAGATGCATTGTACTCCTATGGCTGGTCATTTGGGTGTCTACAAAACCTTTGATGCAATAAGGAAAAGTTTCTTTTGGAAGGGGATGTGGAAGAGCATTCATGCTTATGTAAGTGGGTGCCGGTCATGTCAATTGAACAAGGATCCTACACATAAACCGGGAGGTTTGCTTCAGCCATTGCCCATTCCCGAAGGCAAATGGAGTCATATATCAATGGATTTCATTACTAACCTTCCGCGCACAAAGAAAGGGTGGGACAGCTTGTATGTTGTGGTGGATAGATTGACCAAAGTGGCCCATTTCATTCCTTCCAAGGTCACATATTCAGCCCAAAATGTTGCCAAGCAATTTGTTGATGGGGTTTTCAAGTTGCATGGTATGCCGTCACAAATTGTGAGTGATCGCGATGTCAAATTCATGAGCACTTTTTGGAGAACATTGTTTGAATATATGGGAACCAAGCTTACTCCAAGCACCGCCTATCATCCCGAAACCGATGGTCAAACAGAAAGAGTAAACAAATGGGTGGAAACATATCTACGCCACTATTGTCATGATACTCAAAGCACATGGGATGATTGGTTACCTTTGGCTGAGTTTGCTTACAACTCAACATATCATGTGAGCATTGGCATGTCACCCTTTGAGGCTTTATATGGTTACAAGGTCAATTTGCCTATGTTGGTGGGTACATATGAGACTTCTAACCATAATGCCAAGGAGGAAGCTGAAAGGATGCAAGCTTTGTTGCAACAATGCAAAAGTAATTTGAAGGTTGCACAAGAGAAAATGAGACAATATGCCAATGTTCCTCGAAGACCATTGGAATTCAAACTGGGAGATTGGGTTCTTTTGAGAATACCAAAGTCAAGATATGCGTCTTTGAAGGGAAGCACAAACACCAAACTAGCTCATCGCTATTATGGTCCTTATCAAGTGATACGAAGAGTTGGGGAGGTTGCATATCAACTCTTACTTCCATCTACAACAAAGATTCATGATGTGTTTCATGTCTCTCACTTGAAAGGATATGTGGGTATGATCGATCAAATGGTTGATGAGTTACCTCCAATGAATGAAGAGGGAATGATTGAATACATTCCAGAAGCTATCTTGGGTACAAGGAAAAAGGTACTTCGCACTCGTACCTTGGTGGAGTATCTTGTTCAATGGAAGGGTTTACCTAAGGAAGAAGCTTCATGGCAACCTATTTCAGCATTGGAGGGATATGAAGCATTGATAGAGCAATATGGGTTGGTGTAAATTCAGCCACATGGAACATTCTTCTCCGAATTTGGGGTATTCATTTGAGGTTTCGAGGACGAAACCATTGGGGAAGGGATGGTTTGTAAGAAAGCATTATGGGCCCAAGGCCATGGACAACTAGTAAGTAGGTGTGAACTCTTGGGTGGAGTATAAATACCAATGTAAATGGGATTATGGCTCATTCATGATAATGTTATTTGTTCCAAGAATCAATGGTGAGCTTCTCCCGTGAGATGCTAAGTGGTGACTCCTTCATGAGCCACTCCCTTGGTGAGGGACTAACCCACCCCTGTTACTTTCTTTCACATCCATTCTTTCACATACTCATTCTTCTCATACACATTCACATCCATTCTTCACATACACATCCTTATCCATTCTTTCACATACTCATTCACATCCATTCTTCACATACACATTCACTCACATCTCATATCATTCATTTACATTCTAATTCACATGACATCACATCTCATCCATTCATTAATTCCCATCTATCTGATTCACATGACATCTCACATCTATTCACCTCACATTCTCATCGTCTCTATTCACATCACATCCATCCATTCATTCATTCCCATCTATTTCATTAGGGGAAGGTTGAGGTCTATAGGGGCCCTTTAAGATGCCATCATGTGATTAAAAGGTTATTAAGGAAAAGGGTCAATCATGTGATGCCATGTATACAAAAATGTTGGGTGATTAAAGGTGGTCAAAAGATTCTCTAGAAGATGCCTTTTTGTACTTTTCATTCCCAAAAAGTGGGGGGGAGGGTTTTGAAATTTCGGACATCCATAACTTCTACATATGAGCTCAAAATTTGTCGGAGATTAGAGATCTAGAATCTACTCCCTGAGCTCTTTCCATAGATATGTCAGATGATATGGTTTTTCCCACTCAATTTTAAATTCAATTTTGGCGAGGAACTTTGAAATTCAAACTTCTAGCCATTTGAAGAATAAGAAGGTGTCTAAAGTCAAAAAAACTTAACATTTTAATAAAAAGTCATTAAAATCATAATATGGCAGCTTAAAGGGCCCCTATAGACCTCAACCTTCCCCTAATGTGATTCACATCACATCTAACATCTATTCACCTCACATCTCATCACCTCTATTCACATCACATCCATCCATCCTTCTAATTCACATTACATCTCATCACATCCATCCATCCTTCTAATTCACATCACATCTATTTACCTCTCATCTCATCACCTCTATTCACATCACACCCATCTATCCATTCATTCACATCTATCTAATTCACATCACATCCATCCATCCAATCATCATCTATCTGATTCACATCTCATCTCATCACATCTATTCACCTCATATTCTCATCACCTCTATTCACACCACATCCATCCGTCCTTTCTTCTCATCTATCTAATTCCCACCACATCTCATCAAATCTATTCACCTCATATTCTCATCACTTCTATTCACAGAATTTAAACAAAGGATTTAAGAGGATTATAATTTTTGATATAACGATTCTTTAAGCATCTATTATGCATAAATCAAATTTAAGGAAAATAACACTTTTGAAATAAAATTAAATCCTTTATGCATCTTCCTATGCATAAATTCAATTTTAATGAGAATGACACTTTTGAAATAAAAATAAATCTTTTATGCATCCTTTCTATGCATAAATTCAATTTTCATAACAATGACACTTTTGAAATAAAAATAAATCTTTTATGCATCTTTCTATGCATAAATTCAATTTTAATGAGAATGACACTTTTGAAATAAAAATAAATCTTTTATGCATCCTTCTATGCATAGATTCAATTTTAATGAAAATGACACTTTTGAAATAAAAATAAATCTTTTATGCATCCTTCCTATATGCATAGATTCAATTTTAATGAGAATGACACTTTTGAAATTAAATAAATCTTTTATGCATCTTTCTATGCATAAATTCAATTTTAATGAGAATGAAACTTTTGAAAGAAAAATAAATCTTTTATGAATCCTTCCTATGCATAGATTCAATTTTAATGAGAATAGCACTTTTGAAATAGAAATAAAATCCTTCATATGCATAGATTCAATTTTTAATGAGAATAACACTTTTGAAATAAAAATAAATCTTTTATGCATCCCTCTATGCATAAATTCAATATTAATGAGAATGAAACTTTTGAAATAAAAATAAATCTTTTATGTATCTTTCTATGCATAAATTCAATTTTAATGAGAGTAACACTTTTGAAATAAAAATAAATCTTTTATGCATGAATTCAATATTAATGAGAATGACACTTTTGAAATAAAAATAAATCTTTTATGCATCTTTCTATTCCTAAATTCAATTTTAATTAGAATAACACTTTTGAAATAAAAATAAATCTTTTAGAATGCTCAAATGGAAGGAATTACTCTTTTAGAATAACCTAATGATAAACTTTAGTTCCACAAAATTTAAGAAACTTTTGCCATAACCTCCTTTGTATGGCTGACCATTTCTCAATTTTAACATTCAATTTATGAACGAACTAATCCAATTCGAATTCTAATATCTCTAATCTACTCCATTTTCCAAAAATCAAGAGAGTAAACAATGAAAAGAGTTTAATCAATCTTTTAATTAATTTCTAGGATTAAGAAGGGGTGAAATGTAAAGAAGAGAAGGGGGTGGCCTTTCCATCAAGGCCTAGAATTAGATTTTAATTCAAACATTTACAAAGCATAAAATTTAAGAAAACCATAAATTAGAATTTTTAAAAAAATTAGAATTATTAACGTACATAGAGTTTTGTGAGCTTTCCTTTGCCTTGAGGGATTGAGGGTTCTACTCTTGTTTGCAGCAAGAGTGGCCACCAAATTCACTTGGAGAGGATTAGGCCAAAAATAATTGAATTATCAACAAATTCAATGTTAAATGGCTTAGGAGAGAAGCAGTTTTTTTGAAAATCTGGACCCTTAGGCTAAGGTATTTTTTTACTATTTTTAATTTAATTCTAATTGCACAGTGGAAAGTTCTTTTTGAATTTTTGTTTCAAGGGAAATCATTTTAAACACTAGGAGGATTTTTATATCCAAAAATATCTCAATTTTGAATTACCTCCCTCTAGATATTTTCTCTCTCTAAGCTAAAATAAGTAAAAGTGGATATTTCTTTTATTTCAAAGAGGGGAATAATTATAAGATCAGAAGGGGAGTTTCTTACACCTGCACACCTCAAAAGCTGGAGAGAGGAATCTTACATCCTACCCCACTTAAAAAACGCGAGATGTCCTCATCTCGCAAAATTAGAGGATAACTCTTTTCCTTAAGATCCAACTAATTCTGGGGTTCCTTATAGTCTAGTTAACCCAACAGAATCCTGGGATAAAGATCCTTTACACAGAACTCAACATTAGATATTAATTCACTCAGATTATAACATTCAAATTCTTACCACAATAATGGTCCATTAGATCTAACTTTCTATCTGAACAATCCTCCATGGAAATTTTCAATTATACAGATTTTTAATTTGACATCCCTTAACTTGATCTACTGGGTCAAGTGTTAGCATCAACAATCTGTCAGCACAATCCACTGATCTCATAGTGATTTGCTAAGGTCATTAACGTCATTCCAGTTATGAACATCATCATAGGGACTCGTCCCATTCATCCTCATTATGGTTTTGCTCAGCTTATTACATTTCAATCAAAATTCATGAATCATTATTTTTTAATCAGAATCCAAATCAACTCATCAGTTCTTAACCAGAATTTAAAAATCATATCAACCACATTCGAATTCATCATCTGGATAGCATTTATGCTTATAATTTCAAGTCTTAGATTTACTCATATATACTGCCAGTAAAGAGCTGATGTTATACCCTTGGTATATACGGGTAGTCACTCACGATCCTTGGAACTATAAGGTGAATACCATCATGTATAGGCCTCAAGCAAGTCAGGAATTCCATGCAATTGTGGTACTTCCATTTGAAGACCCAATTACTAATTTATAAATTTCAGTCTGAATAACAATTTGTATGAATTTTATCACACAATTACAACCTTTTACTCCTTCTTCATAAATTTTTGGCTTCTCGGTTGATCCTCATTAGCCAATTTGCTCTGATACCAGTTGTAAGATCCCTGTCCCCACCGCGCAACGAATTTAGGGGTGCTAGCAGTGGAAGTAGCACTTCTTGCGTGGAGCAGGGTCCCACACTCGGGGCCTCGCCCACCACGGATATCCGGACAAGAGACTAATCCATCGGTTCTTCCAAAACCGAAACCGAAACCGAAAAAACTTTGCTTGCCTGAAAAGCACGAGCGATTCCTCCAGGATAAATTTTCTCTTATGTAGTCAAAAGCCTTAACTAGCTGAACTGATCTGACCGAACCCGTAAGTCCCATAGTCAGATCAGGGAAAAGATTGCACTTGGATCATAGAGACCGACGCTTTTTTCCTCATTGAGAGGCACAGCCGTTGATTCTTTTCCATAGAACAATTTTTGTCCGGGATTTACTTCATCTATCGTACCATAACAGAATTGAGTCTTAATTTAGGGATCCATCCAATCTCGTGGGTTAGCCAACCACCCACCAACCACTATAGTGATGGGATCCAATTAAGAATTTGGTTAGGTTTTGTCCCGTGTACCAGGGAAAAGAGTTCCCAGGCCCCCTAGCCGGGTGTTCATGCAAACTTCAAACTAGTCACACCACTCACACACCCAATATGAAATTGCCTTTTTCACAGAATCAACTATATTTAAAAAACAATCATTTAATGAAACCATTGTGTCACTGATCATAATCCTTAAAATATCTGGTTGAATTTTTATTTCCAATCATTCCTTCATCGGTGTACCATATGGCATCATTGGTAACCAGAACGATCACCACCTGTCCACTCAGGGGCCTTTTTGATAGTTCCTAGCTCATAGTAACTGGCAAAATATTCATATATCAAAGATGGAATCTCCATTGAGGTTAGCAAGATCAAACAACGAATCCATATAAAAGAGCCATGGACTCATCCGTTGAGGACTAGTAAGGTCAATTAGCCAGATCCATGCCCGAATTCAGAAAACAACTCTCTACTTCTTGTTCCAATATCTTCCAAGAAGCATGTGTGGGTATCGTCAGAGCAGAGCACCGTATGGTCAGCAACCTCTAGGATCCTTTCGCAGGTGACCTAGCGCTTCACTCATAGGCCGCTTACTTGGTCCCTCATCCACCGTACCGAGGCTTGTCAAGACCTCGGCCGACTTTGCTACTTACGCAAGACGTCCTCCATTGACTCTCTATCAGAGCTGTTGCAACCTTATTAGATTAGGTCTCCATGCCCTCATTCACAAGACAGTCAAAATGCTTCCCCAGCATTCTTGACATAAAATAGTTATTTAAAAACAGTTCAAAAATACAGTTTCTATAACGAACTCTCGTCTTTTCACATTGCTCCACATCAAACCACATTATTTAATTCCACAATCATTTCATAAGTATTCCTATTCTCATCCAATCACATCATTTTCATCTCATCATATCTTTCCTTAATTTATCCTCATCAGATATCATCCACTCACATCTACCCATATCCACATCTCATCACATCACATTCATTCATATCTCATCCATTCAGACCACATCACATCTACCCATATCCACGTCTCATCACATCACATTCAGACCACATCACATCTACCCAGACCACATCACATTCAGACCACATCACATCTACCCAGACCACATCACATTCACTCACATCACATCTCATTCATTCATTTTACATCACACACATCACATCTCATCCATTCATTTTACATCACATCTCATTCATTCACATCTATCCCGATTCACATCCCATCACATCACATTCATTCATATCCATCACATTCTTCTATCCACATCATATCTCATTCATACACATCTCATCTCATTCATCCACATCCATCCAATCGTTCACATGTACGACTACTTGCATCTATCCATACATTTATATCTATCACTTCACATCCACATATATTCATGTCACATCTCATCTCTTTACATCACATCACATTCTTTCACATACACAACTATATCCATTCTTTCATATACATCCACATACATTCTTTCACATACTCATTCACATCCATTCTTCTCATACACATTCACATCCATTCTTCACATACACATCCTTATCCATTCTTTCACATACTCATTCACATCCATTCTTCACATACACATTCACATTCACTCACATCTCATATCATTAATTTACATTCTGATTCACATGACATCACATCTCATCCATTCATTGATTCCCATCTATCTGATTCACATCACATCTCACATTCATTAATTTCCATCTATCTGATTCACATCACATCTCATCCATTCATTAATTCACATCTATGTGATTCACATCACATCTCACATCTATTCACCTCACATTCTCATCATCTCTATTCACATCTCATCCATTCATTAATTCACATCTATGTGATTCACATCACATCTCACATCTATTCACCTCACATTCTCATCATCTCTATTCACATCACATCCATCCACTCATTCATTCCCATCTATCTGATTCACATCACATCTCACATCTATTCACCTCACATCTCATCACCTTTATTCACATCACATCCCTCCATCCATTCACATCACATCTATTTACCTCTCATCTCATCACCTCTATTCACATCACACCCATCTATCCATTCATTCACAACTATCCATTCATTTACATGTATCTAATTCACATCACATCCATCCATCCAATCATCATCTATCTGATTCACATCTTATCTCATCACATCTATTCACCTCATATTCTCATCACCTCTATTCACACCACATCCATCCATCCATCCATTCTTCTCATCTATCTGATTCCCATCACATCTATTTACCTCATATTCTCATCACTTCTATTCATAGAATTTAAACATAGAATTTAAGAGGAATCTAATTTTTGATATAAAGATTCTTTATGCATCTATTATGCATAATTCAAATTTAAGAAAAATAACACTTTTGAAATAAAATTAAATCCTTTATGCATCTTTCTATGCATAAATTATGCTTAATGAGAATGACACTTTTGAAATAAAAATAAATCTTTTATGCATCTTTCTATGCATAAATTTAATTTTAATGAGAATAACAATTTTGAAATAAAAATAAATCTTTTATGCATCCTTCCTATGCATGGATTTAATTTTAATGAGAATGACACTTTTGAAATAAAAATAAATCTTTTATGCATCCTTCTATGCATAGATTCAATTTTAATGAGAATGACACTTGAAATAAAAATAAATCTTTTATGCATCCTTCTATGCATCAATTCAATTTTAATGAGAATGACACTTTTGAAATAAAAATAAATCTTTTATGCATCCTTCTATGCATGGATTCAATTTTAATGAGAATGACACTTTTGAAATAAAAATAAATCTTTTATGCATCCTACTTATGCATAGATTCAATTTAATGAGAATAACACTTTTGAAATAAAAATAAATCTTTTATGCATCCTTCTATTATGCATAGATTCAATTTTAATGAGAATAACACTTTTGAAATAAAAATAAATCTTTGATGCATCCTTGTATGCATAAATTCAATATTAATGAGAATGACACTTTTGAAATAAAAATAAATCTTTTATGCATCTTTCTATGCATAAATTCAATTTTAATGAGAGTAACACTTTTGAAATGAAAATAAATCTTTTATGCATCCTTCTATGCATAAATTCAATATTAATAAGAATGACACTTTTGAAACAAAAATAAATCTTTTATGCATCTTTCTGTCCATAAATTTAATTTTAATGAGAATAACACTTTTGAAATAAAAATAAATCTTTTAGAATGCATAAACGGAAGGAATTACTCTTTTAGAATAACCTAATGATGAACTCTAGTTCCACAAAATTTAAGAAAATTTTACCATAACCTCTGTAAGGTCCCTCCCAAGCCATGTATGTATGTGTCTCTTTTAATATAGAAAGAGAGTGCACTTAGAGAAGAGTGAGACAATAAGGCTAGAAACATTAAGAAAGTGTTAGAATAAAAATATTAGCTCCAAAAATCCTAAAAGAAATAAGAAGACAAGAATAGATAAGTATCTCCAAAAATAAAAAAATTTGAATTTAGGTGATAAGAGGTCATATTTAGAGTACTTTTACATATTTAGAGTCCATGCATACTAAAAATATGAAAAAGCAATGCGTTTCTAAAGATAGCATGTTTGTGGCTATATACAAACATTTTTGCCTATTCTACCCGCGTGGCTTGTAGAACAGATGGCTTCCGGTTCTTTTGACTGGTTATATGACTATATTCTGAGTTTTTATTAGAGAGTTATGGCTGAAACAATTTGCTAATTTTGTCAGGGTCTCTACAGGGAAAACTTTAAGAAGGCAGCCAAGTAGCCTCAAGATAATCCTACATCTTGAGACGTATATATCCCTTCATTCTTATCTAATATCTTAGAAAAGAAGCTTAGATTGCTATGGTCTTTCGGAGAAAGAGACCAAAACTCCATAGCTTTTCTTTTAAAGAAAGAATAGTATGCCATAGCCCTGCAAGAGAAGGCTATTTTGCCATAGACCTTCAAAAGAGAGAAAAGTCACAGTACGAGTAAGAGGAGATAAAGCTTAGGGATGATCGAATGATTTCAAAGAAAGAATAGTATGCCATAGCCCTGCAAGAGAAGGCTATTTTGCCATAGACCTTCAAAAGAGAGAAAAGTCACAGTACGAGTAAGAGGAGATAAAGCTTAGAGATGATCGAATGATTTCAATCGTAAGAGAAGGTATTAGAAGACTCTATTCTTATATGTCAAGTTCTAAAGCTCTTGTTATCAAGCAAAGGTAACGATAAACGACAAATTTCTATAAGGTATATACATATTTTGTTTTTCAATTACATATCATTCTTAGGGGTTGAGGTATGGCCCCGGCTTCTCTATTAATTGTTAATAGTGATCTATTTGATTGATTTACTAGTTAAATTTTGTATTCTTTTAAACAATAGCATATGCCTTAAATAAAGAATGTCTTATCGCAATCTCAAGTTGAAATACAAAAATCTTTGTGGAAAGGATTGTTTTCTTAAGAAGGTAATATGGATTCTAGTCCTATGGTTTAGTTGAGTAAATGGATTGTTATCTTGGTTAAATTAAGATACAGGTACAACTTCTCCCTGCCTTGACGCTGCCCCGTTCTTGTGCTTGTGTAGCCAGACGGCGGAGATGTTAGTAAGGCCCGGACTTAGCCCATGGTATTCCTCATACCATTGGGAGAATGAGGTTCACCGATTGAGGCGAGTGATTGTGATGCTGCCTAGTTCTGAGAGCCCAAGCTAGTGCAGTGAATTAGACCATCCTAGTGTGCAGGCATCTCTCTAAGGGGCGGGAGGATCGAGCAATGGAGCCTGAGAGGGCGACAGGCCAGCTTGAGTCCTCGTCTCGCCAACGGCCGACGATGAGGTGTATGGTCCCGTAGGGTTTTGCCCAGCATATAGAGCCTGGAAGGCCGAATTCTAGATCATCGACAGTATAAAGGAAAAGAATAAGAGAGGCAGTTTGGCTTGTATGAAATTGATTCATGTATAAACTTTTTTATAAATCTTGTCTTTGGCATTATTGTAATGTGGAAAAAGATTGTTTTAACAAACCTTGTGAAAAGGGCCTTAATTAAGGAACATGTTTATTTATATCAAACAGTATGGTAGGATTAATTAGAAAATAAATTGACATCTGAGTAGGATGGAAAGTGGGAGGATGGAATGCCCCGACAACACTATCCTACAGATGGGTGGACCCGATTGTTTGGGTAGCTTTCCAACATATTAAGTGAAAGCCCTACGTTAGATAAATAGGTTCTCAGGCAATTCTATTCTAGAAGACTATGCTAGCGGCTGTCATCACAGGGACTCGTCCCATTCATCCTCATTATGGTTTTGCTCAGCTTATTACATTTCAATCAGAATCCAAATCAACTCATCAGTTCTCAACCAGAATTTAAAAATCATATCAACCACATTCGAATTCATCATCTAGATAGCATTTATGCTTATAATTTCAAGTCTTAGATTTACTTGTATATACTGCAATAAAGAGCTACAGTTATACCCTCGGTATATACGGGTAGTCATGAACCTTGGAATTATAAGGTAAATACCATCATGTCTAGGCCTCAAGCAAGTCAAGGATTCCATGATGCAATTGCGGTACTTCCATATGAAGACCCAATTACTAATTTATAAATTTCAGTCTGAATAACAATTTGTATGAATTTTATCACACAATTACAACCTTTTACTGCTTCTTCATAAATTTTTGACATTTTTGGCTTCTTGATTGATCCTCATTAGCCAATTTACTCTGATACCAGCTGTAAGATCCCTGTCCCTACCACCGTGTAACGAATTCAGGGGTGCTAGCAGCAGAAGTAGCACTTCTTGCGCGGGGCAGGGTCCCACACTACTCGGGGCCTCGCCGACCAACGGATATCTGGACAAGAGACTAATCCATCGGTTCCTCCAAAATGGAACCCGGAAAAACTTCCCTTGCTCGGAAAGCATGGGCAATTCCTCCACGATAAATTTTCTCTAACGTAATCAAAAGCCTTAACTAGCTGAACTGATCTGACCGAACCCGTAAGTCCCATAGTCAGATCAGGGAAAAAATTACACTTGGATCATAGAGGCCAATGCTTTCTTCCTCATTGAGAGGCACAGCCATTGATTCTTTTCCATAGAACAATTTTTGTCTGGGATTTACTTCATCTATCGTACCATAACAAATTTGAGTCTCAATTTAGGAATCCATCACTCCAGCCTAGTCCTATGGGTTAGCCAATTGCCCAACCACTGTAGTGATGGGATCCAATTAAGAATTTCGTTAGGTTTTGTCCCGGGTACTAGGGAAAAGAGTTCCTAGGCCCCCTAGCCAGGTGTTCATGCAAACTTCAAACTAGTCACACCACTTACACCAAATATGAAATTGCCTTTTTCACATAATCAACTATCTTTAAAAAACAATCATTTAATGAAACCAATGTGTCACTCATCATAATCCTCAAAATCTCAGATTGAATCTTTATTTCCAATCATTCTTTCATCGGTGTACCTATTGCATCATTGGTAACCAGAATGCTCACAACCTATCCACACAGGGACCTTTTCAATAGTTCCTAGCTCATTAGTAACCGGCAAAATATTCACATATCAAAAATGGAATCTCCATTGAGATCAGCAAGATCAACCAACGGATCCATATAAAAGAGCCATGGACTGATCCATTGAAGACCAATAAGGTCAATCAACAAAATGCATGCCCGAATTTAGAAAACAACTCTTACTCCTTGTTCCAATATCTTCCATGACGCACGTGTGGGTATCGTCAATGGCGATGCAGAGCCTGAGCACCGTATGGTCAGCACCCTCTAGGATCCTTCACATGTGACCTAGCGCTTCACTCATAGGCTACTTTCTTGGTCCCTCATCCATCGTACCGTAAGCTCACCATTTTAATCGAACTGAGGCTGGTCAAGTCCTGGGCCGACTTTGCTACTTACGCAAGATGTCCTCCATTGACTCTCCGTCAGAGCTATTGCAACCTTATCATATTAGGTCTCCATGACCTCATTCACAAGACGGTCAAAATGCTTCCCCAGCATTCTTGACATAAAACAGTCATTTAAAAACAGTTCAAAAATGCAATCATTTAAAAACAGTTCAAAAATACAATTTCTATAACGAAATATCGTCTTTCCACATTGCTCCATATTAAACCACATTATTTAATTCCACAATCATTTCATAAGTATTCCTATTCTCATCCAGTCACATCATTTTCATCTCATCACATCTTTCCTCAATTTATCCGCAAAACATCAAGTTTTAGGCTAAAAGTTGATGTTTTGCATCGAATCGATGTAAAACATCAACTTTTTCATAAAACTTAATGTTTTGCATCAACTTGATGCAAAACATCAACTTTTAGGCTAAAAGTTGATATTTTGCATCGAGTTGATGCAAAACATCAACTTTTCCACACAACTCGATGTTGTGCATCGAGTTGATGCAAAACATCAACTTTTCCACACAATTCGATGTTTTGCATCAAAGTCGATGCAAAACATCAAATTTTTCACACAACTCAATGTTTTGCATCAAAGTCGATGCAAAACATCAATTCTACCACAAAACTTGATGTTTTGCATCAAGTTTCAGATGCTCCAGAGAAAAAAGTTAGAGGATCAGAGGTTGATTTTCACAAACGGACTTTTTTAGCGATTTCGTCCGTGCTAGCATGCTAAAATAACCTATTCCATAAATTTTGAGTATGAACACAACTATGTTTCGATACGATTTGCAGACATCACATCACAAAGCAACTTGCTGATGCAGCAAGTCGCTTTGTGACATCTGCAAATCTCATCAAAACATAGTCATTTTGGTACTCAAAATTTGTGGAATAGGTCATCTGAGCATGGTCGCGTAAATGGAATCGCTAAAACAAGCCGTTTGTGAAAATCGATCTCCGATCCTCCAACTTTCTTCTCCGGAGCATTTGAAACTTGATGCAAAACATCAAGTTTTGTGGTAGAGTTGATGTTTTGCATCAACTCGATGCAAAATATCGAGTTGTGTGGAAAAGTTGATGTTTTGCAATGAGTTGATGCAAAACATCAACTTTTCCACACAACTCGATGTTTTGCATCGAGTTGATGCAAAACATTAAGTTTTATGAAAAAGTTGATGTTTTACATTGATTTTATGCAAAACATTAACTTTTCCATAAAACTTGATGTTTTGCATCAAAGTTGATGTAAAACATCAAGTTCTATGGGAAGTTGATGTTTTGTATAATGTTGATACAAGTATTGTAAAAAAGTTGATCTTTTGCATAGAAAGTTAATGTTTTGAATATAAAGTTAATGTTTTGAATATAAAGTTAATGTTTTACATCAACTTGATGCAAAATATCAAATTTTCATAAAAGTTGATGTTTTGTATCAAGTTGATGGAAAACATCAACTCTTAGCTGAGAAGTTCTTGCTCAGCATTAAGTTGGCTACAAAAGTTATAGCTAAAACATCCTTACTATGTGTAGTAAAACTAGTAGGATTCTAACCTAAGTCCCTGCCTGATATTTTACAAAAAAGTATTTTTTTGGAAAGTATAAACTTTGGTTTCTTAAAGAGACATTTTTCATACTTTCTAAACTCATTTAATAACTAAAATTACCATTTAATCTTTTTTTTGTCACATTAAGGACACATCTTCTTTAAAAATGAGTGGAATTATTTTTCAAAATTAGACAACTTTTAAATAGCTTATTCATGATATTTTAAAATTCATATGTACGTAACAAAATCTTCTAAAAAAAGTGTATATTCATATGTACGTAACGAACTCTTTTTAAAAAAAGTATATATTATCAATTAAGAAATTGTGATACTCAAGAGCTTCAAAATGGATTTTAATACTACTCTCATCGTCAAGAGCAAAAATAGGGTTTTATAATTATAATAATAATTATAAAGATAACACTTTTATAAGATAATTATACAAATAGTTTTTTACAGTTGCACTCTATAGCACATCCTCAATCATGCTAACATGGCAGATGACCCAAGGAGTCTAAGCTTCAAGTGACACATAGAAGAAAAAAAATGTATTTATGGATACTGAAGAAGAGGATGCCTCATCTACCTTCTCAGGGAGAAAGGCACATTGACTAAGTGATGGTGTAGCAATGATTATGAGGAACCATACCTATGCCATAAGCTATATGTTTAGAAAATGGCTTCTATACAGTTGTATCATTTTTTTAATGGATTGAAAATGGAAATAATAAACATTGTCTCCATTTTGGTATTTTTTTGAAAAATTATTGTTAGATTTTTAATTATAATCTCAAAAAGTAAGCAAAACGAAGTCTTTTTTTCATGTCTTTTGTAAGATACATGTAAAGTGCCCAAAATGTTATTGTTTTTTGGCAGTGTTGTACGCATGCGTAGACCACTTTTTAAAAAGAGATAAAAAACTGAATGTTTTTTTATGGAATCTTTGAAAGATGCTAAATGTTTCTCGTTTTTAGGAAATATTACCTACTTTGTCTTCAACAGTGTTCCTGTAAGGTCCCTCCCAAGCCATGTATGTATGTGTCTCTTTTAATATAGATTTCAATAAGGAAAGAGAGTGTACTTAGAGAAGAGTGAGACAATAAGGCTAGAAACATTAGGAAAGTGTTAGAATAAAAATATTAACTCCAAAAAAAATCCAAAAAGAAATAAGAACATAAGAATAGTTTTATTAAGAGATAAGTATCCCCAAAAATAGAATTTCGAATTTAGGTGATAAGAGGTCATATTTAGAGTACTTTTACACATTTAGAGTCCATGCATACTAAAAATGTGGAAAAACAACGTGTTTCTAAAGATGACGCGTTTGTGGCTATATACAGACGTTTTTGCCTATTTTGCCTACGCTGGCTTGTAGACCAGATGCCTTCCCGTTCTTTTGACTGGTTATATGACCATATTCTGAGTTTTTATCAGAGAGTTATGGCCAAAACAATTTGCTGTTTCTGTAAGGGTCTCTACACAGAGAAAACTGTGAGAAGGCAGCAAGTAGCCTCAAGGTAATCCTAGAGTTTGAGATGCATATATCCCTTCATTCTTATCTAATATCTCAGAAAATAAGCTTAGATTGCTATGGTCTTTCGGAGGAAGAGACCTAAACTCCATAGCTTTTCTTTTAGAGAAAGAATAGTATGCCGTAGCCCTACAAGAAGAGGCTATTTTGTCATAAACCTTAGAAAGAGAGAAGAGTCACACTACGAGTAAGAAGAGATAAAGCTTGGGAATGACTGGATGATTTCAATCATAAGTCAAGGTATTAGAAGACTCTATTCTCATATGTCAAGTTGTTCTAAAGCTCTTGTTAACAAGCAAGGACAACGATAAACGACAAATTTCTATAAGGTATATACATATTTTGTTTTTCAATTATATATCATTCTTAGGGGTTGAGGTATGGCCCCAGCTTCTCTATTAATTGTTAATATTGATCTATTTGATTGATTTACTATTTAAAGTTATTCTTTAACATATGCCTTAATAAAGAATGTCTTATCTGGCAATCTCAAGTTGAAATGCTAAAATCTTTGTGAAAAGGATTGTTTTCTTAAGAAGGTAACATGGATTCTAATCCTATGGTTTAGTTGAGTAAATGGATTGTTATCTTGGTTAAATTAAGGTACAGATATAACTTCTCCCTGCCTTAACGCTGCCCCGTTCTTATCCTTGTATAGCCAGACGACGGAGACGTTAGTAAGGCCCGGAGTTGGCCCATGGTATCCCTCATACAATTGGGAGAATGAGGTTCGCCGATTGAGGCGAGTGATTGTGATGCTGCCTAGTTCTGAGGGCCCAGGCTAGTGCGGTAAATTAGCCCACCCTAGTGCGCAGACATCCCTCTGAGGGGGGCGGGAGGATCGAGCGATGGAGCCTGAGAGGGCGACAGGCCGGCTTGAGTCCTCGCCAGCGGCCGACGATGAGGTGTATAGTCTCGTAGGGTTTTGCCCAGCATGTAGAGGCTGGAAGGCCGAATTCTAGATCATCGGCGGTATAAAGGAAAAGAATAAGAGAGCTAGTTTGGCTTGTATGAAATTGATTCATGTTTAAACTTTGTCTTTGGCATTATTGTATTGTGAAAAAAAAGGCTGTTTTAACAAACCTTGTGAAAAGGGCCTTAATTAAGGAACATGTTTATTTATGTCAAACAGTGTGGTAGGATTAATTAGAAAACAAATTGACGCGTGAGTAGGGTGGAAAGTGGGAGGATGGAATGCCCCGACGGCACTATCCTATGGACGGGTGGACCCAATTAGTTGGGTAGCTTTCCAACATATTAAGTGAAAGCCCTACGTTAGATAAATAGGTTCTCGAGCAATTCTATTCTAGAAGACTAGGCCAGCGGCTGTGCCTTGCATGGATGAGGAAAAAAGCGTTGCCTCTAGAAATCAAGTCTGGTAGTTGCCCAATTTATGATCAATTGCCCTATGGGTGATTTGATGTTTTGAAGATCACGCTTCCCCTGCGAGATAGAACTAGGTCTTACCTATGAATCGTATCCTTGAATCTCTACATGGTCAAGGTGTCGATGAATAGGAAATTTTTCTCCAAGTTAATAAGACTTAGTGGACTATCTTAAGTGTTTTCCCTATTTGTGGAAGGGGGGGAACCTTACAAGTGGTATCAGAGCCGATCTTAGTTCCTAGGATTTATTTTTCAAAGGTTAACTATCAAAGGGATTAAAACATGTGATTGTTTATCATATGAGGACGAATCAATCATCTCTACTGGCCATAGAAGTGATTTGAATATCCTCACATGTTGAGACAATCATCCTATGAAATTGTGCTGGTATCTTGGGGGTGCACACGCAAGATATTTGTACAATAAATTTGAGAAATTAGATTGGGGAGAAAACCTTTTGTGAGGAAAAACATAGGGCGATCAAATTAAGAAACTAGTGAGAGACTGAATAGAAGGATAGACCAAAACTTTGTTTAGAGAAATTTTTAGGATATATCTCATTAGTTCGTATATTATAAATTATTAAGATTATAACTCCATTAAGGTTTGAATAGTTGACGTGTGAATGTCATCCATTGGATGCTTTACACTAGGACGATCATCCAAGATCTAGAACCCATCTCAGACAAACATGAGTCTAACTTCGGATGTGTAATTCCCAGAGGATCATGCTCTTAGATGTGTTAATCCCAAGATACTAGATGTGTAATTTTTAGAAAACTAATCATCTTAGATGTGTCAATCCTGATAATCTTTGGATGTGTCAATCCCAAGGCACCAGATGTGTAATTCTTAAAAAATGAAGATCTCACATATATTAATCCAGAGTGCCTTTAGATGTGGCACTATGATAAGTATTTGGATAGTTTTGAACTTTTCATGGATATAATGAAAGAAGCAAGTTCACCCTTGCTCATCTAAAAATTGAAAGAAATGCCGAATTAGTTGGAAGCACTGTTGTCAATCTTACCACTGGAGCTAGAATCAGTTTATGAGATGCCATGAAATTACACCTTCGTGAAAGGTTTTGTCCTCTAGGATTTTGAGAGGATAAAATGAATGAATTTTTGGAGCTAACCCAAGAAAGGAAGACCCTAAAAGAATACCACCAAACTTTTGTTAAACTTCTCCGATTTGCTCCAGAGATGGATGAGGTAACTCTTCTCCATCAATTCATTTGGAAGCTTAATCTACCTTTGAATAACCTCATCAAGAATGTGAAACCATCCTCTATTTCAGAAGCCATAATTATAGCCAGAGACTATGATAAAGTTTTTTATATAGAAAGTGTCGAGAAGGACATGAGTCCTTCCATGTTAATCAAGAAGAGGTCTCCTAATTCAAGAGAAACGTCAAGCCCACCCTTGGCTACAAGGAATCATGAGCTAGAGCAAAAATTAGGTCAAGAAATAGAGATAGCAGGGTTAAAGATAATCAAATTCAACAAGTATTTCTATGAGTAAATAGAAGAGGATTGGTGCAAGATTTATGTGAAATAATGTGCATGATGAATAGAGGTATTCTACAAGACGATACTAAGATTATGAAATTGCTATCAAAAGTTATTTAACTAAAGGATTGATTCCCTTACGTTTTTCCATGATAATTTGTTAAGTACCATACTGCATGGGGATATAGAATGAATTTGAAGGCTCATATCATATGAGAGGTATATGGATGCATGAAATTAGGATAATAAGGCCAATTAACTTTAGAATAATAAAGACCTTTTGGAGGCACAACAAAACAAGCCAAGCACATGAAATAAAGGACTCTTTAAGAACAATGTTTAGATAAAAGAAGATTTTTACCTAGTGTGGGGACACCACTTTGAAAGAGACAGGAGGATTTACTTAGATACTACCCTAGCTCGCGAGATGAGGACATCTCGAATCTTTTAAGTGGGAGAGATTGTAAGGTCCCTCCCAAGCCATGTATGTATGTGTCTCTTTTAATATAGATTTCAATAAGGAAAGAGAGTGTACTTAGAGAAGAGTGAGACAATAAGGCTAGAAACATTAGGAAAGTGTTAGAATAAAAATATTAACTCCAAAAAAAATCCAAAAAGAAATAAGAACATAAGAATAGTTTTATTAAGAGATAAGTATCCCCAAAAATAGTACTTTTACACATTTAGAGTCCATGCATACTAAAAATGTGAAAAAACAACGTGTTTCTAAAGATATCACGTTTGTGGCTATATACAGACGTTTTTGCCTATTCTGCCCATGTTGGCTTGTAGACCAGATGCCTTCTCGTTCTTTTGACTGGTTATATGACCATATTCTGAGTTTTTATCAGAGAGTTATGACCGAAACAATTTGCTGTTTTTGTCAGGGTCTCTACACAGAGAAAACTGTGAGAAGGCAGCAAGTTACCTCAAGGTAATCCTAGAGTTTGAGATGCATATATCCCTTCATTCTTATCTAATATCTCAGAAAATAAGCTTAGATGGCTATGGTCTTTCGGAGAAAGAGACCTAAACTCCATAGCTTTTCTTTTAGAGAAAGAATAGTATGCCGTAGCCCTATAAGAAGAGGCTATTTTGTCATAAACCTTAGAAAGAGAGAAGAGTCGCACTACGAGTAAGAAGAGATAAAGCTTGGGAATGACTGGATAATTTCAATCATAAGTCAAGGTATTAGAAGACTCTATTCTCATATGTCAAGTTGTTCTAAAGCTCTTGTTAACAAGCAAGGACAACGATAAACGATAAATTTCTATAAGGTATATACATATTTTGTTTTTCAATTATATATCATTCTTAGGGGTTGAGGTATGGCCCCAGCTTCTCTATTAATTGTTAATATTGATCTATTTGATTGATTTACTATTTAAAGTTTGTATTCTTTAACATATGCCTTAATAAAGAATGTCTTATCTGGCAATCTCAAGTTGAAATGCTAAAATCTTTGTGAAAAGGATTGTTTTCTTAAGAAGGTAACATGGATTCTAATCCTATGGTTTAGTTGAGTAAATGGATTGTTATCTTGGTTAAATTAAGGTACAGGTATAACTTCTCCCTGCCTTGACGCTGCCCCGTTCTTGTGCTTGTATAGCCAGACGGCGGAGACGTTAGTAAGGCCAAGAGTTGGCCCATGGTATTCCTCATACCATTGGGAAAATGAGGTTCGCCGATTGAGGCGAGTGATTGTGATGCTGCCTAGTTCTGAGAGCCCAGGCTAGTGCGGTAAATTAGCCCACCCTAGTGCGCAGACATCCCTTTGAGGGGCGGGAGGATCGAGCGATGGAGCCTGAGAGGGCGACAGGCCGGCTTGAGTCCTCGCCAGCGGCCGACGATGAGGTGTCTGGTCCCGTAGGGTTTTGCCCAGCATGTAGAGGCTGGAAGGCCGAATTCTAGATCATCGGCGGTATAAAGGAAAAGAATAAGAGAGCCAGTTTGGCTTATATGAAATTGATTCATGTTTAAACTTTGTCTTTGGCATTATTGTATTGTGAAAAAAAAAGGTTGTTTTAACAAACCTTGTGAAAAGGGCCTTAATTAAGGAACATGTTTATTTATGTCAAACAGTGTGGTAGGATTAATTAGAAAACAAATTGACGCGTGAGTAGGGTGGAAAGTGGGAGGATGGAATGCCCCGACGGCACTATCCTATGGACGGGTGGACCCGATTAGTCGGGTAGCTTTCCAACATATTAAGTGAAAGCCCTACGTTAGATAAATAGATTCTCGAGCAATTCTATTCTAGAAGACTAGGCCAGCGGCTGTGCCTTGCATGGATGAGGAAAAAAGCATTGCCTCTAGAAATCAAGTCTGGAGATAGAACTAGGTCTTACCTATGAATCGTATCCTTGAATCTCTACATGGTCAAGGTGTCGATGAATAGGAAATTTTTCTCCAAGTTAATAAGACTTAGTGGACTATCTTAAGTGTTTTCCCTATTTGTGGAAGGGGGGGAACCTTACAGTTCCTAGATCCACATCACATCACATCATATCTATCCATTCACATTACATCACATCCATTCAAATATCATCATATCACATTCATTCAGATATCATCATATCACATTCACATCCATTCACATCTCATCGCATCCATTCACATCCATTCACATCTCATCGCATCCATTCACATCTCATCACATCCACTCACATCTCATCATCGCATCCATTCACATCTCATCACATCCACTCACATCTCATCACATCCATTCACATCTCATCACACCCATTCACATCCATCATACCCATTCATATCCATCACATTCATTGCATCCACATCACACCCATTCACATCCATCACACCCATTCACATTCATCACATTCATTGTATCCACATCACACCCATTCACATCCATCACACCCATTCACATTCATCACATTCATTGTATCCACATCACATCACATACATTCCATCCATAATAATTCTAATCACATCGCATTCATTCCATCCATATTACATCACATTCCATCCATATCTATCCTTATCACATCGCATTCATTCCATCCATATCATATCGCATTCATTCCATCCATATCACATCACATTCATTCCATCCATATTACATCAAGTCCACATCTATCCACATCACATCTCATTCATTCCATCCACATTACATCACGTCCACATCTATCCACATCACATCTCATTTATTCATTCATCCATATCCATCCATTCATTCACATTCACATCTATCCACATCCATCCATTCATTCAGATTCACATCTATCCACATCCATCCATTTGTTCACATGCACATCTATCCACATCCATCCATCCATTCACATGCACATCTATCCACATCCATCCATTCGTTCACATACACATCTATCACTTCAAATCTCATTATTATCTATTTACGTCACATCACACCCATTCACATATCATCACATCACACCCATTCACATATCATCACATCTCATTCACATCTCATCACATCCACTCACATCTTATCACTCGCATTCACATCTTATCACATCGCATTCACATCTTATCACATCACATTCACATCTCCTCTTATTACATTCACATCTCATCTAATCACATCGCATCCATTTACATCCCATCACATTCATTTACATTCATTCGGCTCTACATCACATCTTATCACTTCCACTTTTAGTACTGTTTTCTACTTTCGATACCAATGGGACTTTTCTAAGTTTCTGCCAATTGCTTGGCCTAGTTAAAGGTACTTTTTCTCGATGGATATTTTCATATTCTTTCTCAAATTTCTCAAGTGAAGATTCATGGGATATACAAAAGTCAATTCTACCCATATTTTCCAATAAAATTAATAATGCTCAAAATTCCACTTTTGATAAATACTCATAATTTTAATTATGCCAAAAATTACTCTTTTACCATTTATTTACTTGGATATCAAATATCATGGGAATTCCTCTTTTTGCATAAAAATAAATTTACCAAAAATTCCTCTTTTACCATTTAATTACTTGGATCTCAAATATCACGGGAATCCCTCTTTTTGCATAAAAATAAATTTACTAAAATTTACTCTTTTCTCATAATCAATTAATTATGCATAATTATAAAAAAAACATATTTCTCATGAATATGATGAAAATCATTCTTTTTGCATAGGATGTCCAATCCTAGAATATGGTAGGAAGTCCTCTTTTAGCATTATGCATAAAAATAAGATATGTATTATTTTTTGAAAATTTTGCCATAGCTTCGCTGCTGTTATTACTGATAATTCTCAAATTCTTCTAAAGAATAAAAACTTGCAATGGAAATATGATAGTAGTTCCTCTTTTATGCTTAAAATCAAATTATGAATTTATATCCTAATTTTAACCATAATCATAAACTTAATTA
The DNA here is from genome assembly GCF_041138505.1 of Cibotium barometz. Classification (NCBI taxonomy): domain Eukaryota; kingdom Viridiplantae; phylum Streptophyta; class Polypodiopsida; order Cyatheales; family Cibotiaceae; genus Cibotium; species Cibotium barometz. The sequence continues at coordinate 19,828,384 of NC_141082.1, read as the reverse complement.
TGATTATCCCACTAGATTAAGCTAATTCCATTATTTCTCTTTTCCCAAATTGATAGGATAATCTATTTCTCATTTAGAATCAATCAAAGTAGTTTTTAACTACCTTTAAATAATCTAAAAGAAATAACCATTATTTTGGTAACATAAAATCATAAAAATACCATTTTCTTAATCTCTAGCTTATCAAGCCTAGAATTTAGCTTTGAATTAAGAGACTATCATTGAGAAGAATCCTTTTTCAAAGGATTTAGCCATAAAGATGGCTATTCTTTTAAAGAGAGATTTACTTAAAGAAAGAATTACAAATAAGCATAAAGAATAACTTTCTCTTAATAAGCATTAAGACTTTAAGGAAAAGCTTGATTTGAATTTAAACAATTTTTTAGAAAGCTTCTCAAGCTTGAGAGGGCTTGAGAAGAAGAAAGCCATTGAGATAAATTGGAAAAAACCATAAATTTTGATTTTACCTCCAAGTTTGGCTTGATTCTCTATTAGCAGTGAAGCTCCCGATCAATCAATTGGTCCACCAAGAGGAGAAGAGCAACTCCAAGAGTTGTTGTAGAGAGAGAGAGCTCCAAGCTCCCAAGAGAGAGGAAAATTATAGGTGAGGGAGGCCACTAACCAAGTCCAACTGGGTTCTAGAATTTTCTAGGTTCAACTTGACTCAATTTGGACAAGATCTAGACCAGTTTGGCTCCCTTTTTGATTTGGTTTGATCCAGCAGAGAGGACAGATAAAAATATCATAATTTTATTGATTTGGTTTGATCCAGCAGAGAGGACAAATAAAAATATCATAATTTTATTGAAACTCATAAATTTTAACTAATAAATCTTGTACTCAGTCAACTCTTCATCTTATGTAAGAATTTACTCATTTTTGGGTATTTTCTTTTAGTCTTTGGATTTATCTCATCCCAACACTTAGATTAATCCAATTGGCCCATTGGAACCTTAATTGGACCATAATCCAAAAATTTTTGAAAATGTAGACCCTTAGGTCTCTTATACCATTTTCAATTAAAGTTTTAGAGCCTGACAAAGGGAATGCCAATCCTAATATCCTTCCAATCAAACAAATGAAAGGTTTGCTATCGATAAGCATTGCAAAAAATATGATTGAAGAGAATAAGTACAAGACAGTTAAACGGAATGTTGTGTAACAATTTGTGGACACCAACAAAATTGATGTAAATGCTATTCAAGAGGCACTAGATGAGAGTGGAGCTAGCAGAAAAGGCTACACCTCTATCTTCAGACTATGAGTGGAGCTAGCAGAAAAGGCTACACCTCTATCTTTAGACTATGTCATCGACTTTGAAGGATCAAAGACTCAAACGTGCACTTTTGCCTACAGCTACAGAAGTATGGAAGCTGAGAGACTTGCTAAATTAGCAAGTGGATGACTACATGGGCCAATGCCACCCATATTAAAATATTTTTTGAGAGTGAGTAAAGGTGATTTTCAAGTCGAGTGGCATATGGAAAGTGACCTTAAAACCCTAAAATGCAGCATGTACAACACAAGAAGAGGAGCGAACTCAAAGACTCCATGCTTGTACTGCAACAAACTAGCATATGTCTTAGACCTTAAGTGGTGGAAGAGAGCACCTAATAAAGACAAGAATGATTCTAAGTTAAAGGTTGTGTTGGATATCCTTTTGTGGAATGTTCACATATGCACATTGCATGCCTTATGTTGGATTATCAAAAAGTTGGTTTTTCAATATATTGGATTTGCTTGGTAACTTCATCCTGAGAAAAAAAAAGAAGCAGTCTATTTAAGCATTAGAGAGGGTCTTGTCTGACATTGATCTTCATGGAGGAGATGTTCATATAACAAAGGATCTAAAGAAATCAACAAACCACAAAGAAGTTCTTGTCAAGCCATCTATCGGAGCGGTGAAAGCCAGAAGGTTTCTATCAAATCCTCAACGCAAAAGAAGACTTATAAGATAGTCAAGGTTTGTTTCCAAAGTAAAGTACCAATTGTGGAAGCTGGTACACAATGAAATAAAAGACCATGAAGCAGATGGTCTTGCAAGAAATGTGAAGTCACAAGTGTAGGAGGCTCTCGATAAACTTTTCATACTTTGCGACAAGCACACTTGGAGCAAGGATGACCATTAATAATTTGAAGAAGAGCTCAAGACTTTTGGAAAATTCATGAAACAAGCTTGGACAAACTGTAACATTACACATTACATGGTAATAAATTTTAGAAGCTTTCCTTAGCCACATAGTGTAAACGATTCACACTACAAAGTAACATGTTTTGTATTATTTGTAAAAATATGAATGCCCTATAATTTGTTCTACACAAGGGATGGAAAAGTGTCATTACACATCATGTAATGCTTTCTTTAGATATACACAACATTTTGGGAGAGCTCAGAAAAGAAATAATAAGAAGAAAGTTTTCCAGTGGTTCTACTGAGGAATCTTGCAAAGATTGCACATCAAGAAGAAACTTAAAATATCACAAGTGAAATTGGTATTTAAAACTGTCCAAAAGCAAAGGCCAATTCTTGACAACTCAATAGCTACACACAAGCATGCAAAGTGGAGACAAACAAAAATGTACTTCAACCATTGCTCGGTTGATAGATAGGGAGCTGAACATTCAGCTACATATTAAAATGCAATGCACAAATATATTCAAGTTCCTATTTGTCTCTAAATATAAACTTTTTAGATAATTATCTACCGAGTAATTACATGTGCAATTTTACTACATTTATTTATGAGTGGGTGCTTTTCTTGTCATTTTGATTGGTGACCTCCTTTTTTTTCAAAAGGCCTTGATCTTCTAGCTCTTCAACAATAGGATGATCTACCTTTTTATGTGATTGATCTCCTTCACTTTGCAAAATCTTTGACTTTGGTGTAGCCTCTTCTTTGTACCTGATAAGATGATGCTTACCATGACCATCCAACATTAAAGGGTCTTTTATACCACTTGACAGTGCATAGGCAATGTAGCTCAGATAATATCCAACTCTAGAGCACTCCTTGCTTGGATAATAGCCAAAAATATTGAGAGTGTAGAGCTTCTCGATAAGTATAATCTTGTACTTTTGGCTATTGATCAGATGTCCTCCAAGAAATTGAGAAGAAAACAACAACTTCCCCATCATTGCTGAAATGCCGATGATAAATTATCATCTTTGCAGATGATAGCTTGCTGATGGAGTGTGACAAACTAGATGATTGACTAAGGCCTCTCTCTTTGCTCCTAGATGATCTCAGAAGGAAGCTTTCATCTTCAATTAGCAAATGAAATGAAGAAAACAAAGCTTTAATGAACGAATATAGTAGCATGACAACCTGACACTTCAAATATAAAAAGACAAACCTTCACATTCTCATCTTCTTCTAATTACTTGTCTAACCATAGAAAAATGCTTCTTTCAAAAGAGTTGTCTGTTGGTTCCTTAGTCTTTATGTCCTTGCCAGGAATCATATTTGAGATTCTTTTGCACTTGCTTAAATGTTGCATCGTCCATCTCTTGACTCTTCTCAAACTTGGCAGGTGACCTCCTCAAAATAGAAAGCCAATGACTCTTATGAGTTAAAGTTGTCCTCCAGAGAGATGTAGGGGTCATCCTCATTAATGAACCCAGAATCCAGAGTGCAAGACTGGGCAATCATTGCAAGTTCATAGTCCTCCCTTACATTCAATATACATAAATTGTATATATCATATAGCAAAACATACTCCACATCTCCAATCCTAAAAGTTGGGAGAAGTGGAACAACATGATTAGAGTTGTTAATGTCCAAATCTTGATCGTCAATTGTTGTCTTCAATGTTTGTTACCTTAAAGCAATAAGTTCCATAGTAGTAACTTCTTCCTTCTCCTTTGCAAGGTTGATGTCTTCCTCTACATCCTTTTCCTCAACCTCTTCATCTTGACTTTTAATCTCACCCAACTCCCCTGTTTCTCTCACTTTCTCAAGATACTCCTCCTTTTTTGCCTGCTCTGAGAGCTCTTTTGGTGCTACATGCACATACCAAAGGTAGATTACAAAAGCTAAACTTTCATCAAGGAGCTTGCACTTTCTGGGGTGTATGGAACACTTTGCCTTGGTAGTCTGTGGCAATTGTTCATACCTTTTTTTGACTGCATTCTCGTATCTCAGATTTGTCAGTATATCCTTGATGTGGATGTAAGCTTTGTCCTCAACACAAACCCTTCCTTGCTCTGTCAGTACTTGGAATAATTTGATCTCCTCAGCCAAGAAATCTTTGTGTTGATCCAATATTTTTGCAAAGTCTAGTTCCTTGTTGAACATCTCATAGAATATACGATAATCTTCATGGGAATTGCTTCTATGAAGGAACTCAAATAGCATCATGTCACATGATTTCTTCTCTACTAGAAACATATCCCTACTTTTTAGAATCTAAAAAAACAGAGAAGGAGATAGAATATAAGAAGAACATGCAAGAAGCACATGACAAGATCTACCTTCCTCAAGTGTTTTGCCCTCAAATTTGAGGGACCTTTTCATGGGATATGCAGGGTCTCTCTCTTTCCTCTTTCCACTGATATTTTTCCTTTTTTCTACAAGATTATCCAATCTATATAAGCTACAATACTTAGAAATCTTAACAATTCAGTTTGAGGTATGGTAGTTTACAGCTTACTTGGAGAAGTCCCTTGCTTTAGTGCTTGATGAGCAAAGCTTACAGATATTTTGAGAGATATTTTGCTCTCTCCAGGATCTGAGTAGGCAGAAAAAACAATGGTAACATAAGGTAAAACAAGTTTGTTCAGAAAGTGCCAAAGAACACGATGTAAGGGCTGGATAATTGCCCAAAATCCTAAATCACGTTGTATAGAATTTTTTTCGTAGGAAAGAAGTGATATAGTTGTTTGAGGAATTCCCAGGGCCTCAAATCACTTTCTTTGGCTTCTTCTTCATATAATACAACAAGATACAATCCTAAACTGACACAACCCCCACACAACACGGAATAGTGCACCACCCCACACAGCACATAATAGTCACAAGGAAGGCTGAGGTTTCATACCTTCTTGGTTTTCCATCCTTGTTTTGGTAATGTTTTGTCAGGCTTGGCAAGTTATCCTTGAACTGGTAACAGGGTTCCTTCTTTCTAGGTGCTAGCAAGAAGTGTTATAGGGTGCCTGCTTGTTGCAAGTGCTCCTTGAACTGGTGACAGGGTACCTGCATGCTGGATGCTAGTGAAAACTTTGAGGGGGTGCTTCTTGAACTAGTGTGACACGCTGCGTGCCTAATGGTAGCCAACAGGGAGTGTGTGGGGAACTAGCCACATGCAAAAGTGTTGAGGAAACAAGGCACATGAAAAAAAGGAATATTCCTTGATTTCAACAAATAGAAAGTGCATTTAATGCCCACACGTGTTGCCCAATTTTCTCGCCTCGAATTACGCTTATGTCATCATGAATTAAAAGGGAACGGATATCGTTGTTCTCTCATGCATGTCATTCTTTTCCACACCTTTTGCTACTCTTCCACCACTCCTGCACCATTTCCTTACATTAGCACAACTAGACAACGATCTCACCACCCACCAATGGACATCCATCTCAATCTGTCTATCAAGGGACACACACGTAAGCTCTTCCTCAAGTTTTTGCAAGATCTAGTGATAGTTATGGTATTCTTGGGTGCATTGGAATGGTTGCACAAGCTATCAAAGAACACAATATTAGGGGCCACACATTTCATAGATTTTGGTGGAATGCACAGTTGCTTTTTAGGTTTGGTGTAGGTTGTACACATTAGAAAGTGCTAAAGAATGTGATTAAGCACTAGCAAGGTCTTTCAATCACTCGAATTGCATTCTTTGGCGTGTTTCCAAAAAGACGCTGTAGAATGCGATTTGGGCAACTGGAATCAAGTGGTTTAGGCATATTGCGTTCTTCGACGTAAATACCAAAACTTTTATGTATTTTCTCTAGCAAGTATGAGTCATTTTTTGATGAATGGCCAGGACTAAGTCAACATCTAGGGTAGAGGGACATGATCATTCTATTGAAAGGGTTGCCATAGGAAGGGCACAAGCACCAACACCAACACCATCCAAGTCTAAAACCCCCCTAGAAAAGGAAAGTCCATACACATCCTTCAGTAAGCACACACAAGGAGATTCACCCACAGAGTGATAGTCCTGAGAGAGAAATAAGAAAGGCACAAAAGGCTATAAGATTTGCTATCCCCAAGGCACCCTTCCAGAGGATTATGAAAGAGGTTTCTGATAATTGGTCATTGGGAAAGAGGTGGTAAAGGTCTGCTATCTACACACTCTAGGAAGCAACAAAAGACTTCCTTATTGAGTTTTTCTAGGACACTATGTGGTTGCTACCCATGCCCACAAGAGTACAATCATGCATAAAGACATGGAGACTGTCAAGAGGGTACATTGGAGATATGACCAGCTCCTTCATCCTACTGATGACTGAGTAGATGTGAAGATGAATGACATTCTCATGGTACCACCAACAAGGAAGCCAAAAGATGAAGGAGTCAATATTTAGGAGGTGACACATAATAGAGAGACACAAGGGCAAAGGCTACTTATGAGCATTCACTAGAGAGATAAAAGGACGGTGCTTTTGAGGCTCTATCCCATCCTACTGCCATTCAAGATGTGAAGAACTTGCAGAGATTGCTAGACTTAGGGTCTAGAGTAATTATCAAAATAGAGGAGGTTGATGCTAATAGAGAGATTATTTTGTTAAAAGAATGCACAAGGATCTTGAGGAACAAATCTGCATAGGTTTCAGACTCAATTATTTTTTCTAGTTTATGGTAAGTTCCTAACTATTTAGTATAATGTTGGCAATGAATTTTTGAAAGCCTACTATGACCAAACCTTTTTTGATAGCATGATGAGATCCAAGTTACCTACAGATGTCCAACCAATGGTATATATTCTAGAACCCCACTTCTCTTAGACTATAAGAAATTTGAGAGAGCCATTAACAATCTTAACAAAATGGTTTACACATTGCAACTTTCATAGGGTCAATACCATCCTTTTTCTCTATCACTTAGAGTAAGTGAATGCTGCTTGTCATGTTGATCTTTTTACCGTGTCTACTTGAAGACTGACTGATTTATGCCTTTCTTGCAGTGCCTTTCTTGCAGTGGGAATTGGAGCTTTGTATGCATTGATGTCTAGGATCATGAATGCTTTCTCTTCAACTCCTTATATGGGACTCATCAAGAGCTTAGTTTGTATGTTTCCTTTTTACAAGTTTTGTTTTATTTTGGTAAGGTTATTTTGGAATTGTTATTAAGTACATCTCTCTTTTGTAGATTCTTAAAGAGACTGTTCAATGCTCTTGATCACATTCCCCCCAATGTCATCTTCTAGACTCTGTTAAACTTCTTTTCATGCTTGTAAGTGATCCCCTTCCCTCTACACATGCTGGTTTTCAATATGATGTAACAGATTGCTTATGATTTTTAATGCATATCTAGACTCCACACCAAAAAGATAGGTACTCCTATGGGTGGAGGACCTTGATACTTGCAAATTACAAGTTGGACACCTATTATGATTTTGAAAGACCAGACATTGTAAGTTCAGAGACACCCATTCATTTATAATGACACTGTACACACTGATCAATATGGGATCAAAAGGTAACTAAACTTTATTAATCTTGATTACAGCTTGATGAACACAGTTTACAATGCAAAGTTTGTGGATAGTTTTAGGGCTAAAACTATAAGTTCTCTGCTAGACCATGCTCACAAAGCACCAAGAGAAGAGGTGCATATGCCAAAAAAGGAGAGACCTCAGGTGAGTAGATCAAAGAAAAGGAAAGCATCGCATTTGATCTAGAGATAGGGAAAATTTTTGAGTAGGAGTGTGAGACCCCCGACCCCCTCCGTAGTGCCCCCTCCGAGGGCACTGGTGGCGACGGAAGCAGCATCAGCCTCATGCGTGGGGCAGGGATCCACACTCGAGGCCTTGCCTGTATGTCCGGACAAGAGACTAGCCCGGCGAAACTGAGCCCGGAAAAAAATCCCTCGCCCGGAAGGCACGAGCGATTCCACCATGGAAAATCTTCTAATGGGGGAATTAATCTAATGAGTCAAAGTCTTAACTAGTTAAATTGATCCGATTGAACCTAAAGTCACATGGTTAGATCAAAGAAGAGACTTGCACTTGGTCCATAGAATCACGGCTTTTTTCCTCCTTTAACGAGGCACAGCCGCCGCTGATTCCCTCCCACACAAAACAAGGGTCTTCTCAGGACTTAATCTAACTAACGTAACTAATCGTATCTTAATTGTTTCATAGGAAACCCTCGATCTAGCCTAACCCCAACTAGCATGGGTTAGCCAACCACTAGACCACTGTGTTGGTGGGATTCCTTTATAAAGAATTGGTTATATTTTGCCCAGGTACCGAAGGAAAAGAGTTCCCAGGCCCCCTAGCCGGCTTTCAAGCAAAATTTAAAGTAGGCCTACCACGTACACACCCGATATGAAATTGCCATTTATAAACAGATTCAACTGTTTATAAATTGCCATTTATAAACAGATTCAACTGTCTTTAAAACAATCCTTCAATAAAAATCATAATATTACTGATCATCATCCTCCAAAATTTTGAGTCCATTGTATTACAAAATGTGTCCTCTAGACTCTCCATTGAAGACCAGCTGGCCAACCAACGAGATCCAATATCAAAATTTGATTCACAAAAGTCATTCTTCTTAGTCTATCCAAATCTTCCTCACTCACTCAGGGATCGCTTCGTCGATCCTCGTCCATCGTACCGGAAGCGCACCATTTTAACCATACCGAGGCTGGTCAAGACCTCGGCAGGCTTTGCTCGAGCAACGTCCCCTCGATGACTCCCCGCACCAGCTGTTGCAACAAACCTCCTCTCTTAGTAAAATACATGCCAAATTCTTCCTCTAGCATTCTGGCATAAAATAGTCCTTTAAATGAAAATAGAGGTTCTATACAAGTAAAATTTTCAGTTTGAGATTGGCTCCACAAAACCCTTTTTCCTTAATCCCCAATTTCATAATGAGAATCCTTGATCTCTCATCAAGGTAATCTACCCATCATTTGTCTAACTGTCCAACTAGACTCTTGGTGATTTCGGTCAAGGGAAAACTAGGTTAATTCAACGGCAGTCTATTCCTTGTATTAAGAACTGGAACAAAGTTTTTGCTTAATTTCAGATCGAGAGATGGACAAGTAGGTTTACTGTCCCTCCCTCTCGTAGTCTAACCAAAATCATTTGGTTTAGTTCTAACAAGGATTTTTTTAAGATAAATATCTATTTTTGGGTAAATACCAATTTAGTGATTTAACCACATAAAATATCTAAAGATATTCTTTCTACCACTTAATTTCTCAACCTTAATTTCCTAGGTAGAATTATGGTGAAAATTGATCTTTTGACACCAAAAATTAGTTCAAATCTTTCTTTACTTAAAAATCATAAAAACTTTCTTTTAACTAAATACCAATATCTATTTTTTTAATAAGCTTAAAATTCCTATTTTTTTATTTAATGAGTTGTAAGATTCCTCCCTCCATCTTTTGAGGTGTGCAGGTGTAAGAACCTCCCCTTCTAATCTTATAATTATTCCCCTCTCTGAAATAAAAGAAATATCCACTTTTACCTGTTTTGGCCTAGAGAGAGAAAATGTCTAGAGGGAGGTAATTCAAAAGTGAGATATTTTTGGATATAAAAATCCTCCTAGTGTTTAAAATGATTTCCCCTGAAACAAAAATTCAAAAAGAACTTTCCAATGTGCAATTGGAATTAATTGAAAATAGTTAAAAAGGACCTTAGCCTAAGGGTCCAAATTTTCCAAAAAAATTGAATTATGCTCCAATTAAGGTTCCTATGGACCAATAAGATTAATCCAAATGTAGGGAGGAGATAAATTGAAGAAAAAAAGAAAATCCCCCAAAAATGAGTAAATACTCACATAAGATGAAGAGTTGACTAAGGACAAGATTATTAGTTAAAAAAGAAGAGATATTTAGAGGAAATGATGCATTTTTTACACCTCAGTGTGGGGAATTCCTCTCATGAAGGAGGCACCTATTTCACATGTGTCAATAAGTTTTAAACTCACAAATAATGAGATATTTTCATCTCTCCTCTCTCTCGTGTTTCAACTAGATCCAAAAAGTAAGCTAAACTGACCTAAAAATGGTCAAAAATTGACCAAAGTGATCTTGAAAATTCTAAAATTAGTTTGCTTGGTTAGAGGCTCATTTTTTCCTATAAATAGAAGCCTCTCCCTTTTTAAAAGCTTAATGTGTTTATGCACTATTACTTTGCGTCTGTCCCTGAGCCATTTAACATTGAATTTCTTGATAATTCAATTTTTTTGGCCTAATCCTCTTCAAGTGAATTTGGTGGTGGCCACTCTTACTACAAAAAAGAGTAGAACCCTCAATCCCTCAAGCCAAAGAAAAGCTCACAAAACTCTATGTAAGTTAATAATTCTAGTTTTTTTAAATTCTAATCTATGGTTTTTTGAAATTTTATGCTTTATAAATGTTTGAATAAAAATCTGATTCTATGTCTTGATGATGGAAAGGCCAGCCCCTTCTCTTCTTTACAATTCAGTCCTTCTTAATCCTAGAAAGTTTAATTAAAAGATTGATTAAACTCTTTTCATTGTTTACTCTCTTGATTTTTAGAAAATGGAGTAGATTAGAGACATTAGAATTCAAATTAGATTAGTTCAAGTCATAAATTGAATGTTAAAATTGAGAAATGGTCAGCCATACAAAGGAGGTTATGGCAAAACTTTCTTAAATTTTGTGGAACTAAAGTTTATCATTAGGTTATTCTAAAAGAGTAATTCCTTTTGTTTGTGCATTCGAAAAGATTTATTTTTATTTTAAAAGTGTTATTCTCATTAAAATTGAATTTATGCATAGAAAGATGCATAAAAGATTTATTTTTATTTCAAAAGTGTCATTCTCATTAATATTGAATTTATGCATAGAAGGATGCATAAAAGATTTATTTTTATTTGAAAAGTGTTATTGTCATTAAAATTGAACTTATGCATAGAAACATGCATAAAAGATTTTTTTTATTTCCATGTGATGAGATGTAATATGATATGATTGGATGAGATTGGATGAAGGATGATGGAAATAGATATGACTCGATGTGGAATAAGCAAAGTGAATTAATTTAGAAGAATGTGGAATAGCAAGAAATGATGGGGAACAATGTGGAAAGATGAGAGTTCATTAGAAACTATATTTATGACCTGTTTTTAAATGACTGTTTTATGTCAAGAATGTTGGGGAAGCATTTTGGCCATCTTGTGAATGAGGTCATGGAGACCTAAGTGATAAAGTTGCAACAGTTGACGGTCGGAGAGTCAACGTATGACGTGCAAGGTCGGCCGAGGTCTTAATGACTAGCCTTGGTTCGATGAGCTTCCGGTGTACGGTGGATGAGGGACCAAGGAAGCAGCCTATGAGTTAAGCGCTAGGTGACCTGCGAAGGAACCTAGAGGGTGCTAACCATACGGTGCTCGCGCTCTGGGTCGCCGAAGATACCCACACGTGTGTCGAGGAAGAAAATGGAACAAGGTGTTAGAGTTGTTTTCTGAACTCGGGCATGGATCTAGTTGATTATCCTTGTTGTTGCTGGTCCTCAACAGATGAGTCCATGGCTCTTTTATATGGATCTGTTGGTTGATCTTACTGATCTTCAACGGAGAGTCCATCTGGATTTTCTTATGTGATTATATTGCCAGGTACTATGAGCTAGGAACTATTGAAAAGGCCCCTGAGTGAATAGGTGGTGAGCGTTCTGGTTGCCAATAATGACATAGGTACACTGATGAAGGAATGATTAGAAACTAGAATTCAAGATGGATATTTTGGAGGATTATGATCAGTGATACTATGGTTTCATTAAAAGATTGTTTTAAAGACAGCTGAATTCTGTGAAACAGGCAATTTCATATTGGGTGTGTAAGTGGTGTGACTATCTTGAAGTTTGCTTGAAGCGCAGGCTAGGGGGACTGGGAACTCTTTTTCCTGGTACCCAGGGCAAAACATAGCCAAACTTTTAAATGGATCCTATCACTATAGTGGTTGGGCGGTTGGCTAACCCGTGAGATTAGATGGTGTTAGGCTAGACTGATGGATCCCTAAAATGAGACTCAATTCTATAAAGTTACGATAGTTGGAGTAAATCTCGGATAACCCTTGTTCTATGAAAAAGAATCAACGGCTGTGCCTCTTGCTGAGGAAAAAAGTGTTGGACTCTATGATCCAAGTGCAAGTCTTTTCCTTGATCTAACCATGTAACTTACAGGTTCGGTCGGATCAATTTGGTTAGTTAAGGCTCTTGTGACTACGTTCGAGTAAAAATATCCTGGAGGAATTGCCTATGTTTGTTGGTGGATGAGGGAAGTTTTTCCGAGTTCGATTTTGGAAGAACTGAGGGCTTAGTCTCTTGTCCGGATATCCATGGTGGGTGAGGCCTTGAGTGAGAGGTTATGCCCTCCCTACGCAAGAACCTACGCAAGAAGTGCTACTTCCGCTGCTAGCACCCCGGAATTCGTTGCGCGGAGGGGGCATGGATCTTTCACAACCTCCCTTTCAGACCTAGCTGCCCCCTCCAATTGTCCTCTCAAGTCAGCTCTCACCTTCAGCACCTCTCATATTCCATTTCAAAGCCCCTCCTGACCACAGGTTGATATCCAGCTAACCAAATTTCACTCTAGCCTGCTGACACAGAAATGACAGATTCTGGCTCCGAAATCTTCCACTAGTTCCTAGGCAAAAACCTATCCTCCAGGCCCCTCTATTATCCTCCAACATCAGCCGACCTTACATACACATCCCGAAGACCTCCCTGGACCCATTGTTGACCTTCTTCTAACCCTTCTCTAACCTTCACCTGTTGAGAATTGACTCAGAATTCTGACACAGGCCCCGCCGCCGCTGACTCAGAAGCCTCTACTGAAACTCAAACCTTCCTCAGGTATCCTCTAACATCCGTAGACCCTCAAGCAGCTCTAAACTTGAAGGGATATCACATTATAAGATCTCTACTGACTATAGCTAATCCACAGCTATGCCTCCAAATCGACTATCCCCTAACCAACCAACTAAATTGATATAGCTGATGTCGGCATCCTCTCCTCTGCATCAACACCCTATGGACAATCAGCTAACATCAACCTAATTGAAGCTGCCATAAAAACACCATCAGACCACAAAGCCGTCCAATTGTTGATAACAGACCTTTCACAGACTTCAAACAATCAGATGTGTTGACTCACGAACACTTCCCCTAAACTCAGATAAGCCAAAACAAGACCCTACACCATCAGCTGATTATTCTGAAGTTCAACTAATACAAAATCGACTCTGTATAATTTCCCTTTTGATTCTGAGTCAGAAGTAACTACCTAATACAAAATCGACTCTGTATAATTTCCCTTTTGATTCTGAGTCAGAAGTAACTACCTAATCATAAGACTAGCACACACTAAAGCTTCATTTCCATGAGCTCAAGGAGAACAACTTCATCACAACCAAAACATCAAAACAAAAGATGAGACCCAAATTCTCTCTACTTGCTTCATAGACAAAATCATATCACTATCTTAATAGCCCTCAGACATGGCACATAATAGACATAAAGAAAGCTCCACAAAACTCAAAGGCCCCCCATAGGTAAACCCTAGTGATAGCACTTCAAAGCACAAGCTTCAATAGTTAAAGTTGAAGACGAATCGAGATGGATCAAGTCTCTAACAAAGGCACTGCTCAGAAGTCTCAGGGAACACCTCCTGGCTAACTCTGATCTCCAGGTCTTCTTTTGCTCTAATCCACTAACAACTCCTCTCACCCTGTACTATCTTCTCCTCTTTTGCAAACTGGAAAATATGCGGGTTCTCTAACGTGTAACCCTTATACGAAGAAAATGAAACTCTAGAAGACACACTTTGTTGTAGTTCACTTTGCTAGTGGTCTCTCAAGCCCACCCATTTCGCACCTCTTATAAAAAAACTCAATTTCCCTCTTTAGGCCCACCGCCACTTTTGTTCTATAAACCTTTGCCACGTGTCTCCTTCAGATTGCCATACTTTTTCCTTTTCGATTTCTCACAGATACGCCTATATATCTAGATGCCATGTTGCCGTTTGCCAGCTTGGAATTACTTCATACCTTCATATGTACCTTACATCCATCTATACGCTAGGTTTGGGAGGGACTAGGGATTCCCCAAACAATGGGTAAAGATTATTATGCCTAATTCAAGAAGACCCATTCTTCAAGAAATATGATAAAGAACTGTCAAGTAGATGTCGCCTTTAGAATCCTCAAGAAGAACTAAGGAATTTTTTTATATACAGGAAGGGTTAATTCCAAAGAGCTATAAATGGCCATCCTTGTATGAGGAAGACCGAACTAGGTAAGATTAATTGAATCTATGAATGATTCCTAGAGAGGGAAGATTCTTGAAAAGACCTCCCCATGCTATGTTATGGTTGGAGGAATTTAATTGTTTAGAGTTTTGACTAGAGAGTTTTGATGTCTCATCGATCTTACAATGGTTTACTCTCCTTCATCATCAGAATAAAATTCCCGATCATCCCCTAACTCAAAGATTGAGAGCTTTTTAATCAAGAAAAGGGTAAGTGTATCCCATAGCCCAAGTGTAGTTTGCCCTTAAAAAGGGTGTATCCCAAAGATCAAGTGTATCCCTACCAAGGGTATCCCATAGGCCAAGTGTAGGATATCTTAAAAAAGGCTAGATTGAGATACTTGTGTTGAAACATAAGGACCTACGGTAAAGATTATTATGCCAGATTCAAGAAGACCCATTCTACAAGAAGTATGATAAAGAACTATCAAGTAGAGGTAGTCTTTAAGTTTCTCTAGAAGGAAATTTTACTATGTGAGAAGGCTTATTTACAAAGAGTTAGAAATGACTATCCTTTTACAAGAAAGACCTTAGGCAAGATTAATTCAATTTGGAAATGATCCCTAAAGAGGGTATATTCTTAAAAAGACCTCGCAAGGCTTTCTTACAATTGGGGGAATCTGACTACCACAATTTCGATTGGATAGCTATCTCATCAAGCTTACAATGGTTTACTCTACTTCAAGATGAGATTATGATGTGTTTTAATTGTAATAGTGCTTATCAGTTGGAACACTATATTCATGTGCTACATATGTTTATGTATAGCTTGTGAAGGTACCATACAACTTCATGGATTATCGTGTGGGTGTCATTGGAGAGGTGCATCACATGAGGCAATCGTCCTATATCTTGACCCCTCTTTAGAAAAACATGTGTATGCTCCTGGCATGATTGATGTGTGGACATGAAGCGACTTCAAAGTGAAATGGCTTGGGTAGGACGATTGAGTATGCATGATAGTATCTAACATCATACAGCTCCTAATGTCTGTACCTAGAGTGTGCATGCTTATGGGATAGGTGACGATAGAAACGACTTTTAGGATTTATTGACATTCTTGTTAAGGGAGATATGAGACATTGTAGGGATCCTTCGATCATCAGAACGATGGTCTAAGAGTGTTTGGGCTCATTGGTACTACAGACTGTCCTAGTCTAAGAATTATAGTCATGGTGCAAGGAAATTTATGTTAATGAGGTGATGTTAATGTGTTATCTGGATATCTGCTATGTGATGTGGGCAGTGGAGGAAAGGCGCACAGTGTGTACAAGTTGGATTATGGGATGTATTTGGGATCCCATAGAAACGGATGACTTGAAGTACGCACACAATGGCACAAGCGCGGTAGACCTGAGAGGTTGGAAGGAGTCGCTCACAAAAGAGGAGGCCCAAGATGTGGAGAGATATTTCTTTTGGAGCACCCAAGCTAGAAGAAGGTGAGTTCCTCCTCGGAGTGGATGGAGGAGTACGGTGTGATGTATGTTTTTCTTTTGAAAGGACTATTTTTATAAAGGAGTGTGTGTGAACTCTTGTTTTTTATATAAGTAATGTGTGTGAGTAAACTCTTATTTTTTGTAAGTGGTGTGTGTTTGAACTCTTTCTTTTTGTAAGTGATGTGTATGAGTAAAGTGGCAATTTCAATTATGGGTGTGTGACTTTAAATCAACTCCATAGCTCCAATGGTTGGTGGAAGGCTAGACTCATAGGAATGGACAGGGCTAGTGGATCTAGTTGAAGTAGAAAAGGGATTAAATACTTGAAAGTGGGTGGCTAGGTGGACCTAAGAAGCGGGTAGGTACTTTCCAAAACAAAATAACTCTATGTCTTTTAGAGTGAGAAAAACTTAGGACGAGTAGTTTAGTTGGAAAATCATGAATGACGATAGATGCATTGCCTTTATAATTGAGAACTCATGACATCTTGTTGAGCTTGAGAAGCTTCTCTCGATCTGATCTTCTTGTGATATAATAAAGGGAATACACTTAGAGGAATCATTCACCTTTCTTGCATGAGGGTTATTCTAGTCACACTCAGAGGATTAGATGGATAAGACATTATAATATGAGGCCCAGAGTGAGTCGCTCTATCCTTCGTGTGATTCCATTGCCATAGATAGAGAGATGAGGGTCTCACAATTAAGCTACACCAAGTTTTTTGATGTGAGATTAGGATGTTCTTATTAATTTGCAAACTCATGCTACTACTAGAATGGCTAAACTCTTGGAGGTCCTTATAAAAGAAAACGTTACTGAGTCTAGGGTTAGCAGGAACAATGTTAAGCTATGGTGGCTCAAAGATCTCCATGCTTCTGTGTGTGTGCGCGTGCGCAAAAGGATAGAGAGAGACGAGAAAGAGAGATAGAGAGAGAGAAGAGAAACAAAGATAGAGATAGAGAGAGAAGAGGAGATAGAGAGCGAGCAAAGCTCTTCAGAGAGAGTATTTGTAATCTCGTGGCGACTGCGTGTAGGGCAGTGAAGGGGATGCAAACGTTCACAGGAGTGCGAGTGGCAGAGAGAAGCAGCGGGTGCTGATTGGTCACCTCATGACAGCAGGGCGACGAGGGCCCGTGGTGGGCGAGTGGCAGCGTGACGACATTGAGAGGTGGGAACACTGCTAAGCTATAGTGGCTCAAAGATCTCCATGACTTATGTGTGAATGCAAAAGTTTGAATGCAAAAGGATAGAGAGAGAAGAAAAGGAGAGGAGATAGAGAGAGAAAAAAAGCTCTTGGAGAGAGTATTTGCACAAACAAATAATGTGACTTGTATATTTCTTCAATCACTTACAATACCTTCATAGGTATAAAGGTTCAGCTGATGACATCACTGCTTATGTTAAACAAACATAAAATATCTCAGAGATTATGCTAGCCCCTTCTAAGAGTGGGTTTACACACACATAAGCAAGACCTTCATCCCAACAAAAGTGTGGAATATTATACTGAGAATGGTTGTGGAACACTCACAAGTTTATCTAAAATGGTGTTAAAAGGGAATGTCTTGGGTAGACAAGACTTTTCCACTTGTCCCATTGAAATGTAGAGGGACTCCTTTCATCAAGGAATGGAAAGAAGTCTTACCACTAGCTAAATGGTGTGGCTCTCCCAGGGTCACTAGGAACTCATTGCATGGTTTGCATGCCTAGTGGTCTAGATCTTTGATCTTCCATTAACCATGTGTAATCCCAGTGGGGCATGCTGTGATAGATTCCACCACATATCCAAGAGATAAAAAGATAGAGAGAGAATATAGAGAGAGGGAGAGAGAAGCGTTTAGGGAACTTAGCACAGGACACACGCACTGCCCCGCCCTCTTTTAAGAATTTATTAAGGAACAATCCACGGGCTTAGCAAGCCAAGATCAATACATCAATGATACAAAAGCAAACAATTATGCCGATGTAGAAACCCAAGTTGAAGTGGACCTCAATGCAAACAATTATGCCGATGTAAAAACCCAAGTTGAAGTCGATGTCGATGTTGAGGCACGAGAACCTGATGCCGAGCACACCACAGGGATGGCCCACAAGAATCTCTGATTGGGCTAGTACCAATCCAACAACTCCAAGCTCGTAAAAAAGATACACAGTAGATACGTGTAGCTGATGAAGTATATGATCAACTGTAGGGTTGATACCCAATCCTGGAGTAGAAAGAGCCCTCAATAAGGTCATACAAGGCGACAGGTGGCAGGCGACACTGGCAGCGTTGTCAGGTGGTGTACAGGCAGCTGGCAAAGCTAGGTGGTGCACAGGCGGCTACCGACAGTGCTGACAGAAGAAGGTGGCGGCTTCCCACCACAGGCGCAAAAGGGTGTAGGTGACACAGGAGGCGGCACTGGGAGGTAGCAGCGGGGAAGCAATTGGCGCCGATGGGCGGCGCACTGGCGCTTGGTTTAGCACAAGCAGCGGCAGCTGTAGCTACGCCAGTTATTATGGGGGGGCGGAAACGTCAAGTATAAGTGACTGTGCAAGCAGGTCACCACGCGAGCGATGAAAAACCCAAGTGGGTTGATGATGATGACTTCCACGCTTTGACGATGATAAACTCCACCTTAATAATATTCTTCAGGCCTTGTCCATGGTGCTTCAAGAGGGGTTTATGCTTCTTTTATACCTGAGGAGGGGATCTTCTTTTATACATGAGGAGGGGATCCTGCTTTTTGCCAGAAAGCTATCCATGCTTTTAGTCTTTTCCAATTTGCTTTTCTCCTTTTACTTTTTAATAATAAAAATGCACTGCATTTTTTGAGATCTTTATCGGCTCCTTCCCCTCCAATCTTCCCCATCCCCCCATTATTGGTCAAGAAATTTTTGAAACTCACACCTCCTTGCCCACTCCTGATGCTCCTTCTTCCTCATGTCTAGGATGAACATGGGCATGCAAAGGCCTTTCTCTGGTTTTTTGTCAGGGCCTGAGCATCCTGTTGCTCTTTGGCATGGTGCTATTTTCTAAAAACGTGCTGCAGATGGGTGAGAGTGTGTCAAGCAAGGGAGCGGAATGTGAATGTGAGCGTTTGTGTTCTCTTTTATGATGTTTTCTCCTTTTAGCTTCCTTTTTTGAGGTGTTTTCAACTTCTTCATTTTCAATGTGATGTGACCCTCGATTTACATCATGCCCGTTGCCTTGGTTTAATGCTATTAAAGAATTTTTGTCGTTTTTTCTTTTTGTTGTTTTGTGAGTGGATTTTTAATGATGTCGTGACACATGTCCTTCATGCAGTTGCTTATGTGGCCTTTTGTATTGTTGACATGGCTCGGGCTGGCGCATGCTTGGTCACTTGCTTTTTTGTTGTCCGGGCTTTGATTAGTTACAGCGATCAGGGCTTTTGCAGTCTGGACATCCTTGCAGAGACTGGCCACCCTTCCGCAGCTCTGTGATTTTTTGAATCTTCCACGTCCACCTTTACTGGTGAGATCATGCCACAGCATATGCTCTAGACATTGGCTCTTGGTCTTCCGCTTATTCTTTTTCCAGTGGGATTTCCACTAGCTAGCCTTTGTATCTCCTCATCCCCTCAAGCCATTGGCTGCTTTTGGAAAGGGTATACCATCTAAGTTTTCTAAGGCGAAAGCATTTTGGCTAACTGAGTCTTTCACTATGAATGGTCCTATCCACCGGATCTTGAAATTTTCGGGATGAGGTCCCAACTTGGCATGTAGACTAATACAAGGTCCCCTTTTACAAAAATTATGTGCTTGAGATGCCTATCAGTCCAAGCCTTTCTTCTTCGTTACACTAGATCTCTGCTTTTAAAGAGTTGATTTGCCTCTCTTCCTCTAAGGCTAGGAGTTCTTGTATTCTATGTTCCTGGGATTCTTCCATAAGAAGCTTCTCCTCAATGGCCACTCTCAGACTAGGTACCACATACTCCATTGGCATGACTACTTCCAAACCATAGACCAATTTGAATTGTGTTGGCCCAGTCGCAACCTTGAATGATGTCCGGAATGACCATAGGGCAACATCTAACTTCTGGTCCCAGTTATTTTTGTTGGCATTTATGATTTTCTTTAGAATCTTGGTCAACATTTTGTTGGTAGATACTGCCTGGCCATTGCACTATAGCTAGTAAGGTGAGGACTTCTTGTGATGATCAGGTGTCTTTCCGTTAATCTCTTCATCACTTTGTTTATGAAATGTGTCCCCTGATCTCACTGATGATTTCCACTAGCAACCCATGCCTAGCAAATGATGTCTTTGAAGAGGAACTTAACCACCTCTTCTACGGAGTTTCTTTTCACAGCCTTAGCTTCCGGCCACTTGGTGAAATAATTTGTTGCTACAATGATGTATTGTTATTGGCTATCACACCTCCAAGAGGGAACTCAACAAATTCACCTATGGATGAGCAATAGATCATAACTGTCGTAGGGCACTTATTACCAATGCTTTGAACTTGAGTCCCTTGAGGCCTCTAAGCTTTCTTGTTAAGCTCCAACCTCCAAGCTCCACCTCCATGCTGTCACCATAGAGTTGCTCGCACCGTCGCATAAGGCAATCACTCTCTCTCTCAAGACACAAGGGAGAGCTCTCTCAAGACACAAGGGAGAGCTCTCTATAGCACAAAGGGGATTGTGTCTTTTCATTATGAGAAAATGCCTCATATACATTTGGCCCTTATTCACATTTGGGCGTCCAAAACTTACTTATTAGGCCTTCTCGGTGGCCAATATCTCATAATGTACAACCTTTATAGTGAGGTTTCATGACACTTATGTCTTCAATTGGAGTATCATATTTGTTAATCCAAAACGGGATTAACATCCCCCCTTCCTAATGTAGGTTTTGTTCATAGAACTTGTTACCAAGGTCTAAAGACCTAGACTCATGTCGATAGAAGTTCCTTCTGCATTAGAGCTTTTTGAGTGTGCGGCGAAATACTGAGTGTGATCTCCAGAATCCTGTATCCACCATGTCTTCGAAAGTGATATGCATGTAGCCTGGAAGACATCGCACGCAATCGGTGGTCGTAAAGCATGATACCCATGTCGGATGGTCCTTGATTTATGTTGAACTTCAGGTGTTCTACTTCATACCCATCGTAGGGCTCCTTTGGTTGGTCTATCAGCACCACCACCAATTTCAAAAATCTGGCACTAGCCACAATTGTGGGGTGTGGAATTATGTGCCATTATCCTTTTCTCCTAAATGTTTGTAAATGTTGCTGGTATGAAAATTGGGAAGTTGTAGCAAACATGTGAGTCATGCCTTTTGGCTTCTTGAAATTTGAGTGGTGTCCATCTTCTTTTAACTAGCATGTATAAAGGATCAACCCGCAGTATTGGTGGCGCGCCCATATACACTTGGCTGTATTCTGGAATTGCCAAGTACTCCTTCTGTCGGTTTGGCTATATGCCAAAGTCCTCCAGTCTCTAGGGTGCTCTTCATTGGTGACTATGGTGGCGTAGCCACCTCTAGTGTGCACAAGGTTTGCTTTCCTCCACCTTCGGAAACAGTAGTTGATCATGAATGTAACGATCCGTATCTCCAGGAGATCAGCTAACTAAGGGTTAACTTTGTCAGCTTTGTGTGCTTTGCCACATTCGCCCATAATGTACCCTCTCCAACCAATGGAAGTAGTTCTTCTAATTCAGGGCATGGAGCACAGAGAGGGTATGGCAGATTATGTTGTTTTATTGGAGTGATGTCTGAATAAGCTTCTGGCATGATTTGTCTTGTGGGCTCAAATGGAATTATCTACATGAGAACTTTGAACATTAAGTTTGGCTTCAAAAGAGGGTTCCCAACCCAAATGAACCCCTCGTATTCTCCACACCTGATAAAGATTCCAATATGGTATCATCAGTAATGCTTCAAGATTATCTTGCCGGATATAGGATGTCATACCTTTTGAGAGTGTCATGGTGGAGATGGGTGAGGCGCCAGTACCTCCTCATGGGCGAGAGGGTTAGTGGGAAAATCTATCTCTGGAGGATGGAAAGATGAGAAAATGCAGTCAGCTTGAGAGGTGTTAGTAGGTGGGGAGTGCTAGGATATGGGTTAAGTAGCTTACTAGCAACATTATAATAGATAGGGTAAGTTGATTTTGAAAATAGAGAAGAGGATTCTTCTTGACCCTGACCTATGCTAGGGGTGGGTGGCTAGGCTTATGAGACTTAATAAATTCTTATAAGTCTGGAATTTCTTCAGCATTGATAGTGGGATATTCTATGTGGGTAGCATCAAAATTGTATTGTACCTTTGTTAGCATGGCTTCTAAATGTTTTTAGATATTAGAGTAGAGTTTTAGAATGCCAAAAGAATGATATAGAGTGGAATCACATAAATTTAGATGCTGGTGAGTGTTATATACTTCTAGCCACCCATGACTAATAACCCGTTGGTAACTATGTGCTACCATCTCATAGTTGGCAAGCGCCTCTGGAATGTCATATGGGGCAAATAGGTTTAATTTTTTGACACTGTTATCCAAAATTTCTGAATTTTGGAGAACACGACACCAACTACGAATGTTTAGCACTATAGGATGTAGAGGGAAGAAAAAGATGTCTTGGGGATTAGTTAATACTAAGTTGCCCCACAAAATTCCCATGATTATAGTAGGATCAGCATCTCTTTTAGTATTTTGTTTAATTAATGTTAGTTCTCCTAGGCCTATATCTTCAGATAGATTTATGTCATACTAAAGTAGAGAGAGTGTTAGTGTAGACAAAACAAGGAAAGAGTTTGAGGAGGGGCCCAAGGAGTTACTGGCAGACAGCTGACCCAACTCAGAGGCGTGCTCAAGGAGGAGGCGGAGATCATCATTAGGCTCCGGCCACTGACTTCTATTTTGGATTTCCAGTCGACGCTCTAACTCTTGTATGGTGGGAGTCTGTGTTGCTAAGGAGGTTTGATATTGACATTTCTTTGGCCATCCTTGAAGCATCTAATTCTTCGAATCTTCTTGTTGCGTCTTCTTAGGACCGCCTGGCCATTGCTTCTCTTTCTTGAGCGTCGGTAATCTGCTAGAGCCTTTGAGCAGCTAGCCTCTCGGTGTCATGTAGTTGTTCAACATGTAAGCTACATCATTTCCTCTTGGTGTGCCAACTCTTTCCTTTGTGCTTCGGCTTGGCTTGCACTTATGGTTTCATTAAGTGCTCTAATCTTCTCTGCATGGGCCTTGTTTGTTTGTTCCCTTCCATGCTGTAAATGGGTTGCTCTTTCCTCCTCTTCCTTTAGTTGTGTTGTTAGCTGCTGGATTTGGCATTGCAGATCTTCTTCTTTGGCCCTGGCTTTGCCGTTGGCTTTGGCTTGGCACTCCTATATTTGTTGTGCATGAAGTGTAGTGAGCTCTTTTGTTTACAGTGTGACTTCTTTCTGGAGCTGCTCCTTCGCTTGTTCCAATTTAACATTGAGGTCCACATTCTCCTTGATTCTTTACACTATTGTTTGGCTTAGGACCATGTTATTGTTCTCCAGGGCATTGTACCTTTTCTCTTGCTCCTCCATGGCTTTCAAGCTCTTCATGATGACATCCTTGTGGGTAGCTTCAGCTACTTCCAAATTGGCTTTTTATCTTTGCACTTGTGTGGATGCATCTTTTCCCTGTTTGTAGAGGGCAGCATTACGGTCATGGAGCATATGCGTTGTCAAGAGGTGGCACCGCCAAACCTTTTGTTCTTGCTCCCACATTGCGCTTGTGCTTGATTCGGCCTCTAGCCTAGTCTGTGGTTGGTTGAGCAGCTCATCGAGTCCTTCCATGGTCTCCTACAAGAATTGTTGATAGTCGATGTTGTGCAGGGAGGCTAGCTGGGGTAGTCTTTCTTCTTCTTCTTCCAACCTTCTTCGCTTGCTTGGACTAGATGGCTCTCAAGTTCTTTGTCTTTTGCCAACATCAATTGGGGCCTCTGGTTCTTGTACTGGAGCAGTGGCCTCGTCAACATCTTGTCTTTCCTCACCCTATATTGGAGTTGCTTCTTTCGGGAGCTGTCTCTGCTTGTCTGCCAGATTTGATTCTTTGAGAGGAGATAGATTTGTAAATATGAGTTGTGTTGGGCTTGTCGGAGGAGTGATTTGTTGCAGCAGGGGCTCCCGTGTGGCTGAGAATAGTCACTTGAAATGCTTCTTGGTATGTGTGGATTTCCTTGGCCACTTCCGCCTCTAATCTCTGTGACTCAACAGCTACATCCGGAAGCACTCCCCTCATCTTCTTATCTGTTTTCTTTTTTCTCCCCTTCTTGATCTGCTTTATGATGTCCTGGGTCTCCATGAAGATAGCCTACCCTTCTTGCATATCCTCAACTATTAATTTGGGCTGGTCTGGTATCAATGCCAACTTCATGTGTTCCTCTGGTTCGTCGGGCTCCTTGAGAGGTCTTTTTGCTATGTGATTTAGAACCTGTCTGAGGAGGTATGGGTTACATATTTTAGATTGGTGGGCTTTCAAGTAGTTCTCCATCTCCTTATGTACATAGTGTGCCTCGTCATCTTCTTTGTGATCATGTTCTTTTGCAATCCTATTTAGATTGACCCTATTGTATCTGTCCACGGGCTTTACTTGCATCATCAAGGACATGGCCCTACAAGCTTTCTCCGTAGCCTCATCTTGGATATTTTTGTACTCGGTCCCATTCGAGTTGTACAAACTTTTCTTGAGCATGGCATCTAGAGGCATCTTGTCAATGGCGTGTGCATGGACCTTGACTGCGGCTGGAAGTTCCAGAGCCTCCCAAATGAGTTCTTCTGTGATTTTTCCTCTTTTGGTCCCCTTGTCATAGGTCTTGAGGTACTCTGAATATAGTTCTTTGTCGATACTTCTTGGGAGTATCTACGCCATCTTACCCAAAACAACTCTGTCCAACTAGGCTTTCACTTTGGCCTCCTCCAAAATTTGTAGGCATTTCGGACTGTGGTACGGAGGGCTACCTTTCCATGGGCCATGTGAGCTTCTCTGCTGATGATGGCCCCATGGAAGGTTTGGGCATAAGGGCCCAAAACGTTCATCTTTTGGCTTGTTGTGTTGGCCTTCTTCTCTGACTTGCTGGGGATCCAGTGGCGTTGCTGGCTTGAGTCGTATAGCAGCTGGGGTTTTGCTAGCTTCTGACTCCGAGGCCAACATCTGTACAGGCACCTCGGATCAGTCTATCGACTGCTGGGGTTGATATCATCTTTTCTTTTTCCTTTTTTCTTTCTTTTTTTAAAATATATATTTAATGGGTAATAGGTTAGTTGGATTGAAGAGTTTGTTAGTGTAGGAGAAATCCTGGGGTGTTTTAATAGTCAGGTTATGGCATGGAGGTGCATGGTTAGAGTGAGGTCATGAAAAAGTCAGGCGGCGTGAAAAAGTTAGTCATGAAAAGTATGCTCGTGAAAAGGCAGACATGAAGAGTCTCACCCCATGAAAAGGTTAGTTGTGAAAAGTCTTACGTGAAAATGCAAGACATGCAAAGGCAAACGTGAAAAATTTAGTCATGAAAAGTCTTCTCGTGAAAATACAAACGTGAAAAGTATGTCCATGAAAAAGTTAGTAGTGAAAAGTCTTTCCATGAAAATGCAAACGTGAAAATTCTTACATGAAAAGGCAAGATGTGAAAAGTCTAGTCATAAAAACACAAACACATGAAAAGGCAAGCCGTGAAAAAGCAGACGTGAAAAAGTTAATCATGAAAAAACGTGAAAAATCTACTCTCGTGAAACGTAGACGTGCAAAGTCTGGCCGTGAAAATGCAGATGTGAAAAGTCTTCCCATGAAAATACAGACGTGAAAAGTCCCGTGAAAAAGTTAGTCGTGAAAAGTCTACCCGTGAAAATGCAGACGTGAAAAGTCTTACGAAAAAAGGTAAGACGTGAAAAGTCTATCCATGAAAATGTAGACATGAAAAGTCTTACATGAAAAGGCAAGACGTGAAAAGTCTGTCCATGAAAATGCAGATGTGAAAAGGTTAATTTCCATGAAATTGTAGGTTTTGTGAAACACGAACCTGAGTTTTTGTGAAACTACAGGATGTATTGTTAATCGTTGATTATGATTTTTTGTGTATGAAGATTTTTCATTTTTAAATTTTATTGAAAGATGCACATGTGAAGGTGCTACGAAGTCATTATTTATACTATTTACAATGTTTATACACAAGATGTGATGAATCTTTGAAAAAATACAAAAATAAAAAATAAAATAAAAAAGAAGACAAAAAGAAGAGGATCAAGATCCCACCTCGAAGGAGATAGTCGAAAAGGTCGACATGAGATGGCAGGTTTGGGAGGTGTAATTGCAAGCGATGCGCAATCGATCATACAAGGCACACGATCCAAAATGATGAAAAGATGAAAGAAATTCGATTTTATAATGCAGCCATCGACAGGGCGGTTGTCTTAATGAAGAATACCACGTGGTGTTGCGTGATTGGCTCGTGTTGAGTAATTACCGTTTCACGCCGTGAACTTTTTTGAATTTTTTCACGATATGAACCTTTGTGATTTTGTTCACGGTGTGAACGTTTTTGGATTTTGTTCATGGCATGAATGTTTGTGAATTTGTTCACGGCATGAACGTTTTTGATATTGTTCACGGCGTAAACCTTTTCAAAGTTCAAATGCATAAGATCAAATACTTCTCATTTTTTCCTTCATGCTCGAGCAGTCAAACATGCACATGATGAGTGACTGATACCTTGCTTACCTTGTACCCATGGTGCAACCATTGGATATCCCTTTGTTTTATTGCCACCAGAACCAAGGGATCGCCTGGGCACTTTTGGTGGCATTTGTTGATGCAGTCATTTTAGCTCTATGTGGGAGTTTTTTATTGTTCCTTCCACCCAACTGAACAATGTTGTCACTGTGCCTTGTGGTGGAGGGCTTCTATTTGTGTCTTCTTTTGCTGAACTTCTTTGCTTCTACCTTTAGGTTCCTTATTCAGTTCTATAATTGGAGTGGGTACTTTCGTTGCTTTGGCAATTCCCAACCCATTTGGCTAAGTTGTCTTTTTCCTCCACACACAAGGGTTGGTGAGGTTCTTGCTTGAGTTGGGTGATGTTGTATGCTCTTACCACCCTCTTTTTTATGATTCGAAGTGCTTGTGGTATTGGCCACACTGAGTGGGGTTTGAGTGGGGTTTGGGAAACCCATATTGCCATATTGCCTTGGTAGTATCCTTGTGCTCGCAGTACGTCCTTTCGGATCCATTGCTTATGGAACCTTTGAGGTCCCCTGGGATGCTTGGAGTCTTGCCAATCAGTTTGTGTCAACAAGGTCTGACTTTTGAATTTTTTTACAGATTCTTCTTGTGGTCTTCATATCATTCATGGTGTCCTTTC
Source organism: Cibotium barometz (assembly GCF_041138505.1). Classification (NCBI taxonomy): domain Eukaryota; kingdom Viridiplantae; phylum Streptophyta; class Polypodiopsida; order Cyatheales; family Cibotiaceae; genus Cibotium; species Cibotium barometz. Next base: position 19,801,172 of record NC_141082.1, on the reverse strand, counting down.
TATCTAGTTGATCTTTAAGTTGAATCTTGGGCACCCACTTCTGTGTACCCTTAGATGTTGGGCATTGTGTGGGCAAGCTTTGTGGGACAGTTGTTGGTCCTATTATTGGAGGTGTTGCCACTACACTCGTTATTTGTTCATCAGTTATGATGTGCTTCCCTTTGTTTGTCAAGCTCCATAGGGTATGGACATGACCTTGTTGCTTGTGCTTAACAATGATGTTCTTTCCTCCCATTGGATATTGCATTTACTTGCACACATCCAGGATCATCCTAGAATCATCCAGGACAAACACCTTCCCGACCAAGGAATTATTTCTCATGGTGGATATGTTAACATTTAAAAATCCCTCGACTTTTGTGGTTATCAAGTGAACACTACGTACTTGTGCATCAATGGGTTCAAGGTGTGGTCTATCTAATGCTACCCATGTTTCGTATGAGATCAAGTTATGACTTGACCCCGTATATATTAATGCAATGCTTGTTGCATGGCCTTTAGTTGTAGTAAGTCCCACCTTGGGTCGTGCTGGCTCAATGTTTAGTTCCTCTTTGTCCAAGAGAGTCACAGAAGCCATGTTGACATGTATTAGTCTTTTGTGCAGTAATTGTTTGGCTTTGGCCTCCCTAGCCTTAGCTTCTTCTTGAGCCTACTGGATTTTTTCTTTTGCAAGCTGTTTTTATTGTTTTAAGAGATGTTCTTACAAGAGCATCTCTTGGGTCAGTGGTCCAAAATATTTTTTTCATTTACTTCCATTGACATAACCCTCCATCTGGATGCCGTCAAATGTCTCAATTCAAACAGACCCCTAGGGAGTGATCTTCGATATTCGGAATGGTCCTAGGCCTCGGTATTTGAGTTTCTTTTTCCTAGCGCTTCCGACACCATACATGGGAAGAATAAGGTTTCCCGTTTCCAGTTCTTTTTACTTAAGGTTTTTGTCAAACCAATGTTTCCTGCATAGTTTTTCAACCATGAGTCCATGTGATGCTATCAATTTGGTCTCATCAAGCTTCATCTAATGCATTCTCCGTCAGACGCTCTTGTATGGCAATCCTTAAGCTTGAGATTAGGTATTCCATGGGCATAACTGCTTCAACACCATAAGCTAGACGAATGGGAGTGTATCCCGTCGCTACCTTATATGATGTTTGATACGCCCATAGGGCTACTATCAGCTTATGTTCCCACTCTATTCGACTTGCTTCCAAGGTTTTTGTCAAGATAGTACACAAAATTTTGTTTGTAATCTCTACGTGACCATTGGCCTATGGATAATAAGGTGATGATTTTCAATGGATCACTAAGCATCAGGGAAATCATCACTCATCAACACCAGTTGCTAGTTCCATAACCAAATAAGCATCATGGAAATCATCATCAACACCAGTTGTTGCTAGTTCCACAACCAATCGTAAAATTTGATGCATCAATATGTACGTGAAATATGAGATCCCAATTGGGGGGTCGTAGAATCGGCGCACTGGCCAATGCTTGCCTTAGTCGATCATAAACGTCTTGGCATTCCTCAGTCCATTATTTAAAGACAATGAGGAGCTTGTACAAGGGTCTGGCTATTTCAACATAAAAAATTATGAAGTGGTGATAATACCCCACATGGCCTATAAATCTTTGCATACCCTTGTAGTTGGTAGGCGGTGGTAGCTCCAATATCAGCTTGACCTTGCTATCATCCGTGGATATACCATTATTTGAGACAATGTGTCCCAATATCACACCATGCTTGACCCAAAACTGACACTCCAATGGATTCAGGGGATATAATCGACATCGCTCGAACACTTTCCTCAAGCAGGCTAGATGGTCTGCCCATCTAGAGTGTGCACACAAATCATCAATGAATACCTCCAACCACTTTTGTAAGTAGTCCTTGAAGGCTGTGCACATCAAGCGTTGAAGGTTGCTAGGGCGTTGGTGAGGCCGAATAGCATAACCTTGTATGCAAATGCCCCCCACATTGTATTGAAAGTTGTCTTGTGCTGGTCCTCTGGTGCTATGGACACCTCATTGTAACCGGAGAATCCATCCAAGGAGCTGTAAGCTTCTTTCCCAGCCACTCTTTCCAAAACATGTTCCGCATAGGGCAGTGGATAATGGTCTTTCCTAGTGGCTGCATTGACCTTTTTAAGATCAACACATACCCTAAGTTTTCCATTCTTTTTGGCACTATCACGATTGGTGACAACCAATTTGTATGTTTGATTTCCTAGATGAAATTTGCAATGATGAGCTTGTCTATTTCCTCCTTTACAATTGCGCATCCTTAGGATTCATTTAGTATGGTTTCTGCCTGGTCAGTCTTGACCCTTCCATGATTGGAATCGTACGATGTACTACCTCAGGTAGTACCCCCTTGATCTCTTTGTAATTCCAGGCAAAACAGTCCTTAAATTCTTTAAGGAAAGCGATGAGCTCATCTTCTTCAGCCTGAAGAAGATGAGCTCATAAATATATACGGGTCTATCTCCCAGTAATATATATGGGTCGAGCTTCCTCCCATGGTCCCGCAATATCCACTTCTTTGACTTCTGTCGGGCCATTGTATAATATGGATAGCCCATCCTCCTTTGCCACAACAGTATAGGTTTTGAAGTGGTCGGGTACTAAGAGCAAGTCTGGTATGTCCTCATTTTCACTTTTGGTTTTAGCCATGATCTTTCTAGCCTAACGTTCTGCTTCTGCCAAGGCTTTATTGCGTTTTTAAAGCCCAGCTTTTGTAAGCTTGGGTGTTTCTAGTTCTTAAAGGATGACTTCCTCCTTGTGTCTTCCCTCCAGTGATATCTTACTCAACTCCTCACCCTAATCTTTTGAGAACTCATCGTGTACCTTAGTGGCCTCAAGGTATCTCAGCCCACTGGGCATCCGTGGGTTTTCTTCATAATAGGGAATTTCGTCGGGCTATATATTGTTTCTTTTTTTGTCACCGTCTGAAGCGTTGAGCACTGGTACGGCTTTGTGCTATGGTATCTTCTATACTTTATGTCTCCTCTTTTGGTTCTTCATCAATGGTCTACCAATTAACCATACAGATAGAGGTCATGGGGACGGTACCGAATTCCACATACTGGGTCCCCCTGGGTTGCATCACATCAATGGTGGCCAACACATGCATCCAGTTTTCACTGAAGTCTGGAGAAGGAAGTGATGCATACATCTCCATTTCCTCTTCATCCTTGGGATCTCCCACCGAGGGCTAGCATATTTGTACAAAGGTGGTCCGTTCCATTGTGACCAAATCATTACCAAACGATTGCCCTTCCATGGGGTGTGCTTTCCATGTTCTTAGATCAATCCTTAAGATTTGCGAATCCCTACGTATATACACGTGATCTAAGGCCCAATCATGAACCAATTTGGATTTCCTCTCATGAAGGTTCTCCCTAATATTATGTCATATGAATCAGATTGGTGCAAGAAGTCCATCACCACAAATGTATGATGGTATGGTAGCGAAACGTAAAGAGTTTGAATTTAACATTCCCCAGAAGTCCGATGGGCCTCGAAGATGTTCCATCAGCCGTTTTAACAGTAGATTTGCTTTTTTTAAATCAAGTTTCCCCGAGTTTTCCCAGCAATGTTTTATGATGATGCTAACCCCCATCCCACCATCTAGGATAGCTAGTGCCTGGTGTCAGGCAAAAATCTAAAAGGTGTTTTGAGTCTGTGTACATATGGGATGCGTGGTATGCGAATAAACTTTGACCTAAATGCCCTGGCAAATGTACAGAGCGGGTGGTTTGCAGTGAGCTGGTACACGCTTGTTTTTTTGGGAGCAGGTGCTTGAGATTGGAAGTTTTTTATTGCAGCAGTATGGTGTGCGGGTGGTTGCCAAATGCAGGGCACCGATCGATTCGAAAGAGAGGCCACTTTTGGAGCATGGGCAATGGTCGGGTTTTGGTAAGTTATGATATTGCTGATTATGAGATGTGGGTAGATATTGCACTGGAAGGGAAGTCGTGGACGTCGCACGTGCAGGTGAAGCAAGGTAATGAAGAGTGATTGTAGCCATCCTTGAGGCTTTAGGAAAAATAAAAATAATAAAATGCACCATAACGTGGCCAACAAAAGAATAGCTACGTGGAGGTTTTGTTTGGTTGCTGCCAGCGTGACCATCTAGAGGGTTGGCGAAGACGTGAAATGTTGCCGCCTCGTAGGAGTGGATGGCCGAGCAGGTATTGTAGCAGCCACAGAGGCGAGGAAGGAGGTTGCCGCCTGAAGCAAGGCTCGCGGGTGATCGTGAAAACACGGACGGCGTGGAAAAGGGAAGGTTGCCGCCTCGTTCTGGAAGATGGTCGCTCTCTGGTGATACTGCAGAGACAGTCGCAAAGAGAGGTTCAACAGAGTTGGGGGTAGCGTGTGCAAGGGCTGAAGGTGTTAGCTACAGTGGCTGGCAAAGTGGACGAAGGCTGGGTGCAGGCGAAGACCAGAGGAGCCGTGGGCAAAGGGGTCTGTGGTTCGACAGTGGGACTGGTACGATGTGAAGAAGCCACCTTTGGAGGGATGGGCAAGCGATTTGGCTGCGAGAAGCTGACGACGACTGGGAGACGCCAACATGTTGGGTAGCCGACGGTGACTGAGCAGAGAGGGTGGCCTTTCTTTGTGTGTGGTTGGCACACTGATGGTGTAGTTGGTGCAGCCGGATGTGCAAGAGAGGTGTTCTTTGTGCTGGGGAGGCTGCCTTTGTGACTGGATGCTGCTAAAGAGAGGGCCGTAGAGCAGTCCATGAGAGTAGGTGATTACTGGAGGCCGCCTTTGAAGGCAAAGAGTCGAGGGCTGATGGTAGTGAAGCACAGAAGAGGGGACAGAGTGAAGCAGTGAAGGAGGGTTGCTGGTGGGGCGCCCTCTGAAGAGAAAGAGTGCCTTGGGTGTTTTGTGTTGGCTGCAGTAGAGGTGCTGATGCGTGGGCTGGAGACAGGTGGGACTTGCCTATGACACCTGGCTGTGCAGAGCTGACTAGGGATAGCAGTTTCGCCTAGAGGAGCAGAGACCGGGAGAGAGGTTTGGTTGTCAGATGCAAGGGTGTAATTCCCTTGGCAGTAAATCCAAGCTAGAGTCTTGGTTTTGAGTCTTGGTTTTTGGTGTAATTGTTGATTTTGTTTGAAGTGTGATGAAGATGGGACTGGATTTCCCAATGTTCTATAATGTGGATGGTGCTGTGTATGTTTTTGCTGGATGATCAATTGTCTATCGTGGTTTTGAGCTATCTTTCTGGTGTGGGTGGGTGGTGAATCGTGAGAAGTGTTCCAGCCGGTGGGGGCTAGTGGTGCCCCGTTGTTTTGGTGTTTATCAAAGTTTGGGAGGTGAAGGGCTATAGAGGCATGGTCTTTTTTCTTTTTTTCACCTCACATTCTTCTGGCGCCCCAACTGAGGAGAGCTCAGGTATTTCTCTTGCCTACGAGGGTGTATGTCCCAGAGTAGGAGATTGAAGGAAGGTGTTTCCAGTGTTTTTTTTGGGATTGAGGTGGAGCTTGGGGATTAAAATGATGTCGTATCCAGAGTTTTATGGTGGGCCTAACGAAGATGTGGCATATTTTCTGGAAAGAATGGAGGTTGCATGCATAAGCAACCACATCAATGAGCCAGCACAGGTATTGCAGCTGCTGAATATATGTTTGAAGAAGGGAGATGCGAGAGCATGGTCCAAAGCTTATGAGGAGTCATTGAAGGATGCTGAGCCACGCATTTCGATGACCAAGGATGGATTGAAGACGGCTCTTTTGAACAGGTTCAAGAAGATTGAGGATCCAGATAGAGTTTGGCATGAAGTGCAGGGGTTGATACAGGGTGAGTTGGAGCCAATTGATGATTATGGATTGAAGACGGCTCTTTTGAACAGGTTCAAGAAGATTGAGGATCCAGATAGAGTTTGGCATGAAGTGCAGGGGTTGATACAGGGTGAGTTGGAGCCAATTGATGATTATGTGAAGAAATTCTCTTTGCTGTGGGAGACTTTGTGCAGGGCTTTGGGGGAGGATCAGGTACCCCCGGACATGATGAAGAAGGATCGTTTTATTGCAGGATTGAAGGGAGGCATTCGCTGGAAGGTTGAACTAAAGAAGCCCAGATCTTATGAGGATGCAGTGGAGATTGCCAAATCAAAGGATTGGAAATTGCAACGGATAAACCAGCTGGGGATGGTTCCAGTGGCAGTGAGGCCTGAAATGAGAAGGGTAGAAGCGGTACCGATGAGAACCATGCTGGAAAGAGTGCAACCGACAGAAGCTCAAGTGAATAATGTCACACCACAGGGGATAAAGGTAGCACCCACAGCTGTTACAGCTTCTGATGAAGGGCTTAAATAGGACATGAGGCAAATGGTGGATTGTATGAAGAATCTAAGTTTGAAAATGATGGAGAACACAGGTGGTGGACGTGGCCGAGGCAGAGGCTATAATCAGGAAGGGGTTGAAGGTCAGGCAAGCTATGGAAGTGGCCGTGGTTTTGGCAGGGGTAGACGGTTTATTCCTACATGCTGGAATTATGGTGAACTTGGGCATATAAGTCCTGATTGTGATAACCCTCAGCGAATGGGGGGTGATATGTATCCCTTACCCTCTCAGATTCCAAATAGGGCAAATGATTATGGAATTGAAATTAAAGGTGAAGCAGGGACTAGTGGGTTGACAAATGAGGAAAAGGGTAAAACTAAGGTGATAGATGTGGTCACCCTTGAGAAGATGAAGGAGACTGAAGCTGGTGTGATGCCTTTGGGGAAATGGATGCCACAGGAAAGGGAAAGCAGGGATGCTGCAGGGCTTAGCAAGAAGAAAGGTAAAGTGAAGGAAGGAGGGGATGTAAAGGTCAAGCGGAAGCGGAAGTCTCGTAGGAAGTTTCAAGTGACTGATTTTCCACTAGGGGTTGGGCAGAAAAGCTACAATTTATAGGAGGACATGGCTGGGAGTGTTGATGATACGACCAGTAGCACCACTACTAGTGAGGGAACAGAGGATACTTCATCCAGTGAGGAGGATGCAGACATGGATGCCCTGGTTATTGATGAGGAAGTGCTTGGTGATGAGGTTGCCCAACAAGAAGAGACCATACAGGAAGAATGCGAGGAGGTACAAATGAATCATGAGCAAAGGTATGCATGTGATGTGAAAGAGTATGTTTTAAAGTCTTTGAATGATGAACCTTTGTGGGATGAGTGGGATATAGAAAGGATGATGAACCTGAGTTGGAGCTAGATGATCAAATGTGCATTAATGTTAAGAAAGCCACGACCAGAATTGATGCTATGAAGGAAGAGCAACACCAGCAGACTATGAATAATGTTGATGCTACGGATGAGATTATGGATGCTGTGATAGATGAATTTCTTATTGGCCTTGATAAAGGTGAGCATACAGGAACTGAAGTGGATGCCTTGGCAGTGGTGCCTGTTGAAGGGGAGTTTGTTTTGCCTGTAGTGGTTGGCTTTGATGGTGATGCTTCTTATGTTAATGGACAAGAAAGTGTTATGGCACAGCAGGTTTTTCTTGATGAAGCTTTCATCAGTTATTACCCTCAGCAAGAGTTGCTTCACTGGTTCTCCAATATTAGTGTTGATCATATCAATGATTTTGGAATTGAGATGAGGCAGGATGGTATGTATGTCAGAAGCTTTGTTTCTAGAAGTTCTTATGATATGTTGTGGGATGTGGGATGGCAAATTATGTCTGTGGAAGATGACAGTGTTTCTCTGATTACATGGAATAGAGATGTTTTGGTTACCCTGTATGATGCTCAAAGGATTGACGGAGGGAAACGTGGTCATATGCTTTTTGCTACTGATCATAAACGTGGTCATTAACGGAGGGAAACGTGGTCATATGCTTTTGCTACTGATCATAAATGATTCAGCAGGCTAGGGGTTGGGCAAAGTATGTCAGGCAAAAATCTGAAAGGTGTTTTGAGTCTGTGTACATATGGGATGCGTGGTATGCGAATAAACTTTGCCCTCAAAGCCCTGGAAAATGTATAGAGCGGGTAGTTTTGTAGTGAGCTGGTACACGCTTGTTTTTTTGGGAGCAGGTGCTTGAGATTGGAAGTTTTTTATTGCAGCAGTATGGTGTGCGGGTGGTTGCCAAATGCAGGGCACCGATCGATTCGAAAGAGAGGCCGCTTTTGGAGCATGGGCAATGGTCAGGTTTTGGTAAGTTATGATGTTGCTGATTACGAGATGTGGGCAGATATTGCACTGGAAGGCAAGTCGTGGACGCCGCACGTGCAGGTGAAGCAAGGTAATGAAGAGTGATTGTAGCCATCCTTGAGGCTTTAGGAAAAATAAAAATAATAAAATGCTCCATAACGTGGCCAACAAAAGAATAGCTACATGGAGGTTTTGTTTGGCTGCCAGCATGACCATCTAGAGGGTTGGCGAAGACGTGAAAAGTTGCCGCCTCGTAGGAGTGGATGGCCGGGCGGGTATTGTAGCAGCCACAGAGGCGAGGAAGGAGGTTGCCGCCTGAAGCAAGGCTCACGGGTGATCGTGCAAGGTTTCCGCCTCGTTGTGGAAGATGGTCGCTCTCTGGTGATACTGCAGAGATAGGCGCAAAGAGAGGTTCAGCAGAGTTGGGGGTAGCGTGTGCAAGGGCTGAAGGTGTTAGCTACAGTGGCTGGCAACGTGGACGAAGGCTGGGTGCAGGCGAAGACCAGAGGAGCCGTGGGCGAAGGGGTCTGTGGTCCGACACTGGGGCTGGTACGATGTGAAGAAGCCGCCTTTGGAGGGATGGGCAAGCCATTTGGCTGCGAGAAGCTGACGCCGACTGGGAGACACTGACACGTTGGGTAGCCGACGATGACTGAGCAGAGAGGGTGGCCTTTCTTTGTTTGTGTGTGGTTGGTGCACTGATGGTGTAGTTGGCACAGCCGGATGTGCAAGAGAGGTGTTCTTGCTGCTGGGGAGGCCGCCTTTGTGACTGGATGCTACTGAAGAGAGGGCCGCAGAGCAGTGCATGAGAGTAGGTGATTGCTGGAGGCCGCCTTTGAAGGCAAAGAGTCGAGGGCTGATGGCAGTGAAGCAAGAAGAGGGGACAGAGTGAAGCAATGAAGGACGGTTGCTAGTGGGGCGCTCTCTGAAGAGAAAGAGTGCCTTGGGTGTTTTGTGTTGGCTGCAGTAGAGGTGCTGATGCGTGGGCTGGAGATAGGTGGGACTCGCCTACGACACCTGGCTGTGCAGAGCTGACTAGGGACAGCAGTTTTGCCTAGAGGAGCAGAGATCGAGGAGAGGTTTGGTTGTCAGACGCAAGGGTGTAATTCCCTTGGCAGTAAATCCAAGCCAGTCTTGGATTTGAGTCTTGGTTTTTGGTGTAATTGCTGAGTTTGTTTGAAGTCTTGGATTTGAGTCTTGGTTTTTGGTGTAATTGCTGAGTTTGTTTGAAGTGTGATGAAGATGGGACTGGATTTCCTAATGTTCTATAATGTGGATGGTGCTGTGTATGTTTTTGCTGGATGATCAATTATCTATCGTGGTTTTGAGCTATCTTTCTGGTGTGGGTGGGTGGTGAATCGTGAGAAGTGTTCCAACCGGTGGCTGGTGGTGCCCCCGTTGTTTTGGTGTTTATCAAAGTTTGGGAGGTGAAGGGCTATAGAGGAATGGTCTTTTTTCTTTTTTTCACCTCACACCTGGTACCCATTATGATGAATCGGGATTATAGCATTTGTGTCGTCGCTTTCATAGTAGCATCCTAGTTGATTAACTAGTATCTTAATAACTCGGGTTTTCCTTGTGTGTCTCAAGGTTTTTCTACCAGAGGTGTCAGAGCCTCATCTATAGTATTAGTTGGCTTTAGTTTGCCGCCTTCTACCCATTCTTTACGTCTGTCCACCATAAGGTTGGTGAATTGTGTAATAGTTGCCCTAATGGAATTTGTATAGGTGTAGACAACACAGCCCCGAGACTTCTTATGTCTCTAAGTTCCTTAAAGATAGAGGGTTCTCCCCACGTATGTGCCTTGTATTCCTCCATAGGGAAGGAATGGATGGATTCCTCCAGCACATTTTCCTCAAACATTCTAGATAGTGTGTTTGCTTGGGACTCCTCTTCTATTTCTTCTAGAATTGGGGTAGGCACGTCCAATTCCCTATCCCTGGTTGGCTCGTTTCATGGATAAACTGTATCCCTAACCCGGTTGGCCCTTAGCTTGGCTTCATGAAGCCGTTGGCACTCTTTGACTAAGGCCCTGGCGTCTTCGAGCTTTCTTATTTCCTCGTCGGCATTGGGGTATTCACCGACCCCTTTAGGAGTTGTTGGTTGCTCTCTTTGCTCTTCTTGGTTCGACCCCTTGTGATTGATCCTTTGATCCCCCTCTTCCTTTAATTGGGTGGATCCGGTGTGGATCCATCTTGGATTGTGACCCTTGTGTCACCCTTACCCACTTTTTTCACTCTTCTCCGGCCAGTTCTGGAAATAGTCGCATCCACTCGATTCTTTCCCTTGTCTTTTGCAAACATCGGTAACCAACAATCTATGAATGAGGCTTCTTGCACTCTTGATGATGCTAGAGAGGTGTTTTGTTTACATGGCAAAGATGATGCTTTTGATGTTTATGCTATTGATGGACCGGGACATTTTGATGTAGCATCACACCTTGATTTTCTTGCACCAGTTTGCTTGAGCTCTTGTTAGGATGTTAAGTGGTGTGATATTCCCAGGATGTACACTAATTGTATGGATGGTGGCCTGATTAGCAGTAGAATTTGAACCACTTGCGCGGTATGAACAATCCTTGAGCAAATGATCAATCCCACATTTAGTACAGGGGAGTACTGGCATGTCATTGGCCGTAGCCGCGCCACTTGTTGGGGTTGGTGTGTATGAACCATATTCTTGTTTGGGCACTTGCCGACTCGATGCGGCCCTCCACAGCCAAAGCATTTTAGCGGTCCTCTTCTTTGAGTTCATGTCCTTGCCCTTCCATTGTACGGTGGTTTGAAACATAGGTACTAGCATGTTATTCTGAAGGACGTAATATTCAGCACAATCTCCATCGTTTCTTCGTAGTACTCTCCACTAAGTTCTATTTTCCGCACCATATCAACATCTTTTGACAGCTCTTTAATCAATATTTGATTGATTCTAGCCTACAGTGGTTGTGGTGGTAGAACTAGTGGTGGCAAAGGTGAAGTGTCTTGTACCAGGAACATCCCCCTAGGTACAGTAGTAGGAAGAGCTGGGTTGTCCAGCAGTAGCGGTGATCTGTACAGGTGGAAAAGGTAAAGCCAATGGGACTCTAAGTGCTAGTAGTTGTGCAACATTTTGAAATCTAGGATATCTACACATTGATGTGTCATGATTTCCTAATTTTACACAGTTGATACAATAGAGTAGTGGCCTTTCTCTTAATTGTGGACACTCAGTGGTAGTGTGATTCAATCTGCACATAGAGCACCACACCAATTCCTTGTGGGGATAAAGATGATTATGCCCATGCCCAAATGTTTCTCTTCCCTCCTTTACTTTCAATTTCTCTAATATGGAATTACTGAGCTCATCCACCGTTATGTTTCTGACTTGCTTGCTTCGAGTTCCAATTTCTTGGTGATTCGAGACACGTGAAGTCGTAGTTGTTGAAGATGTTTTGACATCTTCCGATTGCGGCAATTCCAACATATTATCTTCATTTTCGATTGCCATTTTGCAACATGCATCAAGAGTAGCAAGTCGGGCTAGTACCAGGTAATCATGCATTTTGTGGTCTCTAACACCTCTCTGGAAGCAAGGCAATAACTGATCATCAGTTAACCTCTCCCAAAGTTTGCACCTTGAATTCAATTACTTAAGACGAGACACATAGTCTCTCATCGACTCAACTTCCTTTTGTTTGATATTATGCAATTGTGCCATAGGGCTCCATCTATCACCACTTCGGGCAAAACTGGGCACAAAAACGTTCTTGAGTCTTGTGAAGTTAACCTTATCCTCAGGCTTAAGGGTTCGAAACCACTAATGAGCTTTCCCTTCCAAGGTCAGTGAGAGAAGGCATGAATCATTGTCACATCACTGACAGGCCCGCAAGTTTCACATGGTGGGATTCAAAAATCTTTACATGTTGGATAGGATCTCCGTCCCCCAGAGAACTTTTGGACAAGTTTGGAAATGATATGTGGTTTCATCTGGGAGGGTCGGGATTCTAGAGCAGTGCCTAGTTTGCGGCCCATCTCTACCACCATATTTAGCAGGTTTGTCCTTGTGGCTACATTGAGGTCCATGGTTGGATCTATCCTTGGCCTTTGAGAAATTGCTCCCCCCCTTCCTAGACCTGGTCCCCTTCTTGTATTGGCTCTTCTGGGTATTTCTAGTCCATGGGATGGTCCAGCCGTTGTACCTTGGAGTGACTCGTCATTAGTGAAAGATCCCTGTCCCCATCGCGCAATGAATTCCGGGGGTGCTAGCAGCGGAAGCAGCACTTCTTACGCAGGGTAGAACCTCTCACACAGGGCCTCGCCCATAGATATCTCGACAAGAGACCAATCCCTCAGTTCTTCCAAAACCGAACCCCGAAAAACTTCCCTCGCACACGAGCAGACATAGGCAATTCCTCCAAGATATTTTTATTCTAACGTAGACAAGAGCCTTAATTAACCAAACTGATCCGACCAAACCCATAAGTCACATGGTCAGATCAAGGAAGACTTGCACTTGGATCATAGAGATCAACGCTTTTTCCTCATCACAAGAGGCACAGCCCGCTGATTCTTTTCCATAGAACAAAGACTATCCAGGATTTACTTCATCTATCGTAACATAACAAAATGGAGTTTCATTTTAGGGATCCATTAGTCCAGCCTATAACTCCATCCAATCCCATGGGTTAGTCAACCGCCCAACCACTATAGTGATAGGATCCATTTAGAAATTTGGTTTATGTTTTATCTCGTGTACCAGGGAAAAGAGTTCCCAGGCCCCCTAGCCGGCGCTTCAAGATAGTCACACCACTTACACACCCAATATGAAATTGCTTGTTTCACAGAATTCAGTTGTCTTTAAAACAATCTTTTAATGAAACCATAGTATCACTGATCATAATCCTCCAAAATATCCAGCTTGAATTCTAATTTTCAATCATTCCTTCATCGGTGTACCTATGGTATCATTGGCAAGCAGAACACTCACCACCTATTCACTCAAGGGGCCTTTTCAATAGTTCCTAGCTCATAGTACCCTCGAATATAATCACATAAGAAAATCCATATGGACTCTCCGTTGAAGATCAGCAAGATCAACCAACAGATCCATATAAAAGAGCCATGGACTCATCCGTTGAGGACCAGCAAGGCCAATCAACCAGATCCATGCCCGAGTTTAAAAAACAACTCTAACTCCTTGTTCTAGTTTTCTTCCTCGACGCACGCGTGGGTATCTTCGACGATCCAGAGCCCGAGCAACGTATGGTCAGCACCCTCTAGGCTCCTTCGCATGTCACCTACATCACATTCATCCACATCACATCTCATCGCATCCAATTACATCTATTTTCATATTCTTTCTCAAATTTCTCAAGTGGAATATATTCAATATTCTTCTTTTAAGTAAAAGATTCAATATTCTTCTTTTAAGTAAAAGATTCATGGGATTTACAAAAATCAATTCTACCCATATTTCCCAATAAAATTAATAATGCTCAAAATTCCACTTTTAATAAATACTCATAATTTGAATTATGCCTAAAATTCCTCTTTTACCATTTAATTTCTTGGATCTCAATTATCATGGAAATTTTCCTTTTTGCATAAAATAAATTTACCAAAAATTCATCTTTTACCATTTAATTACTTGGATCTCAAATATCATGGGAATTCCTCTTTTTGTATAAAAATAAATTTACCAAAATTTACTCTTTTCTCAAAATCAATTAATATTTGCATAATTACCAAAAAAACATTATCATGAGTATGATGAAAATCATTCTTTTAACATAGGATGTCCAATCCTAGAATATGGTAGGAAGTCCTCTTTTGGCATTATGCATAAAAATAAGATATGTGTTATTTTTTGAAAATTTTACCATAGCTTCGCTACTATTACTGATAATTCTCAAATTTTTCTAAAGAATAAAAACTTGTAATGGAAATATCATAGTAGTTCCTCTTTTATGCTTAAAATCAAATTATGAATTTAAATCAAATTGGTGTACCTATGGCTTTGAACCAGAACGCTCACCACCTGTTCACTCAGGGGCCTTTTCAATAGTTCCTAGCTCATAGTACTCGGGAATATAATCACATAAGAAAATCCAGATGGACTCTCCGTTGAAGATCAGCAAGATCAACCAACAGATCCGTATAAAAGAGCCATGGACTCATCCGTTGAGGACCAGCAAGGCCAATCAACCAGATCCATGTCCGAGTTTAGAAAACAACTCTAACTCCTTGTTCCAGTTTTCTTCCTTGGCGCATGCGTGGGTATCTTCTAGCAAACCAGAGCCCGAGCACCGTATGGTTAGCACCCTCTAGGCTCCTTTGCAGGTCACCTAGCGCTTCACTCATAGGCCACTTCATTGGTCCCTCATCCACCGTACCAAAAGCTCACCATTTAAATTGAACCGAGGCTAGTCAAGACCTTGGCCGACGACCTTGCTACGCGAGACGTCCTCTGTTGACGCTCCGTCAGCTACTATTGCAACTTTATCACTTAGGTCTCCACGACCTCATTCACAAGATGGTCAAAATGCTTCCCCAGCATTCTTGACATAAAACAATCATTCTTGACATAAAACAATCATTTAAAAATAGGTCATAAATATAGTTTTTAACGAACTCTCATATTTCCACATTGTTCCACATCATTTCTTGTTATTCCACATTCTTCAATTCACTTTGCTTATTCCACATCCAATCATATCTATTCCCATCATCCTTCATCCATTCTCATCCAATCATAACATATTACATCTCATCACATCTATCCACATCACATCTCATCTCATCACATCTATCCACATCACATCACATTCATCCACATCACATCACATCACATCTCATCTATCCACATCACATCACATTCATCCGCATCACATCTCATCACATCCAATTACATCTATTCAGATCCTTATCACATCACATCACATCCATCCTCATCACATCTCATCCATTCACATCATCTACCCATATCCCCATCACATCTCATCCATTCACATCTACCCCAATCCTCATCACATCACATCATATCCATTCACATCACATCTCATCCATTCACATCTACCCCGATCCACATCACATCCATTCACATCACATCTCATCCATTCACATCGACCTAGATCCACATCACATCACATTCACCCATCATACATCTCATCCATCCATTCACATTACATCACATCCATTTATATTCATTCAGATCCAAATCTCATCACATCCATTTATATTCATTCAGATCCAAATCTCATCACATCACATCCATCCACATCACATCTCATCCATTCATGTCTCATCACATCACATTCACATTCATTTACATCTCATCATATCATATTCACATCTCATCATATCTATTCACATCTCATCACACCCATTCACATTCATCACATTCATTGCATCCACATCATGTCACATATATTCCATCCACATTACATCACATCCACATCTATCCATATCTCATCACATCAATTCACATCTCATCACATTCATCCACATTTATCCATTCATTCACATTCACATCCATCCATTCATTCACATGAACATCTATCCACATCCATCCATTCATTCACATTCACATCCATCCACATCTATCTTTCATTCACATGCACATCTATCAACATTCATCCATTCATTCACATTCACATCTATCCACATCCATCCATTCATTCACATTTACATCTATCCACATCCATCCATTCATTCACATTCACATCCATCCATTCATTCACATGTACATCTATCCACATCCATCCATTCATTCACATGCACATCTAACCATAGCCATCCATTCATTCACATGCACATCTATCACTTCACATCTCATTCTCATCCTTTTACATCACATCACACCCATTCACATATCATCACATCTCATCACATTCACATCCACATCCATTTACATCGCATCACATCTCATCACATCCACTCACATCACATTCACATCTTATCACATCACATTCACATCCACATCCATTTACATCACATCACATCCACTCACATCTCCTCACATCACATTCACATCTTATCACATCCACTTTTAGTACGGTTGGGACTTTTCTAAGTTTCTGCCAATTGCTTGGCCTAGATAAAGGTATTTTTTCTCGATGGATATTTTCATATTCTTTCTCAAATTTCTTAAGTGAAATATATTCAATATTCTTCTTTTGAGTAAAAGATTCATGGGATTTACAAAAATCAATTCTACCCATATTTCTCAATAAAATTAATAATGCTCAAAATTTCACTTTTGATAAATACTCATAATTTTAATTATGCCAAAAATTCCTCTTTTACCATTTAATTTCTTGGATCTCAATTATCATGGGAATTCCCCTTTTTGCATAAAATAAATTTACCAAAAATTCATCTTTTATCATTTAATTACTTGGATCTCAAATATTATGGGAATTCCTCTTTTTGTATAAAAATAAAGTTACCAAAATTTACTCTTTTCCCATAATCAATTAATATTTGCATAATTACAAAAAAAAAATCTCATGAGTATGATGAAAATCATTCTTTTTGCATAGGATGCCCAATCCTAGAATATGTTAGGAAGTCCTCTTTTAGCATTATGCATTAAAATAAGATATGCATTATTTTCTAAAAACTTTGCCGTAGCTTCGCTGCTATTACATAATTCTCAAATTTTTCTAAAGAATAAAAACTTGTAATGGAAATATGATAGTAGTTCCTCTTTTATACCTAAAATCAAATTATGAATTTAAATCATATTCCTTCTTTCAGGTTGATGCTATACTGGAAAAATATAGGGTCAATGCCTTCCATGTCTTCATACAACCATGCAAATATGTCTTGGTATGCCTTCAGTAAGGATACCACATCCTATTTGAATTCTTCTTCCAGCTTGAGACTGATTTTTGCATGCTTTTCATCTTTTTCTTCCCCTAGATTCACCTCCTGTAACTTGTCTAGGTAACTTTTGCGACATTGTTTTCCTGGTTCTCCTTTTTCTTTTGCACCCATTCCTGGATTTCTTGGATCTCTTCTGCTTGCTCTAGATTCTACGCCCACTTAATTTCTTTCAAGGCCTTCTCCTGGAATGTTTTGCTCAGTTTTGAGTTTTTTGTTTTCCTAAAATCTACTTCTGCATTCTTTATTTGATCATATGTTACATCCGCGTTTTCGCCCTTTGTTTCTACATGATGCCTTATTGCTTCCCCCACATTTATCATGTATAAGGACACCATATTTGGATGTTTGTGGAGTATTTTGGTCTCTTCATCGTCATCAAAGCCTTCTGACATGTTGAAAGTTTCGACATGGACTGGTCTCTCAGCAGGTTTCACTAGTTTCTTTGCATCAATGAGATCCACATGCACCTTCCACTTTCCCCTTCTGATGGTGATTATGTTCTTGCCCCAGTCATGCTTTACCTTAACATGTCTTAGCCAGGGCCTTCTTAATAATACCTAGTAAGACCCGGTGTGGTTTTTTGTGGTGATAAACTACTAAGTTGACCTTGAAGTCAACCTATTTGATCCTCATTGAGACATTTTTTATGATTCCTTTTGGTACCACCACCCTGTTGTCAGCCATTCTTATGTTAAGCTGAATGGGCTCCCAATCCTAATGTAGTTTCTTTAGTGAAAACATTCACAGAGGACCCTCCATCCAACAGTGTATCAATAATGAGAACATTGTTGAGTTGAATTGTGACTTGACCACTTCATCATCTCTTGATGCTGGTGGTTCTTCTACTTGCATATTTCTACATTTGGGGGTTTCTTCTTCTACCATGTGCTTCAGTTCTTTACTCAATCCTTCAATGCCTTCCATTAGAATTTTGGCCTTGAAGCTTGGACATAAATCCAATACTTGTTTTAGCCGTACCTGTCTATCCTACCTGTCTATCCAGCAACATTGACATCACAACCAATCAACATTTTTCTAGTTTTCTTTTAGGCATTCCATGTCGAAGTGCTCTGCATGCTTGCTTCCACTTACTTCCAAAAAATCTACAATGATTTCTCTTGAGTCATCCTTCTTTAACTTGCCTTGCCTTCTGTCTATTTCCCTAGAAGTTTGAATTCTCACCTTCTCCTATTGTTCCCAGTCCACAACTGCCTTTTTGTGGCCGTTGGGTGAGTTTTGATCACCAAGCGGAGTTATCACCACACCCGATTCACTTGCCTTAGCCCCCTTGTCACTACTAGGATGTCATGAACTTCTAACTGAATGTCCTCTACCTGCATCATGTTGGCACTTGGCGAATTCTGCTTGAGCTGCATCAATTCTTCTTGTCTTTCTTCATCATGCTTTTTCTTCATGGCACATTCTACTTTGGTATGTCCAGGCTATTGACAATAGTAGCATGTGAAGTTGGTGGTTCCTCCAGAACGTCCTTGGCCTCTTCTCCCTGAAAAATTTCTACAACCTCTATTCTCATACCTTCCCATTCTAGGGGGTCTTCTTTCTGCTTCCTCTACGTTATTCACCATAGGAGCTATATTCTTCATGTTATATCTACAGCTTCATGTATTGTGGTTATACATGTTACAAATAGAGCAAGTTAGAGGTACAGTGCATTCCTCCTTGAGGTGACCTTCCTTCTTGCATTGGGAATAGAACACATTCTTCCAGAAATCTACACCTTTTCCCTTTTTCATTTCTTGCACCAGCTGCTTCACATGCTGCATCAGTTCTTCGAAACTTGCTTGTTCCGAGATTTCTTCTTTTTGTCTTTCTTTTTTACTAGTTGAGTGTCCTACGAAGAGTCTCTTGAATCCCCTTCTTCAATGGTGACGTTCTTCCTAGGCTTCCTCTTTTGTCTCCTTTCCCGACTTCTTTTTTCCGCCATTTTGGCCAACTCTACCAGTTCCTCGAATTCTTCTTCAGTTTTCACTTGCTTTGTGCTGACTGCTACATGGATGTTCGGCTTAAGCCCCCGGCTTAAGCCCTTGGACAAACGAATTGGTAACTATTTACAAGCGTTGTGTTTGTTCCACCACTCTCTGCCTCAAGCTTAACAATTTTGTTGCATAAGCTTCCATGTCCATGTCCATGTCCTCCTTTGTCGGAGCTCTCTCATGTCGTAGGAGACGACATGTAGACTCCCAACAGAAATTTTGGATTCAAAATACCAACCCTCACATGGTCATGAGTGAGAAACATTCCAAATGTAAGATTCCTCCCTCCATCTTTTGAGGTGTGCAGGTGTAAGAACCTCCCCTTTTTATCTTATAATTATTTCCCTTCTCTGAAATAAAAGAAAGATCCTGTTTTGGCCTAGATAGAGAAAATGTCTAGAGGGAGGTAATTCAAAATTAAGATATTTTTTAATATAAAAATCCTCCTAGTGTCTAAAATGGTTTCCCCTAAAACAGAAAGTCAAAAACAACTTTCCAATGTGCAATTGGAATTAATTGAAAATAGGTATAAAGGACCTTAGCCTAAGGGTCTAGATTTTCAGAAATTTTTGGATTATGGTCCAATTAAGGTTCCTATGGGCCAATAGGATCAATCCAAGTGTAGAGAGAAGATAAATTGAAGAATAAAAGAAAAACCCCCCAAAAATGAGTAAATGCTCACATAAGATGAAGAGAAGATGAAGAGTGGACTAAGGACCAAAGAAAAGAATTAAAAAACTAAATTTTGACACCTGAGTGTGGGGATCTCCCCTCATGAAGTAGGCACCTTTTTCTCATCATAACCCCCAGATTTTAATCAATAAAATGAGATATTTTTATCTCTCCTCTCTCCTGTTTCAAAACTAGATCCAAAAAGTAAGCTGAACTGACCCAAAAATGGTCAAAAATTGACCAAACTGATCTGGAAAATTCTAGAATCAGTTTGCTTGGTTAGAGGCTCACTTTTTCCTATAAATAGAAGCCTCCCCCTTTGTAAAAGCTTAATGGTGTTTATGCACTGTTACTCTACTCCTGTGTCCTGAGCCGTCTACATTGAATTTTTTAATAATTCAATTGTTTTTGTCCTAATCCTCTCCAAAATGAATTGGTGGCCACTATTGCTTCAAACAATAGTAGAATCCTCAATCCCTCAAGCCAAAGGAGAGCTTACAAGCTCCATGTAAGCTAACTTTCTTACTTTGTTTATGAATTTTAATAAAAAATCTATGGTTTTCTTGATTTTTATGTTTTGCAAATGATTGAATTAAATTCAAATGCTATGCCTTTGATGAAAAGGCCACCCCCTTCTCTTCTTTACATTCCAACCTTTCTTAATCCTAGAAAGATTAACTAAGTGATTAATTAAACTCTTCTTATTGTTTACTCTCTTGAATTTAGAAAATTCTGTAGATTAGAGTTCTATAATTCTAAATTGGGTTAATTAATTTAAATAAAGAAAGATAAAAATAGGAAATGGTCAGCCATACAAAGGAGGTTATGGTAAAATTTTCTAGAATTTTGTGAAAAACAAAGTTTGTTTTGTGTTATTCCAAAAGAGTAATTCCCACCATTTTTGCATCTAAAAGAAATATTCTAATTACTACATGTACATATTCACCTACGAATATGCATGGATATCACTGATATTAATTATTAAATTTGATTTCTATGCATAGAAAGATGCATAATGGAATTTTTTATTACAAAAGTGTTATTCTTATTAAATTTGATTTCTATGCATATAGAAAGATGCATAAAGAAAATTTTTTATTATAAAAGTATTATTCTTATTAAGTTTGATTTCTATGCATAGAAAGATGCATAATGGAATTTTTTTATTACAAAAGTGTTATTCTTATCAAATTTGATTTTTATGCATAGAAAGATGCATAAAGGAATTTTTTTATTACAAAAATGTTATTCTTATTAAATTTGATTTCTATGCATAGAAAGATGCATAAAGGAATTTTTTTAATTATAAAAGTGTTATTCTTATTAAATTTGATTTTTATGCATAGAAAGATGCATAATGGAATTTTTTTATTACAAAAGTGTTATTCTTATTAAATTTAATTTTTATGCATAGAAAGATGCATAAAGGAATTTTTTTTAAATTATAGAAGTGTTATTCTTATTAAATTTGATTTCTATGCATAGAAAGATGTATAATGGAATTTTTTTAATTACAAAAGTGTTATTCTTATAAAAATTAATTTTTATGCATAAATAGATGCATAAAGAAATTTTTTTTATTTCAAAAGTGTTATTCCTATTAAATTTGATTTTATGCATAAAAGGATTTTTTTTAAAGTGTTATTTTCATTGAAATTGATTTTTATGCATAAATAGATGCATAAAGAATTTTTATATGAAAATTAGAATTCTCTTAAATTCTATGTTTAAATTCTATGAGTATTTGATAAATGAATAATTAAATACTCTAAGAGAGAAATTTCTATCGTTTTATATTTACACGGATTGTAAAAAAAAAATTTAGAAAATCTATCGAGATCAAAATATTCAGATAAATGATTAATTTATTCCTCATTGGAATTCGTAACTAATTTAGAAATCAGTTAAGTGAATATTCAAAGAAAGAAATTCAGTAAAATAGTGACTTAATTATCAAACCTTTCGAGAAAGATAGTTCAAGAAAAATTTTATCCGAGTCGAACCTTGAATCTCACTATGACCAAGACCAAACTCTCTCATCAGGTTTTGAGGAAAGAAGGTGTGACCAGTTTAGAAAAATACACTCAAAACTCCCGCCAAATCTGAAACTAAGTTTGAGACCCTTCGAATTGATCTATGGATCAAGGTTATAGAATTGATCTGTGGATCAAGGTTATAGAATTCAAGGAATTCTGGTATGAAATTCAGAATTCCGATCAAGAAGTTTTGGGGATACTGATTCAAGAAATACTCCTTGTATTCAAAAGAAATTCAAACTGAAAACTTGCATAGAAACCCTTTTTTCTTAAAGGATTGTCTTACGGCAAAATGCTGGAGGGAGAATTTGGTATATGTTTTTCTAAGGGAGGTTTGGTTGCGATCAGCTGTGCTGGCGGGGAGTGTTCAAAGGACGGCTCATGCGGGAAAGCCTGCCAAGGTCATGACCAGACTCGGTATGGTTAAAAAATGGTGAGCTTCCAGTACGATGGGCGAGGGCCAACGAAGCAGTCCCTGAGTGAATGGATGGATGGGATGTGATGTGAATAGATGTGATGAGATGTGATGTGAATAGATGTGATGAGATGTGATGTGAATCAGATAGATGTGAATGAATAGATGAGATGTAATGTGATGTGAATCAGGATGTGAATGAATGAGATGTGATGACATATGAATCAGATAGATGTGAATGAATGGATGAGATGTAATGTGATGTGAATCGGGATGTGAATGAATGAGATGTGATGACATGTGAATCAGATAGATATGAATGAATGGATGGATGGGATGTGATGTGAATAGATGTGATAAGATGTGATGTGAATAGATGTGATGAGATGTCATGTGAATCAGATAGATGTGAATGAATGGATGGATGGGATGTGATGTGAATAGATGTGATGAGATGTCATGTGAATCAGATAGATATGAATGAATGGATGAGATGTAATGTGATGTAAATCGGGATGTGAATGAATGAGATGTGATGTGAATCAGATAGATGTAAATGAATGGATGGATGGGATGTGAAGTGAATAGATGTGATGAGATGTCATGTGAATAGATGTGATGAGATGTCATGTGAATGAGATAGATGTGAATGAATGGATGGATGGGATGTGATGTGAATAGATGTGATGAGATGTGATGTGAATCAGATAGATGTAAATGAATGGATGGATGGGATGTGATGTGAATAGATGTGATGAGATGTCATGTGAATCAGATAGATGTGAATGAATGGATGAGATGTAATGTGATGTGAATCGGGATGTGAATGAATGAGATGTGATGTGAATCAGATAGATGTGAATGAATGGATGAGATGTAATGTGATGTGAATTGGGATGTGAATGAATTAGATGTGATGACATGTGAATCAGATAGATGTGAATGAATGGATGGATGGGATGTGATGTGAATAGATGTGATGATATATGATGTGAATAGATGTGATTAGATGTCATGTGAATCAGATAGATGTGAATGAATGGATGACTGTGATGTGATGTTAAACAAGATAGATGTGAATAAATGAGATGTGATGTGAATGGATGAGGTGTGATGAGATGTGAATCAGATAGATGTGAATGAGTGAATGAGATGTGATGAGGATAAATGAGGAAAGATGTGATAAGGTGGAAAATGATGTGATTGGATGAGAATGGGAATACATATGAATTGGATGTGGAACAATGTGGAAAGACAAGAGTTCGTTATATATTTATGACCTTTTTTTTTAATGACTGTTTTATGTCAATAATGTTGGGGAAACATTTTGACCGTCTTCTGAATGAGGTCGTGGAGACCTATCTGTAAATTTGCAATAGTTGACGAAGATTCAACGGAGGACGTCTCGCGTAGCAAGGTCGACCGAGGTCTTGACCAGCCTCGGTTCGATTTAAATGGTGAGCTTCTGGTACGATGGATGAGGGACTAAGGAAGCGGTCTATAAGTGAAGCGTTAGGTGACCTGGGAAGTATCCTAGAGGGTGCTGACCATATGGTGCTCGGGCTCTAGGTCGCCGAAGATACCCACACATGCGTCGTGGAAGATATTGGAATAAGGAGTAAGAGTTGTTTTCTGAATTCGAGCATGGATCTGGTTGATTGATCTTGCTGGTCCTCAACAGATGAGTCCATGGCTCTTTTATATGGATCTGTTGGTTGATCTTGCTGATATTCAACAGAGATTCCATTTTGATTTTTATAAGTGAATATATTGTCGATTACTATGAGCTAGGAACTATTGAAAAGGCCCCTGAGTGGACAGGTGGTGAGCGTTCTGGTTGCCAATGATGCCATAAGTACACCGATGAAAGAAAAATTGGAAATTAGGATTCAACCAGATATTTTGGAGGATTATGATCAGTGATACTATAGTTTCATTAAAAGATTGTTTTAAAGTCAGCTGAATCTGTGAAAAAGGCAATTTCATATTGGGTGTGTAAGTGGTGTGACTAGTTTTAAGTTTGCATGAATATCCGGCTAGGGGGCCTGGGAACTCTTTTCCCTACTAGTACCCAGGACAAAACCTAACCAAATTCTTAGATGGATCCCATCACTATAGTGGTTGGGCGGTTGGCTAACCCAGGGGACTAGATGGGGTTAGGCTGGATTGATGGATCCCTAAAATGAGACTCAATTCTGTTATGGTACGATAGATGAAGTAAATCCCCGATAAAAACTGTTCCATGGAAAAGAATCAACGGCTATGCCTCTCAACAATGAGGAAAAAATTGTGGGTCTCTATGATCCAAGTGCAAGTCTTTTCCTTGATCTAATTATGGGACTTACGGGTTCGGTCAGATCAGTTCAGTTAGTTAAGGCTCTTGTGACTACGTTAGAGTAAAAATATCCTGGAGGAATCGCCCGTTTCTGGGTGAGGGAAGTTTTTTTGGGTTCGGTTTTGGAAGAACGAAGGGATTAGTCTCTTGTCCGGATATACGTGGGCGAGGTCCCGAGTGAGGGACCCTGCCCCGTGCAAGAAGTGCTACCTCTGCTGCTAGCACCCTAGAATTCGTTACGCGGAGGGGACAGGGAACTTTCACCAAACTCCGCTTCGTTGGACAAGCTCATGCATAGTGTATCTTAGCTCTTATTATGCATCAATCCTTTGCATGTCACACTCACTCTCTCTCTCTCTCTCTCTTACACATCATGTACCATTAAGCGAGAACACAACACACTCAAACATCCCAGAATAACATGTGACACAGAAGAGAGAAGTAATGGCAAGTGTTCTTGATTTCATTTGAGAAGAATTATAGAGTATCACAAAAATATTACCTAGTACAGATGAACACTTGCAAGATTCAACATGCTACAAGCTTCATGAAATAAGCATCAACTAATAATGAGAGTTTACAAAGCTATACTTCATTACATATCACACAGAAAGTGAATTGGCACACACTCCTCTTAGCATCATCCTCTCTGCAGTAGTTGGTCACCCTTTTAAATTGTGCCTTCTTGATCTTGGCAATGGCTCTATGACGATTACAATCCGCCGCCTTCACACATGTGCTACCGAGGTGGTGCTCACATAATGGGTCGTGGGTTCTGCTCCGTCTACTACCAATTGGTCCTTCCGTTTGCCACTACACTCTCAGGCACAACACTCATTTACTTGCTTCATAATCTCCTCCTATTGTGCCTAACTCACACGATAGGGAGGTCGGTTATGTGAGATCCCTTTGCCCCCTCTGCGCACCGGACTCCCGGTAGAGCTCACAGCAGCCCTCTCATGCGCGGGGCAGGGTTTCTCACTCGGGGCCTCACCCACAAATGTCCGGACACGAGACTAGGCTGGTGGTCACTCCGAAAACTGAAACCGAGAAAATTTCCCATGCCGCCCCGAAAAGCGGGGACGATTCCACCTTTTTGAATTTTCTTAACGATTTTTTCTTACGAGATCAATTCTAAACTATCCTTTACCTGAATAAACTAGATAGAAGGAAACTATCACTGATATAATTTGATCATCTGAGTAATTTCAATGCTTTTTTCCTAATCAAGATTAGGCACAGCCATTGATCCACTCAATTGAGAAATTTATCAGGGAATTAACTAGCTACTCGAATCCTAGCATAATCCTAAGATTTTTCAATTTGATTATTAAAACTCCACTGATTCTAGCCTACCCCATCCGGCCCATGGGTTAGCCACCACCCTACCATTGGAATCGATAGAACCAAACAAGTACTCACCCACCCATAATTGAAATGCCTTTCTTAACTTTAGCTTTAGAAAACAGATACGCACACACTCCTCTTTAAAACTTTAATATAAAAAAATAATCAATTGACAAAACAGATATGATCACAGATTTCATAACTCAAAATTTTCATTCAATCCCTTGTTTCACAAAAACAGTACCACTCTGGACTCTCCGTTAATTTCTTTTATGCATCCATTTATGCATAAAAATCATTTATGATGAAAATCACACTGTTAATATAAAAAAAAACATATCTTTTATGCATAAGTTTATGCATACAAATCATTTATGATAAAAATCCCTTTTTTATATAGAAGAATTTCTTTTATGCATCCATTTATGCATAAAAATCATTTATGATAAAAATCACACTTTTAATATTAAAAAAATATCTTTTATGCATACAAATCATTTATGATGAAAATCACTCTTTTATAATCAAAATAAAAATTTCAATATGCTTCCTTTTATACATAGAATTTAATTCTAAAGAGAATAACATTTTTTTAATGAAATATTTTTAGTATGCATTTTTCTATACCTAGGATGAAAAATAACACTTTATGAATACATATACAATGGGAATTACTCTTTTTGAATAAAAAAAGTAAAACTTATTTTTCACAATTTTAGAAAAATTTTACCATAACCTCCTTTGTATGGCTGACCATTTTTCAATTTTTAACTCTCTAAAATTAATTAGAAGTTCACCAAGAGTATTTAAATCATTCTGATGTAAACATTTTCTACTTTATCAAAGAGAAACATTATGAAAAACTTGATTTTATCCATTAATCATTCATCTAGCATAAGAATGGTTGAATTTACTAAAGAAGAGAGGGGAATACCTTTTTTCAATGAGGCATAACATCATATTCAACTTAGAGAAGACAAAAATCATAAAAAACCATAAAATGAATAGAAAAGAGAAGAATCTCCAACTTACGAAGGAATTTGAGAGCTTTTCTTTGGCTTGATGGTTTGAGGGTTCTACTCTTGTTTGAAACAAGAGTGGCCACCAATCTTTAGAAGAGGGAAGATCCAAAACCTAATGAATTATGAGTAAATTCACAGTTTTCTGGCTCTTGGGAGAAGTAGGGTAACAGTGCAAAAACACTATTAAGCTTCAACAAAGGGGAAGGCTTCTATTTATAGGAAAAAGTGAGCTTCTAACCAAGCCAATTGATTCTAGAATTTTTGAGTCAATTTTTGACCATTTTTGGGTCAGTTTAGTCCACTTTTTGGATCTAGTTGAAACAAGAGAGAGGAGGTATAAAAATATCTCATTATTTGGGAGTTTAAAACTCTCCCACACATGTGAAATAGGAGCCTCCTTCATGAGGGGAATTCCCCCATACTGAGGTGTCAAAAATGCATCATTTCATCTAAATATCTGTCTTTTTTAACTATTAACCTTGTCCTTAGTCAACTCTTCATCTTATGTAAGTATTTACTCATTTTTGGGAGATTTTCCTTTTATTCTTCTATTTATCTCCTCCCTACATTTGGATGAATCTTATTGGTCCAATAGGAACCTTAATTTAAAAT
Organism: Cibotium barometz; assembly: GCF_041138505.1. Classification (NCBI taxonomy): domain Eukaryota; kingdom Viridiplantae; phylum Streptophyta; class Polypodiopsida; order Cyatheales; family Cibotiaceae; genus Cibotium; species Cibotium barometz. The sequence goes on along the minus strand of NC_141082.1, from coordinate 19,773,723 downwards.
TTCGAAAAAATCTTGAGCCCCAGGATAATGCCTCTTGTGAACAGATTATACTTAATTTCTAATGCACCTTCTGAAAATCTTTTTGAACTTCTGTTTCCAGGGGAACTTATTTTAATAAGATGAGGTATTTTTCTATCCAAAAATATTTAAAAACTAAATTACCACTCTCTAGAAGATTTTCTCTCTCTAGGCCAAAACTGGTAGAAATAAGATCTTATATATTTCTGAAGAGGGATTTGATTTACAAGGGAAGATGCTGGACATCTTGAGATGCTGGGGAGGAATCTTGCATTCTCTCCCACTTGAAAAACGCGAGATGCCCTCATCTCGCAAACTGGGGGTAATCCCACAACAGATCGGCTTCATTCTCCCAGGTGGCATCTTCAAAAGGATAGGAATTCCATTTTACCAATAATTCTTTGAGAATTTTGTTCCTGAGAATCTTTTCTTGAACATCAAGAATTTCTTTAGGTTGGATTTCCATCTGCCCTTGGGTTGAAGAGGTTAGGATTTCATCATCAAGTACATGATTTGGGCTTGGCACATATTTCTTTAGAAGGCTTACATGAAATACATTATGAACTTTGAGATGAGGAGGCAGAAGAAGTTCGTAGGCTAAGTCACCTACTTTCTTTGTAATCAGATATGGCCCACATTATCTGGGGGATAACTTCTTGTACTTCCCAAGAGAAAGAGAACTTCTTTTGGGCCATACTCTAATGAAGACCATATCTGCTTCTTCAAACTTTCTGTCTGTCCTCTTCTTATTTGCATACTGCTTCTGTTGATCCTGGGTAGCTTTAATATATTCTGCTGGAGTATGGATGACTGAGAACTGACGATTAGGTCCTTGGTTTTTAATTGCAGCAAAGATCTGCCCTCTTTCCTCTTCTACTACATCTGAAATTGTGACTGCTCTGGCTGCTGCAGTCTGAGGCGGAACTCTTTCTCTTTGGTTGCCCTAGTTCTGGGAAGGAGTTCTAAGGTTACTCTAGACAGAGGCAGATGGCTGAGCTGGAGTTCTTCTGGGGTTACCCTGGCTTGGGCGAGACGGACCTTGATTAGACTGGTATGAAGGGGTTGGTCTCTGAATTCGGGGTCCTTGACTTCCCTGTCCCCTTGACATGGCAGGAGTCGGGCAGTCTTTCAGTTGGTGACCAAAACCTTGGCATCCAAAACATCGGTTTTCACTTCTGAGTTCATCATTCTGATTTCTTGAAAGAGGTGGGGCTCCTGAGAAAGTATTCTGGGGGAAGGGTCTTCCTTCACTTCAGAATCTTCCTGCATCCTGATTCTTATTCGGGCCTTGCTGCCTCTTCGGGGGTGGAAAGTTTGAAGTACTTCCCTGGGCTTAGAATCTTTTAAAGTTAGAGGGTGCAAGCTTTGGCAGGACCTTTACTACAAAAGCTTTGGCAAAATCCTTGCCATTCTTATTGCTTCAGCCATGGACACTGGCTTGGCATTTTTGACCAGTGTGTCTAAGGGTTCGTTCATTCCCCGAATGAACCTGGCCATGAGTTGTTCTTCATCTAGAGGTGGTGAATATTTGAGTAGAAGAGCAAAGGCCTGGTGATATTCCTCCATGGTTTTGCTCTCCTGCTTTAGCTCTAAGAATTTGTTCATTTTGATTTCCAAAAATCCAGGGGGACAAAATCTCTTTCTCAAATAGGTTTTTAGGTCGTTCCAGGACTGAGTATTTCTGTCCAGACGGTTGGTGTCACAGTGGTTCCTCCATGCTACTCTGGCTGTTTCCACTATTTTCAGCCGGGCAAGAGCCATTTTTCTCCGCTCATTGTAGCCTGTGATGTCAAAATATTCTCCCATGGCTTCCACCCATTTCTCCACAGTCTCGCCCAGGTTCTCCCCTTCTCCTTTGAAGAGTCTTGGCTGAGTCTTAGAGCCTTGCGAACATCAGGGTCAAGCTCGTCATCTTCAGAGAGAGGGTTTGGCTGACGGCCACGATTTTCTCATCTCATGATTCTGCCAAAAATTTGTATATTATTAAATTTTTATTTTGATATCATTCACGAGATCCTAAGACTTAAGAGGTTCGGAAAACAATTTCTTAAACAAGACAATGATCTTATTGGAGATCTATGACATATGTCCGATAACAGATTTTTCTTTATCAGATCGTCCATAAACAATCACTTATACAACAGGGAATTTTTCTCCAAAAAACATTTCTATATTTATATAAAAGTTGCACTATGTACATAGAGCAGCTTGGCTCCAGAATCACTGCCTCAGTCGTAATCATATAAAGAAGCAAAACTGTGAAGAAGACATACCATGGTACACACGATTCATTACACAAAGAGGTGTTGTAATTCTATTTCTCATGATAAAGCGTCTAAGAAGTCTAAAAAATTGGCATGAAGTTCTGAAGTTCCTCGGTGAATGATCAAAGAGTTGAACATGCTGAACAAGACCTAGTCTTATCAGAATCATGGCCAAGGAAATATTTTGCTTGAGCCTCTGACGCTGACTGGTACTGATGTTAATACACCGTCCTTCACACAACCACATATACCGACGTCGCTCAAGAGGATCAGGAAAGTAAAGACTCTCAAAATGGCGAGCGAGTCTCACTCTGCTCATTCGGATCGTAGCAGAGTTGACGAGGTGATCAAATGCCAAAGCTATTATATCCTGACTCTGAGAGAGTCCAGGAATTCCAGATAGGTTCAGGGTGTCCATCTATAAATTTCCAATTCAATTTATAAGTTTTCAATTTTTGAAGTTCATTCACAAAGTATTAACAAGTGAAAAACATTTCTTCCCCAAATTTCTATTAAAAATTTAGGCAATTTCCGCTCTTATACAAACTTGAGATCCCTCTGATACCAAATGTGAGATCCCTCTGCCCCCTCCGCGCACCAGACTCCCGGTAGCTGAAAGCAGAAGCAGCCCCCTCGTGTGCGGGGCAGGGTTTCTCACTCAAGGCCTCGCCCACGAATGTCCGGGCACAAGACTAGGCTGGTGGTCACTCCGAAAACCGAAACCGGGAAATTTTCCCATGCCCGAAAAGTGGGGACGATTCCACCTTTTTGAATTTTCTTAACGAATTTTTCTAACGAGATCAATTCTAATCTATCCTTCACCTGAATAAACCAGATAGAAGGAAACTATCACTGATATAATTTGATCATCTGAGTAATTTCAATTCTTTTTTCCTAATCAAGATCAGGCAGCACAGTCGTTGATCCACTCAATTGAGAAATTTATCAAGGAATTAACTAGCTACTTGAATCCTAGCGTAATCCTAGGATTTTTCAGTTTGATTATTAAAACTCCACTGATTCCAGCCTAACCCCATCCGGCCCATGGGTTAGCCACCACCCTACCCACTGGAATCGGTAGAACCAAACAAGTACTCACCCACCCATAATTGAAATGCCTTTCTTAACTTTAGCTTTAGAAAACAAATACGCACACACTCCTCTTTAAAAATTTAATATAAAAAAATCCATTGACAAAACAGATATGATCACAGATTTCATAACTCAAAATTTTCATTCAATCCCTTGTTTCACAAAACAAGTACCATTCTGGACTCGCCGTTGGGACCGGCTGGTCAGCCAACAACGAGATCCAGTAATAACAGATTACAATAATCATTTCGTCAACATACATATATATATCTTCCTCGACATACGTATGGGTGTCCTAAGCACTGCGAGCCCGTGCATCGCCTGGTCAGAACCCTCCAGGATCCTCCTTAGGTGTCTTGGTACTTCACTCAGGGACCGCTTTGTCGGCCCTTGCCCATCATACCGGAAGCACACCATTTTTCACCATACCCAGGCTGGTCAAGACCTGGGTAGGTTTTTGCCGCGTAGCTGTCCCTTGAACACTCCCCGCTAGCGGTTGCAACCGAACTTCCCTTAGATAAACATATATGCCAAATGCTCCCTCCAGCATTCTGGCGTAAGACAGTCCTTTAAGAAAACAAGGTTTCTATGCAAGTTTACAGTTTTGATTTTGTTTGAATACCATGAATAAATCTTAAATCTATATCCAAATACTTCTAGATCCAAGTCTGAATTCCAAACAGAATTTCTCGAATTCTGTTAACTTGATCCTCAGATCAAAATCAAAAGTCTTAACTTAGTTTCAGATTCGGTGGGGGATTTGAGTACATTTTTCCTGAACTGGGTACATCGTCATTGATTGAAACTGACGAAGGAATTAGGTCTTGGTCAACAGTCTGAATTAGAGTTTGGGTCTAGAAGGTTCTTCCTAAACTATCTTTCTCGAAAGGTACTATTTCAATTTCTCTTTTTCTAAATTTCGTTCGACAAATATTTGTTTACAGATTTCTAAAACATGAATTTCTTTATGAGGAATAAAATAATCATTTATCTCGATCTCCGACTTCGATAGTTTAATTGAATTTTCTCATTACCATCTTAGTAAATATGAAATGGTAGCATTTCTTCTCACAGATTATCTACTTATTCATTTTTCTAATTTTTGTGAAAATTAAACAGAGGATTAAGAGAACCCTTATTTAAATATAATCATTCTATATGCATCTATTTATGCATAAAATCTAATTCTGATGAAAGTCACACTTTTATCATCATAAAAATCATTTATGATGAAAATCACTCTTTTAATATGAAAGAATTTCTTTTATGCATCTATTTATGCATAAAAATCATTTATGATGAAAATCACACTTTTAATATAAAAAATATCTTTTATGCGTATGTTTATGCATACAAATCATTTATGATGAAAATCACTCTTTTAATATAAAAGAATTTCTTTTATGCATCCATTTATGCATAAAAATCATTTATGATGAAAATCACACTTTTAATATTAAAAATTTATCTTTTATGCATATGTTTATGCATACAAATCATTTATGATGAAAATCACTCTTTAAATATAAAAGAATTTCTTTTATGCATCCATTCATGCATAAAAATCATTTATGATGAAAATCACACTTTTAATATAAAAAAAATATCTTTTATGCATACAAATCATTTATGATGAAAATCACTCTTTTAATATAAAAGAATTTCCTTTATGCGTCCATTTATGCATAAAAATCATTTATGATGAAAATCGCACTTTTAATATTAAAAAAACATATCTTTTATGCATAAGTTTATGCATATAAATCATTTATGGATGAAAATCACTCTTTTAATGTAAAAGAATTTCTTTTATGCATCCATTTATGCATAAAAATCATTTATGATAAAAAAACACACTTTTAATATAAAAAAATATCTTTTATGCATATGTTTATGGATACAAATCATTTATGATGAAAATCACTCTTTTAAAATCAAAATAAAAATTTCAATATGCTTCCTTCTATACATAGAATTTAATTCTAAAGAGAGTAACATTTTTCTAATGAAATATTTTTAGTATGCATTTTTCTATACCTAGGATGCAAAATAACACTTTATGAATACATATACAATGGGAATTAATCTTTTTTAATAAAAAAGTAAAATCTATTTTTCACAATTTTAAAATTTTTTTGCCATAACCTCCTTTGTATGGCTGACTATTTTTTAAATTTTAACTCTCTAAAATTAATTAGAAGTTCACAAAGAGTATTTAAGTCATTCTAATGTAAACATTTTCTACTTTATCAAAGAGAAACATTATGAAAAACTTGATTTTATCCATTAATCATATATCTAGGATAAGAATGGTTGGATTTACTAAAGAAGAGAGGGGAATGCCTTTTTTCAATGAGGCATAACATCATATTCAACTTAGAGAAGACAAAAATCATAAAAAACCATAAAATGAATAGAAAAGAGAAGAATCTCCAACTAACGAAGGAATTTGAAAGCTTTCCTTTGGCTTGATGGTTTTAGGGTTCTACTCTTGTTTGAAACAAGAGTGGCCACCAATCTTTAGAAGAGGGAAGGTCCAAAAACTAATGAATTATGAGTAAATTCATAGTTTTCTCGCTCTACAGTGCAAAAAAACTATTAAGCTTCAACAAAGGGGAAGGCTTCTATTTATAGGAAAAAGTGAGCTTCTAACCAAACCAACTGATTCTAGAATTTTCCAGTCAATTTTTGACCATTTTTAGGTTAATTTAGTCCACTTTTTGGATCTAGTTGAAACAGAAGAGAGGAGAGATAAAAATATCTCATTATTTGGGAGTTTAAAACTCTCCCACACATGTGAAATAGGTGCCTCCTTCATGAGGGAAATTCCCCCATACTGAGGTGTCAAAAATGCATCATTTCATCTAAATATCTCTCTTTTTTAACTATTAACCTTGTCCTTAGTCAACTCTTCATCTTATGTGAGTATTTACTCATTTTTGGGGGATTTTTCTTTTATTCTTCTATTTATCTCCTCCCTACATTTGGATGAATCTTATTGGTCCATAGGAACCTTAATTTAAAATTTTGAAAAAATCTTGACCCCTAGGATAATGCCTCTTGAACAGATTATACTTAATTTCTAATGCACCTTCTGAAAATCTTTTTGAACTTATGTTTCAGGGGAACTTATTTTAATAAGATGAGGTAATTTTCTATCCAAAAATATTTAAAAATTGAATTACCACTCTCTAGACTCTCTCACCTCCTCCTCATCCTCATTGTCTCCTCTAACTCTTCTCCCTCTATTTCCTCTCTCACCGCGTGCCCTACTACCTCCCCCACCAAAGCACTCGCCGCATCCTCCACTCCCACTCTTCCTACTGCGGCGTTTGCTCTCCTCTGTACTGCGGGTGGAGTCACGACTGGGGGATTGTCTACGTGATGGTGGCTATGAGGGAGTACGTGATGGTGGCTGTGAGCCCTGACATGACGGTGCCTGGGAGGGTGTGCGTGAGTGTGTCTAGGACGGGGTATGTCTCCTCGGTGGGCATGGAAGAGGAGAAGCTGCATGCCATCTCGCCAGACTCGCAAGCATAGACGGCAGTGGAGTGACATGGATACTCAGGGGCGGGGTATAGATACGAGGCAATCTAGGAGGGGGATGGACATACTTGTACTCTGTAAGCTCAACTGGACAAGGATGGCGCCCAAAATGATTTAGCATCTCCATCATCCAAGTGCCGTACGCAAATGGATCGGATGAAGAACCTGGATCCATGAAGAATCTGTAAAAATAAAAGTATATACATGAAGGATCCATGAAGGGAAACACTCTATGTATCAAAGCACAGTCGCCACCATGAAGGGAATCACTCTATGTATCAAAGCACAAAGATGAAGATTGAAAGCACAAACTTTATGCAGCATCTTGATCAAGGTTGTTCCTATACATGCTTGATGATTCCCCATGATGACAACATGCAAGCTAGTACATATGATTTTGTGAAGGCAAGTCATATGCAGATGGGATCATCTCTCTCTTGAGCTGGATCGACAAGCAAGACACACAAGCATGGGTGAGCTTTAAGAACAAACACAGTCGTGTGTAAAAACCCGTCCAAAAACGCGTGTATCTACGCGTGAACAATCTGTGCAAACAGGGTACACGCAGACATACACGCGCTCGTACACGCAGCCTGCGCAAAATTTTTTTTTTTGAAAATGACCGACCACCGACAAATCTTTCTTATAAAGAAAGCCCAGACTGTCACAATCGTTCACAAAAGTACTGAAGCAGGCATGACCAGAGAAGGATGGAGACAATCGCATAAGGAAAAGAGACAATCCCATAAGGAAAAGAGACAATCGCATAAGGAAAAGAGACAATCGCATAAACAAATGGAAGGAAAGAGACAGGACAAAGGACAAACTGACTCACCTCTGAAAAAGTGAGTCTTCTTTTTGGCTGGTTTCCTTCACCCGTGTCTGCTCCTTGCACCCATGTCTGGTCCTTGCACTTGGCTTTAGTGCTCTGTTGGAAAAGGGAAGATTTGGCGGCGACGAAGGAGAGGAAAGCTGAGTTTGAAAATGGTTTTTTTGAGAAGGCGGCGGGTTATTTTAGGTATAGACAGGTGGTCGCGTGTAGGAGCACATGTATATTCACATGTATAATTAAACAGTCGTGTTTATACACGCGGTTTTACATATCTAGATGCGCTGTTACATGCGATTTAAAAGAGTGAGACACCATAAGATATAGAAACTTTTTATACTTTCATTAAAAACTGATTATGATTATGTGTTTGCTCTTTTGTACATAGGATGTCATCAACCTCCTCAAGCAGTTCTGGTGAGGATGAGACAATGCGTCATCGTAATCGCGATGTGTGGTTAGGACAAAGGATCAAGTGTATGTGTAATGGATGTCAAGGATGCATTGTACGAGCGCGTCGAATTACCTTGAATCACATCTCCATGTATGGAGAATGGAATCAAACAGGTTTAGAGGTGAGTAGATGTAAATTGATAGTATTCAAATGACTCATGGTGTCCAAATTAATGGAGTTGTAATATATATACTCTAATTGAAGCAGGATGCAGTACCACACCCTAACATGGTGCCCTACACGCGGCGAGAGTACGCAAAGCGTCGACGAGATGATGCTGGAGCTTCGGGATCTATTGTCAGAGATGAGTGGGAAAGGGATGACAATAGCCCTGCACCCCACGAAGTTGTGGAAGAGAAAGTGTTTGATGATATGGTGTGGTATCTTTTTAGGGATGATCCCAAAGGTATGGACGACGATGATATGGAACAAGAGAATCTTTACAAGGCTTCATCGACACCAGTTTTTGAAGGGTGCACATTCTCTATTTTACGTGCTTCACTAACTACTCAATATACAAACAGTTTATGGATGGAGCAATGCAAGTCTTGACGCATTATTGAAGTAAGCATTCTAACTTGCAAATTTGAATTAGTGGTTTAGGGTTTAGGGTTTAGGGTTTAAGGTTTAGGGTTTAGGGTTTAGGATAAATTGATGATATTGGATGCAGGCTATTATCAAACATGCTTCCAAAGGGGAATAGACTACCCACCTCAAGAGACATAGTGAGGCACTATGTGACATCTCTTGGAGGATTGGATTATGATCGCATACATGCATGCATCAATGATTGTATTCTCTTTCGTGGGACGCATAAGGAGGCTCAACATTGTCCCACTTGTGGTGAAGCAAGGTATAGAATAGATGTGAAGAGTTTTGATGTACCTCATAAAGTCTTGCAACACTTTCCTATAATTCCTCGCATCAAACACATGTTCAAGTGCAAATCTATAGCAAAGCTCATATGTCATGGCATTCCTCACATCGATCGGATGATGGCATGTGGAGAATTCCCGCAAACACTTTGGAAGCATATTGAAGATGAGTGGCCCAGCTTTAAAACAGAGCCCAGAAACTTAAGACTTGGCCTAGGTATGGATGGAGTGAATCCATTTGGTTTCAAAAGCACCGCATACAGCGTGTGTCCAGTTGTGTTAGTGAATTACAACCTTCCACCATCAATGGCGATCAAGAAGGGACATCTTATGTTATCTCTTCTAATTCCACGGAAACATAAAGTCAAGCATATGGATGTTTATCTCAAACCGTTGATTGATGAGTTGGAGGAACTATGGAGAGGTGTTGCGGTGGTGGACATTAGTAGGCCTCTCTCCTCTCGACACTTCGACTTAAAATCAGTGTTGATGTGGACAATGCATGACTTCCTAGGATACAGCGATTGTTCTGGTAAGAATTCTAATTACCTCCCTACTCTAATACTATTGACTATATTAATTATAACTATTGACTTTATTATTCTAACTTTTATTTATATTTTAATAGGTTTGAAAACATCGGGTAAACATGCATGTCTTGTTTGTGGCCCTTCGTTAGTACATGAGTATGCTGACGGTTTGTGTAAGACCATATTCGATAATCATCATCGATTTCTCCCGTCAGATCATTCTAAATATGTTGCTAGTAAAAAGAGTAGCATTCCTCCACAAACACTTCGTGCAAAAGATTGGAAGCGTATTTGGGAGTCTACAAATGTTCTTCCTCCAGATGGCATGAACAGGTACAGTAATGTTTTTCAATGTTCTTTTGTGTAGTCTCTAATTGGATTAAAGATCACATAGAGCAATCCCTTGTGTAGGTACTCCATTTTTTTCCAGCTACCATATTGGACCCATCTTAAGATCAACCATCTTCTTGATCCCATGCACATCTTCAAGAATGTGGGATCTGGTATTTGGGAATATGTTATTGGTAAACGAGACAATGTTAGCGTACAGGAGGACTTGCGGGTCCCATGACGTATGCGTCAAGCTTGGCCACGAGAGGAGGGTGGGCACGTTCATCTTCTACCTGCACCATGGATTATATCAAAGAAAGAGGAGAAGCAGGTAAAGTAGGCCATCACCACTTTGCGTACTCCCACTGGATGCATGAGATCATTAAAGGGAGCCTTTACAACCACTAAGAAAAGAGGCATTGAGCAACTATATGGGTTGAAGTCCCACGATTGGCACAAGATGCTCCAAGTAAGTGTTTTTCAAGTCTTGTACGTTGAAATTAAATTTTGTAATGCCATAAACCATACATACATGTGCTCTTATGTGCGCAGTTTATACTACCTACTAGCATCGACCATTGTGCAAACAAGAGTTTGCAAAAATGTATTTATAAGATGGGCGAGCTTGTGAGGTATGTAAAACCCATGTCAGATCACCCTTCATTATACCTTGCAAAATGAACGTGCATGAGGTATAACGTACTATTCATTTATTTTTCAGATATGTTAGTTCCAAAGCAATTGATCCAGCCATGTTGGATGATGCGCGTGTTATGGCAGTGGAGGTGGTTTGTTTGGTAGAGGAGACTTTTCCGCTCACAAGTCAACTACATCTCATTGTGCATTTAGTGGACGAAATTGCTTTATGTGGCACTGTGCATGCACGTTGGATGTTCTTTCTAGAGCGCTTCATGAAGACCTTAAAAGACTTTGTGAGGCAAAGTGCAAGGCCCGAAGGAAGCATGGCCGAGGGTTGGTTGATACAAGAGTCTCTTGTATATATTTCAGAATTTCTTGGTCAGGTGGACAGCTCTTTGTCGCGACTATGGAGCAATGAAGAGGACTTGAGGATGACCTCTATTGTGCCTCAAGGAAAAGGACAGAGTAAAGTAATTGACAGAACATTGATTGATGATCTCAATCTCACTTGCATCCTTAATAGTGATGTGATGAGCAGATGGGTTACAAGATATGAAGATGCAAAGACAAAAAGGCAAGCAGAAAGAGCTCTCTTTCGGAGGCAACATGGCTCTCGTAAGGCATACCCTAAGCATCTAGCAACACTTCCGAATGATATCCATGTTGATTGGTTGCATGAGGAAATGGAGAGAGCAGAGAGCGGCGAGGGTTGCATATCACGGCGGAAGAATGGGAGTATGCACGAGGATGCATGTTAAAGGTACATAGAACTAATGTTTTGCATTAGTTGTAAGTGATTTACGTTTAATATTTATTCATATTGCTTACACAAATATTGCTTCTATTTTGGTCCAGTGCACTATGTTCAATGCTATATGGTGTGAAGGCAAGCATTTTCGAACACAAAGAATTGATGAAAAGAGGAATACACAAGATTGCGGTGTCATTAGTAGCTTTGAGGGAGCCAATGGAAAAATGGATGATTATTGTGGCACAATCCAAGACATATTTAGGCGCGACTTTTGTCGCTTCTTTGTGTATGTTTTGGATGTCAAATGGCAAATGAACGTGGTGGAAAAAGGGTCTAATGCAACGATAAAATGCCATGCAAGTGGTTATGTAACTATTGACTCTACAAAGTTTTAGCAAACAAAGAAAGATAGGCTCGTATTGCCACAACAATGTGAGCAGGTATGCATTTTTTTACTAATGTGTTTCATGTACATATATATCTAAGCTCGCGTACCCCTTGACTTTTGATATACTAATTAATTACTGCAGTATGTGTATTTGAGTAGGTTATCTATCTGCCAATGGTGCATGACATTAAATGGTGGTACGTCATTCCTATTGCACCACGTTCCAAAGTGATGTATAATACATTCACTGATACGGAGCATATGGAGGATGTAGCAAACCGCAATGAAGATGATGTCGAACATGCCAATGAAGATGTTGTGATCGATGTGATCAAGAAATAAGATGATATCGAACATGCCAATGAAGATGTTGTGATCGATGATCAAGAAATAAGAGATGATCATGATAATGAGGATGAGCATGCCATTTCTCATGATCATGAGGATGAACCTACCATTGAGGATGATGGTGATGTTGATGAGGATGATTAGGGCATCGATACCATTATCAATGGACAGAATATCGATAGTGGAATAAATTTAATCGTAGCCTTACAAATTGATCAAATGGATATTGATGTTGATCGTTTAACAAGGATGGATCTTATTGAAGATGAGATCGAACCCTAACCAATCCATCATTGTATCGTTCTAAATTGATGACATTTCTATTGTATATGTTGTCTTTTAATTATCATCTCATGATTTATTTTTGAATATATTACATTGTTGTAAATGCATGTAGTGGGATTGTGTAATGATATATACTGTAATGTACTATAAGATGGTTTAAAGAAAATGGTTTTTAATTTTGTAAAGGAATGCAGTTTTTCTTAATAAAGTTCTCGCGTGTAATAAAGCATGTATAATTGCGCTTATATACACGCGCTGATACACATGTTTTTGAAACCAGTATACACGCGAATTTAGATGCCAATATACACGTGCTGGTAGACGCGTTTCTGAAACCAGTATACACGAGAATTTAGATGCCAATATACACGCGTCCGATACTACTCATATACATGCGCGACCATACACGCGCCCGTAACTTATCGCGTGTATTGAACGCATGTATGGCAGCAGTGTCTTGTAGTGAGACAAGCAATAGCATAAAATTGCCATCTGACAAACTCAAATACCTTTGACTTCATTTGCCTATAGAGACTATTTGAAACTTGCCTTACTAGTCTCATGAAAAGTGTCCTTAGGATGACAAGATTGGTGGCTTTCTGAGATTTTCTTATCTCCCTAAGAGATTTGAGCTGGTAGTGAAGCCTAGACTTGACTTCTTCTTCTGAATTGCAGCTTGATTGCTTGCTGCTTTTTTCCTAGATGGCTTACTTGCTGCCTTGGAAAAAGCAACGTTGAGGCATGTACCAACTCTTCTCATTGTTTGCTTCGTTCTTGCCATGAGAAATAGATTAGAAAATGAATTTCCAATTATCCCACAAACACCTCAAGTCTATCAAAACCCACCTCCGGTGGTCTATGCGGCAGCCCCTCCAGTACCTCCAGCCGCTAACAACACGTATGGGGCTCGGCCTAACCAAAGATTCCCCAATCGTCGTCCTCTCAACAACCCCACCTGACCTTTTATATGCTACCGTTGTGGGGGGGAGCGGCCACATGCAAGATCAATGCACTGTACCAGAGGGCTCACCCCCATGCCTCTATTACACGGAAAGCCGAGACCACTACACTCGGGATTGTCCTAGAACCCCATTGGTTAACATGGTGGAAGTTGTGGTGCCATCTCCCAAGGTTGCCACTCCAATAGTTGCAGTGGTGCCACCTCCCACTACTGGCACTCCAATAGTGGCGGAAGTCACCCGGTGTCCCAACAAGGAGCCCCAAAGACACCAACTCCTCTCCTTGATGGTGCAATCTACCCATCCATTGTGGACCAAGCTTATAAGGAGGCCGTGGAGGAATTCATTCAAACACCACCCATGGAGAAGGAAGCGGCACCTACCTTGGTCATTCCCCCAACCACCACACCTTCATACCCAACCCAAGATTAGTAATTTAAGTTGGGAGGAAAAGTTGGCAGGAGTAAAGGTGGAAATTACTCTTACTCACTTATGTGGTTTGAGCCAGGAAAAATAGGAGAGCAACTGCTAGGCTTGGTCCAGCATTGGATGGATCCGAAGGTAACTAGGGGTGAAGCCACATCTAGTAGTAGTGGGCGACAACCCAAGAGGCAGCAAACAAGTGTATGCCTCAATGTCCCAGGAGTGGCCGATCACCGAAGCCCAAGGGTGACAGTCTTCGTGGGAGGAACTCAAATTACAGGAGCCATTGTGGATGGTGGTTCTGGTGTTAACATCATGCCCGAAGCTACTAGGAAAGTCTTGGGTCTCTGAATTACTGAGCCAGCTCCCTTCGCCATCCGAGTGGCAAAAAACCAAAGAGAAGTGATGCCCGTGGGACTAGTCAGGCAAGTTCGGATCAATTTTGAAGGATTAGTATTATGTGAAATGACTTTTGTGGCGTTAGACCTCCCACCAGCTCGAGGGGCCTACAGCTTACTCATTGGTAAGCCTTGGTTGAGGGCAGCTTAAGTGATCCATGATTGGGGTTGGGACAACTCGTATATCCCTAACCCAGAGGGGACAGTGACCTTGCCCTTGGAAAAGGGCCCCGATGTGAGCGTGCTCGGGGTACTACCCTACATGACATGATTCCCATTCGGGAGGAATGCCCAATGACGAGGAAGAACAGGAGGAATGGCAAGGCTTACCAGTGGATGAGGCTTGGGATCCATTCGGTTCAGAGGGAGAGGTGGCAAAACCTTGGAATTGGTTAAATTCCTATGAGGGGTTCCAGTACAATAGGGTGGACATAATGGAGTTAGACCCAGACCCCATTCAAGGGGTGTTCCATGATCCCGCACCCTCGCCACTCTCACCCCACCGCCCCCTCACTCTCTCTCTCTCTCTCAAAAAAAAACCTTAAAAAATCCCACCCCGTCACCTCCCCTCTCTTGTTTTCTCACCCCCCCAACCCCTCTCTCACTCTCTCTCTCGGCTCCCTCTCACCCAACCCACCTCCCCCGTGCCCAGCCCGCCCCCCCCTCGTGATCGCCAAATTTTGTCTAAGCTATGGATGACTCCGCCGGTCCTTGCTAGGGAACTCGAAGACAACCGCCACAAACACTATGGTTGGGGGAGAAGGGAGCATGGATCCTCTCTCAGGGAAGTATACCCACCAAGGATGAGTCAACCTCACTGGCTAGACATGCAAGACCTAGTCTCTACACTGTCTACCGTGCTCTCTGACCACCACCTAGCACCGCAGTACCCCTACAGGCCTCTCACTCACACCACACACACCACTCACACCTCACTCACCTCACTCACACAAAGAGATAGACAAAACACCAAACAGAGCACAACACAACCGCCACAAACACTATGGTTGGGGGAGAAGGGAGCATGGATCCTCTCTCAGGGAAGTATACCTGCCAAGGATGAGTCAACCTCACTGGCTAGACATGCAAGACCTAGTCTCTACACTATCTACCGTGCTCTCCGACTAACACCACCTAGCACCGCAGTACCCCTACAGGCCTCTCACTCGCACCACACACACCACTCACACCTCACTCACCTCGCTCACACAAAGAGATAGACAAAACACCAAATAGAGCACAACACTACCATCACAATACCAAAAAGGAGTGATACAAACTCTAGGTGATACATGAGAGAGTGTCCTCTTCTGTGAGAGTATGTCCCAGACTGTCTGTATGGTGCCGAGAGAGTGCTCCCCTTAACTCCTCCTTGGGTGTCCTCTTCCTTGGGTGGTGCTCAAGAGGATCTTAAATAGGATCTCTCCCTGCCTTGGGAAAGGGAGAGGGGAAAGGAAGATGGTGCTCAGGATCTCGAAGAGGATCTCTCCGTGCCTTGGGAAAGGGAGAGGGGTGTTGCCTCCATGAGTGCCACATCAGAGTTGGCCATGCACGTATGAGATGTCAAAGGGGACCAGTAGGTCAAAGGGGACCAGTAGGTCAGAGGGGTTGAAGAGCACTGGCGGTGAGGTGGTGAAGGTCGGTGGGGTGAGGAAAGGGGGGGTCGGGCTAAGGCACGGGGAAGGTGGGTCGGGTGAGGATCTCTCCCTACCTTGGGAAAGGGAGAGGGGAAAGGAAGATGGTGCTCTTAGGATCTCGAAGATGATCTCTTTCTGCCTTGGGAAAGGGAGAGGGTTGTTTCCTCCATGAGTGCCATTGGAGTTGGCCATGCACATATGAGATGTCGAAGGGGACCAGCGGGTCAGAGGGGTTGAAGAGCACTGGTGGCGCGGTCGGAGGGCACCGCGGCAGTGATGGCGATTGGAGTCATTGGAGGGCACCGGTGGTCGGAGCCATCAAGGCCACCAGGGGGGTCGGAGTGGTCGGAGCACACTGGCGGTCAGAGTGGTCAGAGTAGTTGGAGGGCACCGACAGTGGGAGTGGTCGGAGCACACCGGCGGTGATGGCGGTCAGAGCGGTCGGAGTAGTTGGAGGGCACCGGCGGTCGGAGTGGTTGGAGCACACCGGCGGTGATGGCGGTAAGTCATTGGAGGCCACCAGCCGGTGACGGCGGGGTCAGAGTCATCGAAGGGCGCCGGCGGTGACGGCGGTCGAGCAGTCGCGGTGGAGTGTGGAGGAATTGGCTTCCCGTCCACAGGTAGGTGATTCACCCCTTCATTCGCCTCTTCGAACTAGTCATAGGGTTCTTTCTTGTTCCCTTACTCTTCCCTCTGTATCTTCCTCTTCTAACCCTATGGCAGCTCCACGGCCAGAGCCATTGGCTACTGTCCTTAACCGCGTGCAAGTTAAGCTACCAACCTTCAAAGGTACCATCACTGAAGATGTGGAAGACCATGTGTAGCGGTTCCTCACTATGTGTGATTCAAGAGGTCTCAACTGAGATGATGCACGCTTGGTCTTGTTCCCAACCACGCTAGAAGAAAGTGTCGACCGGTGGTACAATCAATTTCCCATCAACCACCTCCCGGATTGGGCCACCCTCAGGCTATAGTTCTTGGCTACCTTTCGGCCAGGGAACTACTTCAACCTCATCACTCAAGAGCTCAACCAACTCTCCATGAAGGTGGGGGAGTCAGTGGCCCACCAACTTGTCACAAGAGCTAAAGTTTTGGTCGCCTCGACTACCCCAAGATCTTGGAAACTACATGCTACAACAGTGGGTATTTCGAGCACTCCCTACTCAAATGGCAATGAAGATGAGAGAGACTTTTCCACCAAGGCACCCTACAAGACTTCCAAGACAGAGCTACACAACTGGAGAATGCTCGCCTGATGGCGGAGCGTAGTACCTCTTGGTCCCCACTTATCCCGCCGGCATGTCTTCGGCTCCTCCAATCGTTCCTCTAGCCCCGACGGTAGCTTCTACATCCGCTTCCATGGACGAGCTAGCCAAGCTCAAGAAGGAGCTTGAAGATTTCAAAAGGTCACAACAAGAGGACGCGATCGTGGCAGCGCCTTGGAAGGAGATTGAGCAGCTCTCAAGGTAAAAGATCCCAAGACGAGTCCATGGTTCCCGGTATGTAGCTCGCAAGGCCATCTTCCAAATGATTGTCCCTCCAAGAAATATTGCTCATTTGGCTCAAAGGCGGGCCATGAGGACAAGGAGTGTTACTACCTCAAGGGACTTCGCCTTATGCAACAACAACTTAAGCAAGGTGCCTCCCCGCTTAATCCCTTTGCCGAAGACTACATGGTGACCCCAACCAGTAGTTCTTCAACTTCTTCCCAGGCTCTTAACCACCAACCAAACCCAACACCCTTCTTGAACACTCAATCAGCCCCCCAAGCTTATATTAACCCTGCCCCCACTGGTCCCTCCTACTTAGCTACCCCACATACCCTTCCCTCCCCCATGGCTACTTTTGTACAAACCCCTCCACTGCCCTAGGCCACTTCATATCAGCAGGGAGCTCAAGTAGCCACGGTAGCATACACCAATACCCCTCATTCCGGAGTAACCCTAACATACAACCCCCTGCTTATGCAAATTACATATCAAGGAAGAACTCTCCCAACCTATCAGCAGTACCTCCCACCCGTCCCGGTCCGACAAACACCTCAAGTCTATCAAAACCCACCTCCGGTGGTCTATGCGGCAGCCCCTCCAGTACCTCTAGCCGCTAACAACACTTATGGGGCTCAACCTAACCAAAGGTTCCCCAATCATCGTCCTCCTCCCAACAACCCCACCCGACCTCTTATATGCTACCGTTGTGGGGGAAGCGGCCACATGCAAGCTCAATGCATTGTACCAGAGGGCTCGCCCCCATGCCTCCATTGCCCGAAGAGCCTGCCTGAAGAGCCGAGACCACTACACCCGAGATTGTCCTAGACCCCACACTAGTTCTGTAATTGGACACTAAAGGATACTTTAGTGTCCTATTTCTCACCAAAACTTTGGAATTTTTTGGGGAACCTAGAAACAACATTTCTACACCTTGTTTCAACCATAGGTCGGTTAAAAGTCAAAAAATAAAGGGGATCTTTCATGATGTCAAAACACAAGCTATATTAGAAATTTGACCAAAAAAACTCTAACTTGAAATTTGAAGTTGTTTTGTCAAAAATCCCATAAAATGCCTATAACTTCTTGAATAAATCATGTTTGTAAAAGTCAATTGGTAGAGCTTGGGGTTTCAAAACAACACAATCTCCTTTAGGTCCTAGTTCCTAAGCTACTTGTGAACTATAACAAAAATCTCATAATTACCAAGATGCTGAAAAAGAGGAAAATTTTGGCCTTCTTCCAAAGGTACTTCCATAAAACTAGGGTTATGTTAGTGCCAATTGGCAATCGAAAATGATTATATAGTTCAAAACCAAGTTAATACATATTTTTTGGGGTCCCAAGGACAACTTCTTGGGTAGAGGAATGGATTTAAGGGGAGCTGTAGAGAAGGATGCCAGCAAAAAAGACTCAGCAGTGTCTTCTTAGATAATCCAAATGTACCAATGTTAGCCCTTAAAGTTCTTTCAAGGGTGATGGGATACTCACATATCTAGTTTAATGTACACAAAGTAATGCTCTTGGAGAAGACAACTGCAGTCAGAATTTTTGGATATGGTCCTGGGTTTTGGGCCTCAAGGGCTGGTTATTTATTATGCTATTCATCTTATGCTATTGTAGATAATAAGACAGATGTCAACCTTCTTGGTGGATACAGTAGGAAGAAATTTCTGAGGTATAGAGGAGATATGCCTGAACACAAAAATGTGTAAAAAAACTCAAGAAGTAATTTCTATTCAGAATTTCTTTTAAGCAAGAGCTTGTACATATAACTTATTCTGCCGTATATTTATGTTCAAAACTGGTATTTTTTCTCCTACTGAATTCATGCTATCATTCTTTGAAGTTATCTTCTACAAAACCAGTTGAATAGCTCTTTTAATGCATTGCTCCTTGTCTGTCCTCCTCCATGTCTTGTACTCCTAAAAAATGATGTGCGTACTTTGATAATGTAATTTTTACATGCCTTGAGTACTCCAGGAAGCAAGTGGTCCTTGGTTCTCAACAAAGAATGGCCCCTGAATATAAAGAATATGTTGCATGTGCAAGAATATTGTATATTAGTCATGTTTGTTTCATACAAATAAAATGGCTAAAAGAAATAGCATGCAAAGGTTTTTTTATCTTACCAAATAATATGTGATATCTTTTTCTCCCCAAGTTAGCTTGATTGCCTGAATAAGATTTTTGATTGCTTCTTTGAAATCCTATGCATATGTTACTGTTCTTTTTTGTTTTCTTAGAAGCTTGAGAAATTCATCAAGTCACATCCACACTTCCATTCTCTTTTTTGCTAACTGTGGATTACTTGTTGTTAATTGGCAAAGCTCTTTCCAACATTCCCACATGGCATTTACCTATTTTTGATCATGATTGCTCAAAAATATTCTAGGCTTTGATCCTCCCATTGATACATCTACAAGAACATCACGTCTTACCAGAAAGATTAGGGTCTTTCCTCAAGTGAACTTAACCACCGTGGAAACCCATCTTTGAAATAAATACCTCACATTTATCTATGCATTCATTTGCAATGTTTGAAGGCTTTATTGAATATGCATAGTCTAGGTGAAGACGAAGAAGTTTATCTAGTATTCTTATTTCTGCATGCAAAGTACAAATATAAACATTCTGGAGTTGAATATGGAGGATAGGATCCCAAATCATTTTTGTACTTTTGAATTTTGATAAATCTGTCGTACTCCTTGTGGGTGGCCTTCCAATATCCCTTTGTGTTACACCACTCATTTGTCCCCATACTTGCCATACAATAAACACAAGGATGTTTACTGTTAGCACCGCCACTTATACCAAACATTGACTTTAATGTCTTTAAGTTTGCACTCATATGCCATTCAATTGTAAAACTTCCAACCCCATCAACATTGAAAAATTCACTTGCATTTTGGGATTAAATAATGATAGGAATTTAAGTATGAGAAAAAAACCATTTCAGTGTTTGATGGTTTTCTACCAATACACCTGGGCACAGCCGATTGCACCACATCTCCATTTTTTATTGCACACTATGACCAAGGGTATCTCTTATACCTTGGCTATACTCCAATGCTCTATTCATAAGAGAAATGCTTACCCTCTCCATTTTCAGCCTCTTTTGAATTTGAGCTTCATCCAACTTTAAGACAAATTTCAAATGCCCATTACATTCATTAACACTAATTCCATATAGCTGCACCATAGCAATTTACACTCTTCTTAGATCCATCCATATGTTATTAAAAGCAGTATATTCAAAAATAGACTTTCTTTTCTGTTTCTCAAATGGCATGGAGCCCTCTATATGAAAATAATCTCCAAAGTAGTTCGATATTTCTAGATTCAATTGATTTCGTGCTTTGACAACATTGTATGACGTTGGCAATCCAAAAGCCTTTATTTTCTAGTGTCTTAAATTTTTAAACCATAATCCAAATAAAGCCCGATATCCCCTCCTACTTACACCCACTATGTCACAGGTCTCTACAATTTGTGAAGCATCTACAAGTGAATTGATATCCTTAAGCAACTCTTTAAGAACATTTTTTCTTAATGATGAATTTTCTTGTAGCTTAAGAACTTTAATGATGTCTGTTTTATTCATTGTCTCATTGAGAAGGTGTACTCTATCTTCAGAATCACACATGTTTAGACCAAAAATTTGAGTGACATATTGTCTTGCTAATTTCATCCTTCTTTTTCTTGCCCTAGAAGTCTCAGACAAATTATTTATATGTTTCATTTGCCTTGTCCTTTCTATCAACCCAATGATTTTACAATTTACCACTTAAGTACTCATTTAAATCTTCAAGAGATTTGAGTTTTCTTTCAAGCTCAGTAACATGTGTTTGAGAATTTATCAAAGCAATGTTTAAGTTCAAAATATGGTGCGCTTATTCATTCATAGATTGGCATAACCTTGTACAATATCCTAAAAGACCATTTACACCATCTCCTACAAATCAGATAAGATCATGAACAGAATAAAAAGAAGAACACCTTCGAGTTAAGGGATCTATTGGGTAGAGATTACCATCAACCCATAAGTCAATGTGTTTCCTCCCCTCCATCCGAAGCCAGTTTACTTCATTTGCATCTTTCAAAGACATCTAATTTGCCTTACGCCAGGTTGCATATTCAAGATTGAGCTTAATATTCATATGAAACTTTCTTTCGAAGGGACTACCTGAATTAGACATATCCCAAGCTAAACTTCCAAAATAAGTAAATTAAAGTTGTAAATGATTAGAATAGGTTGTTAACAAAACTTGCAAGTTCTTAAAAGATTGAAAAAAATTGCACCGTTAACTGCTATGAAAGATTGTATTAGGGCTAGGTTATGAGTAGGAAAAGCTTGAAAAATGGCTTGGAGAGAAAAACGTTGGAGGAAAATCCGTAGATGTCAACGAGTGATTCAAAATATTCAAATTACAAGGGAGTTATGGCACGGAAAAGTGACTTTTGAGATATATTCAAAGATATGCTTTAAAGACAAAAAATAGCCATGAATCTAGTCCAAACCGTCATATTCGGAGACATTTGACCTTTAAAACCTTTACTAAATTAACATCTTAATCACTTTCTTATAGGGCCCAAAATTTTTTATTTTTGGTCCTAATGAGTCAATTTAACATTTTGCTTTTCAACCAAAACTAGTGCTTTCCCATGAGCAAACTTTATGTTCCCTGTTATGTTCCCATGCCTTCTTCTACCAATCCACTGTTCGAGCAAGGGTTCATAATGTGAATAGTGCTAGGAGGGCCAAATAGTTACACCATGATTCATTCGAAGAGAGCTAGGAGGTTGAACAACAAGTCCATTATCCACTTATGGGATCTCTGGTATGGCACGTCATTAGGTGGAGAGAGGATCAGCAACTCAAGGTAATATTCTCTTTAGACAGGGATGACAAAGAATTAGTTGGGCATGTACTCGAGGAGGTACACATGTGAGTACTTATATCAATCAGGACTCATGGGTGGAGTGGTGGAGCAACCATTACTCTTTCAAGCACTAAGACTTTGTACTTGAACATGGTTCAGAATGGGGGCTGCACATCTGCAGTTCAAGGTGGTGCAAAGAAATATGTCCACTGAGAGATGCAGATCCAAGACGGAGGTTCCTAAACATGCTTTTTGGAGCTATAAGACGTACTTCTATCAGACACGGCTCATGGGTGAAGGAATAGCAGATGTGTTGGTGGAGCACCCATTACTCCTTCAAGAATTAGGACTTACTTGAACATGGTTCAAAATGGGGATACTTGCGTTTACTTGAATAAGACTTTTGGCCCCAAGAGCTATGGGCCCGCACAGATAGAAAGCAATTGGGAGGTAGATCTTCCTTAGAAGGCTAAAGTCTTTTATGGAGGATTACACTTGGGGCTTCAACTCTGCGGTTCAAGCTAGTGCAAAGAAATATATTATCGGGGAGATGCACCCTTGCCATGATTTTGGAGCTATCCTGCTATATGTGGTATATGAGTAGATGGGCTATGAATCTGTTGGATTGCTGGGCAAAAATGTGGGCCCAGCTAAGGAGAATAACACTCTTTTTGGTTTTGTATGTTTAGATTTTCCTGTTTAGAAGAGATTTGCAATACTAGGAATGCTATAATCTTTGATGGTGATTCTCTGCAAGGAGTGGATCATAACCAGCTCAAGATTCATTGTATTGGCACAGATCAATGGTTGAACTTCAGGTGCTTACTCGTTGTGTGGGAGGATGTAAATAATGATATTGTTCCGTCTTTTTGGTCACTGCTGGAGACTCCTCTTAGATGCTGGATATTATTACTTGCTGAGCATGATCAGTGAATGTCATGCTTTTATGCTGGCAGATTTCTCTTACTGTTATATAAAATCGCTTTTCCAAAAAAAAAAAAAAAGACTTTGAATGTTTATCATAAATACAAAGGCCTCCGAGGCCATGATAAATGGCAGCCTGCAGGTGCTGAACACAGCCCAGGCTCCTGTAAAGAGAGGCATACATGAAATGTTGCAGCTTTCATTAATTAACAAGATCTTTGAACTTTAAAAGTGAGGGAGGATGTAGACAGTAGAAGATGCACTAAAGGCATAAGGAAAGCATAGAATCACCAACCATTGTCAAAGCAAGAAGTAATGTGAAGATGCCTTCATTTCTCCATCGCTACTATAAGCTCACTTGTGTAATCCCCGTCCTTGGAGTCAGTGCAGAGTGGTATCTCATCATTTTGATCAGTAAAATTGTACTTTTCTCCAATTGCTCTTAGTAACTGATACACTTCATACATGGTGGGCCGATCTTTTGGGGTTGAAAGAACACACGCACATGCTACCCTCAAAAACTGGACAAGCTCATCGTCGAACCCTTTGCCTTTTAGAGAGGTGTCAATGGCCTCTTGCACCCGCCCATTGTTTGACAGGTATGAAATCCATTCTGATAAGTTACCCTTGAAGTCACTTTCACCAAGCACTTCCATAGCTTTCTGCCCTGTGACAAGCTCAAGAAGGACAACACCAAAGCTGTAAACATCACCTTTCACAGTGGCAACCAGGGTTCGGACATATTCAGGGGCCACATAACCTACATCACCAAAATCCCCATTCACAAATGTGCTGATATGAGTGTCCACAGGATTCATCAAGCGGGCAAGGCCAAAATCAGTAATCCTTGGTTCATAGTCTTCATCTAGAAGTATGCTGGTAGCACTGATGTTCCGGTGTAAGACCCTTGGG
Source organism: Cibotium barometz (assembly GCF_041138505.1). NCBI lineage: Eukaryota > Viridiplantae > Streptophyta > Polypodiopsida > Cyatheales > Cibotiaceae > Cibotium > Cibotium barometz. Next base: position 19,749,751 of record NC_141082.1, on the reverse strand, counting down.
TTGCAACTGTGATGTAACCATGCTAAGCCACGGGCGGCTCCAATCCCCACCTTAAGCCGGGTTGTCCAGTCTGGCTTGTCCTCTTCCGGCACTTCATGGAGAGCGTTTCTCAAACTCCCATGGACCATATGCTTGTAAACAAGCAACTTTTCTCCACCTACCACACAGTATCCCAGCAAGGGAACAAGGTTCCTGTGTCGCAAATGCCCCAATGTATTCATTTCTGATTTGAATTGCTTATCTGTGTGCGATGACATTTGAAGCCTTTTGATTGCCAGCATAGAACCATCTGACAGGGAGGCCTTGTAGACTGTGCCCGTCCTTCCCATGGCAATTATGTTCTCCTTGCTGAAGTCATTCGTGGCAGCCATTAGATCGGACAATCTCAGCCTCACTAAGAGCTTCTCAAACATGGAAACAGTGACTGATTTAGGTGCTTTGATCCGTCTAGCCCACTTCTGCTCATCCTGGAGATGAGCACTGCTCGTGCTACCGGGCCGCAAGAGCACCCACCACATTATAAATGCACATATCAGAACAAAAACTGCTGCTGCAGCAATTGCACCACCCACGATCCCTGCTAGATTTGACTTGGATGAGGACCCACAAGTATTCAGAGGAGGGCCACAAAGGCCCGGATTGTTTTCAAAATCAGAAGCAGAAAATGCAGACTTGCCTATTGCGCTGCGATTCGTAAAACTGGAGGGGATTTGTCCGGTCAGAGAGTTAGAAGACAAATCTAGATCACTAAGCCTGACAAGAAGACCGATTCCCCATGGTATGAGCCCTGCTAACTGATTTTGCTGCAGATGGAGCACATTCAAGTAAGTACAATTAGCTAGATTATCAGGTATTGAACCTGAGAATTTGTTCTGCGAAAGGTCCAGGCTTGTCAAATAAGGCATTTGGATGCAGATGTTGGCTGCGATCACACCCACAAACTCGTTCTGCGACAAATCGAGCATTTGGAGTGAGGAACAGTTACTCAAGCCAGATGGGAAAGGGCCAGAGAGACCTGCTCCTCCCAATTTCAAACTTAGAACTTTATTTTCTTGGTCATTCCAGCACTGCACACCGGTGAAGGAGCAGATGCTACCAAGCGTAGTGTTCTGAAAGTTCCAATTACTGAGGTAGTTGTTAGGGTCATTCACGGATTTATGGAATGCCTGGAGACATTGAGTATCATCCTCTGCACATACATGTGAGAGAAACCCTAGCAGAGCCATGAAACCTGCAGCTTGCATGAACCTAATTGAATCCATCTGTATTTCAAAGAATGCCCTGTGTGTCTTGTGTGCTACAATAATGCCTCTGATTTTCTCACCAAGGCGTCACACGGCTTACCCTCTGCAGATTGAAACCCTAACTCACTCACACTTCCTGCAAGTTGACTCCGATTCGCACAGAGGCTACTATCATTAGCTCTTTTCAAGCCTACCATACACACCGTCTCCAGGCTGAACCCTGATCTGATTTGACTTTGGCCTAAACCGCATGCCTGCTAGATAAAGAAAGAACCTCTGCGGGCCGAAAGAATGAACCTGCTTGCAGAAACCCTAATCTACAGCAAGATCCTACAGAATATCCTCTTACTGAAACCCTAATCGGGCTTAGCCCGAACAGAATGAAAAGAGGCCCAGTTTAGATGATGATGAAGAAGCACAGAACGAACTACCTGTAATTCTGCTACATGCTCCGACACAACCGATCCGACACAGCACGGAAACCCTAGTCGGCCCGCTGCTCTTTATCTGCAATTTGCGCCATAGCCAGGAGCTTGAGGAGAAAAAGTAGACACGGTGCGTGGAAAAGTAGTGGCACTGATTGGAAAGCGTGCGGAATTCGAGAAGTGTGATACTCTGAATGAAGACAGACAGCCGTCCAGTCAAGCGCCTGGTCAAAGACGCAACCGTCAACTTTAACGGCCGCCGTGATGAATCAAATACCTTGCCAATTTCCAAATATAATATTTATTAGCTTTAAGATTCCCCAAAATAACAATTTCCAAAATATCTTTTGCAAGATGAGACCCCTCATGTTTACATGTAGCCCGGACACATTCTGCCCGCCGGAAACTGATGTCTGTTCCCATCGCTCGAGAACCATCCCACATCTGCGGGGTTTTCTAAACACTTCATCGTACATAAGGGTGGGCGTCGTAAAATCTGAGCCGTAAAACTTCCTCATTTTTAAAAAAGGAATCATGCCTAGCAATTCGTCCCCACACATCCCATAGTTCTTTTAGTTGACATCTAGTTTCAACGGCGCCTAGAGGCCGTCCAAGGCTGTTCAAGCACATAAGAGAATGGAGCTGCTGCTCATATAATCCCATGGCCAATCCCTTCATCATCTTCGGTAGATAGTAAGATGCATCATCATGTCCAATCTCTGCCTTCTCCTTTTAAATAAGAGGCACACACATCAAATGCTTTGGAATTTATTAAGTTGTATCGCTCTCTCCATTTTCCACGAGGAGTGTGCTCCCATGTCCCTTTCATTCACCCCCTCCCCTTCTTCTTTGCCCTGTGTGATAAAAAAGCCATCTCTTTAGATTTAGCACAACAATCTTGCCCATCCATAAGTTTAGTTTATAAAGCAACATGTAACCGGCCTAAAAAATCTAGGTGTTCTTGAAGGGTGCTAAATTTATTTTAAGGTGAATTTTCTCTTCACTCTTCTTATGAATTTGTAAACCAAATGAAAGTTTGTTACACATTGTCAGTTTCAATGTTGTTTAGTAGGGTGGCTACATAGTTTAAAGTGATAGGCTGTTCCATGGATGGCTATCTCTAGTTAGGTAATGGAGGTGAATGGAAGATATTAATTTCTTTTAATTGTTACACAATTATTTATAGAGAAACTTTTGAAATTAAACAACAAAGGGCTCCACCCTTTTGCTTACCTTAGTACAATCCCCTAAAATTTTTATCACTTCTAGTTTTGCCTTAGTACAATCCCCTTAATTTTTGTCACATCCAGTAGCCTCTCACCCCATCAGGGCTTGGTCTGAAATTGCCCTAGACAAACGCCCCTAATGATTTAAGATCTTTGTGTTCTACTTAAAGAGCCAAGTAAACTTGGTCTTGGGCCACACAAGTGTACTTTTATGTTTTATATCATCTTTGTCATCACATTTCCTCCCTAGATTGCTTACATCACCATGATGTGGTGGTGGTGGTGGTGGCAAAGTTTTATTTAATGTTGTCATGGCCAAGTAAACTTTTTCGTGTGAATACTAACGCTAGTATTGATTTTTAAATCCTCCATTCCCACCTTTTGAAATTCAATGACTAAGAGCTTATACTAGTCAAACAAAGAAAAAATTCCACCTATGTAGATAAAGGAAAGATCCACCAGTGATTCCAATGGCAATAATCAAAATCTCTCTCTCTCTCTCTCTCTCTCTCTCTCTCTCTCTCTCTCTCTCTCTCTCTCTCACACACACACACACACACACACACACACACACACACGTGCATACATAAATCCACCCTACATTAGTTTAAGTAATGACCTTCTCTTCTCTATATGCAACAACGAGTCACCATGAGGATAATCTAGAGAATAACAACTCTAAGAAAAAAAAGACACTCGTACGTGTGAACTATAATAGTCACCCATGAGGATAATCTAGAGAACACAAAAGTCAACATAAGGATAATCTAGAGAACAACGAATAAGAAAAAGAGGCACTCATACTTGTGAACTAAAATAATAGTCACACCGACTCTTTAAGTGCTCAAATATGGGAAACTATTCAATACAGTGGCAAAAAATGTAAGATCCACATAATTACCTTGGGGGTAATACTAAAGATATGTAACATAGCACATAAATTCAACATAAGGTGTTTTGAAATGAAAATTCAAAGGTAGATAAGTAGAAATATATCTACATAAGATATTTTATGTAATTTGGAAGGTAGTTTATGAATAAAAATTGGTCATTTTATTGCCCAAGATCAGAGGTAAGGGGTTTTGTAGATTGTCTTTGAATGCACATGATATGTAGGGTTTTTGGATACAAGAAATTATACAACAATAAAGATATGCTAACAAGATTGTAAAGAAACATGTTATTTATATAGTCTACCACCCTAGTGTAGAAAGAGCAAGTGTGATTGTCTCCTTCAAATTTTCTTGCAAAATAATATAATATCTCACCAAATGACATATTATGGTCAAAACACGTCATTTGAATAGGCCACTACACGTATGGAATAAACTAACATGTTGGTGATCAAGTAAACTATTTTTTTGGCACTCTTTTTCATCCAAATTTAAATGCAACAAAATTAGCATAATGTCTCAAAGAGCTTTCTAGTTGGTGTGTTGGGGGGGGACAGGGGGACTTCTTCTGGTGAGATTCAAAATCATCCTTGAAAACATCATAACCTACAATCTCGCTATCCTCATCCTTGTCAAGGTCTGCTCCCAAAAGAAGGTCCTATAGATTATAACACATGTCACAAGTGTGTCAAAAAGCCACCCCTTAGTGCTAAGCTCTAGAAATTGATTATTGGAAACATTGTCGCCGCACTAACTAAGCCAAAGTCTCATACCCTCTCTTTAAAAATCATTAAAGCTAGGGGTGACTCTAAACATACATAGATGAGACAATGTCTCCCTAATCCCTAGCATATTTGAAGTTAAGTCTAGAAGACATTAATTGTGATATGTTGAAGATATAGCCTTGTTCTAGAAAAGGTGACTAAGCATATGTAAAAGATGAGACAATGTGTCCCTAATCCCTTACATATTTTAAGTTGAGTCTACAAGCCACCGAGTGTGATGTTCTTGCCAAGGTTAAATATGAGGTCTTGCTACTCACAGAAGGATGGCACTACCATCAAGTGCCTTTGTAGCACCTCTATTAGATCTGAGATCAACACTATGTCATCTACATAAATGAAAGCAAAATGGGTACCATAACATCACAATATCACCTAGTGTGGAACCTAGCCCACCAAGCCTATCAATGAAGTCAATGAATGCATTTATATAAAGGCCAAAGAGGGGGGGTGTACTTTTAGGAAGACCTTCATACAACGTGCGTTCAAAGGATATTTAAAAATACCCTTTTGTGAATTTTAACTTAATAAAATGACCCCTTTTTCTTAGAAACTTACGGTTTTTTTTTTCAAAATTCCTTTTGAAACCCCCTTATGTAAGTAGATTTCTATAATTTTTCTCAAAATTTTGGTTAAAAAAACCCCTCCTCCTCATAATCGCACATAGTATACTTACATATTTTTAAGTGAACCCCTTGAGCATCCCTACTTGACCCATATGGTTCTAGTGATCACATCTAGCATGCCGCCAACTGGCCCAAACTCTCCCTATCACTAAGTATATAATGACATGACTATTACGTCCTTTATTTTTTGTAAGTGCGGTGGCACAACAATAATGTATTTTCTCACACTCAATGAATAAAAGTTAATGGGTATTTCAGCACCAAAGTATAAATCTATGAGCTGGAACCACCTTGTAAATAGCAGTTTTGGACCCTCTAGAGACACATAGTCTTGGGTGGCCACATGTATATAATACATTTTTTATCAATGAGAAAGGACACAATCTCGTCATACAAACTTGAAGGTACTCTACCTTGTTCTCTTGTCTGTGATGCTCTTTTTGTGTACTAAATGTGGCAATGTGCATCATGGAGAGAGGGATTTCTTGCATGCTAATAAGTGCTTCCTCTACTCTTGTATAGTGAGTGTGTGAGGTAAGTGATGTTGCAAGAGAGGTAGTGCCCATATAGACTATCCTCCAAGAATTTCTCCCTACCCAATGGTGTAACAACGGAGTGGTAATGCAAGCAGGAGTAGCTTGCCAATTGAAGGTTGAGCAATCATCTTTGAGGTAAGTTCCCCAATGACCCTTGCATAGATAATGCAAAACATATTTGGCACCATTGCCAAGGAATAATAGTGTTGTATTACATTGTAACTTGGTTTGGCAAAGCAACCATGGCTTGACATTAAGAAACTTATAGCAGTTGGTGAAGTTGTTTTGGTTGATGCATGTGTTTATTATGGTGTTTTTTATGTTAAGGAAGTTTGTTTGGTTGATTCATGTGTTTATTATTGCGTTTTTTTATGTTGTAATCCACAGAAAGGAGAATACCGTACTAATACAAGGTATGGACATTACGAGTTTACTATAATGCCCTTTGGTCATACAAATGCCCCTGCAACCTTCATCGTATGATGTAGGAAATCTTCAAAGAACAGACAATTTTATCCTAGTATTTTTTAAATGATATCTTTGTCTACTCGAAGAATGTTGCCAATAATGAAAAACATGTCCAGAAAGTCTTGGAAATACTAAGGAAGCATTGTTAAGTACAATAGAGTATTGTGGAAAGCTTGATGCTTGTCAATTTTGTGTAATTCGTGTTTATGTGTGTTTAGAAAAAGTCAAAAACTAAAATTAGTCTTAGTTTCTTAATCTTTTTCTTGCATTATTATATACATTTGATAGGTTTTAGAATTTAGAGTGAGAATAGGGTTGTTTTATGATCATTAGAATAGGGGAGAAACCCTAATTTTTGCGTCAAAGTTCCAAATTTGCTTTGATTGTAGAAATCACTTCTATGAATGTAGAAATCATTTCCATAAAATTTTTAATTAATTGTACAACAATTAATTGAAGTTCTAAGATCATAGTAATTAAGTACTCGATGGTAGAAGTTACACTTCTATGACTATATGATAAGCAAGGACTTCTATAACTGCATAAGAAGTAACACTACTACAACTTTAGAAATCCTAAGATCTTTATAAAGGTTAAAAGTTATCATAAGTGTAACGTGGAACCTATTGTTGAAAAATCATTACTCTAAATGTAGAAGTCAAACTAACTACGATTATAGTAATTTGATTCCTATGAGTGTAAAGCCACATTATTTACGAGCACTTCTATAGTCGTAGTAGTCATTGCTGTGATTCTTAAAAGTCTTCAAGCTTCTACATTTGTAGAAATTTTCTACAGTTTGTAGTAGTTACTTCTATAATTCGTAAAAGTCTTCAAACTTCTACAATTGTAGAAATCTATTGTTTTGAAAGAAATAAAAAGTGACCATGGAACAAAAAATTGACCAAGTGTAGTATTCCCTTGCGTGTTTCGCCCAATTCACAAACCTTCACTCGAGGTGGTATGATCCATTATATGAAGAAAGTGCAATAAATGACATTCCATACTAATCCAATAGAGACTCTATTTTATTTGTAGATAATCAGAGAATTACTTAGACCCTTCATTGTCGAGAGTCTAGCACTAGTGAGGATGTGTTTATGTTGAGACAAGAGGAGAATGTTGATCTAGGGGTGGGCTCGGAGATCAACTTGACATGACCCAAGCAACAAGAGCTAGTTATTCCTACGATAGTTTATACATGTACACATTGCGTTGATTTGATTAGAATAATATAGGGGTTAAATTTAGATCAAATAGGCACTAATGCACTCGATTTGATAACATCTATTTATTGGGTGGAACTAATTGAGGGGACGCAAGGACTATTGTTACAACCATGGTGACCATGATAAATGGGAATTCGATTGAGTCTTGTGCTACTAAACAGCTAAGTATCTTTACACCCAATCCCAACCATGATTAGGGATGCCACATCTAATATTTCTACTGATACATGACCACAATTAAGGATTAACATTGGGGGGGAGGGGGGGAGGAACTTCTAGTCAAATAGGGCTACCTTCTGAAACTGATATAGAAGGAAGGAGATAAAGGAGTGGAGCTAGCCACCACTAGCACAACTTGGCTTAGAGTCTCTAGAGATATGAGCTTGGATGTTGGCAAGTTTCCCATGACGTTGTTGAGGAATGTGGTGCCATTAAGCACTGCACAAGGAAGAGGTAGGGAGTGAGAATGAGTAGCCAAGCAAGATCAAAGTCTAGCATGAAGCCACATGAGCAAAGTGAATTATTCCACATTGATGTGCAAACCAAAAGGTGTACCTCCTCACATAAAAGGGGACCATTTTCAAGCAATGAACATATCACTTGAACTTATCTCAAGTTTCTCTATGTTCCCAAAGTGAATTGTCCCACATTGATGTGCAAACCAAAAGGTGTACCTCCTCATATAAAAGGGGACCATGAACATATCACTTGCACTTATCTCAAGTTTCTCTATGTGTTAATCTATTTTGGAGTCTTTGACTTGAGTGCAATTTAATTAGCACACACTCATCATCATTATTTCACTTAGGTATCATCTACCTTAGATTAGTCATGTGAATTTTGTTATCATCAGAGTAGGATTAGCAACTCATTAGGAAGTTGATTGTCATTAGGAGAGCTCGATCCTTATTTCTCAACATGGTATTAGAGGTTAGGTCTAGTTCTCCTATCGTAGTTGTTAAGTATTAGCAAGTGATTAAGGTTTTCTTAGTCTTGTCGATTAAGGCTTTTTTTTCCTCCTTAGCATCTGCAATTAAGAGCCATGATTGAATACTCAAGTAGGAGCCCGTGCTAGACACACACTAGCAAGCTATCAAGGAAGCAACATTGTAGATCTAAGTACACATTGTGGAGAGCACAGATCTGAGCACTTAAGAATGAAAGAAGCAACTCAGGGCAAGAGCGGGTCACTATTGCAGAAGGAGAAGGAGGCGGCGAATAAATCGACAAAACAAATCAAGCACATCTCAAAGGCAAGTTTTCACAGCTACAAATCCAAGTACTCAAGAAGCACGAGGGACTGCAGCACGAAAGTCTGTATCACAAACGTCAACCTTCCAAAGGAAAAAGCAGCAACATGACTGGGCAAAATCATGCATGAAAGCCTGAACAACGTGCACATATTACAGAGGAAGGCATAGGTGTCTCAAACAGCAAAAGAAGCAGTTGTCTCGCGGCGACTCCCAACTGAGAGTGCAGAGTGGGACACACACACACACACACACACACACACACACACACACACACAGAGAGAGAGAGAGAGAGAGGCCGCCGTTTGGTGGCCATTGTAGCAAAGCAGCTGCATCAGGCGCAAAAGTGTGAAAGGCCAACTCCTGCACAAATTGAAGGTCGCCACCCGCCAGCAAGAAAACGGCGCAGTTATCCACAGCAGCGAAGCACTCGACACCACAATATATGTATATATATATATAAATATATATATATATATATGTATATATATATAAATATGTATATATATGTATATGTATAAATATGTATATATATATATATGTATATATACATATATATATATACATATACATATATAAACATATATATATATATATATATGTATATATACATATATATATATACATATACATATATAAACATATATATATATATATATATATATATATGTACATATATATAAACCTAAGGTATTAAACCTTATCCCTTTTTAAGGATTGTTCTCATGGACGTAAGAGGTGTTTCATTTATCAGCCTCTTGTGCGCACATTCATATGCTCCTTTAAACAATACTTATTAACGTCTCGTATGATAAGTCATGGATGCATAAGATCTCTTCGTACACATTATGCACTTTCGCATCATCATCAACTTGGGCATCACCGAATTCCGCCAAATTTTTTTATGTCTAACCATGAGTTGCACACACTCATCAATCATGAGTTCACTTAGGTATCATCCACCTCAGATTAGTAATGTTAATTGTGTTATCATTAGAGTAGGATTAGTACCTCGTTAGGAAGTTGATTGTCATTAGGAGAGATCAATCCCTAAGTGAACTCATCATCATGAGTTCACTTAGGTATCATCCACCTTAGATTAGTCATGTTAATTGTGTTGTCCTTAGAGTAAGATTAGCATCTCATTAGGAAGTTGATTGTCATTAGGAGAGATCAATCCCTATTTCTCATCAACAGACATGTTAAGGTAAGCATTATCCATTGGATTTGGAGAGGGGTAGTGTAGCTTGTAATATCATTGGGAGAAATTCAAAGAGTACCTCAAGTACCACCATTAGATCCTAATTTAACAGGCCATGGATTTCCAAGCGTGTCTAACTTACACTTAATGACATACCATACTCTCTCCAGCCAACTTAGGCTCCTCCACCATCTACTTGCACAAATGATATATTGAGGATGGAACAAGCAATGGGAAGGGGTTTGACCATGAAAGTGACAAGAGTAGATGCCTACATAGCTAAACCCACTCATATACCAAATTTAAAAATTTTAGAGATTAAATTTTACACTTGGAAAAATTTGAACATCCATAAATGTGACAAGACTAGATGCTGGCATAGCTAAACCCACTCATACCAAATTTAACAAATTTGGAGATTAAATTCAACAATTGGGAACATTTGAACATATATGCAAAAATTTTGGGCATGTTGATAATATAACCAAGGTGAAAGTATTAGGGTTGATTCGGATGGAAAAGCAAGCCAATGGTTTTGGTCTCTCAACCTAATAAAGAAGATTTTAATTATCCAACTCTTTGAATTGATTTTATTATTTGGTTTTGTGCTAGTCATCGGTGCAAAATCGAGTAAGCTACATAGCTATACACAATAGAGTGACAAGATAGTAAGTTAATATGTGACTTTAATATGCATAAAGTCTAGATGTGAACCACAAGAAAAGCTCAATGTTGAATAGATGGTGAGATGATTTCATTCCTTTAATGAGTATTATAGATAAAAGAAATAAGATTTGATGACAACATGATGGGAAGGAAAGCCAAGAAAGTAACCTCAAGTACTCCATCAATTATATCAAATGCACCATCAACCTCAGAGATTAACAACCCCAAGAAAGAGGGGACACCAATACAAGATATAACAGTAGAGGAGTTGAGTAACTTTACATGTCACATAATCATATGCCTTTGCCTATGTTTCAACAAATAATTATGTAACCAATGGATAGAGGTTGGAATATGAATAACGTGACAAAGAGAGGACCATCGTAATGCTACCAACGATGACACAAGGTAGCAGAATCTCCTCAAAAGTCATTAGGGAAAGTATGAGCTCATTTTGGGGCTCTCAAGGAGTTTCATGCTCTTTCTCTCTTTGAAAAATGGGGCCACGGTGAAATTTGAGCACATCATTCCCAAATTTTTTGAAGTTGGTAAATTTAGAATGTACGCCTTAAGATCTTTCTAATGGTATATATCATGATGGGGTTCTAACATAGGATAGTGAAGGTCCCCAAAAAGTGATTTCAAGAGTGATGATGTGGCATGGAACGTTACATTTTGGCATCTTAAATCTTGTTTGTGGTGTATCTTGAGCATTACTACTTGAAAGTTGTCGGAGATTGTATATTTGAAATGTACTCATAAGCTTCTCAATGATGTGTCACATAGAGGGGTTCTAACATAAGATTGATAGGGATCACAATGGCCCATTTTTTAGACAGAGAAAGAGCATGAAACTCCTTAGAGAGCCCCGAAATAAGATCATAATTTTCCCAATGTAATGGCGGTTGCAACACCAAACCCTATCAATACACCTTTATGTAATGGGTGTGGAGGTGATCATTTGCTCTCCATATGAGGATTAGGAATACCTAAGCCTAATAATGGCACAATATCCAATGCTTTGAAATTCTTTTAGTATCCTAAGAGGTAGAATTACATCTATACCTCTTAATGCAGCCACACACGCTTGCACAACAAGCAAAGAATTATTGCTAAGGGATTGAACAGAGCTAGCACTCCTAATAAGGAAGTGATTAACTAAACTCAATATATTGTGGAAAATGCAAGAAGTGAAGACAAGGTTGTTGAGATATCGAGCTTAACTAGTATGGATATGTATGATACACCAAGATGATAGCACCGCACTTATTCCATTGGCATGATTGGTGATATTATGGTTGATATGCCACCAATGATTATGATAGCCACTTTGGTTTACTAGAGTTATAGCATAGTTATAGCACCAGCTCATATAGTCAGTTTTACACTATGGACATTCTATGTTTTGGTGAGGTTATGGTTGATATGCCTCCAATAGTTATGATAACCACTTTGGTTTACTAGAGTTATGGCATAGTTATAACACCAGCTCATATAGTTGGTTTCACACTATGGACCTTCTATGCTATAGAGATAGAGTACTTTCCCTTATATGTTATGGTTGTGAATTGTAAAGAAGTGAAGAAGAAAGTATAAAATTCAACCATCCATCTTTCTCTTGTGTGCTTATCTACTCTTATGTGGGTGTGTGAAGAAGAGGATCAAGCTCACTCGCTCTTCTCATGGTATCATAGCACCGGTTTACAAAAGAGCTCAAGAGGTAAACAAGAGGGAAGAAAAGAAAGCTATGTACAAAAGGGTCATTCCATCTCTTTCCCTTTTATTCATAAGCAAATCTCAGTAGTAGCTGTTGCTGTTGGTCAAGTACAATGATAGAAGGCACAATAGGAGGGAGAACATGGTTGAATTTTTATTTCTCCATAATGGTTCTCTAGCATTCTTATGATTGTGTTGGGCTTTTAGACCTAATCATACCTAGAATTCCCCCTAGAGGTTGATGGCAAATGTAATTAGAGGTTCTCTATCTCTAGGGAACCTCTAATTACATTTTCCATCAACCTCTAGGGGGGAAATCCAAGTATGATTAAGTCCAAAAACCCAAAGGTTGATGGCAAATGTAATTGGAGGTTCTCTAGCTCTAAGGAACCTCTAATTACATTTGCCATTAACCTCCTAGGGGGAAGTCTAGGTATGGTTAGGTCCAAACACCCAAGATCTATCTAGTGTATTAGGATGTCAAAAGATATTGTGTTATTGTGGGTGGATTCCATTGTTTAGATTGGGTGCTTGTGTCTCTGTTGCCTTTTCCTTTCGTTTGGAGCAAGTATTTAAAGTTGTTACTTATTTTACTCCAATATTTGATTTTAGATTAGTGGTGTTGTTTTTTCAAGAATGTTCTTGTGGCTATTTTCTCCATATCTTTTGAGGTTATTATGGCTTCTTGCTAGCACCCTTCTTCTCCTCTATGTTGGCTTTAGGTCTCCCTTCCTTGGTTGTACTTTTATAGGGGACTCTAATACTAAGTATCTAGATTTATGTGTGACACCTTCATAGGGTAATCTAACACGCTTCTTTTCTACACTTGCAATCCAAATTTGTGTGTCACACCTTCATAGTAGCCTTGAACTTCTAGAAAATTCTAGAATTCCATTACTAACACACATCAAGCAGGAAAGCAATAAGCTACAAGAGTGAGGGTAGCATCTAGGGAAATTCTATGACTGAATATGCTAATATTGACTGAATATGCTAATATATGCTACTATAAGTCATAACATATCCAATATATATCAATATGTCTTACAAGCTAGCAAGATGACTCAATATGCTAATATGCTACTATATGTCACAACAAATCCAATATATCTCAATATGATTTACAAGTGAGCAAGTGGGCTCTTTATATAGGATATTTCTCACCTTCTTCTCAAGAATTACATTAAGAGATAGAAGAAGCATTCAACTTTGGATTGCCTATAGCCTGGATGTCACTATCACATCTTCTTCTTCTTAGTTACTTTTGACAGGTGTCTACTTGAATTATTTAATCCAAGATTTGTTGACTTGGAAGATAGGCTCAACCCCACCTTGAGCCCACACAAAGTCCCCTCAAGTACACATGTCAAAAGTCTCCTTAGTCTACATAGAACTTCTAGAAGGATTATTCTTTCTTATGCATACTTCCACACTCTTGCACATGCTCTCCACATGCCTGCACAAGCTTGGCATGTGTTGTGCTTCTTGTTTTACTAGAATTAAAATTCCATGCAGACATAAGGCCCACTCCTATTTTATGGATTGTCACCAATTCTATATATATTTAGCACTATAATCGATACCAATGTATTTATAAATCATACACATGGTATCTACAATGAACGCTCCACTCATTCTCACACCTAATACATACTATCACATAGGAAACCTTGGGATCCTTCATGTAAAACAAGCTATTTGGAGCTAAATCATCATGAAGCCATTGAAAACGAGCTGTCAAGATGCCGCCAAGCTGCCAACTTCTCATATAAGCTTCCCAAAGTTACCATCAAAACCTCATGATGAGAAAGTACTCATATAAGATTATCTTCTTGTACAAGCCCCTTCTTGCTAAGCATTATTGGCATATCAGATTCTAGGTCCCACATGGATAATCACCACACATATATAATATACATTACAATATAGAAGCCTCAATCAAATGAAAGTTTTTGAATTACAGCTCCCTCCAACCAAAATGTAACTCTGTCCTCAAAGTTTGAGTGCATCCCATCAAGATCCTTGTACATAAATTAAAGTCAACTTATCTTGATTCGCCCAATGTGATTATATCCTATCAAGATCCTCCAATTTGTAGGTGTCATTATCATAGTGTACCTCCTTCACACACGGCATGGGCCAAACCATCGTGGTAAAAACTTCTTACCAACTTGCTTTTCATGATGGTATCAAACTCCTCCATAATGTCACATTTCTCAAAAAAACCTTTCTCAAAAAACTCCTCCATAATGTTACCTTTCTAAAAAAACCTTGTCTTCAATTTTTCATCAAATGCCTTCTTCTACCGAATTTGCACCTTCAAAGTAGTATTCACAACTACATGATGGCATTCATAAACATAAGGCAAATCTAGAATACAATGCTCCTCCTGACCCACTAGACTACTCTATGTAAACACAAGTTATTAGCCAGCCAAGTATTAGGCTGTTATGCTACTAAAAAGGTAATTTATGTGTTATCTACTCACATTTAAGTTCACTTATTCGCATTCTAAGGTAGTCCAAATATCACCTCCAAACATATTGCATAAACACTTACTTTTTTAATTCTAATCCTTGTATTTGTTTAAGATTACTAGGGGGAGTTAACTCACTAATTTTTCTAATCTTTTCTTCATCCATAGATTTCCCTTCCTTGGAGACTACATGTCCTAACAATGTACCACTTTCCACATGAAAGACACATTTCTCTGGGTTCAAGGATATCCCAACCTCATTACTTCAATTGAATACTTGTTCCTGCTTATTATCAATCATATCCACAAGAGTGCCAAAGATACAAAAATCATCTAGAAAAACCTCCATCCAATGCCTAAGAAAATCTTGATAAGCTCTGCAATCATGACACAAAAAGTAGTCAAGGCATTGCATAACCCAACGGCATAACTTTATAGGTAAAGGTTCCCCAATCCGTAGTAAAGGTCATTTTTGGTTGGTCCTCAGGATGGATTAACACTTGGTTATATCCACTAAAACCATCTGTAAAGGAATATAGCTCATGACCAACTACTTTATCTAGGAATTGGTCAGTGATGAATGGCAAAGGAATATGATCCTTCTTTGTCTTATTGTTCAATTGCCGATAATCCACACAAATACGGATCTTTTTGTTTTTCTTAGAGACTATCACAATAGGTGAAACCCATTCACTATAAGCTATAGGATAGATAAGCCCCACATCTAAGAGCTTAGTGATTTCAGCTTTAAGAGTCTCTGCATACACTGGGTTTGTTTGTTTTTGTCACTGGCAAACATGTCTTGTGTCAGGCTCCAAGTCAATATAATGTTGACAAAGCTCAAGCTTAACTCCTTTTAAGTCTTTATAAAACCATGCAAAAACACTCGAATGTTTATTTAAAACATCTTGGAAACCCTTTAAATAAAATCTTTCTAGCTTATAACCTATTAATAAGGATTTCCCTTTAGCGATTTCTAATATTGGCAACTCTATTGTATTAACATGTACATAAGTAGATCAATATCCCTCACTCTCAATAGATACTCAAGGAATCTCTCGAGATATATTCATTGAGAATTCTTCTAGAAGTTTGTGTTGACTTGACTTAGCTGTTTCTTTATCTTTATCTTTCATTACGATAGTCATTGGCATATATGGCATAATCTCACAACATTCATAAAAGTCCTCTTCCTGCATCTCCATTAATGCAACCATAAACCAACTAAGTTCAATTTCTCTCCTTTTACTATCGCTTCCCTTATGTCTATGCAAGACATCACAACTCCTCTTCTTACATTCGGACTCGTGATTTCAAATCCCTAGCTACTCATTTACATCTAGTTTTTCATCTCTTATGCCCTACTTCAATAGGTTTAGCTTCCAAATGTTCTTCTTCCCATCTTTGGAAAATCACTTCATCCTTCAAATTCTGAACATAACTCATTAAGGGCTATTGCCTTCTTTAAAGCCTATATAGCCACTTGTTTCTCTTCCTCGAACTGCCGAATAAGAGCATATTCCTTCTTCTAAAGTTGGCATATAAGTAGCTCTCATTCTTATATAATTAGAATTTTCTCTTCTAAGGTAGCATTGAATAAGACAATTTCTTCTTTATGATACACATTTGACATCTTTCGTAATTCCCTACTCTAGCGCAACTCTCATAAAACCAAAATTGTCAAATAGACTCCTAATATCTCTCACACACTATCACTTGTATTCTTCTTTTGTCTCGCACTCTCTAACCCTCTCTCAATCTCAATTTCTAAATTCTCCCAAACCCTCTCACTATCTTCCACTATATTGTCTATCTCGTCCATTCTTCAAATGTAGATGACCAATCAATGACATCACTGTTCGAGTCATTCCCTAAGAAATAATGCACTTCGTATTCTCCTAGCCCTTTTTTTTTGCATAGTTTTGTTGGTGCACGGTATTAACTACCATGTTAGCTCTCGAAGGAGATACACTACGATTTAGGGTTTTATCAGCCCACGAATAAGGTTGTTCATCCTCGGAGAGCTAATCCTCACTTGCACTTGTTACCTCTCCCTTAGCGAGATCTCCTCCATAATCTGTAGTATCCTCCTTAATAACTTACTTAAGCCACTCCTTAGGCACTACTCTTATTTTAACTTGGTCATCCTGAGGACCAATCATGATCAAACCTTTGTACCAAATTTGGTCACAATGGGCTTGTGAACCCATGGTCATCCCAATAAAATGTGGTATGACATGACATGAGAAGTAGGATGTACCACTAAGAAACTAATTCTAAACTCAAGTCCTACAATAGTGGTATTCAAGGCTCATAACATCTCTAGGGCTTCAACTCTTCGTTGATCCACTAATTGCAGAACTAAATTAGGTGGCTCTAAGTTATTTAATCCTAACTCCTCCATAGTTCTCTCTGTTGGTTAAATTGATAGCTTCCCCTCCGTCTAACTATACTCCAGGAATTGACATATTACCTATGTTAACATCTATCTCACAAGAGCTCCTAGATCTAAGAAAAGATCCACTATTTGTACATCTTTTGCTTTCCTAGACTTAGGGTTTAATCTATTAACTGCCACTCTAACTCTACGCACTCTTCTTCTTACCAATTTTTGGTAGAGTTGTCTCCTACAACTAGGAGAAACTTTGAGTAGTTGCCTTAAGTATATGGACAAGGAGATCTTCTCTAATTTTGTCCATAAATCAAACACTATTATGTGTGGATGCACTAACTTCCCTCTCAATCATCCTTTCTATGTGAACTAGTCATTTAGGAAAGGGTTTTGGAAGGGGGTCGGTAAGATAGGATGATTTGAAGATTATCCTTGGGATTTAGACTCTGCTGGTTCACTGTTATGTCTTACATTTTCCCCCACATTTACTTTCTTAGACTCAACAGGTGTCACTCTGTGATTGAGGAGCAAAAATGGGCCCCTTCAAAGCACAATGTATAGATAGAAGGAGTGTGTATATGATAGCATAATGTGAATCCAAGGTGGCAAAAGACGTGTGGTAGCCAGGTAAAAACACAGGTGCAGGAATGGAAATAGAAAGAGGATGGCGACCACAAGGAAGAAGGGTGGAGTAATCTTCTAGAAGAGAACGAAGGTGATGACATGGGTTGAAGAGGCACAAGGGTGACCATTTTTTAGGACTCTCCAAGCAGTAGTGGTTCGTTTTCCCACAAGAGAGAGGAGAGCACTGACTATAGTGGAGTGGACTCCTGCAGTTTTTGAGGACTCTCCAAGCAGTAGTGGTTCATGTTACCACAAGAGAGAGGAGAGCATTGCAGTGGAGTGGAATCCTGTAGGACGATTGCAGAGAAAAGGAGTAGAACAACGTGAGAATTTTGATTGGGATCAGAGCAGACAAAGAGTAATAGTTCAGAGGACCTGCTAGGATGTGAGATCCCTAGGGTCTCTATATTTCTCCTCTGTTAGAGACTTGGTCTGGATTAGAGCTACTCAACTATGGTTGTTGGTCAGTTGGAAACCAGTTTGTAATGGATGAAGATGGTGTTGTGGAAAGTTGTCACCATAGTCTATTAGTGGAGGACGCCTGAGAGTTTTCTGTGTTTTCTTCTTTTTTCTTGAAGCCATAAGTCTCACGGTTATTGAGACTGTTTTTTTTGTTTCAATGAAGACAAAGTGTGTGGATCTTAAGTTATGTGTGATTTGAAGAGTTTTTGAGCCATGGTGCTAAATTTGGGTTGTTTGAGTGAGATTATGAAGGTTGAACTCTTGTGTGTGCCAGCCTAATGACTAGAGAACTGATTCTGAGTCAGAATCAGTTGAGGAGGTACAGAGTTAGTTTAGAGTTAGATGGATGTCATAATGGTCAGCTGAGACTGTAGGGATCTTGGTTTAGCTTTACTGAGTTGAAAGGAAGAGTTATTGACATTGGCCTGATAGTCATCTGTCAGTGGTTAGTAGTCAGAAAGAATAGTTGTCTGGAAGTGTTTATGGTAGTTGTGAGTCAACTACTTCAACTGAGGGTGTGTTGGGTTAGAACCTAGTGAGTTATGAGGTGTGTGAGGGTTTGGTGGTGTCAGAGGACACAAGAGGAAAAATTTTGAGTCAGCTAATTCCAAGTTGGAAACCACTCGGGAGTCAGCTCAAACATTTTGATGTGATCTTGGACCATCCAAGGTTTAGAGGAGTTGAAGAAGAGGATCCAGCCAGATTTTTGAGGCAAGTGTAGGTGTTTTGTTTGGAGGAATAGGGATTGTGAAGCAGAATGGTTGAAGACTTTTCCTTTGTTTCTAGAGGACCATGCATGTAGATGGTTTGAAGATTTGCAGGATGATGTAAGAGACAGTTGGATATTGTTGGAAGAAGGATTTCTTCAGAGGTTTGCAAGAATATTGACTCCAAATGAAGCTTGGAGGAAGGTAGTTGTGTGTATGCATGATGATAAATGTGTAGCTGATTTTTGGCAAAGGTTTGAAAAGGCATGGCATACATGGGAGAGAGTAATTGTGCATGCTAAAGAGGTGCCTTTACTTGAGTTGTGTGGTGGCTATATGAAGATGCTTAATATGCAAACCATGATCAGTCCGATGAGCCCTATCTTGAGGGAGAAGCTAGACTATAAGGAGACCTCAAGAGCTTCAAGGAAGCTCTTGAGGTGGCTTGTAGAAGGAGAGGAGGCTAAGATTTCATGCAAGTTTGAGTCAAAGGACTTATAAGTATAGGATAAGGTTGGGATGTCAAACCCGAGGGTGGAACATGTTGAGTCTCATGTTTTTGTGAGTCTGGATGCAGTGCCATGTGATTTGAAGTTTGATGAAGAAGTTGATTCTTGCACAGAGTTTTAGTGTGAAGAGAGTGAAGGCTCAGTTGTTGGGAGTGAAGGTGACCAGTTGTTGCTAGCTGATGTGGGAGAATGTGTTGATATGAAGTCAGCTCAGGAGAGTTTGGATGGCGATGAATATGTTGTGCAAGGTGTGGAGGGATTTGAAGAGATGCCTAAGGCTGTGAAAAGCTAGAGATATGGGAAAGCAACAGTGAGGAGACATAAGTGATTGAAGTTGAGAATGATGTAAGTGTGAACATGACTGGCTGGTATTGTCTAGATTTTCCTTGTTTGTGTGATGCAGATGATTTGCCTTTGTTGGATATTTTGGGAGATGATTTCCTTGAAGAGAAGAGGATGGAAGATGTTTTCCCCAAGTTTGTTGACCATGAGGATGTGTGTGGCACAATAATTGACTCATATGGGCCATATGTTGTGTATAAGGATAATGTTGGGGATGTTATGGGTGTGTCTCATGGTGGGTTAACAAGTGTTGTTATAGCAGTAAGATTGAAGAATTTGTCTTTGTTTTGATAGTGGTAAAGATTGCAATGGTGTCGGAGGAGTGAATAAGTTTATGAGGGTGTGCAGATACAAAAAGAACAGGTGATGGGCTATGATGGAGAGAAGGGTTTGGGTGATTTTTATCATAGATGTGTGCCTCAATTTGGGCAGATAATTCCATTTGACCCTAGGAGATGGGCTACAACAAAGTTTCTCTATGCATGGATGGTGGTTGTTTTAATAGTGACTTTGTGGTATGTGATCTTGGAAAGATGCAGAGGTAAGTCAGCAGGAAGATAAGTTGCAAGAAATAAAGTATGAAAACATGAATGTTTTCATCCAAGGGGGTTGGCTATATGTGAGGAGAAAAATAAGCCCCTCCAAAGCACAATGTATAGATAGAATGAGTGTGTATATGATAGCGTAGTGTGAATACAAGGTGGCAAAAGATGCGTGGCAACCAAGTAAAAATGCAGGTGCAGGAATGGAAATAGAAAGAGGATAGCGACCACAAGGAAGAAAGAGGATGGTGACCACAAGGAAGAAAGAGGATAGCAGTGGGCGACGTAATCTTGTGAAAGAGAATGAAGGTGGCGATGCGGGTTAAAGAGGCACAAGGATGACCATTTTTGAGGAGTCTCCAAGTAGTAAAGATTCATGTTACCACAAGGGAGAGGAGAGCGTCAACTATAGTGGAGTGGACTCCTACAGCTCTATTTTCCTAGTTACAGTGCGCAAGTTTAGAGAACCTGCAATTTGTGAAGATTATAGAGAGGAGCAGAACAGCGTGAGAATTTAATTGGGATCAGAGTAGAGGAAGAGTAGTAGTTTAGAGGACCTGCTAGAATGTGATTTCCCTAGGGTCTCTGTATTTCTCCTCTATCAAAGACTTGGTCTGGATTAGAACTGCTCGACTATGGCTGTTGGTCAGTTGGAAACCGATTTTTGTAATGGACGAAGATGGTGTTGTGGAAACCGGTTTGTAATGGACGAAGATGGTGTTGTGGAAAGTTGTCGCCATAGTCTATTAGTGGAGGACGCGTGAGAGTTCTCTGTGTTTTCTTCTTTTTTCTTGAAGCCCTAATCTCAGGTTGTTGATACTGTTTTGTTTGTTTCAATGAAGACAAATTGTGTGGAGATTTAGTTCTATGTGATTTGAAGAGTTTTTAAGCCATGGTGCTAAATTTGGGTTGTTTGAGTGAGATTATGAAGATTGAACTCTTGTGTGTGCCAGTTTGATGACTAGAGAACTGATTTTGAGTTAGAATCAATTGAGGAGGTATAGAGTTAGTTTAGAGAGTCAGTTGGACATCAGAATAGTCAACTGAGAGTGTAGGGATCTTGGTTTGGCTTTACTGAGTTCAAAGGAAGAGTTATTGACATTGGTCCGATAGTCATTTGTCAGCGATGGTAAGCAGTCAGAAAGAATAGTGGGCTGGAAGTGTTTGTGGCAGTTGTTGTGAGTTAGCTGTTGTTAGTAGCTGAGTGTGTGTTGGGTTGGAACCTGGTGAGTTCTGAGGTGCCAAAGGGTTTGGTGGTGTTAGAGGACACAAGAGGAGGAATTATGAGCCAGCTAAAGTCAGCTATCAGCTAGGTAGGATTCTGAGTTAGAAAGGTGTTAGAAGTGGGCAACTAGCTTGTTTAGAGAAGCTCTAAGGGTCAGAGCTTGAGTTTAGATGATGTTTGAGGAAGGTTGGAGAGCCTAGAGGACATTTGTCTAGCTGAGAATCAAGGTCAGCATTTGGCGTTAGATTTTGGACAGTTGTGGGTCCAGCTAAGGTTAATCCAGGTCAGAAGGTCAACATGGAGTCAGCAGGGGGAGAACTAACATGCTCAGTGGAGGCTTTGAGGTTGGCTGATAGTGGAGGACAATCTATGAGTCAGGTGGATAAATTTCTGAATAGGGTGAGCAATCTACTTTTGAATTAGGTTACAAGGCAAAATCTGAGAAGTTTTGTGTTAGCTGGAGAGGCATTTGGTCAGTTGGGTGTCAGTTGTGGTCAGGAGAAGCTATTAGGTGGAATATTAAAGGTGTTGGAGGTTAAAGATGACCTAGGAGGACAGTTGGAGGAGGTAGCTGAGACATATAGGGAGGTTGGGAGGGTGTAGAAATGTCCAATTGAGTCAGCTGCCTGGTGGGGTCAGTTTTTTTGAGCTGATTGGTACCCTTGGACCTGGGATTCTAGTGTCCCCTAGTTCTGATCCCATAGTGTTTTCTTCTTGTGTGCCTACGGGTGGTGGTGTAGAGGCCATCATCTAGCCACCACACAATGTTCTCAGCTAACTGAGATGATTCTCTCTCTACTCCTTAGTTTCATTTCATTGGGGAAATAAGCCGCTATATGTCCCTCTTATTGACTATGATAGCATATCATGGGGCCTTGTGTCGTCCTAAAGCAATTACTAGCCATTCCATTATTTCTAGGATTTCCAAAGTTTTTTCTAAAAGGAGAGCCTCTCTATATATTTCCACTATTGTTAGGATATGACGTTTTGGGTAATGGAGGTTGCCCTTGTGTAAGAAATCCTCTTTGCATAAACGGTCATGGTGGCAGGCCTATCTCATGAGTAGCATTTGTTCTATCCCTGAAATCATAATTAGTTTGCAACCCTTGAGCTTGTCGTTGTTGGTGGTTGCTCTTAATATAACATTGGTCTTCACTATGATTATTTTGTAAATAATAATTACAAAAGAGAGTTCGTGGTTGGTCCGAAACAATCCTTTACGGTGTTGGACACTTTATTGCTAAATGGCCATACCCATGGCACTTCCCACACCAAATATTTGATCTCGTTGGGTTTTCAGTATTTGCCGCATTTTATTGTGCCACATCATATATACCCCTTTCTCTTGTGGGCACACTACATTAAGAATTTCTTCTTTGAACTTCCCTAATGAATTTGCTGACCTTCGCCTCACTCAAAGGTACTTGAGGAGTTCCCGTTTTGAACCATATATCACACATTAGGATTATATGGAATATAACTCAATGGGTTAGGGCTGTCCTTGCACACTCATTCCAGGCACGTTAGGCATTCCATGGGATGGCAATGACTCCACTGTCTTTGCTTATGTAGCAACTACAGGTTGTGAAGGCATAGCATCTTGTAGTAGCAACTCGCATCATCGATGTTGACTTAATTACACTTCTTCCCAGTATCTTGCTTCTTGTTTTGCATCTGATCTAATGTTAAAGGACAGCTAAGGCTTACATGCATCTGCTCTAATGTTAAAGGACAACTAAGGCTTACATGCATTTTTACCTCTATATTTCAAAGACCATCGACCAACCGACATTTTTGTCTATTCGGAGTAGTAGCTCCCATCTTCCTCAAAATTGTTTCCATTTGTTTGATGTAATGGTCTATACTTTTGTTAATCCCCTGAGATAGATAATCTAATTGTTGTGCTAGGTGGTCTTGCAAACCTTACCTCCTAAACTTTATTAATAAAGGCTTGTGATAGGTCATTATTATACGTCACTCTTAAGGTTGGATCAAGATTCCCATACCAATGTTGGCAGGAAATCCAAGATGTACTATTATGCATGTTAACATATTACAGACGAAGAATATAAATGACTAACAACACAAATAGAAATAAACAAAAGATAGGTAATCAGCAAAGCATTAGTGTCTATGTATATTGCTTCCTCTACTCTAAATCATACATATATTATGCTTTACGCCATAAGATGTTAATAGTTGTGGTACAAAGCAACACACACTTTCAATATGTCGTTTGAATAATAATTAAGGATAAATGCATAAATATTTGGTGGATAACTATATCTAAGGGTAATTATGGGTTAACACCTAGCACACCCGGTGGGGGTAATCTGCCTTGCTAACAAAAGACAAACCCACTTGATGTGATGAGGATAAGTAAAAACAAAAGCACATTTTATAGTTTCTTGAGAGAAATCTTCCTGAAATCCTAATCTAGTTCTATCTAATGGGTTTCTAAAATCTATGTCTATAATATGGGTGGATGGATGAGCTTGCCTATAAGACTGAAATTGATACTATAATAAGTAATCTAAAAAATAAAGAGAATGAATATCCGGATTGGTAGCTTCTAGATGATCTTCAGTCTTCTCCATGGCCTCCGACTAGTTACTTTGACCATATAGTCAAGTAAGAGCACCCTGTCTTTTTTCTCAAGTCAAATCTCTAGAAGATTGACCCTTATGTGCCAGTTCTTTGTATCTACTTGAGCGCTCTACACTTTGTCGTCAATCCCAATGTAGCCTGATGTGACAATCCTCCAGAGGTTGCTGGTTTAGTGGGCGGCACATCCCTGCTGAAGTGCACCATGATTTTTTGCAGTATGCGCCAGTTGGAGGGAAAGGGAAAATTGTGGGAGCGCAATGTCTCCACTGATTCCATTATACACACAGCACATCGCTCCATCTCCCTCTCTAGAACTTGCACTGAATTTCTGAGCTCACTTGTATTGCTTTCACTTTCTTTGACATATTCTTGATGATCATTCTGAAGTCTTTGAAGGCCTTCTTCATATGCTTCCAGCTTCTTAATTGTATCTTCAAGCTCTGTAGAAGCACCTACTTTTTCCCACAGTTTATTTATTCTAGCTAAACCATGTACTTTTTCATCTTCAAGCTGAGCATTACGCTCTTCTAGCTACTGATTTTCCAGTTTCAAAGCTTCAACCTCATTTTTAAACTGCTCTACATTGTGGTGAAATGCTCAAGCTTGCTCCTGAATCAGACTGTACTACATTCATAGTTGAGTGAGAGCCGGTGGATCATTAGATGGACCTACCTTTTCACCCTTTCCTTGAGGATTACTAGAAGCTTGGCCTTGATCTTTCTGTGTACTACGTTCAACCGGCTGCTGAATAAGACCAATAGGTCCAAAGGGTCCTCCTCCTCCTCCAAAACTGCCTACACGAGATTCATCATCATCATTTGGTCATTTCGGAGCTCATCTAGGCGGCATGTATCCATTGTTGTCATCTCAATAATCTTTTTAAATTCTTTAATGTATCCAGCATATAGGCTGTCCATAAGCTCCCTGATTCGAACTTCGTATATGTATCATCTGGAGTCACTTCAATCCGAAAAACAAATCCACACCTGATAACTGATCATTTCGGAGCTCATTTAGGCGGCATGTATCCATTGTTGTCATCTCAATAATCTTTTTAAATTCTTCAATGTATCCAGCATATAGGTTGTCCATAAGCTCCCGGATTCGAGCTTCGTATATGTATCATCTGGAGTCACTTCAATCCAGAAAACAAATCCACATATGATAACTGATCTGATACACCTTTTGAGCCTTTGTTGGTGTCAATGCAAGACAAAAAATCAATCACTACATGTTGATTGCTAGGTGTATGAGAGGTGTCATATGACGAACAGTGAATTCAAACTCTTGCAATATCAGCATCCACCTGGAAAATTTTCCTAATAAATTACCTTTATTGACCAAAAACACCAGAGCTTGACGATCTACATGAAAAGTAAACTTATTGTCCAAAAGATAACGATAGAATTTCTTCACTGAATAAATCATTCCAAGTGCTTCCCGCTCCGTAGTAGAATAATTCTTCTCTACTTGGGACAGCATCCAGCTAGCATAATAAACTCGTCTCGGAACCATCCATCATCAGATTCTTGCCTAAGCACACTTTCAATTTTCATATTTGATGCATTAACAAAACATGGAATGTTTTGGACCAATCTAGTGGTTGAATAATTGGAGAAAATTCCAATATCAATTGCAAATATCAAAAAACTTTCTATGATAGGCATTTGACCATTCATATGAAACATCCTTCTTTGTGAGAAGATACATTGATCAAGCCACGTGCCAAATATTGCAAGAATCTATTATGCCATTTAATATGGCCTAGAAATCTTCCTAATTCCTTGATATTACAAGTGCCATTAAAGCTTTAATTACTTACACCTTCTTGGAATCCATTGCAATTCCAGCTCCTGTTAGGACACCACGTGCCCTAATAGGATTCCACTGGTTACTGAAAAGGTTCATTTAGACAGATTAAGACTTAAACGAGAAGTATGATACCTCTCCAAATAGTGCCAAAAATAGAAGATGCTCCACCATTTTGCTGAAGACACTGAAATCATCTAAGAATACTCTCATGAATGTGATTAAGTAATCATAGAAAATCTTTTGAACCATTTGTTGAAATGTTGCTGGAGCATTCTTAAGACCAAATATCATCACGTTGGAAGCAAATGCTCTCCATTTTGTAACAAAATTTATCTTCTCCCGATCATCCAAAGCCATTAGGACTCGATTAAATCCATTGAAGCCATCCAAGAAAGAATACATTTTGTGCCCTGCTAGTATCTAACACTGAATATGTGAACAAAAGCCAAAAAGGATCTGTCTAAGTTATAGCATTGAGCTTCCGATAATCCACACAAATGTGGAGCTTTCCATTCTTTTTCGGTACAATCACTATCAATGATAGCCAGGTCACTTTTATCGGCTAGATAAATTAACCCTACTTTCAAAAGTTTATCAATTTCCTCCTTAACCTGCTTTACATAATTAGGGTTCATTCTATACGGATGTTGCTTGATTGGAAGGAGATCCTCCTTAAGATTGATATGATGTTAATAAAACTAAGGATCAACTCCCTTCATATATTTATGACTCCAAGAAAATACATCCACATATGATTTTAATAATTGTAAGATTCCTCCCACCTCTCAAGATGTCCAGCATCTTCCCCTGTAATCAAATCCCTCTTCAGAAATATAAAAGATCTTGTTTCTACCAGTTTTGGTCTAGAGAGAGAAAATCTTCTAGAGAGTGGTAATTCAGTTTCTAAATATTTTTGGATAGAAAAATATCCCATCTTATTAAAATAAGTTCCCCTGAAATAGAAGCTCAAAAAGATTTTCAGAAGGTGCATTAGAAATTAAGTATAATCTATTCAAGAGGCATTATCCTGGGGATGAAGATTTTTTCGAAATTTTAAATTAAGGTTTCTATGGACCAATAAGATTCATCCAAATGTAGGAGGAGATAAATAGAAGAATAAAAATAAAATCTCCCAAAAATGAGTAAATACTCACATAAGATGAAGAGTTGACTAAGGACAAGGTTAATAGTTAAAAAAGAGAGATATTTAGAAGTAATGATACATTTTTGACACCTCTGCATGGGGGAATTCCCCTCATGAAGGAGGCGCCTATTTCACATGCTTGAATGAGTTTTAAACTCCCAAATAATGGGATATTTTTATCTCTCCTCTCTCCTATTTCAACGAGATCCAAAAAGTGAGCAAAACTGACCTAAAAATGGTCAAAAATTGACCAAATTGATCTGGAGAATTCTAGAATCAATTGGCTTAGTTAGAAGCTCACTTTTTTCTATAAATAGAAGCCCTCCCCTTTGTTGAAACTCAATAGTGTTTTGCACTGTTACCCTGCCTCTCCCAAGTGCCAAAAACAATGAATTTTACTCATAATTCATTAGTTTTTTACCTTCCCTCTTCCAAAAGATTGGTGGCCACTCTTGTCTCAAACAAGAGTTGAACCCTCAAACCATCAAGCCAAAGGAAAGCTCTCAAATTCATTAGTAAGTTGGAGATTCTTCTCTTTTCCATTTATTTTATGGTTTTTTTATGATTTTTGTCTTCTCTTCATTGCAAATGATATTATGCCTCATTGCAAAAGGCATTCCCCTCTCTTCTCTAGTAAATCCAACCATTCTTTATCCTAGGTGAATGATTAATGGATAAAATCAAGTTTTTCATAATGTTTCTCTTAAATAAGTAGAAAAATGTTACTTTAGAATGATTTAAATACTCTTGATGCATTTCTAATTAATTTTAGAGACTTAAAATTGAAAAATGGTCATCCATACAAAGGAGGTTATGGTGAAATTTTTTAAAAATTTGGAAATAAGTATTATCTTTCATTATTCTAAAAGAGTAATCCTTATGATTTCTATATTCTAAAGTGTCATTTTCATGCATAGAAGATGCATTTTGATTATTTGTATAAAAGAAATTTAGTTTTATTATAAAAGTATTGCTTTCATTATTATTGATTTTTATGCATAAAAGATTTTTTTTAAATTATAAAAGTGTTACTTTTATCATATTTGATTTTTATGCATAAAAGCATGCATAAAAGATTATTTTTTTAATATAAAAGTGTTACTTTTATCATATTTGATTTTCATGCATAGAAGTATGCATAAAAGATTATTATTTTTATTATAAAAGTGTTACTTTTATCATATTTGATTTTTTATGCATAAAAGATTATTTTTTTAATTATAAAAGTGTTACTTTTATCATATTTGATTTTCATGCATAAAAGTATGCATAAAAGATTTTTTTTAAATAAAAGTGTTACTTTTATCATATTTGATTTTCATGCATAGAAGTATGCATAAAAGATTATTTTTTTAATATAAAAAAGTTACTTTTATCATATTTGATTTTCATGCATAGAAGTATGCATAAAAGATTATTTTTTAATATAAAAGTGTTACTTTTATCATATTTGATTTTCATGCATAGAAGTATGCATAAAAGATTATTTTTTTATTATAAAAGTGTTACTTTTATCATATTTGATTTTTATGCATAAAAGATTTTTTTTTTATTATAAAAGTGTTACTTTTATCATATTTGATTTTCATGTATAGAAGTATGCATAAAATATTATTTTTTTATTATAAAAGTGTTACTTTTATCATATTTGATTTTCATACAGAGAAGTATGCATAAAAGATTATTTTTTTAAATTATAAAAGTGTTACTTTTATCATATTTGATTTTTATGCATAAAAGTATGCATAAAAGATTATTTTTTTAATTATAAAAGTGTTACTTTCATCATAAATGATTTTTATGCATAAATGGTTATATAAAAGAAATTTTTATATTAAAAGAGTGATTTTCATCATAAATGATTTTTATGCATAAATGGGTGCATACAAGATATTTTTTTATATTAAAAGTGTGATTTTCATCATAAATGGTTTTTATGGCATAAATGGGTGCATAAAAGATATTTTTTATATTAAAAGTGTGATTTTCATCATAAATGATTTTTATGCATAAATGGGTGCATAAAAGATTTTTTTTATATTAAAAGAGTGATTTTCATCATAAATGATTTGTATGCATAAATATATGCATAAAAGAAATTCTTTCATGTTAAAAGAGTGTTTTTCATCATAAATGATTTTTATGATGATAAAAGTGTGACTTTCATCAGAATTGGATTTTATGCATAATTAGATGCATATAGAATCTTTATAATTAAATAAGGGTTCTCTTTAATCTTCTGTTAATTTTCGTAAAAATTAGAAAAATGAATAGGTAGATAATATGTGAGAGGAAATTCTACCGTTTCATATTCACTAAGATGGTAATGAGAAAAATCAATTAAACTATCGAAGTCGGAGATTGAGATAAATGATTATTTTATTCCTCATAAGAAATTCATGTTTTTGAAATCTGTAAGCAAATATTCGTCGAACGAAATTTAGAAAAAGAGAAATTGAAATAGTACCTTTCGAGAAAGATAGTTTAGGAAGAACCTTTCCAAACCAAACTTTGATTCTGACTATTGACTAAGACCTAATTCCTTCGTCAATGATGATGTGCTCAGTTCAGGAAAAATGCACTCAAAACACCCACCGAATGTGAAACTAAGTTAAGACTTTTGATTTTGATCTGAGGATCAAGTTAATAGAATTCGAGGAATTCTGTTTGGAATTCAGACTTGGATCTAGAAGTATTAAGATACGGATTTAAGGTTATTCATGGTTTTCAAACAAAATCAAAACTATAAACTTGCATAGAAACCCTATTTTCTTAAAAGACTGTCTTACGCCAGAATGCTGGGAGGGAGCATTTGGCATATATGTTTATCTAAGGGAAGTTCAGTTGCAACAGCAGCTGGCACGGGGAGTGTTCAAGGGACAGCTCACGTGGCAAAGCTTGCCAAGGTCTTGACCAGCCTGGTATGGTTAAAATGGTGCGCTTCCCGTACGATGGGCGAGGGCCGACGAAGCGGGCGGTCCTTGAGTGAAGTGCTAGGACATCTAAGGAGGATCCTGGAGGGTTCTGACCAGGCGATTCACGGGCTTGCGGTGCCGAGGACACCCATTCATATGTTGAGGAAGATATTGTACGAAGGACCAATGTTATTGTAATCTATCGTTGTTGACTCGGTGGTCTCAACGGAGAGTCCAGAGTGATACTGTTTTGTGAGAAACAAAGACTCAATGGAAATTTTAAAGTAGTATGACATGTATAACTAGTAAATTGTTTATCAATGGATTGTTTTTATTAAAGTTTTAAAGAGGAGTGTGTGCGTATCTGTTTTCTAAAGCTAAAGTTAAGAAAGGCATTTCAATTATGGGTGGGTGAGTACTTGTTCGGATCTACCGATTCCAGTGGTGGCAGGGTGGTGGCTAACCCATGGGCCAGATGGGGTTAGGCTGGAATCAGTGGAGTTTTAATAATCAAACTAAAAAATCTTAGGATTACGCTAGGATTCGAGTAGATAGTTAATTCCCTGATAAATTTCTTGATTGAGTGGATCAACGGCTGTGCCTAATCTTGATTAGGAAAAAAGCGTTGAATTGCTCAGATGATCAATTTATATCAGTAATAGTTTCCTTCTATCTGGTTTATTCAGGTGGAGGATAGTTTAGATTTTGATCTCGTTAGAAAACTCGTTAAGAAAAATTCAAAAAGGTGGAATCGTCCCCGCTTTCCAGGCATGGGAAATTTTCCCGGTTTCGGTTTTCGAAGTGACCACCAGCCTAGTCTCGTGCCCGGACATTCGTGGGCGAGGCCCCGAGTGAGAAACCCTGCCCCGCGCATGAGTGGGCTGCTTCCGCTCTGTCAGCTATCGGGAATCCGGTGCGCGGAGGGGGCAGAGGGGTCTCACAGTTGGTATCAGAGCGGAGGGGGCAGAGGGATCTCACAGTTGGTTCTCCTTAATCCTCTATTTAATTTTTGCAAAAATAAACAGGAGAGAGGAGAGATAAAAATATCCCATTATTTGGGAGTTTAAAACTCATTCAAGCATGTGAAATAGGCGCCTCCTTCATGAGGGGAATCCCCCCATGCAGAGGTGTCAAAAATGCATCATTACTTCTAAATATCTCTCTTTTTAAACTATTAACCTTGTCCTTAGTCAACTCTTCATCTTATGTGAGTATTTACTCATTTTTGGGAAATTTTCCTTTTATTCTTCTATTTATCTCCTTCCTACATTTGGATGAATCTTATTGGTCCATAGAAACCTTAATTTAAAATTTCGAAAAAATCTTCACCCCTAGGATAATGCCTCTTGAACAGATTATACTTAATTTCTAATGCACATTCTGAAAATCTTTTTGAACTTCTGTTTCAAGGGAACTTATTTTAATAAGATGAGATATTTTTCTATCCAAAAATATTTAGAAACTGAATTACCACTCTCTAGAAGATTTTCTCTCTCTAGACCAAAACTGGTAGAAACAAGATCTTTTATATTTCTGAAGAGGGATTTGATTACAGGGGAAGATGCTGGACATCTTGAGAGGCTGGGGAGGAATCTTACATTCTCTCCCACTTGAAAAAC
This sequence comes from Cibotium barometz, assembly GCF_041138505.1. Lineage (NCBI taxonomy): Eukaryota > Viridiplantae > Streptophyta > Polypodiopsida > Cyatheales > Cibotiaceae > Cibotium > Cibotium barometz. The sequence goes on along the minus strand of NC_141082.1, from coordinate 19,718,113 downwards.
GTGAGATGTCCTCATCTCGCAAATTGGGAGTAATCCCACAACAGATCAGCTTCATTCTCCAAGGTGGCATCTTCAAAAGGATAGAACTTCCATTTTATTAATAATTCTCTGAGAATTCTGTTCCTGAGAATCTTTTCTCAAACATCAAGAATTTCTTCAGGTTGGAGTTCCATCTGCCCTTGGGTTGAAGAGGTTAGGATTTCATCATCAAGTACATGATTTGGGCTTGGCACATATTTCTTTAGAAGGCTTACATGAAATACATTATGAACTTTGAGATGAGGAGGCAGAAGAAGCTCGTAGGCTAAGTCACCTACTTTCTTTGTAATCAGATATGGCCCACAATATCTAGGGGATAATAATTTCTTGTACTTCCCAAGAGATAGAGAACTTCTTTTGGGCCGTACTCGAATGAAGACCATATCTGCTTCTTTGAATTCTCTGTCCTCTTCTTATCTGCATACTCCTTCTTTGAATTCTCTATCTGTCCTCTTCTTATCTGCATACTGCTTCTGTCGATCTTGGGCAGCTTTTATATCTTTACGAATTGCCTGCATCTGCTGCTCCATGTCATCAAGCATCTGTCTGGACATCTCGACCCTAATCAATGGGTTGGACCAAGTTAATGGAGTTAAGCAATCTTGTCCATACAGAGCTTTAAAAGGGCTCATCCCGATACTTCGGTGATAAGAAGCATGGTAGGCAAACTCGACTAGGTGCAGATAGCTTAGCCACTTCTTGGGTTCCCTGCCACACAGCATGACCGAAGTATATCTTCGATTACTTGGTTTACCCTTTCAGTTTGACCATCGGTCTCAGGGTGATAAGCTGTGCTGAGATCCAAGAAAGTTCCCACTGCTTCGAAAAATGCAGTCCAGAACCTTGAAGTAAACTTGGGATCTCGATCACTTACTATTCTCCTGGGTAGGCCATGCAATCTGAAGATTTCTTTGAGGAACACTCTAGCCACATTCACTGCAGTGTAGGTTTCTTTTACTGGGATTAGATGGGCAACTTTGGTTAATCTGTCAACTACCACGAAAATGGAGTTGTAACCTGATTGCACTGAAGGTAATCCAGTAATAAAGTCCATACTGATACATTCCCACTTTATCTGGGGGATGTCCAATGGATGTAACTTCCCAAGCATTTTTACTCTTTTAGCTTTGACTTTCTCGCATGTCAGACATCAACGTACATGATTTAGTACATCCTTTTTCAGACCAGGCCAAAAGAAGCTTTTCTTTATAGACATGTAGGTTTTGATGAACCCTGGATGTCTTGCTATAAGGCTGTCATGGGCTTCATTCAAAATTTGACCCTTGGTTCCCTCATCATTGGGAATGCATAGCCTGTGATTATAATACATAATGCCATCATCCAGGCTGTACCCTTGAACTCTGTTCAACTCCTGAGGAGTTTTGCTTTCCTGCATAAGTAGGGTAGCAATAGAGCCAAAGAATCTATCCTGCATGATTTTCTCTCTTGCTTCAATAATCAAAGGATTTGATATCACCGTAATTGCAAGCAAGGAGGCTTTTCTGCTGAGGGCATCTGCTACCACATTTTCTTTGCCTGGGCGGTACTTGATTTCAAAATCAAATTCTTGCAGGGTCTGCATCCACCTTCTTTGGCGCATGTTGAGGTCCTTCTGAGTAAAGATCCACTTTAAGCTCTGATGATCTGTCTCATCAAAGTGAATCTTTTTCTCAGTAGTAGGTAATGTCTCCACAACTTTAAGGCATAGACTACTGAAAGTAATTCCAGGTCTGGATAGCATAATTCCTCTCATGCGTTCTGAGCTTTCGGGATTCATAGGCCACTGCATGACCTTCCTGCATGAATGCACCTCCCAGGGCAAAACCACTTGCATACCTCAAAGGGTAGAGAGAAATCTGGTAGCTTCAGAACGAGACTGGTTACCAAGGCGGTCTTTAACTTATCAAAAGCACTCTGGCACCTGGCAGACCACTGAAATGGGGTATTCTTTTTGAGAAGGTTAGTCAGGGGGGAAGCTATGAGAGCAGATCAGGATCAATGATCAAGATATATCAAAAACAGCCATCAATACTCGCTATGGGCATTATGAATTTACTGTCATGTCATTCGGATTAACTAATGCCCTAGCTACATTCAATCGCCTAATGCAGGACATCCTCAGAGAATACTTGGATGATTTTGTTCTACTTTTCTTTGATGATATTCTGATTTACTCAAGGAATGCAGCTGACCATGAGACTCATGTCAAAAAAGTTCTTGAGATTCTAAGGAAGCATCAACTCTTTGCCAAAAAGAGCAAATGCACTTTCTCTGCCGACCACGTTGAATACTTGGGCTTTCTGGTATCCAAAGATAGAATTTCTCTAGATTCCGCAAAAGTCCAAGCAGTCATAGATTGGCCAGAACCAAAGACAGTGAAAGAAGTCAGAGGATTCTTGGGATTGACTGGGTCCCCGCTTTTCGGGCATGGGAAATTTTCTCGGTTTCGGTTTTCGAGTGACCACCAGCCTAGTCTCATGCCCGGACATTCGTGGGGGCGAGGCCCCGAGTGAGAAACCCTACCCCGCGCATGAGGGGGCTGCTTCCGCTGTCAGCTACCGGGAGGGGGCAGAGGGATCTCACAATATAATGCTGGAGATTATGTTTAAACTTTGCATCAAGCTTACTCTACTGACCCCAACCATCTTTGGATCCTTTGCATCTCCCATATTCATGTCTTCCAAACCATCTGTTGTGACTCGACGAATGTGCTTCATGTCTCTCTCATGATTTTCTTCTACTATAATGAGAGCTTGAACGTCTTTTGGTACACCCACATCATCTAAGGAGCATCCAAGACATTGCTTTGGGATGTTGGACGACCATATCCACAGTTGAATTGTAACGAGAAATAATTTTATCCACGTCCACTTCAAAGAGTGATACTAAATCTGGATTTTGGTTAAGGATTTCTTCCTCCTCATCCGCATCAACTCCCTCAAGCCAGTTCAATCAACACAAATTGGGTGCCGGATGGATTGTTGTAAAATATCACGGGACACCACTTGTACACAGACTTCTTCTTCCAGTTCTAGATTATAATCTGACTGGTTGCCTAGTTGTGTTTAATCTTTGCTTGTCTCAACCATGGCCTCCCAATAGTATGGGGTAAGATATGGTAACTCCTTCCATTTTCAACATAACAATGAAAGCTATTGGGAAATCACGTCCCGCTATCTAGATTTCAGAGTTTTGAATTAACCCAAGCGACTTCACTCTTCGCTGATCTGCCATTCGGATGAGAAAGGGAGCCGGTTCCAATTCTCAATCCAAGATGCCCAATTCCCGGTGGATTTTATTAACGATTATATTTACTCCATATCCACCATCAAGAACCACACCTTCGAATGGTCTTCCCCTGTATCTGAACTATTACTTCTAGAACCGCCTCATCCCAATCCACACAACTGGCTAGAATTTAAAGGTTGAGTGGTCCTCTTTGTCTTTGTGGGCACTCACTACTACGGCGGTTGAAACCTCAACAAGTAGGCTTCACCCACAAGCTTTCGGATTAACTGTGTATGGCAATTGGGCACTAGACCACAACAGCTAATCCAACGTCATATCAATCTTTATATTCTTCAAATATTCCTAAAGATCATACTCAAAAGCAACTGTCTTTCCACATCCGGATTGTTTCTGCTTTCCAGACTGTCAAGACAATATTATTCTTCTTTGAACATTTTTGCACCGGGGTCTGCTCCCCCATCTGATTGAAGCCACATGAAGCTTCCTACTTCTTGTGGCTTGTGTAAAACTTATCACCTCTTTGGTGAACTATAGTCCCATGGACTTCTTTCACACATCCTGTGCGAACTGATACTTTTCGGCCTCCTTCATCTTTTGTGAGCTCCTCTTGGTGGTGGATGGCAGATTTTGGCTGCACCATCCATAACTACTTCTTACGTTGGCCTTTGTCATGCTTCCCAAAAGCAAGAACGACAAGCATAGTTGCCTGATAGTGCTTTGCTAACTGTAAAGTCATACTTGCCAGTGAAGATCGCTCAACCCCACTGGGATCTGGGAAGGAACCTACTGATCATTCCGGACTGCCCCTCGTGCTTCTTGCACTAACTTGGCAACCTGGTCCCGAACACACTTTTGCTCCACCCAATCCACGGGTTTGTTCTTTACCCTTGGCAAATCATGCTTTTCTTTCTTCGTTGGCTCCTGTGAGCACATCATCATGAGTACAACCATTGGTGGACTATCTTCCGCCAGAATAGGCTTAATCTAGACCATATTAATTGCCGAAGCCTAAGAAGTAGACCCCTCTGCCTAATTTTGGTTTAATTCCCCTTAATGGTGTTCAGATAAAACATTCAAACTTGTGACCTGCGGCTTTACAATAATAACAGTGAAAGTTGCCATCGAGTGCACCTCCATATCTTCCACGCCCATAGGGATGATATGGTAGTGTGCCAGCATTTACCAGATTGATGGGGCCACTTACTGTATGGAAATGCTAGATTGCACCACCGGACCTGTAGCTCATTTGTGAACAATGAGCACTACTATTATATCGGCAAGCTTGTGTGTTGTATGTGTTGGTCTCGCAAATTGCACAATATGAGGTCAACTTGCAGTCCTCCTTATTGGTATGGCCTTTGTTGGAGCACTTGGCACACCAAAATCCCAAGATGAAATCAGGATCTAGTCCCTCTTGCACTTCCTCTGGTTAACTTTGCCAATACTACCAATAGTCATTTAAATGACTTCCTTATGCGGCTTCTAGCTCTACTTCTTCTGATTCTGGTGCTTGGAATCTGAATCTGACTCTGAATTTGTGCCCGTATATCTGAAGTGTCCTCCACTTCCTAGTCATCATCTAAGGAATCCGAATCATGCTTACGCTTTCCCTTCTTAGAAGTGTGACTTGGAAAGCTACACTCCACACAGCGGGTGGCTTCCACCAATGCATCAAAGCCCCCAACTGTAAGATCCACTAAATCAAGTACTGGCTTCATCTTTTTGTGCAATCCTCGAACAAACCATCCCCCCATCAAATCTTTAGTTGGCCGATCTACAGGATCCACCCAACTCCGAAGAGTATGAAAACATGCTGCAAAATCATCCACAGGCAACCGCTTCTGTGCCAACTGGTGAAGCTTTTCCAACACCTAGGAAGAGGTCTTGTCTTTCCGAAAATGGTGAAGGAAAGGTTCTCGTAGATCCTCAAAGGTAAGAAAATGATTGGGGGCATATTGAGCATGCCAATTGATTTCCTCACCACATCAAGTGCTGCTGAAAGCATTCTTTAGTAACTGTGGGAATAGTGGGTGCGTGCCAGATATTCTCAAAGTTGGCGACATGAGTATCCGGATCCTCGTTTTTCTTGCCATTGAACTTTCGATACTTGAAGGAACCCGATGATCCATTCTAATAGGGGGAATGTTGTAGTCCCAAGGCCCAACGAAACCGAAGGTGGAGTAGTGGCGCAAGCCTCCCCACAAGGAGACCAGAAACCAAGAGAATCAAAAGGAAATCAAACACAATAGGATCACCAAAGCATTGGCAGAAAGAAAACATGTACTGTTATGCATGTTAACATATTACAGACAAAGAATATAAATGCCTAACGTTACAAACATAAATAAACAAAAGATAGGTAATCAACAAACCATCGGTATCTGCATATATTGCTTTTGCTACTCTGCATCATACATATACTTACGCTTTGCACCATAAGATGTTAATAGTTGTGATACAAAGTGACACACACTTTCAATATGCCGTTTGAATAATAATTAAGAATAAATGCATAACTATTTGGTGGATAACTATATTTAAGGGTAACTATGGGTTAACAACCAACTAGCAACTTCATCCTTCAATGTAGCTGGAAAGATGTACAATTTTTTTAGTCACGCATGCAACCTCGAATCTTTGTTTATGAGCGTTTGGGTCCTCATCCCAAAGTCCACTAAGTGAACTATCTCTCTCAATGGTGGAACTACCATGGTTCAAAGAAAAGCAAACCTAATCTTGAGTCTTCTTCAAAGAAATCAAGAGCACTTTTCCTTTAGAAATTGCTATTACATTTTTCTGTACTCATTTTCATGGTTAAACTATGAAGAATTTTAAGGTGCTTCAAAAGAAAAGTTGTAGTACACTTTGAGATATTTCTAATGAGCCTATAGATGCCACTTTTAAGTTTATATTTAGAATATATTGAGCTTTAAGTGAGATTATTATGTGGAGAGGACCAAAGATGTTTCAAAAAGAAACTTTTGGGCCATGTAATTGAGCACCACCAAATGTGTATTTTCAAATTGATAGATGCAATTGGAAGTGAAATTTTATTTAGCACCTTGGATCATTGGTAAGCTCAATATTTAGAGGTAAAAGGTGGACAATCATAATTAATGTGGAAAGGCTTCTTAAAATTGCTATTTTTAGCACGCTTCACTATTTTGGCTATACCTTTTTGCAAATGAAGGATTTTTTTAGTTCTTCAAAAGCAAAGTTTTATTATTCTATGAGATCTTTGTAATGAGATATTGGGAATCATTATTTGAGTTCATATATAGTAGATATTTAACTCTGAGATAAACTGTACCAAAGGGGTCGCTGTACTAGGAGTACATATTGTCTTTCTTGGTATGCTTCATACAAAGGTGCTATGGTGGGGCTGATTTGTCTAAGTAAAAATAATGGAAGATAAAATTAAAGGCTTCAACTTGCATATAAATTGGCTCACGAGTGTTCATGATTGAAGGAGATCAATCTTATTTAAATGGGAGGTAAAAACCCATTTCATGTTTCAATTTTTGGTCTAAATCTACCCATTTAACATAATCAACCCTTCCAACCCTCCCTTACCTTGTCTGTGAATCTTATAGTAAGTCAAAATATTTTCCATCAACAGCACATTGTCTTTCTTTTTGGTGCCGAGAGATTAAGAGAAATCCTGTAATTTACTCAATCCCTTATCCTAAGGCTTCCTATACTTGAATGAAGTAACATGGGAAGTGCATGTATTAGTCTTGTTTTGAGGTTGTGAACCTTAATCAAGAAGAAAGGAAGATATGTGTTGTTGTCCTCTATGCATCATACATGATCCCAAAGAAGTTCCATCGGTGTGGAAGGTGGAGGAGGGAACAAATGTCACAATAATGGAAATAAACACATTGTTCAATGTAGGCTTTATATTGAAAATGATAAATCATTCCACACCCCCTCTAAGAGCATCAAACTATATACATCGAGGATGTGTATCAACACCATATGATGCATGTCAAGGATTAGCATCATCAACCCCCAAATGATGCATTTCAAGGATGTGTATCATCACCAAATGATGCATTTCAAGGATTAGCATCATCAACCCCCAAATCATTCACATCATGGATCAATACTGGCCCTAAGAGATGCACATCATGGATCACCATCAACACCCATGCCTCATGGATCTAGTCATAACACAACAAGACACTCTAGGTGGAGACCTTCAAGAGACTAAAAAAATAATCAACAATGCTAAGTATATGCAAGATTCTATCATGGGAGAAACTATAGTGGAACCTACACAACACGTTATCTTTTTTGTGGCAACATTTGGCTCCAAGGAGGAGGGGGTTGTATATGACATGCATATAAATATGGAACCATTATGCACATGCCTGGATTTCTAGAGAAGAGAATCTGACAACAAAAACCATACCTAGCATGCAAGAATTTATATTACATTTTCGTATGTGTCCGAGGGCTTAAGAAAAATGATTGCATGTTTATACATCAACTTGTGCTTATAGCTATAAATGTTTCAGCACTTCGTCATCCTAGAAATAATGTTTAGTGTTAAAACACATACACTTTTGCTCAAATTTTATTGGGAACTCTTATATCTCATCATCTATGAATAACCATCAATCCTATGTCTAATGTAACCACCACATCAATCCAGGTTGTCCTTTAGGTAAGTTTTAGGTGTCTCACTCTATTATAATAATGAAAGTTTTGGTTTTAAAAGACATCATAATATAGATACATGTGTTACATATATAATGAAAGTTTTTGTTTTGAAATACATCATAATATAGATACATGTGTTACATCATAATACATATACATAGGATTTATATATATATATAGATGGATCTTGTAAGTAAGCTCGCGAATTCCAAGGAGTGGCTTGCAGAAAAATTCCCCCTAGATCTTCTATTGGTTTTACTATGTTTATAATAGTTTATTGTATTAAGGAGATGCTTCATATTGAGTATGATATTGCTACTTGGAGGACCTCAACCATAGGAGAGGAGGAATCTCTTAAGAATTAACTTTTAGATTTACCTATCTTTATAAATGCCATCATGTAGTTGTGAATAATGTTGTTAACCCATGAGACGGACATTGAGACGTACTATGTTTTACGTCATTAATTTAAATATTCTGAGTCATGGGCCGGGCTTGTCGGCACCATATGTTAAGGATAAAGGGATTGGGTGATCGCCGATGAGAGGCGCACCTTGAATATCAGCAGGGTAAGGGTTAGGATCGGTCGACCATGTATGGGCGCCCATGTGTGAACGGCCAAGTCACCTATAAGAGTCAAATGTAACCCTAAAACCCTCATTCTCATGTGTTGTGAATACAAGAGTGCTCTTGCCTTATCTCCTTGGTTTCCTTCTCCTGCGTGTGTGTGTGAGAGAGAGAGAGAGAGAGAGAGAGAGAGAGCGATCGAGCACTCTGTAGCGGCACGGCGGCGGAGAGGCGGTAGAGCGGCGACGGCGGCTCCTTCTTCACTGCAACGCGGGAATCCTTCAAGGCGGCGGTTGAGCGGTGAGTGTATGGGATTGATACATTTGAAATGATTCCCCAGTACTACATGGAGGATCATTTCGGGCCACAACCTCCACATCCAAGGATTACCCCAATAAACCAGATGGGTTGTGAGTCACATAGTGCGTGTGGGGATTATGAAGAGGAGATAGACCCCACTACTCCATATGGGATTGATACGTTTGAAATGATTCCCCAGTACTACATGGAGGATCATTTCGGGCAGGTCAAGCCTGTATATCAAGCGGCTGCTCTCACCACAAGAGGGCAAAACCTTAATACCTTGGCGAGGAGACCACCTCTTCAATGCTACGATTGTGGTGGACCGCATCGTGTAGCGGAGTGCCCTAATAGGCTACAGAAGATCGCTACTCAAATGCAACCAAATCAAGGGAGCACATCAGGAATGCCGGTACTTACATGTAATCGTTGTGGCATAGATCATTTGATCGCTCAATGTCCACATAATCCTAATGCACCCAAGATTACGCCATTGAATTTGGTTGAGGTCACCAACCAAGCACGAGGAACCACACCCGTTGTACCCACGAATGTAGTTACACGGTCAATGCTTCAAAATCACAACTACATTCTTGAAGAGAGGGATACTGCATCAATCGCTCAAGCAAAGAAAAAGAAAACATGGCGGAAGAGATCGCTTAATGCCACGAGCTCCAAGCCTAGTTCAAAGACTAACATAGGGACAGGAGACGACCCCGTGTATATGAATGATCCTGAAGATGATTCCGATTCAATAGAAACCATGGGGACCAAAGCCACTACCTTAAGGGAGGAACCCACTCGGGAGATCAATGAAGGAGAATCAAGCGGTACATAAATAAGGGGAAACAGAAGGAAACTTCCTCGGCCCCACAACCAAGTCAGTTAATGCCCTCTCGACCACCCAAACTGACTGAGACTCCCCAAGACAAGCCACGTGGGCCAAAAACCCTCAAGAAAAAGATTGGAACTTACCCAAACCCAGTTGAAGAGATTGAACAAGTGCAACACTTAAGGGGTTTGGTGGAAGAAACACAAAGAGAACTGGAGCCAAACCCGAGAAAAATTAAAATTCCAGACACAGTGTTTCCTACGCAAGTTCAGCCTCACGGGAACCATAAACCGTTAGCTATACCTAGTATCATTCGCGAAGAAAGTGAGGATAGGACATCAGGAAGTGGGCAAACACCCTTTTTGCTTGAAAGAATGTTTAGTGAGGGAATGCCTGACCCCATTGAAGAGGAAGTGATTCCATCTTCACCAGTTCCTAGTCAAGGAGCGATATCTCGAAAAGTACCATTGAATGTGTCCAAGCTAATGGATTTCATGTCCTCTGAAATCAGAACCACGATCATATCCAAATTATACGGAGATGCTGAGCTATTCTTAGCTCTTCGGGCATTTCTCAATGGAGAACTAAAGGCGAGGCTACCACAATTTGCAAATATGGATAGACCTGACACGCTTCAAGATGAAGGGGAGCATTGGGATCTACAACCCAACTTAGATGAAGATTCGGTCGTTGAAATACCTATTAACAAGTTGGGACAGTACTTTGAAGGTGACGAATCTAATGCAACCCTCCCCATTACTACCAAGGGATTAACTCTAAAGGGAATCCTTGATGGTGGTGCTGGAGTGAGCATTGTGACTAAAAATTGTTGGGAATCTATGGGGAGACCTCACCTCGAAGTCACAAACATAGTGGTTAAGATGGCAAACGGAACTATTGCTAAACCTATTGGAATGTTAAGGGACCTTAAGATCAAGGTTCTGGGATACAAGGTACGCCAAACCCTCATTGTAATGGATTTCTCCAAGAATCCTATGTCATATCAAATGATCTTAGGACGTCCTTTCATGAGGGAAGCACAAATGGTGCATGACTGGTCGAAAAACCATGTCTATCTACAATTCCAGGACTCTGTCATTCGAGTTGATCTTGAGAATGGTCGTGCACATCCTTTAGGAAGCAAAGTTATCATTGATAATCGATCGGATACCACTATTCACTCCGCCCCATTAAGGTATTGCTATACATGCAAAAAAGAGACTGATGATGGGAAAGATTCTCCTTATATGGATGTCCTACCGGGTATGACTGAGTCGGATAACGTGGATTGGGTACACCTAGCGGCAACCATAGACACATGGGGAAATAGAGGCACAAGTTGGGTGACACCTGAGGGGCAAGATATGCCACCATTAGTGCCAATAAACATGATAGGTGTTATGCACTTGACTCCTGATGGCGAGAAAGTGACAAACTCCACTGACACTGAAAGTAGCGACGACTCTGACCAATGCAACTCTGAGTATGAATCTCAAGAAGAAACTAACTCTGAGCCTGATGGGGGGGATGAATCAAATATTCACCCAAATGTGGAAGCAAGGTGCTCAAGGCCTAGGACAGTGACCTCTTGCAGTTCATCCGAAAGTGAGGGGGACACAAGTGAGGATCGACCAAGTGAGTCCGAATCTGATAGAAACAAAAATCAAAAACTTGGTAAGAAGAAAACGAGACATAAGTGCCAACGCTATCGAGCTAATGTACGCACTGCAATAAACAAGGAAAGATCCACTGCAGAATGGCTTAGTTATGTAGGAGCCATTGATGCTCATCAAAAGTTAGCGGATAATTGGGGACAATACCTCCAAAGTGTCATGTGGTGTATTCCGCAACCTCATGACGTCGCCCAATTAGAAATCGAAGAGAAGCCGAAACTAAGTCATACTACAAGAAGGCGGCAAAACCAAGAGTTGGCTCAGCAACAAAAGGAAGCGGAATTGAAAGAAAAAAGCCTGGCACAACAAGAACCAGTAGACTTACACCCCGCACCCGAGCATTTCAAATCATTTACCACAGGGGAACGTAAAGTGGTCTACACAAAAGCCCAACGAACGCCTACTACCAATGGGAGTAGCGGTGTCTACGATGGCCCTGCGGGTAGTTAAGGAGATAGACTTAGCAGATCCGGGTGAGGAGTCTAAACCAGTTTTTATTGCTCAAGACCTCACCAAGGCGGAAGAAGCTGCACTTACGAAGCTTCTTAAAGAATTCAAGGACATATTTGCTTGGACATATCATGATATGAAGGGTGTTCCACCCTCGGTGGTGCAACACACGATTCCAATGATTAGCACTGCTAAACTAGTCCAGCAACGTCCCTACCCAATGAATCCTAAGTACGCAAAGATTGTACAAGAGGAAATTGAAAAGCTTGTACAATGTGGATTCATATACCCTATTGAGCACTCAGAATGGGTTTCTCCGATAGTCATCGTACCAAAGAAGAATGGGAAACTCAGAGTGTGTGTTGATCTCAAAAAGGTTAATGCAGCCACCAGAAGGGATCATTACCCCTTGCCATATTCTGAACATGTGCTTGAAAGAGTGGCAGGCAAAGAGGCATATAGCTTTTTAGATGGGTACTCGGGTTACAATCAGATCACAATTGTAGTCGAGGACCAAGGGCATATAGTGTCCAAAAATGGGATTTCCACGGACGAGAGTAAAATCAAGGTCATTCTGGAACTGCCACCACCCACCAACTACAAGGGAGTCCAACGCTTTATGGGCCACATTGGTTATTATCGAAGGTTTATTCTCTTCCTCACCGAGATTGCTCGACCATTGTACAAGCTTCTCATCGAGTTTATTTGGACCGAAGAATGTGACCGTGCCTATGAGCTATTAAAGAAGGCCTTGGTGAGTGCTCCAATCTTGAGAATGCCTAACTGGGATTTACTCTTCCATGTGCATATTGATGCATCAAACTTTGCTATTGGGTGTGTGTTAACTCAACCTGGAGAACACAAGCTAGACTACCCCATTAGCTTTGCCAGTCGCCAGTTGAACGATGCTGAGATGAACTACACCACTACGGAGCAAGAAGGGTTGGCAATGATATATGCAGTAAGGAAATTTCGTTATTACCTCCTTGCCACCAAGTTTGTTTTCTATGTGGATCATCAAGCATTGTTGTATCTGGTAAACAAACCATGCTCCACAGGAAGAATCACACGATGACTACTATTGATTCTTCTTGAGTTTGATTTCACTGTTGTTGTGAGACCTGGCAAAAAACATGTTATGGCTGATCATTTGTCTCGCATACCTAATGGTGAGGCTCCTACGGGGGTTGATGATGACTTACCGGACACTTCCCTGTTCATGGTGGAGACAATGCCTGAATGGAGTGAGAAGATTGTTAACTTTTTGGTTAATGGCTTTCCACCCAAGGAGCTTCGTAAAGATCTAGCTCGAAAGTGGATCAAAGAATGCGAACCCTATTGCCTGATAGCAGGGACTCTTTATAAAAGAGGAAAGAATGACGTTCTTAGGCATTGTGCCCGAGAGGATGAGTATCTATACATTTTGCAAGAGGCACATATGGGCGTAGCCAGTGGTCACTTCTCAGGAGACTTAACTGCGCGAAAGATCTTACAATCAAGGTATTGGTGGTCCACTATGTTCCAAGATGCATCACTCTTTGTGAAGGGTTGCGATGAATGCCAATGATACAAGAAACCCCAACGGAAAGATCAGATGCCCCTACATCCAATCAAAGTAAACCAACCATTTGAAAAGTGGGGTTTAGACTTTGTAGCCCAGCGGCCCGAAACACACAATCTCGCTATATGATTGTGGCCACTGACTATATGACCAAATGGGCTGAAGCGAAAGCGACACGTAAGGCAGATGCGAGGACAATAGCCAAGTTCCTCTTTGAAAATATAATCACACGCTTCGGTTGTCCTTTTGAACTTGTGAGCGACAATGGGACGCATTTTATAAATGACGTGATTAAGGAGCTCGCAACAAATTTCATGATATCCCATCATAAATCTACTCCTTATTATCCGCAAGCGAATGGCCAAGCCGAGAGTACAAACAAGACATTAATCTCTGTTTTGACAAAGACAGTTGAAGCTCATCGCACGGATTGGGATCTAAAGCTTACGACAGCTTTATGGGCCTATCGTACTGCGTACAAAGTGGTATATGGCCAAGAAGCAGTCATGCCGTGGGAATTTGTCATTCCTAATCTTCGTGTTGCTACTCAAGAGGGTTGGGATGGTAATCCCTTAGTAGAGCGTCTATATATCCTTGAGCGGCTAAACAAAGAAAGACAATTGGCTGTATACAATGCCCTTGTGGAGAAGGATAGAAGGAAAAAATGGTTTGATCGCCACCTAAAGGACAAGGACATCAAGGTTGGGGATAAAGTCCTGATGTATGGAGTGCGTAACGAAAAGAAGAAGCTCAAATATGCTAGTAAGGGACCGTATAGAGTATGTGAAATTACCCCGCAAGGTACCATTAGAGTGGAGACTCTCGACGGAGTTGAAACCATTGGATTCCTTAATGGGAGTAAATTCAAAAGATACTATGACCCCCTGAGCCAAGAGGAGTTACATGCAATCCATCAAAAGAAGGCAGCTAAAGAACAAGCCGAGCTTAAAAAGATACAAGCGAGAGTCGAAGCCAAAGAACGTCAACAGCATGCTAGGCGACAACGAGAAGCCAACTTGGGAATTACGCAAGTATTTTTCGAGGAAGCAGAGGAGGATGCACTGGAATCTGACCCACCTCTAAGATACCCAATTGAGTTACAGAGTCCTTACGGGGGAGGTGCTGTATAATGCATTATTGGATACAGGAGCTCAACACAATTTGCTATCATATGGCGTGTGGTGTCAACTTGGAAAACCACCTTTATCCAAGAGTGCTATCCAAATTAAAGGTATCAACAAGAAGAAAACCCCTGTCTCAGGAATTCTGCACACTCCGGTGGCCTATGACAAGGGGACCATAATTCAAAGCTTTTTGGTTATGCCTGTTGTGGTACCATGGAAGGGACTGTAAACTTAGGGCACAAATGGATGATGGCCACCAAGTGCAATATCAATTGGGCAACCAGACGAGTCACAACGCAAGAACCAACACTAGGTCTGACCGCTCAAAATCCCGCACCTAAGTCATCCACTCAAATATTAGATAATGAAAAATCACAAAGTCCAGTGGCAAAACCATCTTTGATTGTTTGCCATCCCTCTAACGCTTCAACGCCAAGAGTGGAAACAGGCAAGGTGGTCTCTAAGGTTCCGCTTACTATGCCAAAGAGTATATACAAATGGGTCCCAAAAGCTTCGTTAACAGCTACTTCCCCTGCTCAATCTCGTTCAGCCACCAAGAAGCCTCGTAAAAGGAAAGCAGCTAACCACCGGAGAAAGGGCAATGTAACATCGCGATGGATCCCTAAAAAATTATTAGTAGCCCAAGGGTACTACGAGGGGAATGACCAGATTTGAGTCCCTAAACATAAGCTGAATCCCTCTGCATCACCTGTAAAACCTTGCAAACCAATTGTTGCCACCCCAATGACAATTCAAGACCGTGGTAAGGGAAAGGTAACAGAGTGCTCCGCACCACTTCTTCCAGAGTTAGTTTGGATTCCCAAACGATATAGATCATTACCACCTAGCTCAGGAAGGGGGGAGCCACATGAAGCTTCTAGCTCCTCATGCCAGGCACACACTCATATAGAAGTTTCTACATGCTCTACACCTACTCTTGTCAACACCCAACAAAAAACCGATGAGTCTACGTCTCCCCTTGTAATAGTATCATCGGAAACCATTTCCTCCATTCGTCAATGGAGGAAACCATTTCCTCCATTCGTCAATGGGAGCGTACACTACCATCTCTACAATTGGATGTGGCCACAAGGGTCATAAAAAGCTATCTGCCCACATCACAACCTATGACCCGCTGGACCAATTGGTTCCAAGAGGCTGCAACATCATTGCAAATAATATGATCTACCCAAGGAAAGGGGGAGCATGTACTCACGCTCGACATTCTAATGCTTCCTCCTTAACCTTCTCCCCTGACCATGTAATTGCCAAATTCAAGGGGATGTATATATATAGCTTCATATATTTAAAAAAAAAACAAAGAAAAGAAAAATAAAAAATAGTAAAAAGAGCAAGAGCACAAAAAGAGGATAAATATCCATATATAATCAAGAACTAGATTGACCTGTCACAAACCTACTGATGCTATATCTGTGTTTGCAGATATGGCAGATGCACGATCATCATACACTTCATCCACTCCCACCTTTGGTGAGAGGTATCATCTGTACCTTTCTCAAATATTTCACATGTGCTATCTTGTAATTGAAACTGAATGGGATCATATAGATGTACTAGCCAGAGAGGAAAATGTTGAGGAATTAGAATGGCTAATTCGCCTATTGACCATGACGGACCCCTGCTCCGTAGAGGAAATATCCCCGATAGCCCAATGCTTTCCTTTTCCACAAGATGACTATCCTCGCATGGTTACATTCTTGATGAGTTTATGTGGATGGGAAAATGAAAAGGAAATATCTGACAATGATGAATGGACGGATGAAACTCATGGCACTACTGAGGTTGACTTTATTTATTTGGATGATGCGGATAGAGGCTTAGCCTTAGGGCTAGAGCTAGGACTCTACAACATCCTCTTACCATATCCTCAATAGTAGTGTGGTGACTGGTAGGTAGGTTAGTGTTTTCAAGTTTTTTCTAGTTTGGATTCCTTAAACGAGTCTTTAATTTTTCACACCGATGTGCCTCTCGAGGTATAGTGCTTGTTAGTTGATTGTACAGGTTGAAAAGTTTGAGGTGGGTTCACTTTCAAGTCCTGAGATAGCCGCAATGCTCATACATAAATATCTCATCAAATTGCGGGCATTTCTCTCATCGCATCAAGGAGATCTCCAAAATACAGGTGTAATTCTTCCATACCCACTCTCTTTCGTTTTTTCTGTTCAATTAATTGCATGAACTATAATGCATGACCACATGGAAATTGTCAATGTAATACTTAGTTTGTGAAGTTGCTTGATGTGCTAGTGTAAATCATTAATGAGCTTAACCTTATTGGATATATTCCTGAGAATGCATGACGTCTTTAGTTAACCTTGGAATACGATTGTCTTAGGTCTAGGGTCAAACCATCTTAATGTTTGACACCTGGCCATGTGTGTGTTGACCTCTAGGACATAGCTTTTACCCCTTTGTCGAAAGGATGCAAGACAAATTATAGTTCAGGAGCAAAGATCAAAAGAAATTATTTAAAAAAAAAGAGCCTACAATAAATGGCAATACAAGTCTATGATGTGCTTTAATGTTGGCCTATCGCCTTATTGATACTTGGTAGGCGAGGAGTATTCTACTCCACACCAATGCCTTGGTTGATAGGGGGTAGCCTTGCCTAAAGTGAGCTAATAGATTCCTGGATAATGCCTTGTGTTAAACATGGTACCAGGATCGATGTTAGTTTTGCCTTAAGAAGGTCGCCATTGTGTATAAAAATTGTCACGTGCGTAAAGAAATAAAGGCAAAAGGCTCCTGTAACTCTGATGTTTCTTATGTCCCTAGGCTCGTGGTATTCACTTGTTCTTAGAGTAGACACAGTGTGGTCATCTGTTTATTTATTAAGCTTGGTTATTTTCCTTGACTTAAGCCAGTTATAAACCTTGATTAACCTTTGACACCCTGCTAACTCTTGATTTACTTTCAATAATTTTAAACTCCTGTTAATTTGCTACACTAGCTCATTCATGTGACCCTTAAACTAAGTTCTCATAGCAACATCCATTGTGGTCTAACATGCTTAAATTTATACACTTTATATCTTTTGAATTCCAGCATACTTTCACTCTACTTTCCTGTTTTGCAGACGGTCCACCACAACAACCCTATCGACCTTACCATACCATAGCTTTCGAGGACGGAATCTACATCAGGAAGGGGGGCATGTTAACCCATGACGGACATTGAGACGTACTATGTTTTACGTCATTAATTTAAATATTCTGAGTCATGGGCCGGGCTTGTCGGTACTATATGTTAAGGATAAAGGGATTGGGTGATCGCCGATGAGAGGCGCACCTTGAATATCAGCAGGGTAAGGGTTAGGATCGACCGGCCATGTATGGGCGCCCATGTGTGAACGGCCAAGTCACCTATAAGAGTCAAATGTAACCCTAAAACCCTCATTCTCATGTGTTGTGAATACAAGAGTGCTCTTGCCTTATCTCCTTGGTTTCCTTCTCCTGCGTGTGCGAGAGAGAGAGAGAGAGAGTGAGAGAGCGATCGAGCACTGTGTAGCGGCACGGCGGCAGAGAGGCGGTAGAGCGGCGATGGGCGGCTCCTTCTTCACTGCGACGCGGGAATCCTTCAAGGCGGCGGTTGAGCGGTGAGTGACACACCTTTTGCATTCTGTTTGAGCTTGCTTCCTTGGTTGTATGCTTGCAGCCATTCGTGGCTCGCATACGGTGTTCGGCAAGTCCCCAGCTACAACCTGTGCGGCAAAAGCGCACAAATGTTTTGAAAGCCCAAATCAAGAAGAAGAAGCAATTTGATACAAAACTGAAGATAAAGTTGTTTGAGAAAGATGACATTGTGCATTAGGAAATTTTTGGACCCAAAAAGGGCCTCCTAAGGATTTCTAATTTTAAGAGATTAGAGCTTAAAAAGCTGGGCTTAAGGAAGACAAAGGCTATGATGACCCCTATTTTTTGCCTTGCCACATCAGCCATACCCCCTAGTTTCACTTTTTAAAGGGAATATTCTCATACTCTCTCTCTTACTTTTTGACTTTTCTCATACTCTCTCGTACTTTTTGAAATTTTTATCTTTGCTCTCTACAAATTGAATCTTTCTTGTCACAGTTTGAATCTCCTTTCTCATTAACTCCCACC
This sequence comes from Cibotium barometz, assembly GCF_041138505.1. Lineage (NCBI taxonomy): Eukaryota > Viridiplantae > Streptophyta > Polypodiopsida > Cyatheales > Cibotiaceae > Cibotium > Cibotium barometz. Next base: position 19,699,532 of record NC_141082.1, on the reverse strand, counting down.
ATATCTCCCTTCCACATCAGCAGAACATTCTCGTTATTTAGGTGGGCCCCAAAAAGTGAAAATTTTTTATTTTTAATTTTTTTTACATTTTGAGGTGGAAAAAACACCACCCAACCAATATGTATGATGAAAATAATTTTTTCCCTCCAAAAAGCTTGTAATTCAAGGGTCACATCAGAAGCCTATCAAATCCAGTACATCCATAACTAACTGTCAGGTCCCCACAACCCCATAAACATAACTAACTGTCAGGAACCACTACATCCATGAGGTCCCAAAATTGTGGGGACCCCAAAAAAAAATTCTCATAAATGTAATTTATTGATGAAAAACTCCATGTTAGTATATTTGTATATCAAAACTATCATTTTCTACTTAGAAAAATGGATTTGTGTTAAACCTGCAACATCAAAGTTTTAACAGTCTCTCTCACTCACTCCTTCTCTCTCTCTCTCTCTCTCTCTCTCTCTCTCTCTCTCTCTCTCTCTCTCTCTCTCTCTCTCTCTCTCTCTCTCCCTCCCCCTCTCTGAGGATCTCTCTGTGCTTTAGCTTCTTCCTCTGCTTAGCTATGGAGCCTTTGCAAGCTGTGTGTGTAGCCCCTCGTGAAGCTAGAAAACGGAAGGTTGATTTACACATTCGTATTCCTGAAGAGTATGGCAGCTCTAAAAAAACCCATCCTACTGATGCACAATCTATCCAAGCTCGTAGGATAGCTAAGGAGAAAAATGTAGATCTTTGGGTTGATGGGCATCTCTATCCAGATTACCCTCCTTTCCGTAATTTATCATCTTTTATGCAATTTGTTGGTGAAGGAGAGCTTGGCTTGTTAGGATACTGTAGAAGATTGACTACAAGTGGAGCTTGGCAAACCCATATTCTCCAATCTCAATTGCAAGCATCACAATTCAGCCTTTTACAATGTCAAGAAGGACTTAAAACATCATCAATGAATAAGCAGGCCTCTGGTATGTCATACGAGGTTGCTCAAAAGGTCTCCACCCATGACTGGATCAAAGGCAAGGAGATTTTTAGAGAAGCCAGCAAACATAAAGAATTCAAAGAAGACTTGGGGACTCTGGAGAGACCTGTGTCCAATCACCACAAATGTAGATTGTCCAATGCCAGCTCTTGTAAATATGCACAAATAGCTTTGGATAAATTTTAATAACATGGTTCGCATTATGAATCAAAGTAGCACAACTGCCCAAGAACGAGCATCATTCCAACATCACATCATAGAATTCACCAAAAGTGTGCTAGGTGCTTGGGGAGAGAGTAAAGTAACACACTATATGGTAAGTTGTACAGTAAAAAAATAAACTAGTGTTTTAACCTTGACTTTTTCTAATTAAATTCTATTGTCATGTGTACAGCACATAGTTTATGCGCATGGTGCATATTTCATGAACAAGTATGGATCGCTCGACATGTAGAGTACCCAAGGGATGGAGAAATCACATATAAAGTAAGAGGGGTTTATTTCAAAAATATAAGACATGGAGGTGGAGCTTCTGCAGGAGGAACACGTACAAACTATCTACAAGAGATGTTCAATTGGTTTTATCGCACAACCTGGGAAGGGTATTGGTTAGGAAGCGGGCCCAACAATCTAAGCTTACGCAAGAGGCATGCAAGGCTGCAAAAAGTCATGCTCGGCTTGAATGGTTGCAGACCAATGCTCCCCATAGGCATGGCGCTTGGCATGCACGAATGAGGAGACAAGGGAGGCGTTGGGTCGTGCACGCACCAGCATAAATCTAGATGTAATAAGGCTAAGAAAATAAGTTTAGTTAGGTTTTTTTTTGCCCTTAAAAAAAACTATTAATTCTCTCACTTCATTTTTATTTCACTTTTTTAGAGAGCTTGAGCTCAAGATCTATGTAGACACCCACATAAGGACACCAGCACATCACCATGTTAGCATAGTCGTACATGGATATGGCACGCACCAAGAACACCACACGTGTTACCATGCCTTCACAGAACATAGTGCAAGGCACCCAACGACCACATACTGGCGACACCACGGAAGAGAGTGACCCCTTGGATTCTAGGACATGCCCAATGGGATCACCAAAGTCCAACCATCCTCCCACAACAACACCAACGCACACACATGCAGGCCCTTCTAGTGGGAGCAAGCATATGAAGAAGACCCCAAAATGCAACCACCCCAGAGATCAAGACAGAGAGGCGGATGATGAATGAGCAGTTCGACTGGGTTGGTGAAAACATTGCACAGCACCATAGGTGGCAAGACCCTACTACCAGGACAGGGTCCCCTACCTACCCAAGAGGAACTTGATACACACAGGTACCACAGCAACAGGAGGAGGAGGATTCAAACTATGAGAGAGACCAAGAGGAGGTTCCTGCAAGTGTGTGCAAGCGTAGAAAGGTCAAGCTCTTCAAGCCAAGGAAGTCCCAACCTCGCCAACGCACTAACACAACACAGAGAGCTCCAAGGAGAAGGATGCGCCAAGGGCATAGGGCTCTACAAGAAAGGTCAAGCTCTTCAAGCCAAGGAAGTCCCAACCTCGCCAACGCACTAACACAACACAGAGAGCTCCAAGGAGAAGGATGCGCCAAGGGCATAGGGCTCTACGAGAAATTAAGTTTTACCAGAGGAACACTGAGTTGCTGATAAGAAGAGCCCCTTTCGCATGCACAGTGAAGGAGATTCTCCAATGATATAGAACAGAGTTCTGTGTGCAGGGTATTGCCCTTGAAGCATTGCAAGAAGCCTCCAAGGCTTACCTTGTTGGGCTTTTTGAAGACACGAACCTCCTTGCAATACATGCAAAGAGGATTACCATATCTACAAGGACATGCAACTAGCTCGGTGCATTCGAGGCGAGTGAGACACGATCTAGAGATCTTAGATGTTAACCTTTTTTTTGAAGCAACTCTTTTGTTTCGAACCCCCCTTTGTAACAAGCCTATCTGGCTTTCATTTGTAACCTTCTGATAATTAAAATTTCAAGTTTCTCTTACAATGTCTCGGTGTCATCATGTTTGTTTAACATGGAGTGTCTATCATGTGCCAGTTTGTCACCCAAGGCATCAGAAATGCTCCTGGAGGACTGAGGAAACTGTGCCAGAACAGTGCGAATTTGGCCTCTACAACACGGCGATGTAGGCTCAAAATTCGCACTATTCTGGCACTTTTTCCCTAGCCACTCAGGATCATTTCTGATGCATTTATAATGAAGTTGAGCACACTAATTGTGAGAAATAGTAGTTTATAAAATAAAAACACCTTTAATCATGTGTAAAAATATAGTGTTTATAAGATAAAAATACCTTTAATCATGTGTAAAAATATAGTGTTTATCATCCAATGCATCAGAATTGCTCCTGGAGGACTGGGAAAGCTATGCCAGAATAGTGCAAATTTAAGCTCTGCAACGGCGATGCAAGCTCAAAATTTGCACTGTTCTCGCACTGCTCTCCTAGCCAGCGACTCAAGATCATTTCTTATGTATTTATAATGAAGTTGAGTATATTAATTGTGAGAAACAATAGTTTATAAGATAAAAATAGCTTTAATCATGTGTAAAATTACATTGTTTGTCATCCAATGCATCAAAATTGCTCTTGGAGGACTGGGGAAGCTATGCCAGAACAGTGCGAATTTAGGCTCTGCAGCAATAGGCGCAGCAGGCGATGCAAGCTCAAAATTTGCACTATTCTGGCACTGCTCCCCCAGCCACTCAAGATCATTTCTGATGCATTTATAATGAAGTTGAGTACACTAATTGTGAGAAACAATAGTTTATAAGATTAAAACAGCTTTAATCATGTGTAAAATTACATTGTTTGTCATCCAATGCATCAGAATTGCTCCTGGAGGACTGGGGAAGCTATGCCAGAACAGTGCGAATTTAGGCTCTGCAGTGCCGGTGCAGGCTCAAAATTCACACTGTTCTGGCACTGCTCCCCCAGCCACTCAGGATCATTTCTGATGCATTTATAATGAAGTTAAGTACATTAATTATAAAAACAGTAATTTATAAAATAAAAATACATTTACTCATGTGTAAAAATACATTATTTGTCATCCAATGCATCAGAATTGCTCCTGGAGGGCTGGGGAAGCTATGCCAAAACAGTGCAAATTTAGACTCTACACAGCACAGCGGTGCAAGCTCAAAATTTGCACTGTTCTGGCACTGCTCCCCCAGCCACTCAGAATCATTTCTGATGCATTTATAATCAAGTTGAGTATATTGATTATGAGAAACAGTAATTTATAAGATAAAAATCATGTGTAAAAATACATTATTTGTCATCCAATGCATCAGAATTGCTCCTAAAGGGCTGGGGAAGCTGTGCCAAAACAATGTGAATTTGGGCTCTACAGCAGCAGCGATGCAGGCTCAAAATTTGCACTATTCTAGCACTGCTCCCCTAGGCTCCCAGGGTCATTTCTGATGCATTCACAAAAACATTGATGGTATAAACTAGAAAAGACATAAGTTTGAAAAAATTGTATTGTATTCATAAATAAGAAGTGATACATCATCTTTACAAAAGCTTTCTTACAATATTGAGCTTCCTTCTCTTGTTATTGGGCAGAGTGTGCTCAAGGAGTGATTGGGCTATTTCTTAAGGATCCTCTATGCCTATACTTTTGGCTATACCTATACAAGCAAGAAGCTTACTCCTAAATCTAGAACCAAAAACATCGAATGCAAGGGATTTTTTAATCAAAACTATACATTTGGTGCGTTCAAGGCACTGGATGTAAGGGCGGGCATATTGTTGAATGTACTTAAGCAACTCAATAGGCACCCATCTATCATTGGGTCAATGGGAAAAGGAGATGGAGTGGGGAGCCAAGTATTGCTCCATGTATGCAATCTGCGTCTCATAATGTTGGGACGCAAGGGCGAGCAACTTTTCAAAGTCGAATTCACGAGAGAACATGACAAAGAGCTCGCTCTTGCCTGCCCACGGGGTGGTGGAGAGGAACTCACAGAAGCTGTCAAAGTGGGTAGCCATGTGAATGCAAAGAGATAATGTGAGCTCGTGCTTAGTTTCTATCACGTGAAAATGAGAAAGAAGGCACCTTTGGGGTAGTTAAAATTTAAAGTTTGGCCTTTTCACACTAGACCGCTAGACAAAAAAATTACAGTTTGTAAAAATATTAAGATTTCAATTAAATAAAGATTGGTTAAAAAAGAGCCTGCTACAAAATTACAAGCATGTCATCTAATCTAAAATTGTTATAATGTCTTCATTTTTTACCCCTCTTGTGACATTTACTTCATGTTGATCTCCATCTCCTTGTTAAGCTTGTCATTGCCTTCACCTCGATCTTGAAACTCTTGCCCCTCATGTGCATCAAAATAGAGGCTATTTTCCCATATACTCGGTTCATCTTCAAGCTCTTCCACATGCCTACTATGTGTTGGTAGGGCTATGCACCTGCTGAAAATTCAAGGTCCCCCATTTGCCATGATTCTGAGAACATGGTTGTCCCCTCCTTACACTCCCCAATCTGTAAAAATATAGAAAGTGGCACAATAACCAGAAAGTGTAAGGGTTAATTCTAGACATGTAGTGGAATCAGATATACCTTTCTTCTCATCAACTTGAAACTTGACTCTTCCACATTGTCAAAGCCCATGATACTAAAATGTTGACGCAGGTCTGCTAGGCTCCAATGCTTGCTTGCTGCCACTCGCTCAATCCATCCATTTTGCATCATCATAGCTACCTCAATAGGCATAATTTCTTCTTCTGAGGCTTGAAGTGGGATCCATGTCCCGTGCTTTTGCATCCAACTTTGGTAGTGCAAACACATGTACAAAATAGAGCGTGCCTTCAAGAACATGAAAGGACACTGTAGAATCTACTACATTGCACTTGTACACATCACCTTGATGTGACCCCTCATTAACCTCCCAACCCTCTCCCAGAAATCCTTGAATGAGGTCATACCATACCGCCTTACAAATATACATTGTTTTTGTTTGGTGCATTGGCATGGAATTGAACATGTGCACAAAAACATGTAAAGGACAAAACCAATTTAGCCCTACTGACCTAGATGCCTTTGAAAACTTGAGTGATGTCTTGATATCACTTACCATCTTAAACTTTAAGCATAAGATGGTCCAAGCATCAGGTTTGGGCCATTCGGGATTGTTAAGAGGGGAGTTGGGGATCTCTTCTAGCTTGCCAAATAAACCTGCTTTTTTATCTACAAAATATGAGTGAGAAAAGAAAAAGATATTGTTTTGTACAAGATCACTTGGGCTTTGAGATACAAACATTGCCTCTCCAATGGATGCATGCATAGCATAGAAAACTCCAGTGAGGATTTGGAGTGGTTGTTCCTCAACATAATTAGAGGGGAAAATATCTATAGAGAGACATAAGTAAATGGAGAATTATAAGAAAATTTGAAAGAAAAAATCCAATATTAGCATGTTGTTAAAGCTGTGTGTATGTTACACTGACAATTTGAAGGAAACCTTGGTCGTTGGCCTTGAATGTACAGGTCTCCAAGGGTATACACATGTTGCACTATGGCAACAGTCCTTCCTTCTTAGTATGCTTGAAGCCTTGTAGCCGCCCCTTCCAAGATGTAGCATATTCCCCAGTTGATGCACTCGATGTGGTCCCTTAGAGCTTGGCTGCATGTAGACCCAAGGCCCACAACCCTGAATCTTGTTGGAGCCCAAACTCCATTCTCATCTCTTGTGTTATGCAGCACAAGCTCTTCCACCTTCTTCCTAGGTCTTCTCACATTACTAGAAGAGGCCATGGTGGTAAGAAAAGAGAAGAAAGGAAGAGAAAAGCTTGTTTTATAACAGAGGAGTTGAGAGGAGAGAAACTTCAGGGTTTTCAGTGCAACAATGGAGATCTTAAAAGAGGGTTAGAGTTTGAGAATAGGCTTCCTGAACCTAGAGTAGACTAAAGAGGGATAGAGTTTTTGCAGCAAGGGAGAGGGAGGGAGCTTGAGAGAGAGAGAGAGAGGGAGATTGAGAGGAAGGGAGCTTGAGAAGGAGGGAGAGCTTGAGAGCGATGGAGTTTCTACAGCAATGGAGAGCTTAGAAAAGGAAGAAAGAGGGAGAGGGAGCTTGAGACTGAGGGAGCTTGACAAGGAGGGAGAGCTTGAGAGGTATGGAGTTTTTGCAGAGCAATGGAGAGCTTAGAAGAGGAAGAAAGAGGTTCAAAATGAGCTTTCCAAACCTAGAGTATGTTGGGGGGAAGTGTGAGAGGGAAAACACACTTTGGGAAAAAATTTAAAAATTTTCAATTTTTAGGGTTTTTAATCTATGCGATTCTAGGTGGGGGGGCCGCTAAGTTTGGGCCCAAGAGGTAGGGGGACAAGAGTAGTAATTAGGCCCCATTAGCAAACCAAAGCCTAGGCCCCCTAGGGTCAAAGAAGTCAAAAATGTGCACCCAGCCCTCTTCCTATTGGTCCATTCTTCCTAATCAAAAGTTAATCCAAGAGGCCCTCTTTAGGTCCAAAAAATTCCTAATGGAAGGAGTTTGATGCCCATTATAAAAAGTGGGTTGGTAAGTTTGGCCCACACACTATGATAATGGAACCTATGAACTAGAGAGGATCTTGATAGGACATATTCACACTTGGTGAATCAAGATAAGTTTGCTTTATTTCATGCATGTGGATCTTGATAGGGTACAATCAAAATCTAAGGGTAGAGTTCCATTTTGGCTTAGGAGAGCTGTAATACCAAAATACCAAAATTTTGGTATGGAGAATACAATCAAACTCTTAAGACCAAATTTTTTCTTTTGTTGAGGCTTATTTATTGTAATGTATATTATATGTGTGTGGTGATTATCCATGTGGGACCCAGCATCTAGTATGCCAATAATGCTTATCAAGAAGGGGCTTGTACAAGAAGCTAATCTTATGTGAATACTTTCTCATGAGGTTTTAATGGTAATGTTGGGAAGCTTATATGAGAAGCTAATGGCTTGGAGGCTCATCTTCAATGGCTTTATGATGATTCGGGTCTAAATAGGCTTCTTTTAACACGTGTCTCCTTGAATATCATGTTGCTTTACCTGTACTTCACTCATTCTCATTAATTTACTTTGAGTGTTGTGCTTCACTCATTCTCATCAATCTACTTTGAGTGTTATGATTCTCATCAATCTACTTTGAGTGTTATGATTCTATCTATCTCTCCTTGCTTATTGCATCTATGTGTGTGTTTCTACCTTGATCTCTACTCCAACAATTGGTATTAGAGAAGGTTCTTTTGGCTCTCACCCCCTTGTCATCTTCTCCTTAAGCTGCTCTTTTGATTGTCTCAGATTGAGCTATCCTCTTAGGTAGATAAGTAATATCCTATAGTGTGTTAACATGATGTTTATTAATATTAACTATGTTAACATCACTTTTATGCATTTTAAGGTGATTCAAGCATGTCTCAAGGCACCTTTACATGCTATGCAAACATCTTTGGCGAGTGTTAATTTGAACTATCTTTGTTCGATTTTGGTTTTTTTACATTACAATATCATTTGGTGTGTTGATAGGGTCATCATTGCCTTTAACATTGTATCTTTGAGTTTATCATCCTAACAGCTTCTATAGCGTTGTCAGCATTATCATTGATTTTTTCATTCTTCCTAAGTATCATTTCCATGCTCTACACAATACCATTTTGCATATACTTTACATATTTCCTTCATCACACACTAGAAGCCATCTCAGTTGCATTCAATGGGTATTGACAGTACCTATAGGTAGTTAGGATACTTGCATTTTATGTTAAAGATTAGTTATTTGCAAGTTAAAAAGAGCAAGAAGCCAATAGTGTTGTATTTGGGATGCTTTCCATTGAGGATAAGCTTGACAAGACCAACTACCCGTTGTGGTTATATCTGATGCATTATGTATTGGTTACCAAAGGGCTTTAGAATGTCATCATTAGCATTTATGCATGACCTAGCATATGATATTACAAGTACTTTGGATGGTGACACTAGAAGTGTTGTATTTGGGATGCTTTGCATTGAGGATAAGCTTGATAGGACCACCTACTCGTTGTGGTCGTGTATGATGCATTATTTATTTTACCAAAGGGATTTAGAATGTCATCATTAGCATTGATTCATGCCCTAGCATAGGATATTATAAGTGCTTTGGATGGTGACACTAGTTCACATGTAACTCCGGCATCTCCCTCCGCACCTCCCATAGCTTAAAAAGCCTTGCCTCCCACGTGGGATGGCAAGGATGCATATACACATGCATTGTTGGCACTCTCAAGTGAAGAGGAGAATTATTCCTCATATTTTCTCATGTAAAATTGCCAACAAGCACCCTTGGGATGCGCTTATTGCACTTTACCAGGTGCAGAACAAGGCACAATGGCCTGCCTGCACAAGGCATCAATTAGATTTTAAGCGTATACATAAGGGATATTTATTAATGATTTCCTCACAAGGATTAAATATCTCAAGGAGTAGCTTACATGTGTTGTTGTGCGGCCTATCTGGATAGTTCATTGGTGTCTACTACTATTCTCATAGCTTTACCAGATTCATACCAGGGCTTTGTATCCACACTTTGTCTCTTGATGAAGGGTAACCCCAATGCCCTTATATTTGATGAGTTGACTTCAATGCTCTTACAAAAACTAGTATGCATGTGGAAGATCTAGCATTTTCTACTAGTCAAAAAGGTAAAGTCAAAGCCTTTACCTTCTTAGGGCAGCTATAAGCCAAAAGCAAAATTAGCCTAGTCTCAACCTAGTCTTTTGGCAAGGATGACGAGAAGGGGGTGATAAGCCTAAGTAGAAAGTTAAATGCAACTACTATTCATGCCATTATATCAATGAATATAGAAAAAGGATAGAGAAGGAGAAGAAGAAAGAATCATGTATCGGCTATGGTTGATGACATCAGCACCACTGAGTGCTAAAAAGAAGGAGTCAGCATCTATGCACATGGGATGATTATTGGGAATTCATTGTGCATTGCAGTTATGACCCTTATGTCCATGATGTATGCATATCAATGATGATAGTGGTGAAGTAATGTGCTAGCAAGCATATTACTTCTCAGCATGATTTATTTTCCTCCCTTGAGTCTGCTCCTCAAGGAGGCACAAACACATGTGTAAACCATTCTCATATCTAGTGAAAGGATTTGGTAAGGTTGTTCTCAAAAGTATTTTTTGTGCTAGGCATTAAAAATAACTTTTTGGTAGTTTTTACCATTGCTAGGATAGGCCTAGTGGTCATATTTGTTGATGATAAGTGTACAATTCACGATGAGACCGGAGTGATGGGGAGACATCACTATGGTATCTTGTACTCTAAGCCATGGGCTTTACAGGTTAGATATGTATATGAGATATTGGCACATAATGATTGTTCAATTACTACCACATGCTATGAGTGATGCACAGCTATGGTATGCATACTTGTCACGTGATATTTAGTAGTTTATTTTGTTTAAAAGGAAATATATGGCGTCAAAGTTACCAAACTTGATGCCCCTTATCAAGAATGTATGTGTGAGGGGTGCATTTTGGGCAAGATGAAATATGCATCATTCCCAAAAGATGGATCAATTAGAGTTGTCCTAAAGCTACAACTTATACATTGTTATGTGGTCCTATGAGGACATCATCAATCAAGGGATACCTCTACTTTGTGACTTTTATTGATTATACTCCAAGCACACATGAGTGTATCCATTGAAATAAAAGTCATAGTTTTTTACATGCGTAAAGTTTCCACCCTTCACAAAGATCAAGAAGATGTCAAAGGAGTTATATATATATATATATATATATATATATATATATATATATATATATATATATATATACATATACATATATATATATATACATACATACATACATGGCTAAAAGAGGCATAAAACATTAATGCACAATGCTTAAACACCTCAACAAATTGTGTGGCTGAGAGGAAGAATAGATCTACCTCATGTTTTTTGGTTGGAGGCAGTTATGTGTGCCACTTATGCTGCCCTACCAAGGCCTTGCAGACAATTCCCTCCTTATGAAGTGTGGAATGGCAAGAAGGTCTCTATGGCTCATTTTTATGTTTTTGGTTTTCTTGCTTATGCTCATGTTCCTTAGCAGAGCAATATAATAAGCTAGATGATAAGCTATTAAATGCATGTTTGCGGGATATAGCTCAGAAAGCAAAGGGTATAAACTTTACCATTTGGCCACAAAGTGGATTTGGTGAGTAGAGATGTTATCTTTATTGAGAGCTCAGTTCAGCCCATCTTTTATGCAAAAATTAACAAAATGTTTGCCACATGACATCTTTGATACACTCCTACCTTTGTACAATGCCAAGCAACCATATGTGGAGCACATGAATGCTCAACAGCAGCAGGTGCTATAAATTGGCCCATACACCGACTAAAAATCAACTCGAATTTCAGTCCACAAATCAGTCTATTTTGATGAGGCAATCATGGACAATATAGTGGATGAGGAAAGGGTAGCCATACACACTCATCCAATAGTATGCCAAAATGGCTAGTACAGACATTGCAAGATAGTAAATTAGCTACTCCTTTTACACGTGTTGGTTCTCATCATACATCTTCTTCTTTTATGGACCATGCTCTCATTACCAGTATATATAATAAAGAGGAACCAATTTCCTTTGAGGAAGCACATGAAAATGATCATTGTGGTGGTGCATGCCATGTAGGATAAGTTTGACTCAATCCTCAAATGATACTTGGTATTTACCTAATTTTATCTCACGGTAAAAAGGCCATTGGCATGCAGTAGTGGGTTTATAGGCTTAGTATAAAGACGATATGGTAGCATTGTGACTATTACAAGGCAAGACGTGTTGCAAAGGGTTATGCTCAAGATAAGGTCATAGATTATGATGAGACTTTTGCACCCATCATGTCTCATATGACGACGACGAGTAAGTGTATTATTACATTAGCAATGCATCATGGTTAGAATGTACATCAATTATATTTCAAGACTTCCTTCTTCAATGGTGATTTTCATGAGGAGGTATATGTATCACAGCCTTGTGGTTTTTTTGAGAAGGGACATGAGTCTATAGTATGCATAATGCTAGGAAAATTTTTATATGGCCTTAAGCAGGCTCCCATAGCATGGTGTGAGAAGATAAACACATACTTGGTTGTAAATGGTTTTTACAATAGTCCAACACTGAGAGTACCCATATAAAAGAGGAGTAAAGATTATTTTTGGTCATCATTTTATACATTGATGACATGTTGCTCATAGGACCTAATGAGGAGAAGATTTCAATTACATGTATAATTTAAGATCATAGATTTGGGCTTGTTGCATTATTATTTGGGAAAATAATTTTTATGTAGTATGATGATGGTATTGTGATGTTGCAGTCAAAGTACATACAGAGGCTACTTACACAGTTTGGTCTTGTGAAGACTATAAACCTATTGCTACACTAGTAGAGACAAGCGCTAGGCTTAGTCTCTAGGATGCAAGTGAACCATTTTATGCATCACTTTATCATGAGGTTGTTGGGTGCCTCATCTATCTAAGTAATACAAGGTGAGACGTTCAATTTAGGGTCTTCCAATCAAGCAGGTTTATGCAGAGTACTGGAAGTAAGGCTACCAAGCATGTATTCAAATACTTATATGTACTCATTCCCTTGACCTATTCGATGCTAAGGGGGGTGATATTCAACTGCATGCTTTTAGATTCCAATTGGGTTGGATGTTATAACACGTTGATAGGTTTTTTTATGGCCAAGAGGATATGCTCCATGGAGATGCTCACTCCAACCCCAAGAGAAGAAAATAATAAATTGGGCATGGTGAGGGACCTTAGGAAACATAGGATTCTTGCATGGATGGCTGCACATTTGTAACTAGTTGTAATAAGCTACTATTAGGACTGTTGCATGGTGAATAGCCGCGACAAGATTGGGTAGAGTAGGTGGGAGGAGTATGCATGAAGATAGAGCATAGTCTTGCAAGGAGGACGGTGTGAGGTGAAAAAAAGAAAAAAGAACCTGCCTCTATAGCCCTTCACCTCCCAAACTTGGAAAATACTAACATAACGGAGGCACCACCAGCCACCGGCTGGAACACTTCTCACAATTCACCACCCACCCACACCAGAAAGATAGCTCAAAAACACGATAGACAGTTGATTATCCAGCAAAAAACATACACAACACCATCCACACTATAACAAACTCAGCAATTACACCAAAAACCAGGATCATCCACTCTTTGCCTGCAGTCGTTGCCCACACAAAACCAGCTACTTTTCTCTTCAGAGGGCGCCCCACCAGCTAACCCTCAACTTCAGCAGCTCTCACTCTCTGTGTGTCGTGACCAGCAGCTTCGCCAACCACAGAGCCTCTGCAGCTTCCCTTGCTCGTCAGCTTTAGCAGTTCCCTTCGCTAGACCACTTCACATTTCTAGTCACTACCTGTATCACCAACCCAACACCAGCCCGTCTCTTATCGCATGGCGGCAACTCCACCCACTCGCAGCACCTTCAGCTGCGCTGTCCTCAAACACAACTGCACACCATCTCTCTGGGTTATCAGCATCAACAGTAGCCACACCAAACAAACAAGGCCACCTTCTCTAGTTGCGCTCCTCTGTCTTTGCCTGCAGCCACCTTTCTCAACTGACGACCAACCCTTCGCTGTCCACTCCAGGGGCCGCCCCAGCAGCCCACTTGTCTTCAGCAATTGCGCGCAAGACCTCCTTGTCGGCTCCCCTCTACAGCACCTACACCTACCGCTGCGCTCCACGCTCCCCCTCGCTCTTCACTTTCACCCCCAGCGCCTGTCAGCAGCACCACCCAAGAGCTACAAGGCGGCTGTGTCTCTCGAGCGCCTCAGCCTCTGTAGTATCACTTCAGGCTTCTTGTACCCAAGGCGGCTATCTTCACTTGCGACCTTCGAACAGCCCCAGCCCCCGTCCGCTTTGTCACCACCACCAGCCACCTTGAGACGACACCTTATGCCTGCACCTACCGCAATCACCCACGAGCCCTGCTCCAAAGGCGGCCTCTCTTCCGAATGAGTCGGTGCCCTGCATTTGGCAACCACCCGCACACCATACTGCTACAATGAAATTGGTGAATCTCTAGCATCTGCTCCGAAAAAAAAAACAACACATGTACCAGCTCACTGCAAAACCATCCGCTCTATACATTTGCCAGGGCATTCAGGGCAAAGCTTATTCACACACCATGCATTCCATATGTACACAGACCCAAAACACCTCTCAGATTTTTACGTGACAGACGGGTAAGAGGAGAGTGTGTAAGCAAGTTGTTTTTGGAGAGAGCAGTGTAGAGAGCATTGAGAGAGCTTTTGTGTGTTAAAGAAGAGCTTGCTAAGAGAGCTAGTGTTTGGGTGTTAAAGAAGAGCTTCTTGAGAGATCTAGTGTTTGTGTGTTAAAGAAGAGCTTGCTGTGAGAGCTAGTGTTTAGGTGTGAAGTTTGTTGTAAAGTTGGTTACCTATTTGTGGGCTTGTTCTATGTAGAAGGCGATAGTAGAAGATTTAGATCTATCTAGAGTAGGGGTTGGAGGAGTGGTGGTTGAGGGTTCTATGTGGGAGATTGTGTCCTAGGACCTCATAGAGTGCATCACTGTTGGAACTTGGGCAATATTAAGGATTGCTCACAAGCATTCCCCAGTTGTATTAACCATTTGAAGCCTGGAAGCTGTAAGTGCAGATTATATAGTTGATGATCTTGTTGAAATTGAGAATATATGTTTGGGTTTTTATTGTAGTCATTTGTGTGAGAGTTTCTTTTGATCTGTTGCTGGTTTCATTCATCAGCTTAAGTCTCAAGGTTTGCTGCACGGTGCACAATCTTCTTAATATACATAGAGAATCAAGTTATGTGGTATTAAAGAGTTCTTATGTGGTTTTGATTCAATTTTGTGTTACCTGGATGGAGTTCTATTGAATAAAAGACTTTCGGTGAATCTGGTTAAGTCTGTGCTAGGACAGTCAACCTATGTCGGGGACAACCATTGTCAGCTCGACATCAGAATAGTCAGCAAGAGGTATGGGGATCTTGCTCTATCAAGGAAAGCAATTCTAAAGCACAGCTAATGGTTCTAGGTCCTGTCTGAGGACAGTTGTCTCACAGAAGGCTAATGGTTCTAGGTCCTGTCTGAGGACAGTTGTCTCACAGAAGGCTTGTTGTCTCCTCAGGATCAACAGTCTGACACTAGTAATCATAGCTGAGTGTTTGTGAGGCTAGGTACTAGTTTTGTTGAAGTGCTTTTGAGGCTCTTGTAGTGTTAGCTGACTCAAAGGAGAGAGAATCCATGTTAGCCAGGGTGGAAGCAGTCTGCTCGTTCAGAAGTAGCTGTGGGCTTCCAATAGTCATTAGAGAGCCTGTAAGGTGATATTTTGCTAGGTTGAGAGACATATGAGGGTTTGTAGCTATCAGCGGACATTTTGGAAAGTTTCAAAATTATTGTAGATTTCGAAACAGATGGTTCTATGGCAAAGTTGTGAGGCAGAACTCTGCATGTGAAAGATTAAGGTACTGTCAGAGGAGGGTTGGCAGGACAATCAAGAAGGTCTAGGGAGTGTAGCTACAAGGTCTGCAGACACTGGAGGATCATAAAGGATATTGGAGGATCAATTTTGGATTGGGAAAGCCATGAGATTTAGGAAGCAGGTAACAGTGAGTATCTGACTTGTCTATGACAGTTGAGTGAGCTTATTGTCAGCCAATGGCTAGCTGGGGGTAGCTCCTTAGTTCCTGATGGTGGAGGACACTTTGGGACTCTGAAGAGTAGGTTTCTCTATTAGGAAATAAAGAGAGGACTTCGGAGGAGGAATTTGAGCAATTCTGCATCAACTGGATATGAGTTTAATCAGTTGGATGTCAACTATGGTCAAGAGAGGCTGTTAGGTGGTAGATTAGAGGTATTGGAAGTAGGAGCTGACATTAGAGGAAAACTTGAGTAAGCAGTTGGATTGAGGAGGGAGGCTGGGAGGGTATTTAAGTATTCAACTGGGGTAGCTGAGGACCAAGGGATGTTAGTTGGGTATTATGGTGCCTTTTCTAGTGTTGCTTTTGATGGGTTGTGGTGCTTGTAATACTCTCCTCTCATAGTGTTGTGATTTAGATGGAACTATAGAGGTAGTATCTCCCAAAGCCATCATTTTTTTGGTGCCTCCATAGAGGAGGGCTTTCAAGGCACCCTTCAGACTTTTGGTAGAATCTCGGAAGTGTTAGCTGTTGAGATGGCTGCGACGATGATGTCATATCCTGTGTTTCATGGGCATGCTAATGAGGATTTAAAGGACTTTTTAGTTGGGACGGAGCTGGGAGCATTTGCATTTGGAAAGGACATATATGAGGATAAATTAACACTATTTTCCATGTTATTGAAAGGGGATGCAAAAAGGTGGTTCCAGACTTGGAGGGGTCAGCCACATCAAGGGAAAGCATATGAGGATGTGAAAGGAGCTTTGGTGTAGCATTTCAAGAAGGAACCTCCTTTTGTTTCTAAGCCAGCCTTTGAAGCTTCCATTCTTTCTCTCTTGCAATCCTCAAGGATTCATCAAAGGTACGTGGTCTTTTTAACTCAACTTTCTCCTTCAAATCAGCATGAACATATCCTTTTTAAGAAGTATAGGTGGGTACTTTGCTTCCAATGAAGCTTCCCATCTTCCCCATAGATCCTTAAAATGATCTACAAATCTATCAAATACATCTGATAGGCTATGCTGACCAATTGATGCAAGGTATTAGTAAACTAACTCAACAAATTGAGGAATTTGCAGCCTCCCCCTTTGTAAATGGTTAATAGTGTTTTATGCACTGTTACTCTACTCCTCTCCCTAGAGCCAAAAACAGTGAATTTATTGATAATTCATTAGTTTTTGACCATTTCCTCTTCAAAAGAATTGGTGGCCCCTCTTGCTGCAAAACAAGAGTAGATCCCTCAAACCATCAAGCCAAAGGAAAGCTCACAAAAATTTATGTAAGCTAGAAATCCTAATTTGTCTTTATTCCATTTAATGGTTTTCTAATTTTTGTTTTCTTTAAAATGAAAAATGATGCTATGCCTTGTTGGAAAGTCTTTCCCCCTCTCTTCATTCTTGAATTCAGCCTTTCTTTATCCTAGATATGTAATCAAATTGTTAGAATTAAACTTTTCATATTGATTCTCTTTAAAAAGTGGAATTTGATTAGTTTAGAATGCTTTAAACCATTTGGGATAATTTCTAAGTAACTTGAGAATGAAAAAAATTGAAAAATGGTCAGCCATACAAAGGAGGTTATGGTAAAATATTTCACACAATTACAACCTTTTACTGCTTCTTCATAAATTTTTGATTTTTTTGGCTTCTCGTTTGATCCTCATTAGCCAATTGGCTCTAATACCAGCTGTGAGGTCCCTATCTCCACCGCGCAATGAATTCAGGGGTTCTAGCAGTGGAAGTAGCACTTCTTGCGCGGGGGAGGGTCTCACACTCGAGCCTCGCCCACGGATATCCGGACAAGAGACTAATCCATCGGTTCTTCCAAAACCGATCCCGGAAAAACTTCCCTTGCCCCCCAGAAAGCACGGGCGATTCCTCCAGGATAACTTTTCTCTAACGTAGTCAAAAGCCTTAACTAACTGAACTGATCTAACCAAACTCGTAAGTCCCAAGTCAGATCAAGGAAAAGATTGCACTTGGATCATAGAGACCAACACTTTTTTCCTCATTGAGAGGCACAGTTGTTGATTGTTTTCCATAGAATAATTTTTGTCCGGTATTGACTTCATCTATCGTACCATAATAGAATTGAGTTTCAATTTAAGGATCCATCAGTCCAGCCTAACCCCATCCATTCCCGTGGGTTAGCCAACCGCCCAACCACTGTAGTGATGGAATCCAATTAAGAATTTGGTTAGGTTTTGTCTCGGGTACCAGGGAAAAGAGTTCCCAGGCCCCCTAGCTGGATATTCATGCAAACTTAAAACTAGTCACACCACTTACACACCCAATATGAAATTGCCTTTTTCTCAGCAGCATCAGCTATCTTTAAAACAATCATTTAATGAAACCATTGTGTCACTGATCACAATCCTCAAAATCTCCGGTTGAATCCTTATTTCCAAATCGGTGTACCTATGGCATTATTGGCAACCAGAACGCTCACCACCTGTTCACTCAGGGGCCTTTTCGATAGTTCCTAGCTCATAGTAACTGGCAATATATCCACATATCAAAACGGAATCTCTGTTGAAGATCAGCAAGATCAACCAACGGATCCATATAAAAGAGCAATGAACTCATACGTTGAGGACTAGCAAGGTCAACCAACTAGATCCAAGCCCGAATTCAAAAAAAAACTCCTACTTCTTGTTCCAATATCTTCCCCGACGTACGTGTGGGTATCTTCGGCGACCTAGAGCTTGAGCACCATATGGTCAGCACCCTCTAGGATCCTTCACAGGTCACCTAGCGCTTCACTCATAGGCCGCTTCCTTGGTCCCTCATCCACTGTACTGGAAGCTTACCATTTATATCAAATTGAGGCTGGTCAAGACCTCGGCCGACCTTTCTATGCGAGACGTCCTCCGTTGACTCTTCGTTCAGCAGTTGCAACTTTAACAGATAGGTCTCCATGACCTCATTCACAAGACGGTCAAAATGCTTCCCCAGCATTCTTGACATAAAACAGTCATTTAAAAACAGATTTCACATACAAATACAGTTCCAAAAACATTTCCATTTTTTTCTCATCACACCACATCCTTTCACATTAGTCCCCATCTTTTCTCATCTTCCCATAATTTTTTTTTAATCGATTCCTATCACATCATATCATTCCCACATCAAATCACATCCAATCGCATCATCCACACATCAATCCACATCATCCATACATCCATCCACATCATCCACACCAATCCACATCTTCCATACATCCATCCATATCAATCCACATTATCCACACATCCATCCACATTTTACATCCATCCACATCAATCCACACGTCAATCCACATCATCCATACATCCATTCCACATCAATCCACATTATCCACACATCAATCCACATCATCCATACATCCATTCACGTTAATCCACATTACCCACAAATCAATCCATATCATCCATACATCCATCCACATCATCCACATCAATCCACATTATCCACTCATCTATCCACATCAATCCACACGTCAATCCACATTACCCACACATCAATCCACATCATCCATACATCCATCCACATCATCCACATCAATCCACATATATAATTATTCCCTTCTCTGAAATAAAAGAAAGATCCTGTTTTACCTTGTTTTGGCCTAGAGAGAGAAAATATCTAGAGAGAGGTAATTCAAAATTGAGATATTTTTGGATATAAAAATCCTCCTAGTGTCTAAAATGGTTTCCCCTGAAACAGATATTCAAAAAGAAATTTCCAATGTGCAATTGGAATAAATTAAAATCAGGTAAAAAGGACCTTAGCCTAAGGGTCCAGATTTTTTAAAAATTTTTAATTAAGGTTCCTATGGACCAATTAGATCAATCCAAATATAGGGAGGAGATAAATTGTAGAATAAAAGAAAATCCCCCCAAAAATGAGTAAATACTCACATAAGATGAAGAGTTGACTAAGGACAAGGTTATTAGTTAAAAAAGAAGAGATATTTAGAAGAAATGATGCATTTTTGACACCTCAGTGTGGGGGAATTCCCCTCATGAAGGAGGCACCTATTTTACATGTGTGGTTGAGTTTTAAACTCACAAATAATGAGATATTTTCATCTCTCCTCTCTCCTGCTTCAACTAGATCCAAAAAGTAAGCTAAACTGACCTAAAAATGGTCAAAAATTGACCAAACTGATCTGAAAAATTCCAGAATCAATTTGCTTGGTTAGAGGCTCACTTTTTCCTATAAATGAAGCCTCCCCCTTTGTAAATGGTTAATAGTGTTTTATGCACTTCCGGATATCCATGGTGGGCGAGGCCTCGAGTGTGAGACCCTGCCCCGTGTAAGAAGTGCTACTTCCGCTGCTAGAACCCCTGAATTTGTTGCGCGATGGGTAGGGACTTCACACTGTTACTTTCCAAAGATTTATGAACCTGGTTGTTGAGCCCTATTTGGGGTCCTTCATCAGAATGTTCATTGATGATTTCTGTATCTATAGTGGCAGATTAGTTCACTATGAGAAGTTGAGGATGGCATTGAAGAGGCTGGATGATCTGGGTGGACAATTGAACCTTGACAAGTGTCATTTAGCATAGGCCAAGGTAACCCTACTTGGGAATGTGGATTCTGAGAATGGAATTGAGGTAGATCTTGCTAAAGTAGAATCTTTGCTCTTACCATTTGCAATAAGCATCCAAAAGGGACACCTTTTTGTGGCAAAACAAAGAAGAAGAAGCCTTTCTATAGGTTAAGGAAATTATGAGCACTCTGCCAGTTGTTATGCCCCCAGACTGGAGTAAGTCGGAGTTCTTTGTAAATCCTAGTATGAGAGAAGATGCCATAGGTGCAGTACTATTGCAGCAAGGAAGAGAGCATTATTATATGAGGCCACTATAGCAGAGCAAAGACAATTGGGAAAAATACTTATTCTGAAGAAAAATTAGCTGTGGTGTTTGCCTTAAGAAAATTTAGGTCTTACTTACTTCCAAAGCCTTTCACTATGCTAACCCATTACTCTTTGCTTTCCCATTTGATTCAGTCTTATCTTCTATCTAAGAGATTGTCTAAATGGTTGAGCTGTAAGATTTTCAATTCACTTGTATACTGTAGGATAGCACAAGAGCCACATTGGGTAGATATTTTAACGTGCTAAGGGAAGAGACAGTGATTGATGAAGAAGAAGGCACCTAGGTGGAAAGACCTTGAAACAAAATTGCCAAATGCTTTTACTCTCTTTTTTGATGGAGCTTGTAAGAGAAGTTCAGGGGTATCCAGTGGAGGAGTTGTTTTGTTAAAATGGGGACGATTCTACCTTTTTGATTTTCTAACAAATTTTCTAACGGGGTCAAGAGACTAAACTATCCTTCACCTGATTAAACCAGATAGAAGGAAAACTATTACAGACTTAACTTGAAGAAATCAATGCTTTTTTCCTAATCAAAATCAGGCATAGCCGTTGATCTAATCATTTGAGAAAGTCTTCAGGTTTTTATTTAACTACTCGAATTCCTAGTGTATTCCTATTATTTCAATTTCCTTATTAAAACTCCACTGATTCCAGCCTAACCCCATCCGGCCCATGGGTTAGCCACCACCCAACCACTGGAATCGATAGAACCAGACAATTACTTACCCACCCATAATTGAATGCCTTTCTTAACTTTTGCTTTCGAATACAGATATACACACACTCCTCTTTAAAACTTTAACTTATAAAACAATCCATTGACAAACAGTTATTGGTTACAGATGTCATAACTCAAAATTTCCATCCAATCCCTTGTTTCTAAAAAAAAAACAGTATCACTCTGGACTCTCCATTGAGACCAGCTGGTTAGCCAACGAGATCCAGTATAACAGATTACAATAATCATTTCGTCCATCATACATATCTTCCACGACATACGCATGGGTGTCCTACGCACCACGAGCTCGTGCATCACCTGGTCAGAACCCTCCAGGATCCTCCTTAGGTGTCTTGGCACTTCGCTCAGGGATCGCTTTGTCGGCCCTCGTCTATCGTACTGGAAGCGCACCATTCTAACTGTACCGAGGCTGGTCAAGACCTGGGGGCTTTGCCGCGTGAGCTGTCCTTTGAACACTCCCCGCCAGCTGTTGTTGCAACCAAACTTCCCTTAGAAAAACATAAACCAAATGCTCCCTCCAGCATTCTGGCTTAAGACAATCCTTTAAGAAAACGAGGCTTCTATGCAAGTTTTCAGTTTGATTTTCTTTTGAATACAAGGAGTATTTCTTGAATCAGTATCCCCAAAACTTCTTGATCGTAATTTTGAATTTCATAACAGAATTCCTCAAATTCTGTAACCTTGATCCACAAATCAATTCAAGGGTCTCAAACTTAGTTTTAGATTTGGCGAGAGATTTGAGTGTATTTTCCTGAACTGGTCACATCTTCTTTCCTCGAAACTGACGAAAGAGTTTGGTCTTGGTCATAGTCTGATTCAAGGTTCGAGTCTGATAAGATTTTTCTCAACTATCTTTCTCAAAAAGGTTTGATAATTCAGTTACTATTTTACTAAATTTCTTTCTTTGAATATTCACTTAACTGATTTCTAAATTAGTTACGAATTCCAAATGAGGAATAAATTAATCATTTATTTGAATATTTCGATCTCGACTTGAATATTCTTTTTACAATCCGTGTGAGTATAAAACGATAAAAAATTCTCTCTTAGAGTATTTACTTATTCATTTATCAAATACTCATAGAAATTAAACATAGAATTAAAGAGAATTCTAATTTTAATATAAAAATACTTTATGCATCTATTTATGCATAAAAATCAACTTCAATGGGAATAACACTTATAAAAAAAATCCTTTATGCATCTATTTATGCATAAAATCAATTTTAATAGGAATAACACTTTTAAAATAAAAAGATTTTCCATTATGCATCTTTCTATGCATAGAAATTAAATTTAATAAGAATAACACTTTTACAATAAAAAAATTTCCATTATGCATCTTTCTATGCATAGAAAATAAATTTAATAAGAATAACACTTTTACAATAAAAAACAAATTTCCATTATGCATCTTTCTATACATAGAAATTAAATTTAATAAGAATAACACTTTTACATTAAAAAAATTTCCATTATGCATCTTTCTATGCATAGAAATTAAATTTAATAAGAATAACACTTTTACAATAAAAAAAATTTCCATTATGCATCTTTCTGTGCATAGAAATTAAATTTAATAGGAATAACACTTTTACAATTTAAAAAAAATCCCATTATGCATCTTTCTATGCATAGAACTTAAATTTAATAAGAATAACACTTTTACAATTAAAAAAAATTCTATTATGCATTTTTCTATGCATAGAAATTAAATTTAATAAGAATAACACTTTTACAATTAAAAAAATTTCCATTATGCATCTTTCTATGCATAGAAATTAAATTTAATAAGCATAACACTTTTACAATTAAAAAAATTTCCATTATGCATCTTTCTATGCATAGAAATTAAATTTAATAAGAGTAACACTTTTACAATAAAAAAATTTCCATTATGCATCTTTCTATGCATAGAAATTAATTTTAATAGGAATAACACTTTTACAATAATAAAAAAATTTCATTATGCATCTTTCTATGCATAGAAATTAAATTTAATAATTAATATCAGTGATATCCATGCATATTCATAGGTGAATATGTACATGGAGTAATTAGAATATTTCTTTTAGATGCAAAAATGGTGGGAATTACTCTTTTGGAATAACAAAAAAACATTCTTTTCCACAAAATTCTAAAAAATTTTGCCATAACCTCCTTTGTATGGCTGACCATTTCTCATTTTTATCATTCTTTAATTGACTTGATTTAACCCAAATTAGATATATAGGACTCTAATCTACACAATTCTCAAAATTCAAGAGAATAAGCAATAAGAAAAGTTTAATTAATCTTTTAGTTAATCTTTCTAAGAGTAGGAAAGGCTAGAATGTAAAGAAGAGAAGGGGTGGCCTTTTCCTGAAAGGCATAGCATTTGAATTTAATTCAATCAACTGTAAAACATGAAAATCAAGAAAACCATAGATTTAAAATTTAAACAAGAAAGAAAAATTAGCTTACATGGAGTTGTAAGCTTTCCTTTGGCTTGAGGGATTGAGGGTTCTACTCTTGTTTGAAGCAAGAGTGGCCACCAATTCACTTTGGAGAGGATTAGGCCAAAAACAATTGAATTATTAACAAATTCAATGTAGATGGCTCAAGGCAGGAGTAGAGTAACAGTGAATAAACACCATTAAGCTTTTACAAAGGGGGAGGCTTCTATTTATAGGAAAAAGTGAGCCTCAAACCAAGCAACTGATTCTAGAATTTTTCAGATCAGTTTGGTCAATTTTTGACCATTTTTGGGTCAATTCAGCTTACTTTTTGGATCTAGTTTTGAAATAGTGAAATAGAAGAGAGGAGAGATGAATATCTCATTTAATTGATTTAAAATTGGGGGTAATGATAAGAAAAAGGTGCCTCCTTCATGAGGGGAGATCCCCACTTTGAGATGTCAAAATTCAGTTTTTTAATTATTTTCTTTGGTGCTTAGTCCACTCTTCATCTTATGTGAGCATTTACTCATTTTTTTGGGGGGGGGGGGGGTTTCTTTTATTCTTCAATTTATCTCCTCCCTACATTTGGATTAATCTTATTGGTCCATAAAAACCTTAATCCAAAATTTTCAAAAAATCTCGACCCTTAAGCTAAGGTCTTTTGTGCATATTATAATTTATTTCTAATGCACCTTAGGAATTTCTTTTTAAACTTCTGTTTCAAGGGAATTTATTTTAATAAGAAAGGATATTTTTCCATCCAAAGATATCTAAAAACTGAATTACCTCTCTTTAGAACATTTTCTCTCTCTAGGCCAAAACAGGTAGAAACAGATCTTTTATTATTCTGAAAAGGGGATTGATTACAGGGGAAGAAACTGGACATCTTGAGGGGCTGGAGAGGAATCTTACACATCCATAATCTCACCAATCATGCCACTAGTGTAGATGCGGAAGCTATCGCCTAGGCGAGTCATCAATGTTTGTTGTAGCATTAGTTGAGCTCGATATCTCAACTCTCCCCCCTCAAGCTCAACTCCACACACTACACTCCAAGTAAGCTCCTAAACCTGTGGAGCTTATCTGTGCCCAATGCCTTCGTGTGAAGATGTCAGCCACCTAATCCTCTATGCTGACATATACCAGATCTACATCTCCTGCTAGAACCTTCTCCCTCACAAAGTGATAATGCACCTCAGGGTGCTTCGTTCTAGCATGATATACTGGGTTACTGGCCAACTGTATGCTACTCATGTTGTTACAATATATGACAACTGCCCTATCCACGGGCTCTACCATGTCACCAAGTAGCTTCTAAAACCAAGATACCTCACAAGCTACCACAACAACACCCCTGTACTCTGCCTCTGTACTCGACAAGACAACTGTTAGTTGCTTCTTACTGCTCCAACTCACAGCCACTCCCAAATGAGAACATAAAACCATTGGTAGATCTCGTGTCTGCAATACTACCAGCCCAATCAACATCTGTGTACCCATGCAATTGTATCTCTGTACCAGCCTCATAGAAAAGTCCATAATCAACTGTGGACTTTATGTACCTGAGGATCCGTCTACCCGCATCCAAGTGTCGCTTCCTAGGGGCCTGCATAAACTGACTCACAATTCCAATAGCATATCTCAAGTCTGGCCTTGTAATGGTCATGTAGATCAAACTACCCACTATGCGTCTATATGTAGTGGGGTTCTCCAAAAGCTCACCTGTATCTGCGGAAAGATTTGTGTTATGATCCAATGGCACAGAAATAGGCATACAGCCTATCATACCATACTTGGACAACATGTCCAAGCCATACTGCCTCTGCAATAGCAAAATTCCATGAAGGGTGGAACTTTTGAAGTTGAAATCCAGGGGATTGAGTTTCAGAAAAAGGACATTTCTTCCATTCTGGAACTTCCCATATCCTGGGTTTGACCCTGATATCTCTTAGGCGGAGAAGGGTTGGAATCACCTTCTGGGAATAAAAACCTTTTAAAAGGTGATGGTGCTGGCTTTGGCGGGACTTTGACATCAAAGGCTTTGGCAAAATCCTTCGCCATCCGAACTGCTTTGGCCATGGAAACTGGCTTGGATTCTTCACCAGGATATTCAAAGGTTCGTTCAGTCCCCGAATTAGCCTGGCCATCAGCTGTTCTTCATCCAGTGGAGGCGAGTATTTGAGGAGGAGGGCGAATGCTTGGTGATATGCTTCAATAGTTCTATTCCCCTGGGTTAACTCTAAGAATTCGTTCATCTTTGTTTCTAAAAAGCCAGGAGGACAGAACCTCGTCCTTAGGTAAATTTTGAGATCAGTCCAGGTTTGGGTATTTTGGTCTCGCAGTGGTATCTCCATGCCACTCTAGCTGTCTCTACTATCTTTAGCCTTGCAAGAGCCATTTTGCTCTTCTCATTGTACCCGTTGCATCAAAGTATTCTTCCATTGATTCGATCCACTTCTCCACAGCCTCGCCCAAGTTTTTCCCTTCACCCTTGAAAGGTCCAAGCTGCGAACCTTGAAGAGTTTTACAAACATCCAGGTCGAGCTCTTCTTCATCGAGTTGGGGGTTAACATTTCTACCACGACGACCTCGGTCCATGTTCCTATTAATACGAAAATTCTTGTTAAGTCTCTTTATTTATGATTCAATCCGAATTTTGATTCAACTGGTTCTCTAAATATGTTGGCTCCCCACAGAATCAAAGGGTAAAGATACTCATATAGAATGTATTATCAGTTGACAATTCATTCAGAATATCTCATTCATATCTTTAACACAATAATGGTCCATCAGACTTAATTTTTCTATCTGTACAATCCTCCATGGGGATTTCAATTTTTTAGATTTTTAATTTATCAACCCTTAACTTGATCCACTGATCAAAAGTTAATAGTAGTAATCTGCCAGCATAATCCACTAATCTCATAGTGATTTGTTGAAGTTATTAACGTCATTCCAGTTAATGAACATCATCACAGGGACTCCTCCCATTCATCCTCATTGCGGTTTCGCTCAGCTTATTACATTTCAACCAAATTTCAGGAATCATCATTTTTTTCAATCAGAATCCAAATCAACTCTCAACCAGAATTTAAAAATCATATCAGCCACATTTGAATTCATCATCTGGATAGCATTAATGCTTATAATTCCAAGTCTTAGATTTACTCGTAAATATTACCAGTAAAGAGCTGCAGTTAAACCCTCGGTATATACGGGTAGTCATGGTTCTTAGAACTATAAGGTAAATACCATCATGTCTAGGCCTCAAGCAAGTCAGGGATTCCATACAATTGCGCTACTTCCATCTGAAGACCCAATTACCAATTTACGAAATTTAAGTTTGAATATCAAATTGTATGAACTTTATCACACAATTATAACCTTTTAGTGCTTCTTGATAAATTTTTGACATTCTTGGCTTCTCGGTTCATCCTCATTAACCAATTCGCTCTGATACCAACTGTAAGATCCCTGTCCCCACCGTGCAACACTTTCAGGGGTGCTAGCAACGAAAGTAGCACTTCTTGTGCGGGGGAGGGTCCCACACTCGGGCCTCGCCCACGGATATCCGGACAAGAGACTAATCCATCGGTTTTTCCAAAATCAAGCTCGGAAAAACTTCCTTTGCCCAGAAAGCACGGGCGATTCCACCAGGATAACTTTTCCCTAACATAGTCAAAAGCCTTAACTAACTGAGCTCATCTGACCGAACCCGTAAGTCTCATAGTCAGATCAGGAAAAAAGACTGTACTTGGATCATAGAGACCAACGCTTTTTTCCTCATTGAGAGGCACAGTCGTTGATTCTTTTCCATAGAACAATTTTTGTCCCAGATTTACTTCATCTAACGAACTAAACAGAAATTGAGTCTCGATTTACGAATCTAGAGTCTAGCCTAACCCCATCCAGAGTCCCATGGATTAGCCACTGCCCAACCACTGTAGTGATGGGATCCAATTAGGAATTTGGTTAGGTTTTGTCTCAGGTACCAGGGAAAAGAGTTCTCATGCCCCCTAGCCGGATGTTCATGCAAACATAAAACTAGTCACACCACTTACACACCCAATATGAAATTGCCTTTTTCTCAGCATCAGCTATCTTTAAAACAATCCTTTAATGAAACTATTGTGTCACTAATCACAATCCTCAAAATCTCTGGTTGAATCCTTATTTCCAATCATTCCTTCATCGGTGTACTTATAACATCATTGGCAACAACCAGAACGCTCACCACTTGTTTACACAGGGGCCTTTTTGATAGTTCCTAGCTCATAGTAACCGGCAATATATTCACATAACAAAATGGAATCTCCGTGGAAGATCAGCAAGATCAACCAACAGATCCATATAAAAGAGTCATGGACTCATCCGTTGAGGAGACCAGCAAAGTCAATCAACCAGATCCATGCCCGGTTTCAGAAAACAACTCTTACTCCTTGATTCAATATCTTCCACGACGCACGTGTGGGTATCTTCGGTGACCCAGAGCCCGAGCACCGTATGGTCAGCACCCTCTAGGATCCTTCGCAGGTCACATAGCACTTCACTCATAGGCCGCTTCCTTGGTCCCTCATCCACCGTACCGGAAGCTCACCATTTAAATCGAACCGAGGCTGGTCAAGACCTCGGCCGACCTTGCTACGCGAGACGTCCTCCATTGACTCTCCGTCAGCAGCAGTTGCAACTTTATCAGTTAGGTCTCCACGACCTTAATCACACAAGATGGTAAAAATGCTTCCCCAGCATTCTTGACATAAAACAGTCATTTACAAACATGTCACAAATACAGTTTCTATAATGAACTCTTGTCTTTCCACATTATCCCTCATCAATCCACATTACTTATTCCACATTCCATTCATATGTGTACTTGTTCTTATCCAATCACATCATTTTTCATCTCATCACATCAGATTCATTCACATCACATATCATTAATTCACATCCCAATTCACATGCTATCACATCTCATCCATTCACTCATATTGATGTCACATCATTTCACATACACATTCGCATTCATTATTCCACATACACATCCACATCCATACATCCACTTCCACATCCGCATTCATACATACATATTCATATCCACATCCATACATCCACTTCCACATCCGCATTCATACATACATATCCATATCCACATCCATACATCCACTTCCACATTCATACATCCACATCCACATCCACATCCATACATCCATTTCCACATCCACATCCACATCCACATCCATACATCCATTTTCACATCCACATTCATACATCCACATCCACATCTACATCCACATTCATACATCCACATTTACATTCATACATCCACATCCACATTCACATTCATACATCCACATCCACATCCACATTCATACATCCGCACATCCACATTTACATTCATACATCCACATCCACGTCTACATTCATACATCCACACTTCCATTTCCACATTCACACATCCACATTCACATTCATACATCCACATTCACATTCATACATCCATTTCCACATCCACTCCACATCCACATCCATACATCCACATCCACACATCCACATCCATACATCCACATTCACATCTACATCCATACATCCATTTTCACATCCACATTCATACATCCACATCCACATCCATACATCCACATCCACATCCACATCCACATCCACATCCACATCCATACATCCACATCCACATCTACATCCATACATCCATTTCCACATCCACATTCATACATCCACATCCACATCCACATCCATACATCCACACCCACATCCACATCCATACATCCACATCCACATCTACATCCATACATCCATTTCTACATCCACATTCATACATCCACATCCACATCCACATTCATACATCCACATCCACATCTACATCCATACATCCATTTCTACATCCACATCCACATCCACATCCACATCCATACATCCACATTCACATCTACATCCATACATCCATTTCCACATCCACATTCATACATCCACATCCACATCCACATCCATACATCCACATCCACATCCACATCTACATCCATATATCCATTTCCACATCCACATCCACATCCATTCATACATCCACATCCATATATCCACATCCACATCTACATCCATACATCCACATTCATACATCCACATCCATTTCCACATCCACATTCATACATCCACATCCATACTTATCACATACACATACATCTTTCCTTTCCCATACATCCTTCACATACATACATCTACATCCATTCTTTCACATACATATATCTACATCCATTCTTTCACATACATACATCTCCATCCATTCTTCGTTCATTTTCATCTATCTGATTCATTTCACATCCTCATATCTATTTATAAAATACAAGAGAATTCTTATTTTTGATAAAAGATTTCTTTACGCATCTATTTATGCATAAATTCCATTTTAAGGAAAATAACACTTTCGAAATAAAAATCAATCTTTTATGCATCTTCCTATGCATAAATTCATTTTAAATGAGAATGACACTTTTGAATTAAAATTCAATCTTTTATGCATCTTCTCATGCATAAAATCAAAATTGATGAAAATAACTCTTTTGAACTAAAAATAGATTTCTTTATGCATCTTTCTATATGCATAAAATCAAAATTGATGAGAATAACACTTTTGGGTTAAAATAAATTCTTTATGCATCTTTCCATGCATAAATCCAATTTATGATAAAAATCTCACTTTTAATATAAAAAAATCTTTTATGCATAAAAATCATTTATGATGAAAATCACTCTTTTAATATAAAAGAATTTCTTTTATGCATCTAATTTATGCATAAAATCCATTTATGACGAAAATCTCACTTTTAATATTAAAAAAATATCTTTTATGCATATGTTTATGCATACAAATCATTTATGATGAAAATCACTCTTTTAATATAAAAGAATTTTATTTATGCATAAAATCATTTATGATGAAAATCATACTTTTATATAATCAGAACAACAATTTCAATATACTTCCTTCTATGCACAGAACTTAATTCTAAAGAAAGTAACACTTTTTTAATAAAATATTTTTAGTATGTATTTTCTTATACCTAGGATGAAAATTAACACTTTAAGAATACATATACGATGGGAATTAGTCTTTTTGAATAAAAAAAATAAAACTTATTTTACATAATTTTAGAAAATTTTACCATAACCTCCTTTGTATGGCTGACCATTTTTCAATTTTTAATTCTCTAAAATTAATTAGAAGTTCACCAAGAGTATTTAAATCATTCTAATGTAAACATTTTTTACTTATCAAAGAGAAACATTATGAAAAACTTGATTTTATCCATTAATCATTCATCTAGGATAAAGAATGGTTGGATTTACTAAAGAAGAGAGGGGAATGCCTTTTTTCAATGAGGCATAAGATCATAATCATTTTAGAGAAGATAAAAATCTAAAAACCATTGAAATTAAGCATAAATGGGAATTTATGTATTTCCTTACTACCATTCATCAATTAACTTCAATAGCATTAAAAAGCCATTCCAATTAAGCTTCTCAAGCTTGAGAGGGGTTGAGAAAAGAGAAACATTGAGAAATTATAGAAAAAGATCAAAATTCACCCTTTACCTTACAAATTGCTTGATTCTTTGATCACGGTAGAGGCCCCCAACCAATCAATTGGTTTGGTATGTTGATGGAGCCACCAATGGAGATTGAAGAAGGAGGGAAGCTCCAATTTCTTCAATTTAGAGAGAATTTTAGAGAATAGTAAAAATTATCATTATTTCAGCATAATTCTGGCATAGTATAATTCTCCTATTTTTTTACAAAGGGCTCGGGTTCTATTTATAGGAGAGGGAGGCTCTAACCAAGACCAACTGATTTCTAGAATTTTCTAGATTCAGTTTGGTTGAATTTGGACTAGATTTGGACCTAGTTTGGTTCCTTTTTTATTCGGTTTGATCCAAGAGAGAGGAGAGATAAAAATATCACATTATTTTTGAGTTTAAAACTCATTCAAGCATGTGAAGTAGGCGACTCCTTGAAGGGACTCCCCTTCCTTACACATGTGTCAAAATGGAATCAATATACCCAAAATATCTCATTTTTTTAGTAATACTCATAGTTTTTTACTAATAACCCTTGTACATAGTCAACTCTTCATCTTATGTGAGCATTTACTCATTTTTGGGTATTTTCTTTTACAAATTGGATTTATCTCCTCCCCACACATGGATTGATCTTATTGGCCCATAGGAACCTTAATTTAAAATTTTGAAAAGATCTTGACCCTCAGGATAAGGCCTCTTGAACAGATTATACTTGATTTCTAATGCACCTTCTGAAAATCTTTTTGAACTTCTGTTTCGGGGGAACTTATTTTAATAAAAAGAGATATTTTTTCATCCAAAAATATTAAAAACTGAATTACCACTCTCTAGAAGATTTTCTCTCTCTAGGCCAAAACTGGTAGAAATAAGATCTTTTATATTTCTGAAGAGGGATTTGACTATAGGGGAAGATACTGGACATCCTGAGAGGCTGGCCCAGAGGAATCTTACAATAAAGATAATGGTCATAAACCTTATTCGTAAAGAGGATCTTGTCGCGTACATGTTAAGTCACAGGACAAAAGAAGTTATTGCACATCGACACAAAGGCATAAGAGTCAAGATTTGGGTCGCAAAAGCTCAAAAAGTTCCAAAGGCCTGAGTCAAGAGTCGGGTTGTGAAAGGCCAAAAAGTGCACGTGTAGATTCTAAGCATAGCACAAGATGTCATTTACACGGTCTTTATAGTCAAGTTACTCTTGTGCTAGAGAGACAAGCATCAAGTCAAGTCAAGTTGCCTATGCAGGATGTAGTAAGCATAAATGTCAAGTCCAAGACTAGGTTTAAGGATTGAAGAAGTAAGTTCCACTCACACACTAATCATAGACAACACTTAAGTAAAATATTAACTATAAGAGACACTCAGGTACATTCTTGGATGGGGACCGTCCAATAGGATGAAAGGGCTCCACTGTGATAGAGTTTCTAGGGTGAAAACCTCACCGTCCAATAGACCCTTACTGAGTGTTTTTGCACTACATGTTTTATGCATGTAATTGCATCCCTAGGTGTGTCTATATTACAAAGACACATGCACCTTAATATTGTTGAGACCCTTGCACTCAACCAAGGCTAAAGAAACCCCAAAAAAGTAAAATTACAACTGTCAAGTTTTGGATCGCCGATCTGAATCCCTACCAAACGATCCCAAACTTTGGATCGCCACCAAACTTTCGATCGCCGACCCCAATCCTTTGTTCCCAATCTTGTTAATCATAAAATCTACACTTTTGATCGTTAACAATCTCCTGATCACTGATCTTAAGTCAAGCCAATCCTAATTTCAAATTGTTATTTTCAAATCACCATCCACTCACATCATTGATCCGAAACTCTACTACTCGAATCACAGATACCAAAATCTCAAATCATCATAATGTCAGATCGTCAATCCCAATCCTTGGATCATCTGCTCACTTTCAAATTGTTAGGTCTTCCAAATCGTTGGATTTGTAGAGCGCCTCATTTCTAGATGGCCCGATTTCAAATCTTCTAACATCTAGATCATTCACATATTCGGATCGCCCAAGTTCAAATCGCCACACTTGACCCAATTTCCATATTCGACTAAGATACCTATATACCTATATATATATATAATGCAAAAAATCCCTAAGCATTATTCATTTCATCGATGATCTAGATACAAAAGGAGCCCAAATGTTGTCAAATCGCAAACACCTATCTAAATCAATCACACAAAGTTCAGGCAGATATTGTGCTTGGTGATTGTAATATGCTCATCAAGGCCCTCTACATCCAATCAGGATCGTTAATTTGTCATATGCATCTAGCCTATAAAATCCATGAGACAAAGTACCAGAAGCAACAATTATATTGCCATCATCGCGCGATCCTTATCAATACATATGTCATCCACAAACTAAACCACTATGCTAGCCTTAGTAATGGGCAGAGATAAATAACAAGTTCCTATTGTCCCTGGTACATATAATCCATCTAAGAGTGTGATTGTTCCACCATTTGCATCAGTGAGAACAATTTTACCAACTCCTTTTACACGATATGAGGAGTTGTTTGCACATGTAACAGTGTTTTCTTATAGACTAGATTCATCAAGTGTGATGAGAACAAAGTGCCATGAGAAGTAATATTCTTACTAAGAGGTATACGATACACCGAGCGAACAAAACCGGGAAAGCCCCAAACTCGAGTGACGAAAAAAACCCTATTGTGCTCCAGATCATTTAAGTCTTCTCATTTTAGTCTTTGTAATATAGTTTAAAATCATTTTAGTCTTCTCAATTCAACATGTAGCCCTAAATGGCAAATCACACAACATACTCAGAGCACAAAAATAGAGACAATGCAACACGAAGCAATCAACGCTTTCTTGCCCTATAAGCATGTGTTTTTCAAGCACTGACTCTCGTATTGATAATCTACCAATACATGCGAGATCCATGAACCAAATAAAACCAAATGGAAATCAAAGTGTACATGTCATGACATCAAACACATCATTCGAGAGGATGGTTGTTAGCACACTATCTAACCCTCCTCACACTTATCATAGCCATGAACCAAATAAAAAACAAATGGAAATCAAAGTGTACATGTCATGACATCAAAGACAGCAAACACATCATTTGAGAGGATGGTTGTTATCACACTATCTAACCCTCCTCACACTCATCATAGCCATGAACCAAATAAAAAATAAATGGAAATCAAAGTGTACATGTCATGACATCAAAGATAGCAAACACATCATTCAAGAGGATGGTTGTTAGCACACTAACTAACCCTCCTCACACTCATCATAGCCATGAACCAAATTAAAAAAAATGGAATTCAAAGTGTAAATGTCATGATATCAAAGACAGCAAACACATCATTCGAGAGGATGGTTGTTAGCACACTATCTAGCCCTCCTCACACTCATCATAGCCATGAATCAAATAAAAACCAAATGGAATTCAAAGTGTACATGTCATGACATCAAAGAGAGAAAAAACATCATTCGAGAGGATGGTTGCTAGCACACTATCTAACCCTCCCCACACTCATCTCATAGCCATATACCAAATAAAACCAAATGGAATTCAAAGTGTACATGTCATGACATCAAAGAGAGAAAACACATCATCTCTAGCCCACCTTGAAGATCCAATCCTCCACTATTGATAGTGCGCTCACTCACTGGCAAGTAATGCATAACACATTAGTCCATGGCTCCCATTTGCAAAGCCTCAAACAATGGTCTGCTTTGCTAGAGTGAAAGTGGGTGCAAACATCCCTCTTTTGTGAACCAAGTACATCATAGAAGTCCGAAACTATGCTTTCATTCAAGAAACGCGTATAAACTCAACCATGCAATAGAATCTAGTTACAAAAGACCATAGAAACAATGACACAACTGCCACAGGGCATTTAAAGAGCAAGTCACATTACCTCTATCACGTTGCCCTCTTGTTCAATGTAACTGTATGCCGAGTGATGAAAGACAACAACCCGACACCAAACCTCCATGTCATATGCTCTAGAGTAGCACTCAATCCACCCCATAGAATCTCCTGCACAATCCTCTTCACCAAGTTGGATCCTCTAACAAGTAAATGGTGAACAGAAAATTGATTTCAAGGAAAGCTCTAACTTGACATGTAGGACACCACCACCAACCAACCACTAACAGAAAGAGTGGAAGCCGCCAAAGCCGTAATGGACATGGTCCTCCGTAAACACATTTCATCATGGAGGTCTTTGTGCACTCCCGTGGAGACTCCCTTCAAATGGGAGGTCCAACAAAACAAAGTCTGTTGCCCATGGGACCTGCTTACCCTTCCTAGTGTGCACACAACTCATGGGGTTCTTCTTCAATGTGAAGAACTCATGGATGTAGGTGTACACGGGATCTCTCTGACCACTAGCAAAATCCTTACCAATCACAATATAGTCCCCATGAGCAGCCATGCATGGAGAGACACCATCAATGCGTATAGTGTGCTCCCTCAAAAACACGAACAAAATAGGAAACTTCAAAATAGATGCAGATGACAACAAAGGGTTTGCACCAGAGCACAAAACAAAGAAAAACCATCATCACACAAACACCACGATGCAATGTTCACTAGATTTACTAAAGGAAAAAGCCGCCCACTCACCAGTACAAGCCAACTCATTGTCTTTAGCGGGCAAGTTATCATTGATATCGTCCACATGCAGCTCAACAAAATTGGCTCCCCACTTTCTTTTTATTTCACCTACAAGCCCACAAACAAGCTTAGGAAGAACAAATAACATACTTCACATTAAGTTTTCACAAATTGCCCAACTTAGCTTGTGCTGACAATGGGGGATCATCCAATGTATCCTTTCTCATCATAGAATTCCTCTTTATCTCATTCTAGGATGCGGCATTTCTCCATGTCCAACCAGCATGGATAATTATCCAACTCCCAATGACTGAGGGAATGGAAATTTTGGGGGTACATGGTGGTTTCCACATTAGCCATAGAGATCCACTGCCTTGCCCAACCACCCAAAAGCTGGCTCTCCTTCAAATAGAGTAAATATTTGTTAAAAAAACAATGCACAGTCAGCAGGTTGCTTGAAAAACTTGACCAAAACACAACCAATATACAAAGCCATGGAAAGCAGGTTCTAAAGTGAAGAGGCTAGGTTGTATGTACCTGAACACTAGATGTTGTGCAGCCATCTGCACCATATCCACTTTCTTCAGAGCCTACACCTATTTGTCTCTTGAATGGACCTCAGGCTTTCTCACCAACGAAAACATGTATCTCCTTGCTTCTATCTTCACTTCCTCATAGTAATCCTAGAGTTTATAATTGGATGGAAACACAATGGCCTCCAGGATAGACACATAGTCTGCCAAAATCTCTAGAGCACATTTCTAGATTTTATCCAGAACAAGTTCCCTTTTGGGAGCCACCTGAGGACACCACACCAAAACACATGAAACCAATATGCAACAAAAAATCATAAAAAGAAACCATCCATAGAGCCATTGAAGTTGGAAGATAACATTATATACTCATGGTCGCCTTTGAGAAGAGAAAACATAGCTTTTGTAGTCTTGTTTGCTTTAGAAAGTGAAAGCCATCACAAACTCACATCCGTGCTCACATCGCACAAAGCAAGTAAATTAAGCTTCTCCAATGAAATAAAACTATCTTCACTCCATTTCAAAGAGAGTACTACCTTCTTCCATTCATCACCCAACTCTGGATCCAAAATATTCAGGATCTTTCAAAGCCAAATCTTCAACCCCAGGGTGGTAATGACTTTCAAGACATACATTGCAAGGTAGAAGCCAATGAATGCAACAATGAGATACCTTGCCTATTCTATCTGAATACTTTCGAGTGAGGTTTTCACTTTCTTTCTTCTCCAACTTAGCAAACTCCTCATTGGACACTTGACCTTTGAGAGGAACAAGCCTCTTCTCCAATGCATTTTGAAATTGCACCTACATAGACCGCATTATATACACTTTAAAAAAAGCACAACACTACATTAGCTATCCAACATGTGCATGGAAGCCTACATTATAATAAACAAGCTTTCCAAGATATCCCTGTATCAAGGGGAACCATGGCTCGCCTCCCTTGGTGTTTCTCCGATAGGATGGCATCTATTTTCTTCACATCCTAATCCTAAGAGTTAGCCGAGTAAATATTTGCAATGTTAACAATCTCGTCTCTGAGTGAGGGCACCATGCGCCAAGAGACTACATATAAAAACAATAAAGGAAGGTAAAATTTTGACAAGCATCCCAAAATAGATCACACTCTCAAAATATTTCAAAACAAAAAATATTGTTACATCGAGAGACACACCACACTCAAAATATTACATAACAAAAAAATATTATGCCGAGAGACTTACATATTCATTCTTTGAAGTCCCATCAATAAAGCAATCTCACTGACCTTCCTAGGATCAATGATTATGCAAAACACTCTCACGTGTAGATTATTTATGTCAAATAACTTCTCTGTTATAATTGATGACCATTCCACTATCCTATGATTTCCCTCCCAGATATAAAATATGTCGGGATAAGATTTTCAGCTCGTCATCACTATACGAGATGTCATTTTCAAACTCTGTATTAACAGCCCTCCAATGCTCATCCCAACTCTGCTCAATGTCAATAGTGACCATGCTCTCCTCTCCCCAAGTGATGTACACAAGGACACTATAAAAACCCCCTTCTCCTCCATGTAACCCTCCTGTTGAAAGGCTGCCTTTATAGAAGAAACATCATCTCGCAATCCATAAATTTTGGCATCTGGAATCAAGCAACATAAAGGAATAGGTGGACAGACTATAGAGCTCATAATATGTCCTCCTTATGAATGTCCTCACACCACGAATCATGGTCATGCCCCTGGCTCATTCTCAGAGGTGGATACATATGGCACAATTTGAAGGGAAGCCTCCATTGCAATTTGAGTCTCATCAACTTGCTCTTCCCCCCCCCCGATTCATCCATCCCATTGCCATCTCCCAAAAGCCTCTTTCAACTCATCATAGTCAAAGGACTAACTTTCTTCATTATTTCTTTGTTGCTTTCCTTGAGCAACACTCGATTGCTCTTCCTTCTTCCCTTTTTTTTTTTGTTTCCTACCAGTTTTTCTCTCCATCTTGTGATGAACACAAAACAAAAACGCCACTCAATCACACATGGAGAACATGTATCCTACCTTCTGCATCAAAACAACTACAACATAAGAACTTCAAAGCAACTCCATACAAAAAAACAAGTCATGACAAAACAATTCACACTATTGGTCATCACTTTTGACCATGGCTTGGGCATAGAAGTGACAGTAATAATATTAAAAATTAACATCATATACTCGTAGAAGTGATTAACATGCATAGAAGTGACTACGGCTTGGCCTTGGCATTCACTTTGGTGGACCTAAAAAAGTCATATGAGCAAGAAACATTAGAAAACCACATATGCACTATGCATATGTGCAAGCTGCATATGAGTAATTAACACAATGCCCCCTCCAACTCAATGTGCAACCAACTCAGTGTGCTCACCATACATGAGAAAGCTTTACAATGCTCTCTAAGCAATGGTAATAGCGTTGGGAAGCAGCCCGTGTCGACGCAAAGAAAGCTCCAACGGACAAAATAGTTGCCATGTAGCTCTGCTCCCATGAAGAAAGCTCCTCAATCGGATTTTGTTTGTCGGTGCCTCCTGATAAGGGTGTAGTAGCCAATACAAAGGGGGAAGAGTAGATGAAGCTCTTACCCTCGTACCACTTCTTGTGCTTCTCTTGCTTGCCACTTAGCCTTGCCACTTAGCCCTTAGCATGAACCACGCTCTGATACCGTGAAAAGATGCAGGGGAGCAGAGAGCTTGAGCTCTTGCAAGCACACACACACTCACACATACCCTAGAGGAGAATACACAAGGTGAGAGATTGAGAATTCTTTTTCTTCTTCACACAACAAAAGAGCTCTACAAAGAAGATAAAGTAACTAACACACATAATAGCATATATACAAGCGATCCATAATGTGAACACACTAAGTGGAGTGAGTAGGTGTGGACTAGTCAATGTAGTCCAGCTATAGAATCTTTGGCAAAGATATGTCGGTGCCAGCTACCAAACCCGCCAGTGATGTAAATGTTGAATGGTCATGCAGGCACCTCGTGGTGTCAACTTATGTTGAGCTTAACATCTCAACACTGTTATCATATATTATTGTTTTCCAAAAGATTAGGAGAATTATACTAGATGTGCAATGCATTTGGGTTACCATGACCATCCATGTGCAGAGGGTATTAGTAGGGAGAAAAAGAGAATAATTGAAGATAAAGTGTACTCGCATCATCCAAAGGGGAGTCCGCATGAAACACCTAAATAAGTCAAAGTGCGTGTGGCCCAAGAGTTGGTCCTTGACATTTTGATTAAAGAACATGAGGGGAAAGAAGGAGATTTTGGTGACAAGGAGCTGAATGACCTGCTTAAGGTTGCCACTCCCCGTTTTGTCAGATAAGAAGAGAATTCAGAGATGTATTCAAGAAGTTAAAGGGAGCAGTGTGTTTGGCCCAAAAGAACTCGACGCCATTCTGGATGTGAAAAGAAAGATTGATTATCTGTTTTTGCATAGCATTCTTTTCCTAGGGCAATTGGGTTTGAACATGCAAGTACATGTTTTCAAAATGTCAACTCTCTATCCTGGGAGTGGAGTAGATTTGGTAAATAGAATGAGACTAGGTGGTAACTTGCAAGAGATGTGGGTGCATTTTGATCACGTGTATTGTGTTCATGGTTGGTCTACAATGGGGGCTTTTGTTTACGATCCTTTCCTCAAGGAACTTATGACCATTGCTACATGTGAATTTAAGGTTGACGATAGACATGCTTAGAAAGAGTTTTGAAAAATGTAAAATGTGATGAAATTCATGGATCAAGCTCCCTAATGACAATCAACTATCTATCAGATCCTAATCTTGATCTAATCCTACACTAATGACAACACTAATCTAAGGTGGATAAAAATGAACAATACTTGGTGATGAGTATGTGCTAATTAAGTTTAGGTCTACTCAAGTTCAGTTAGATTACAAGATGAAAACTTGTACTCATAAAAAGACTTGAGATGTTGTGCTTGTATTCCAATGCTTCAAATGTCCTCCTTTTATATGAGGAAAGTACAACAAAGTTATGATAGCTCATGTGTGGGATAAATTGGATAGGTGACTTGGCATTCTAGCATCACTCATTTCAACACCCCCCCCTTGATGCTAGATTGGGTATAATTTTAAGGCTTTCACTCTTCCTCTCTCTCTCTCCCCTTGTGCTAGGCTGCTTTGGCCTTTATGCTACTTTGGCATTATAGCTAATTTGGCTATGAGTTTCAGCTTGAGTGCATCATATGGCCTTAGAGTCTAATTACATCACACTTTTTGTAGAGACAAGAGGGGTGAAAAGTACAATGGTTCTTTCTCTAGAAGAGCACATCTTCAGCTAGGACAGCTTTGGCCTCGATGTAGTTTGCCTGCTTCTTTTTTTTTTATAGCAATCTTCTTCTAGGTGACCAATTTTTCCACAATAGTCACAAACAAGCTTTGGTTTATCTTTATTGCGACATTCATTCTTGGTATGACCAAGTTTTCCATAGTGATAGCATCTTGAAAGTTGAGATGTTGATTGATTTGTCCTTTGAAATCTCCTACCCTTTGTATATAGTGCTTGCTCACTTGAATGTGATTTGAATGATTCTTTATGTTTGAATTTGGATTCTTGTTCAAGTAGAGATGATTCTACATCTTGAAGTTTAGCGTTGGGCACATTTTTAAGTGTAGTAACAATTGATTCATAA
This sequence comes from Cibotium barometz, assembly GCF_041138505.1. Taxonomy (NCBI): domain Eukaryota; kingdom Viridiplantae; phylum Streptophyta; class Polypodiopsida; order Cyatheales; family Cibotiaceae; genus Cibotium; species Cibotium barometz. The sequence continues at coordinate 19,658,368 of NC_141082.1, read as the reverse complement.
GGTTCTTTGTCAACACTTTTTAGCAATACAGCAATAGATTCATCTTCCTCAATAACTTTCTTTAATGCACTAAGTTGTGATTTGATACCTTTGAATTTATTGATGTGTTGTGCCATGGTCTCTATCTCCTTCTTGTCGAGCTTGTATAACTGCATGAGAAGGTTGATCTTTGAGCTCTTTGAGTCGGTGCCGAAAATCTTGTTAAGTTCCTGCCATGCCAACTTGGCATCCTTGATGTGCCAGCAATGTGACTAATCACATCATCACCAAGATTTTGAGTGATGAGGCCCAATTCTTTGTTGTTTTGAAGTGGCTCAACATCCACTTGCCCCTTATGCATAAGCAAGTACATGGTCTTGCTTTGCCATGTAAAAAAACCATCACCATTAAATCTTGAGATGACTTCTACATGCTCCATGATTGGAAGGGGGTCTTACCTTGAGTCTTGATTTTAGTGCTTAGGCAGTGTCTTACCCTTTTACAAGTGATTGGCACTCTAGCATGAGAGAAGATGTTGGTTATAAGAAGCAATTATCTTTATATGAGGCTACTGCTGTTGACCTTTCAATGGCTATGTTGCAGAGTGCAGTAATGCATACTTGGTGGGTGGTTATACTAGAACTGGAGTGGGACTGGAAAAAATCAAGGAGCGCTTCCTTTCAAGGAATGGTGGGGTGTCAACAAGCAAAAGACTAATTGACTTAACCCATAGTGCAATGGTAGAGGCTAATCTAGATTTCCCAAAAGTGGACCAAGAGCAGAAATCTATGCGACGTAAAAGACCTATCTTGGCATCTCCAGGTGTTGTGCTAGAGAATGATAGCCATAGGCCAGAGCACGTGACTATGACAGTTAACAAAAGAGGAACAGTTGTTTTGACACCTCCAAAATCTATGTTGCCCAACAATCAAGAGAAGAAAGTAGTGAAAACACTATGGGGGATAAGACGGACATAACCTAAAAGTCTAAAGTTACATGCTTTGGATTTCTGCAAGATACAAACCAGCGCTACGGTGCCTTGATTTATCTATGATTTATCTACAAGGTGAACCAAAACAAGGTAGTGTGCCTACACCTTGTTTTTGGGGACGACATACTTACCCAGGACATGATGGTACCTCGGGTGGCATTTGGGAGGGATTTCTCGGGTGGCATTTGGGAGGGATTTGTTTGGTTCTGTGCTACTGTGAATACACATTGCTGTGGCACATGGACACCAAGTGGGTGATTGCACCACCTGGACCTACTCCAGGTGTTTGGCTACCTGCAAAAGGATAAACCTTACAACGGAGGAGGTGGCCAATCTGGAGAGAGCAAGGTTTCTATTGGAGACAAGTAGCACCATCCCATAGAATCCAACATTGTTGATAGTAGGGTAAGGCCTACCACCAATAGTTACAAGCTCATGTAGGCCTAAGTACCAGGCTGGTAAGGTTGTCCATTGGTGTAAGAGGCTCACTAAAGAATTCCAAGTGAATGTACAGAAAGGTCGTTCGATTTTAGCTTGCATTGTTTGAGAAGACATTGTCATCTGTAATGAATTGCACATGTTTTATGTGACACAAAGAGGTCACGTGCGGTTGGAGTGAATTATGTGGTGAATGTGTCTGAGTACCCAAGCTTCTCTTGTTTGGATTTCCAAAAGAGAGAAGCAAAGCATGAGATGTACCTCCCTTTTCAAACATATGTTTTATTTTTGTAAGTGCTGAATCTTGATGAGATTGTGCATGAGTTTATTCACCAATAGGCTTTGACAAAAGTGGAGCTATTTCAAGCATTGTCTCGTCATCGCTCGCTACCATGCAAATGTTGTAGAGCCATAGGGCATTGTTGGATGTCTAAATATGCATTGACAAATTTTGGGATGCTATCTACAAACACATGGCAAATGTTTTTGGTCACCCATATTTTGTTCTTGGGAGGAGAATATGTGTTAGCATTAACTACTAGAGTTCTATTTTTTTGGATTTCCTGGTTCAAAGTTTCTTATTGTCGTTAGACTTTTTTCTTAAATAGAAGTTAAGATTCACCATTTTATGTTTCTTGTAGTGGTTGAGCTTTTTTTCCCTATAAAAATTAAGTTTGTGGTGGTTGGACGATCTAACGATTATATTCATGAAAATAGGTGTGTTCATGTTCATTACAAATCATTGCCCCTCCGCTCGGAACGCGCTCTCGCTCGTTCCCTCTTGCTCGTGAAATGGCCATCCTTGCTTACTAGCACCACTATCAAAACACAAGACATGTACATCTGTAACAGCCATGTATACATCCTTATGCGAAGGGTCAAAACTGCATTACACAATGAAAGTCCAATCATCATGTGCATAGTTTATAGATTCTTTGTTTTCTACATTAAATGCTAACACATAAGCCACAACCATACATGAGTCTTTCTTTTTCTTCTTCTCTAGGTGCTTCCTACACTCATTAATGTAGAGACCAGATTTCTTGCTAGTTGCATTTACCCTTTTTCTTTGGCTCGTCGCCTTCCTTGTCTTTGCAGGCTTGCCCGATGACTGATTTCAACTTATAACTACCCTGAGGAAAGGGTTTACCTTTGCCTCTTTGTTGACTAGCAAAAAAAGTATGATCTCCTATATGCATGACAGATCTGTTTTTTCTTGGATTTCTCTTCTTGCAAGAGCATAGAAACCAACTCCTCAAACTTTAAGAAATTTGGATTTCCTTTCATCATGAGTCTGATGGTAGAAGCAAAACTTTGATATGAGTCTGGTAACACATTTAAGACAAGAGGCACCGGTGAACTGTCATGATATACTTCATCAAAATCCTTGATTTTTATAAGGAAATCGTCCATGGAGGCTCCCTCATTCATATGCTCTGACTCTAATTGCTTGCATAGATAGAGTGTAGATAATCAACATGTGCTTCATTACGTACCGGTACAATGATGCAAGTGCATACCAAGCATGTTTAGCAGTCCTACATGACCGAATGTGAGAAATGATACTCCTCTTGACTAACAAAGCAAGCAACGCATGTGCTTGCACATCTCTTCCATCTCACTTTGTTTGTTCCTATATAGGAGGTATGCTATCCTATGGTAATATACCATGTGAAACTGAGTCCGTGTTTGTAGATGTGCCTTCTACATCATGTTCATTAGGGGAACTAGGACATTTCTCAATTTACCAACTGCAACATTCCATAGCCCTTTAGCTACCAATACATGCTACATCATATAAAAACATAATGGATAGTTGGTCTCGTCAACGGATAACATCCAAAATACATCATTGTCTTCCATTGCTGATAATACCCAAACAAGTAATCAAGCAACTCGCAAGTGTTAAGTTCTCCTTTGATGCAACCAAGGTGGCTACTAATAAGATCTCTAACAATGGAGACTTGCAAGGTGTATGAAAGAAATGCAGAGTAAAGTGAGTAGATGTAGAGATCAATGTCGCTGAAGTGTAGCTCATATACAAGATTCGATGTGGTGCTATTGATGCTTTCTCGTGTATCTGCACACCTGTCTGTAGTAGATCTAATAATACTACTCTAGAATCTGATGGAGAATAATGCGAATCCCTCGAAGAGAAATGTTGCAATAATCTAGAAGGTATTTGAGAAAGCCAAGAAGGTCAAGAGAATCTGAGATATTTTGAGATGTTGTGATGAACAAGAAAGCCCTTAGTCTATTTTTTGATGAAAAAAAATAGGAAAGCCCTTGATCTTTAATCATGAACAATAAAGCCTAGGTCTATTTTATGATGAACAGGAAAGCCCTTGGCCTTTTTAGTCTATGTAACATTTATGGTTCACTTGGAATCAAGAATGGATACAAGTTAAATGGATGTAAGCTAGGATGGACTCAAATGAGACAAGCATATACCATTAAGGATGAGTATCTTCTCTACGAAGTTAGAGTATGTAAATGGATGTAAGTTAGGATGGACTCAAATGAAATGAGCATATGCCATTAAGGATGAGTATCTTCTCTATAAAGGTAGAGTATGTAAATCAGAGGACCATTTGTGAACTCGGCATCAAGAATGGATGCAAGTTAGGATGAACTCAAATGAAAGAATCATACCATTAAGGATATCTTCTCTACAAAGGTAAAGCATGTATACTAAAGGACCATGTGTAAATTGTTTATGAATCTCATGATAGTCCTAGCATTGGACATAATATAGAAGACTTATGCTCTTCTTGAGAGAGATTTTTTCCTGGCCAAATATGATTGAGGAGGTCCAAGATTATGTATTGAAGTGTTGGAAATGTTAAATGACCGAGGAAATTGTGTAAATGTAGGTGGTAGATCAGAGTATTTCCATGAATTTTATTGTAAGACTACCAGATCATCGATTGACAAAGATGGCTCATTTGATTCCAACCTCAAAAAAAATGTTAAGACTCTTTAGTTGTGTCAGTTATTCGTATCCAACCTCTCAATATTGTTAATTATGGAGATAGTAAATGTTTTAGTTGATTTTGAAGGGCTATCTTTAACAGGTTGGATACGAGGTTCCATATGAGCACATTTGAGCATTCTTAGACGGATGGCTACTAAAAAATCAAGTACAAGCTTTAGTCCATTTATGATGATGTATGGATTTCAACCTAGAGGTCTAGTAATAGTAGGGTTAGAGAATAAAAAATATAGATAGTTAAACCCTTTTTAAATATATAAATCAAATGGTTAAGCTAGCTCAAGTTAACATAGAAAAAGATCAAGATAGAGCAAAAAGTTATGTAAAGTTTACTAAAGGAGGGGTATTTTTGAAAGAAAGGTAAAGTTTATGGAAGGAGAGGCCTTTTTAAAAGAAAGGCAAAGTTTACTAAAGGAGAGATTTTTTTTAAAGAAAGGTAAAGTTTACTAAAGGAGAGGTCTTTTTAAAACAAAGGTAAAGTTTACTAAAGGAGAGGTATTTTTGAAAGAAAGGTAAATTTTACTCAAGGAGAGGTCTTTTTAAAAGAAAGGTAAAGTTTACTAAAGGAGAGGTTTTTTTAAAAACAAAGGTAAAGTTTACTAAAGGAGAGGTCTTTTTAAAACAAAGGTAAAGTTTACTAAAGGAGAGGTATTTTAAAAGAAAGGTAAAGTTTACTAGAGGAGAGGTCTTTCTAAAAGCACTTGATTCTTTTAAAACTCTAAAAATAGGAAGATGTGCCTAATCCATCTCTAGATGTGCTAAGTTATCTCCTAAGTATTATGGTTCATTTCCAATACTGAGGAGAATAACAATAGTTGCTTAGGTGTTAAAACTATCAAATAGATGTAGAGTGCATTTAGTGTTTCATGTTAGTCGCTTAAGAAGAAAATTGAGCACGATGAGGATAATCTAGTAGATGAGGAAAGTCTTGTTGAATTTATAGAAACACCTAGTCTTCCACATGAGCTTAAGGCAATTCTAGACAAAAGAGAGGTAAACATACTGAGTACTTTGAATATCTAGGGAAGTGGACGGATATGCTTGGAGAAATCTCAACTTGGGAAAAGTAAGCAATTTAGAATTCATGAGACTGAGAAAGATGGGGCAAGGTATGGTTATCTAGTAATCACATTCCTACAAGATCACTTGACAAACTGTACATCATTTCAAGATGAAAACTAGCCAAAGTGCACAAAGTGTACATCTTTTCAAGATAAAACTAGCCTCCAAAACCATGAATCATAAAAGCATTGAAATTTAATGCTTTGATCCAGCAGCTATAAATAAACCCATTACTGTAGCTTGAAACACATGTTGGAATCCCAAATGAAAAAGGGGGAAAGTCAAAGTCCTCTTAAGATTTATGGGGTGGTACTCATCCATGAAACTAAAGGGCTATAATTTATGTCTGTTCACTAAATCATATCTAGAGAATAGTGGGGAATTCTAATGCCCCCCCACAGATACATCCCTTCGTGAAGAAAGGGATCCTTATTTTGAGATGAATAAATTTTAAATAGTTAAGCAAGCTTGTTTAGTCTCTTTCAAATGCACCATAATCTCAAATTCACATTTGGGGCAACCCATTTGAACCACATGTTAGAATACTAATTTCTTGTTAGTATCTTGTATGAAAAAGGGGACAAGTAGGCTTGGCTTTTTACAATTGTCATGCCTGTTTATTTTGGCTATCAACAAACATACACACAACTCTAAAATACGTGTCAAAAAATACATATATATCACAAACAAAATTATATACTTGTCAAACAATAAATCACAAAAAACTCTTGGATTTAATCTCTTCTCTCACTTTTGAAGGGCAAGGGTATGCCGAAGGCAACTCTAGGGACAAGTCAAAGTCCTTTTAACATTTTTGTGGTGTACTCATAATGAAACTATATGGCTATGATGTATATGTGTTCACATATTTCAAAACTACAACTAGAAAGAAAAGTTCTTATAGGTGGGCTTTCTAGTGCCCCACATACACATCCCTTCGTCAAGAATGGTAGACTAGGGATCTTTATTTCAATATGAATGTGACTTGATAAGAAAATGACCAAGCAATCCACCCAACCAAAGTTACTTCTTGACGAGCACGTCACACCCATTTTTGAGCATTTTGGCTGTAAAATACTTGCAAAAGTTTAAAATGCCTGTAAAAATTACACTAAAATACAAAAAAAAACTTGCTATATTTTAACAAACTCGTCAATTTTGAAGGGCAATGGTGCCCGTAAAATATCAAGCTTGCACCTAACTAAGAGCCATCAACTTGAATGTGTCAAAATAATCCATTTTTTGGGTGTGCACAAGGTTTTCCCTTAAAGAAGAAAAAAGTAAGGCTAATGTAAAGAATCATTAATGTCCAAGTTTTAGCTCCAAAGAACTTGGATGACTTATCTAGTGTTGTTACATTACATGTTAGGATAAACATGTTTGGATAATCCACCCTCCTTAACATGTGATCCGACTCTCCCCTCAATGATATTTGCATGCTCAAACTTTTGTCTTGAGGTAGATGATAACAATGCCAACTTGTGATGAGTTGGTGTTTGCTCATTGATGCCATCTCACTATTACATTATTGACTTTTTAGGTGACATAATATTATCTTTCATGGTGAAGCGCACGTGTGCAACATCCAATTATGCATGTTAATGTTGATAACTTTAGGAAGAGTAATAAAAGCATGGTTCTCATTGCATTCCCACAAAAATAAATACAATTGCATGCACTCATACATGCATACTTACTCAAATTAGCCTTCAAAATATTTAACAACTTTTAAGTCAACTAGTAAATCTATATTTTTTAAGGAAAACAAAACAACACACAATACAACCTTTGTTAGAGCCATGCTACTCACCATTATATAGAGGACTTAAAAAACTAATGGTGCTAATGGAAAGGTGCGTAAAAACTTACGTTTTTTGGTTATTAAGAAGGTATCATCAAGGTCACCTTGATTTGTTATCTAAGAAAGGAAGGAGTAAAATTTGTGAATATCTTGATATGACATTTATAAGACATCATTTCTTATAAAGAAAGTAGCCTCTTGTTATTATCTACCTCAAGATAGAGCCTTGAACATGCTAATATTATTAAGTGTGACTATGACATATCTAATGACATGGAGGGCTCTATGATTGTAATGGAGAGTAAAGCTATTGAGGGCAATGCACCTCATCTCAATGGAATGATTATTTTTTGTTAAAACCTAACCAAGATATTATATTGTACTTGACTTCATATTATATTAGACTTGACTTCTTCTTCTTCTTCTTTTCTGTTTACCTCACCCCTTCTTCTTTCTTTCTGTTTACCTCACCCCTTTTTTTGAGGGTTGGGACCCATGTCCCACGCGAGGGAGGATGCCATCTCCACTCTGCTGGGGTATTGTCCTCGCCCCTTATTGTAGAGAGAAACCTTAACCACCATGAAGGGGTATTTGTAAAAGGTATAGGGGGAATTTAAATGTTTCCCTCCACAAATGGTTGTCATGATAAATTGTTGCATGTCTCTTGTCCATCTTCCATAGTTGAGCAAGAGAGGTATTCAATTAAGAGCATATCTCCCTTAAACATACATGGTTGTCATGACATGCGTGCTATTCATCTTCTGTGGAGGTAGTCAGCCAAGAGCATTTCTCGAGACCACGAGCCTTCATTCTATAATGGGAGGTTTAACACATCTAGCCTTGCTTGTCCGTGAAAGGCTAGATGCACTTGTGGATATAGGATGGATGGAAAACCTTGCGTATCCACACACCCCTAAGATAGTTGTGATGAGAAAAGTGACTTTGTTTAGCAAGTTTGACTAGGAAGTTATGGGGAATGTGCATGTGGGGTCCTTATGGGCTCCTGGCTCTTTCTAGATTGTGATGAATGGGTTAAGGAGTACATGCAGGTGGGGTCTTCATGCGAGGAGAAGTTAGGATGCATGTGGGGTCTTTATGGGCTCTGGCCTCCTCCTAGAGAGAGAGAGAGAGAAGAGAAGAGAATTGTCTTTATGTTGTAGAAAACTATGTGTGAGAGAGAGAGAGAGAGAGAGAGAGAGAGAGATGAATGAGCTTGACTACTTAAGGTTGCTAAGGTTAGTGAGATGTGAAATTTGAATAGGATACCCACGCGTAAATGTAGAGGACCTTGACTTACCCTCTTCTTCCTCCCCATTTTTCTTCCTTCCAGCGTACGCACGCCTCAAAGCCTGCCAGCCGCGGAAGAGGTCTTCGTGCAGGTTCTCCTCTTGATTTTCTTTGTCTCTGCATCTCCATCTGTCTAATCAAAGCAAATTTTGATCTTGGGAGCTGTCACAGAAGGTCGATTTGAGATATTGTTGAAGATTTTTAAGGTTTCCTGAGCTATGGGTCAGACAAGTTCCTCCCTCTCTTCTTCAAACCCTGTGCCTCTTCTCCTGCACATCGAGAAAGGCCACAGCGGCACAGACATGCAGGTCAACGTGGAGCAAGATCTGACCGTCGTTTTGCCGGATGAATGCATGGCCTGGATCTTCCAGCGGCTCTCCTCAAAGGACAGGCACAATTGCTCTCTGGTCTGCAAGAGATGGCACACTGTTGAAGCCAACTCTAGAGACCGCCTCACCCTCAAAGCAGAGGCCAACCTTGGAACCCATGTGGTGCCCATCATGTCAAGGTATGAGTTTATCACATGCTTATCACTCAAATGTAACAGAAAAGAGATTAGCATAGATGACAATGCCCTCCTCCTCATAGGCCAGCATTGCAAGCAGCTCTCTAGATTGAAGCTCAAGAGCTGTAAAGCCATCTCTGATGACGGTCTTGGTGAGTTTTCCAAGGTTTGTGGGCTCTTGCTTAAGAAAGTTTCATGTGGTTCATGTGGATTTGGGTCCAAAGGGCTTAATCTCTTGCTCGAAAACTGCCCAAAACTCGAAGATCTCTCTATCAAGAGACTTCGCAAGATCCGCGAAAACCCCGAGTCCATACTGCCTGGCAAAAGCCAGCTGCAGCGCCTCTGTTTGAAGGAGATTATGAGTGCGCATCTCTTTGGAACATTGATTGCAGGCTCCAAGCATATGCACACTCTAGTTCTAGCTCGGAACCCCGGCTTGTGGGATCAGTTCTTTAAATTTATCTCTGAGCATCTATCAGAGCTGGTTGAGCTCCATGTGGATACACTTAATATGGGTGACATGGCCTTAAAAGCCGTTGCAAGCTGCTCCAAGCTGGAAATTCTTCATGTGGCCAAGGTGACCGATTGCACTGACACAGGCTTCTCGGCAATTGCAAATGGGTGCCGGGGTCTCAGGAAGCTGTATTTAGATGATCGGAGAGCTACGCCCATCGGAGACGAGGGCTTGCTTGCCATCGGCAAACACTGCACAAAGATGCAGGAGCTTGTACTTATTGGGGTCAATGTGACAACAAAGAGCCTGGCTGTCATAGCTTCCAACTGCACTGGGCTTGAGAGGATGGCGATCTGCAGCAGTGATGCTGTTGGAGACGGGGAGCTTTCTTGCATTGCAGACAAGTGCATGTCTTTGAAGAAGCTTTGCATCAAGAACTGCCCTATTTCAGATGTTGGGATGGAGGGGTTGGTGAGGGGTTGCCCGAACCTCTCCAAAGTGAAGGTGAAGAGATGCAAAGATATCACAATGGCTTCTGCGATACGGCTGCAGATGAACCGACCATCTTTGATTGTCTCTTTAGATACTCCTGCTGCGATGACACTAGAGGACGAGGAGCTTGTTGAGAGTCCTCAAGGAGGGGATGTGGCCCACACAGCATTCTTCCGCAACAGGACGCCGTTGGGCAAGAGTAGGCTGGTGTTAGCTGCAAGCAATTTCTTGAGAAGGTTTCCCAAGCCAAGTTAATTGTAACATTTTCAGCTTGCTGCAGGTATGGCCTTCATAAACTCATATGAAATCTTGTGGAAAAGGCAATGGCTGCACTACATGCTTTCTCTGCATGGCAATACACAATATTGGTTTGGCTTGATGATGGAGGCTGAGATCATAGTGTTATTGGTCTTTTCAGCAGACTTTTAGCATAGCTTTGTTGGATTTATGGTATGTCTCCAGTCACTTGTAGAATGGGGTTCTTGGGATCAGAGAACCGAGAATCATAGAAACCACTGATGTGATCTCTTGGTTTGGTTTGATGTCCATTTATGCCAGGGCAGAGCTTTTATCTTATGCTTTCTTTTCTTCTTTTCTTCTTTCCGGATGCTGGATTTTTTTCTGTAAGTTGGTGTCTCAAAGGAGATGTTGAGGTGTTTGTAACCTTTATAACGATTATGATGGGGCATTATGCCTCGCCATGCTGTGGCATCTTCATGAAACTGTTACACATGTGGAAATAAAGTATCATGTGCATCAAGTGTTTCTTCCGGAGCTCACTTTTCTTTCACTCTATTATTGTGATTTTACAGCGAGATGTGTTCATGCAGCAGCCATTTTTTTGGTCTGCCTTGGAGAATGCAGGCTATAGCGATGCTTCCAGGAACTGGGAAAAAACATTGAATTCTTTGAATAAGTTGCCTCCTTTTTCTCTCTCTCTCTCTCAGTGTGCACTCTTCACTCTGCTGTGGTGATGGTTACATCACTTGCAAAAGGATTTTTAAAAAGTAAAGGTTTTCCACATTTCATAAACAGAAGTGTCCTCATATTCCTCTTTCTCAGGTTGGCCCTAAATTTCTCTACGTGGGAAATCATTTTTTTTTTCAAATCAATTACAATGGCTTTGCATACACCACTGATAAACCTTGGTTTTCTTCTTCACAGCTTTTTCATACACATTTATGTAAGAAGTTTGAAGCAATGGTGGAGCTTCAAAACTATTCCTAACCTCTTCTCTGAAAATTTGTATTTTGGAGACTTTCTGGCATTTTGTGTTCTATCTGGGACTTTTAAATTGCATCTTCCTCGTTTTATTCACTTTGAAACCTTAACCTCAACTTTTAACCTAGAATTTATCCTTATATCACTATACGGAGACTCTTTCAGCCTTCAAAAGGATAAAAGGCAGGCATATAATGCAACCTTCACTTGTTTTACAAATTGGAGTTATTTACAATGTCGATCGGTTTTGTGGGACAACCCAATTGAAATAAAATAACCAGTAACCTTGAATACAACCCCAAGGAGGCATCCCAAAGGAGTATCTTTTTTGACTGAAACGTAAAAAACATGAGGGCTTTTTTCCCTTATTCATCTCCTAGCTATGACTATGTCCTTGCATGATTTATATCCCCTCTTTGGAATTGTTCAAATGTCTATCTCAACTTGCTGTGACCAAGTCTCCATTTGCACCTAATGCCATATGGCTTATTCAGCTCTTATGCCATTCATGTACTCACCTTTTAATGCCTTGGGCCTCTCCCTTAGTTTCACACTGGTTGCTTTGGCCCTTGGTGAAGCTATTCACCTTTAGGGAATATCATAATGTAAGATATGTAAATAACACCCCCCCCCTAACACACACATACCTGCCCCCCACCTCCCTTCCTCTTTATCTTTTCTCTTAACTTTAAGAAATGTCTACATTTTCGGACACGAAAAGGGTATATTTTTAACTATCTTACCTGTTGATCTCTCCTCAGCCAAAATCCGAGCTCAAACTTCCTTCTTACCTATCCTTCCAGGTGATATTTGAGCTTTGTATGGCGTATCCAAAGCTCTTCTTTTTGGTTCATGTGGAAAACTAGGTGTTCCAACCAATTCAATAGGCTTCATCACCTGCAAGGTTGTCCTCCTTTTGGTAGTTTTGGTTCATAAGAAATTTCACCCGTCTTTCGAACCATTGTGTATGGATCACAATGGGGAGGATATATCTTTGCAGATTTGTGTTTCAAAAAGACTAGGTACCTCCAATAAGACTATATCACCTTTAGGGAACCCTAATTCACATGATTGCTTGCTTCATCTTGAACTCTTCTTATCTTGCCTTGTGCAGGCTGCATGTTTAGTTTCATATTTTCAAGGGACTACCACTGTTGATGCTCTAGGCTGAATTTCATACATCATCATAAGCAAACTAAAGCTTGAAGTTGGTACTGTTGCATGCAAACCATAGTATTGATGCAATTAAACCTCTGTACCTTGCAGTTGGCACTGCTGCATGCAAACCATAGTATTGATGCTGTGTTTTCCCATTCGTATTACGATCCCACATGCACAAAGAACATCCTCAATGATGTGGTTGAACCTTTGTTTTTCCATTCATATGAGGAGGTACTTATATGGAACCTTGTAAAAGAAAACCCTACAAAAGCCATTGTCTAATTCTATATCTGGTTGCTAACAATGCTAGTTGGTAGCCCACAAAGTTTATGTTGACACCCCATATGCTAACTTGGGATTCTTTAAATCTTTCCCCTCTTTGGAATAAGTGGAGCATGCTTGTTAATCGATCAACTATTACACACTCCAAGCTCTGCTAGGTAGTCATATAATCAAATCATCAAATTACTAACAAATAAAGCAATCCACAAACTTCTAGACATTTTGTCACATTTATGTGATTTCTTTGAGAGCTTAATTGCTATGTATTATAGCATCTATCAAGTGTAGTGAGCACTATTCAAACTCCTTGAAATTTTTGACATTGAATTACATAATCTTGGCTTGCTCCTTAAACCAAAACAACCTAGATCCATGACTTGGCATAATCTCAAAACCAAATCAAATGCACCAATGGCTACAGAAAAAGGCTGCAAAAAGAACACAATGTGCAAATGATTGCAGTCTTTCAAAGTTTCACTTGAATATGCCAATCCTGGTTTACAAGTCTCGTTCACCTTCCTATTGTTAATGATGTATAACCATCTAGTGTTGTACACATTTCACCTTAAAGATTCCATTGGTCTCACTAAGAATTGTCACATTAAAGATTCCATTGGTCTCATTGGCCTCTGACATAGTTGTAAAGAATCTTATTCACATTTGTTTGCTAGCTTGTCAAAGGTCCAATATAGATAAACTCTTATCTTAGCATGTGAAAGATCTTGGACAATGGATGGATGTAGAAAGGTGGCGCCAATGTGCGCGTGTATAGCCTCTAATGGTCTTGAAGCTTTTAGTCCATGTGAAGAATCTCCGGGCATTTAAGGTTTAGTTTGCCAACCGCGAGCTAGTGCAGTGGAAAAGTTGAAAGTCGAGGGTCCGAGGTTAAGGGTTTGATACCTCCCTGTGCATGCAAGCGATGGCACGCATGTGTGTTTGTAACCGCCGATGTGCGCGTGTATAGCCTCTAATGGTCTTGAAGTTAGTGCATGTGAAGTTAGTCCATGTGAAGAATCTCCGGGCATTTAAGGTTTAGTTTGCCAAATGCGAGCTAGTACAGTGGAAAAGTTGAAAGTCGAGGGTCCGAGGTTAAGGGTTTGATACCTCCCTTTTCATGCAAGCGGTGGCAGGGCATGGGTGTATGGGTGTTGATGTTGTTCTTTCAAATTTCCAGCTAATTGGGAAGAGAAAAAGGTTTAATTTATTTGGGCGGTTGTTATTGAAGACAGTGGTTGGTGGGCTGTGAAAGACGGGGGTTGGTGAGCTGCCAGGAGACAATGCAGGTATGAATGGAGCTCCTGCAAACTCACGGTTGGCGATCGAGCTACTATGGTGGCTGCCCACGAGGCTTACCGAGAGAGGGTGTTTGTCAGAGAACCCCCCCTCTACTTCGGCCAGCTTCTGGGCTCTGCTCACAACGCGCCGTGGTGCACTTGGCGCCCACCTGCTCACAATGTAGACGAAACGGTGGAAGCTTTTAAGTGGCAAAAACAAAGAAGAGCCCTTCGAGATTATGAACCTTCTCCTCCTCTCTCTATGCCAAATCATTAATGTAGAAGATCTCATGATTTGTTGTCTTCTCTAATACCAATTGTAAGAAATAAGACACAAAGATGGATTAAGGACAGGAGGGTAGCTCCTTAGGATGTGGAATTTAAAATAGATATGGAGGAGATTGAAGAAGAGCTTTAAAGCTAAAGAGAGGATCCATGCAAGGACAAGGATGATGGTAGGAAAGATGGAGGATATACTGATGGTAATCCTAGATTGTAGGAGGTGAAATGAAGATGATGACAACAATGCTTAGCCACCAAGATCCTTGTTTTGGTACATAGGCATCCAAGGAGGAAACCAAATAATCAAAAGCCTAAAGGGGAAGAAAAATAGGATGTCAATTGGACAAGATGAGGAGAAAGAGGGCACGAAGACAGAGTCAATTACATCAATGTGACGCACCAATGAGACCTAGGAAAAATGAAAGAACTCCAAGATTGAGGGGACGACTAACTACAATGCTATCCGGTGATGTGTTAATAAAAATAAAGAAGAGATATCTCTTCACATGTGGGGAAGATGCCTAGCCTAAAGAAAGAATCAAACTTAGTAGCAAGTAAAAAGCTTAAATAACCATGCTAAAATTAAAGCCACACAACCAAGTGACCTAAGGATCAATTGAAGTTTGTCTTTATAAAATTTTAAAGCCAAATCAAGGAGCGATGATGGCCTCATATAAATATACATGCTAGAATACTAACCACTCAACACACCACATACTAATTACATAGCTTGAAAGCTAAGGAAAACTATCAACATGCAAGCTAAGGAAGTGGAAATTTTAGCTTTAGGAAAAAAACATGTCAATGACATTAATGAAAGAGATCTAAGAAAAGGTTCTTGTGCTACACAAACAAGTCCAAGCATAGATGCTTAAATGCTAAAAAGAGTTGGCATAGTTACTAACTTACAAAATAGAGAGCACCTGCATAGTTACTTGAACTTACAATTGAGAGCATTGGCATGGAGAAAGGTTTTTAGTATGACTATATCATGGTATACAAGAGATAGATGACTTAACTTGCAAAACTGAGAGCACCTGCATAGTTACTTGAACTTACAATTGAGAGCATTGGCATGGAGAAAGGTTTTTAGTATGACTATATTATGGTATACAAGATAGATGACTATGAAAAGCTCTTAGAGTGCTAACCAAGGTGATCAAGCACTTGATACATCCATAGAGGTCCATTAGGAGGCTTGGGAGGTCCTCAAAAGGGCCTCCTAAGAAGAAAACTCTTGGATTCATCTGCCAACATGGGAATTTGAAATAGGTTGTTTTGGTCCAAAGAGTAGGCTTGTTTTGATCCAAAGAGTAAGTTGTTTTGGTCCAAAGAGTAGGTTGTTTCAATCCAACGAGTACGCTTTTTTGATCCAAAGAGTAGGTTGTTTTGATCCAAAGAGTAAGTTATTTCGGTCCAAAGAGTAGGCTTGTCATATCTTATATACTAATGACACTTCAATGAAACCATTATTATATTTTTGTTTCAAGAAAGAGACTTCTATTAAGTTAAAAGAATTAATAAAAAATCATGGCTAGAAGCAAAAAATCCACATCACATAGTGTAAGCTAGTTAGGGGTGTGCGATGATGCCAAGAGAGTCCACAATGGGAGTTGAAGAGAAGAAAATCCCATGATCTCACTACCTCATGAGAATGCACTTTTCTTGTGTTAATCTAGAAGGTCCCTGTATATAGGCCCAAGTGACCATAAGGTCATGAATAATGTCTCTCTAAATGGTACAAATGTAATGAGTTGTCATAAATTTGGGTGCCCTCATGCATATAGCCATAGGTAGTGATGTTAGCAATAATCTCCTAGGGGGAATATCTTAAACTGTGCAACTCTACACGTAATCCCTCTTTGAATCATGATGGAGGAGTCATGGTCCTCACCACATGTGGTCCGAAAAAATGAGTGAGCCACAAGATAGATCCCTAAGAAATGTTGATACTTCTCCTGCCTTCTAGCCGATGGAGCTCCATATCCTCTTGGTAACTCTGTAACCTAGAGATAATATTGTATAGTATCAGAGGATTTTGGGCATCTGCACCAAAGCTGGATCTCCAACGGAAGACTCCAATACAAGACCACACCTTGTAGCAATGACTAGAAGAAATGGGATATCTATCTCCTCCTATAAGAGTGCTAAAACCTCTTCGAAATTCACTGGAGTAATCCTAGTGTGGCCCCCAAAGGTTTTGCAGTATTTTAGGAGGATAAAAAGAATGAGTTGTTGGAGGTAACTCAAGCCTTTTACTGCCAAACATTAGTTTTTTATGTAATGATTCAAACCTTTGAGAACCATTTATTAAGCTTTAATTTTTTGCACAGAATAATCGATAGTTGCCTCGTCAAGTAAAGAGGTAAAGTACAAGGGCGTTGCTATTGGCAGCTTGTGAGGTAGCTTGGTTTTGGAATCTACTTGGAAATTTGGGTGAGTGATAGGGCCTTTGTCATTTATTGTGATAACATGAGTAGTTTACATATGGCCACAGTAACCTATTCTATCATGCTAGGACAAAGCACATTGAGGTGCATTATCATTTTGTGAGGAAGAATATTCTAGTAGGCGATGTGGATTTAGTATATGCCACCACAAAGGATCAAGTGGGGTTGACATCTTCACGAAGGTATTTGGTATAAAGAAGCTCTAGTGTGTGGAGTTGAGCTTGACCACTTGTGGCAATACTCCCTTCATATCCGTGTACTTCCAGGTAAATCCTTTAATTCTTTTAATAACTTAACCAATTTCCTTTCTTCTTTAGAAGTTAGGTGCTTAGCAATGTGAATACTTGTTTGGGCTTCTCTTCAACTAAGTCCACCTCTTTGACTTCAGAGCAAGTCCGTCATATGGAGGTGGGAGCGATGTGTATATCAAGTACTCCTCCACAACCTTGTTTAGAAAAATCTCTATTTCGCACACTTACAATGACGTAGTGTGATCAATGGTTGATTAGAAAAAAGAGGGAGTACTTGTCCAAATCCATGTACTTGGTTCCCCGACTAGGGAATACATTGATTGTTCACAATAGTAGGTGCATCCAATTTTTTCTAAAATATGGAGGTGGGAGCGATGTGTATATCAAGTACTCCTCCTCAACCTTGTTTAGAAAAATCTCTATTTTGCACACTTACAATGACGTAGTGTGATCAATGGTTGATGAGGTGGTAAAAAAGGCAAGCAACAAAAACCGAGCAAGGCCGAAAAAGGGAGTAAATAAAACTAAGCAAGAACCCCTACACCAATTCATTTTACCCATATACTCAATGTGTGCAACACATGAAATGCCTTCCATGCAATATTCATTTAACTCACACACTTCAATCATATTATCCACACACCTACAAAAAAAATCCATTGGCATAAGAAACGACAATTATGGAATCCAAAAGTTTGTCCAACCATTCATACGACTAGCTAGGGATACAAAAATAGGTTTATGAATAAAGCCAAACACATATATCTACTTCAAGATATATTATACAATCCAAAAGTTTGTCCAACCATTCATATAACTAGCTAGGGATAAAAAATAGGTTTATGAATAAAACCAAACACATATATCCACTTCAAGATATATATGCTCATGACTTTGAACATTCATCATCCACATAGGTGCATTTTCTCCCCTTGCTTTCCCTTATGGCAACATCAAATCTTTTGTTGTGAGCCATTTCATATGCCATATCTTTGGTGTAGCATGGAAGAGCACTAAAAAAAAGGGGGACAATGGGAAGATGGGGAAATGAGTTGCTTCAATCAACATTTCACATGATAAGGAATGTAAAAAACCATCATAATTTGCAAAAATGACATCTGAACTATAATTCATCCACTAGTATGTATTCAATACAACACAATAAAGAAAAACATGATTATAAAACCAAAGCCACCATGTCCATAAAATAAAATTTAAAAAAGATGAGTATCAAATGTAGAAAGTATCGTCAATGAGTGCGGAGTCATTGTATGGGTTATCAACAACCTTCACTTTGTAAGCATCACCACCTATGACCTCCTCCACTTCCTCCACATGTGCCTTCTTGGCACTAGCTACTTGCACAAGAGGCTTAACCATGGCATCAACTATGGCGTCATCATCATCATCATCAAAAGAGAAGCATGGATGAGAAGATGCCATTGCATCATAGGCGTCGTACCACACCCCATATCAAGGGCCAATCTAGATGGGGGACATAGAAGATGCAACACACATGAAATAAATCTAGTGAGTCTCTCCAATGCCCCACGCCAAGAAGCCGTAATATGGCCACACTATCTTTGATCTCTCTGGAAGATAGTATGTCCAGTAGAGTCACTCGCTAGATCAATTTGCAACCTGTGAAAAAAAGTACTGCTCTCCACAACAAGGTAGATAAGTGGTCTACACCCTACTTGCCTATCAAACACCATCAATGAAGACCTCATCTGCATAGTGAGATGATTACACATGTTATACAATGTCAATTAATCAATGCAAAAGTTGGAAATTTTTAAAGAGACCCACTATCAAGTCCAAACCACATCATGAATCATGTCCATACAGAAGTTTGTCATGGACAAAGATTCTTCTCACCACCTTAATTCCAAGGACATGCATGTACCACTCTAACCAAGTCAATGCATGACCTATGCATGAAAGAAAAGTGGAAAGACTCACTAACCCATCCTTGTAAGTGGATTTGCAATAGAAAATAAAAAACAACAATAAGCACCTGTAAGGGGGACCCACACTACAAGCCAACCATTGTCTGTTAAGGAGGCCACTGCCACTGTGATTCCCATACAAACATGTTCCTCACTAAGCATGTTCCATTGGTGTATTTGAAAATCTTTCTCCATCTCATATCTAGTAGGCAAGTCAAGGAAAACCAAGTCACATGCCCGCTTCACGTGCTTTCCCATCCTCTTGTATTCATGGTCATCTCTAGCAACCTTAGCAAAGAACTCATGCATAACCTTATGAGGTTCATTATTCTTTCCTTCCACAAAGTCTTTCCCCATAGACAAGTAGTCTCCCACCATGCAACCAGAGGGCACAACATCGCCATAGGCACGCAACATAGTAGTGGGCGCGATGTAGGAATATATACAAAAGACACCATCTTCCTAGTTGCAACAACAATCATATCATCTACAAGGCATTCAACACAAATTCCAAACTAAATGTATGTACGTCCAAAACCAAGTTATATGTACATTTCACATGGAGGTAGTAGACACCACCGTTTTACCTTTTCCACTTTTGCCAACATCCACATGATCGTCCCATGGGCAAACAAGATGGAGCAAAACAAGACAAGCCATTAGCAAACTTAATAAGATACAAGCTAAGAATATCCATTCATGTCTACTAGTGAGAACCGGGGGGTCCACTAAAGAATATGTAAGATAGCGCGTGTGTTCAACAGAAAGGGTTCTTTCTCCTCAGATGCACTTACAGAAATATTTACTTACATAAGGGGTTTTTAAATTAAAAAAGTGGAATTTCCATACATAAGGGTTAGTTTTATTACCAAAATCCATACATAAGGGGTATATTTAATATACAAAAAATTATTAATAAGGGTATTTTTAAATACCCCTTGAATGCACGTGCTATAGGTAGTGTTTACATAGTCGACCCCTCGTGACTAGTGAGAACCATCATCTCACCTTCTTGTATGTTGATAGTTTTTGTTATGCGAGTCTTGCCAATGCACACATCCTCAATAGGACCACTAAACTTCTTGGAGTCAACTTTGTGTGCAACTCTCTCTCTTTGGCCAAAATAAGTCCACTTCCAAGATCGATCCACCATGGATAATGAACTATCTCCCACTTTGAGAGGTTATGCATGCTTTTAGGATACATACATGTATCCTTATTACTTTTATCAAACCATCCCTTACAATTATTGGGTAATCTTCTCAATATTTTCTCTCCCACCAAATGAGAAAGATATCTTCATGACATCATCCAATAAAGAACATTTCAAAACCATATTTAAAAAATTAACTTCCAATGTTAATGTGAAAAAAAGAAGAGTGATTGAAGTACAAGCTTCACTTGAACACCATATGACAAGCTGTCATACTTAGTTTATTCCTCTTTCTTTGCTGACTCCCCTCCCCCTTCTTTGATGATATAGCCTCCAAGGCTTGCTCTCTTGCTCTCACCTAAGCAAACATGTACTTTCTAGCCTCTAGTTTGATCCCGTCCATATAATCTTGCAAGGTATAGTCCCCTCGAAGATCCAAGGGACTCCCTAATACACATAGTCTCTGAAGGGCATCCAAAGTCCTTGTTGCTTCCACCTCCACCTTTTCCAAAAAAGCATTCATGTCAAGATCTTTATGACACTTGGAGAAGAATTAATCAAACTCAAACACAAAAATTAATAGAACATAGACTTTGCAAAAATTTAACACCAAAACCTTACGTAAACAAGTCAATAAAATAGCATAAACCATGAAAGCTTGAAAATTGAGGAGAGGTCCGTCAACACAAGATTAGGTTTAGTCTCCCCTGGGTGAGTATGGCCCATCGTACCATTTAAATAGATTGATGCATGCTTTTACAAAAAGTTCATCAAAAAATAAAGCCTAATAGCCTTTTGAGTCTTTGAGCATATAAGCTCCTTCCAAAAATATATCAAACTACGGGGGTGCAAGGAGAAATGTGTGGGGTTGCTCGTAAGGTGCAATGGATAATACATCATCTTTCATTTCCCTAGTGCAATTGTATTTAGTTCCTTGGAATGTAGTTTAAATCTTGTAATTAGAAGGAATAACATCTAGTTTAAGATCAAGCACAAGCTTTTCGGGGAAATAAAATTGTGTGTACCACCATCATCCATGCAATATACTTACTACCTTGCCCTTAATTGTATCTTTTATTTTAAGAAGCATATGAGGAGAGATTTTATTTTCAATGAGTTTAGGCATACCTAGATCACTGTATTCATCTTCTTGCTTGGAATTACCATCTTGATTGAGAGAAAACTCTTCGTCGTCCTTATCGTCTTTACTAGAGATCATGTTGACCCGAGTGGTGGGTTGCTTCTTATACTCTGGGAACTTTTGATTGCAGTGTGTCCTCATTGTCTGCCACAATTATAGCATCTTATAATTTTAGGAACGAAATCTTGCTTTGGCTTCACATCTTCACTCTTCTTGTTCTGGTTGTTAGCTCCTCGTTTGTCATTGTTAGAAGCTATTCTTCTATTCGCATTGGTATTCCTGTCAAACTTACAAAAAGGAATAGACTTTTTTAAATTTGTTAGTATGAGATTCCTATGGTGGTTTGTTCTCCCTTGGTGCACCATTCTTTTGCTCACAATTGTGGGGCAAAAGAGATAGCCATGGATAGAGAGTGTGGTTGAAACATGTTGATCTCTGTCCTAAGTGTAGGCTTCAATCCGGCAATTAATTTCTACCTTTGGTCCTTTGATCGCACTCTCTTTTATGTCTTGAAGTTGGATAATCATTTGCTAAAATTTATCCACGTACATCTACACAGTTTCTTTATCAAGTTAGCATAGCATTTCCCATTGTTGATGCGCCCTAGCTTTGTATTGAGGTGGAAGGAAATTTTTTTTGATGAGATTTTGAAACTCCTTCCAAGTCCTTGGTATATCTCATCCTTGCTTGATGACATTCCACCATAGAGATGCACTTTCAGCCAAATGGTTAGTAGAACATTTGACTATGCCTTTCTTAGAAAATTCTTCCCCCACTAGAAAAGTAGTCATCAAGTTGACTAAGCCATGATAATACAATCTTTGGTTCCTTCTTACCATCAAAAGTTTGAAAGGTGAATGCTTTATAACTAATCTTCTTGGCTATAAGCATGTTAACGTGCTCTAAAAACGTTGTCTGGGACATTGCTAAACTAGCAATTCTTGCTAGCTGTATTTTAAAATGTCCCACATTCTCCTTTTTTAATTTCAAATGTATGTGCAAATGTAATTCCCTCCCTTTCCAAAGTTTGAAAATAATGTCTTTATAATATTGTCGTTCAGTTACACACCATAACGTGGACATGTGAGATGAACTCCATCCCTTTCTCTCTCTCTCTCTCTCTCACACACACACACACACACACACACACACACACACACACACACACACACACAAACCCTCTCTCTCTCTCTCTCTCTCTCTCTCTCTCTCTCTCACACACACACACACACACACACACAAACCCTCTCCCCCCACTCCATGTCGCCATCTCTCTTAGCATCTCGAGAGGCTCCAAGACTCCCTCCTTCCCTTCCTCCCACATCCTCTCCTTGTTCTCCCACTCTCTTCCCTTCTCTGCAAAGACATGGAGAACAGTACAGTGGCATCTAATCAAGCATGCTTTTTTGCAATGCAAAGAATGTGCAGAGAATGTCTTCAATGGAGGTAAAGAACTTTAACCACGATTTGTATGAAGCCATGCCTGATATCTTGACAATTTTCCTAACTAAGTATCATTACGTATGTATGCCTACAGTTAGCAAGAGAAACTTGTAGAAGGGATCCATTACGGATGATGGATCCCAAATTATAGGACGCAACTCTTATTGTCATTAGGGAGTATGAGAGAGAAAGGAAGAGGAAACAACGGGAGGAGCAGAAACACAAGAAGGCTGAGGATGGAGTACATGCTCTTGAGATGAAGAAGAAACACAAGAAGGCTGAGGATGGAGTACATGCTCTTGAGATGAAGAAGAAAAGCACAAAATATCTTCTGAGATAGTGAAAGTTTTCAAGCAGAGGACCAAAGGCTTTGTTACAGAAGTGAGACGGGAAATCTAGAATCTAGTTATTCATCATCCTGCCATGCAAGCAATCCAAGAACAATCTACACGAGAGGTGGTGGTTGTTCAAACTGCAATCACTTCTAATGTGTGGAACATATTGGTGCTTGTCAAGCAGCCATGTTGTAAAGAGGAGTTGTTTTTGAAGAATACAACATTATCCATGATGTTGAATTCAAAGGAAAATATACCTATTGAAAAATTCTCAAGGGTCCTTGAAGTCCCCCCCTCGTAGCTTGTACAAGGCAAAATCATGGGTGAAACCTGATCTGCCTGATGGACTGTTTTCATTAGCTGCATGTTATAAGCAACATCTCAGTAGCCCAATCATAGTTGAAAAGAAAGAATTGGTTTAAACATTTTGGAGAGATGAGACGCGTGTAGTATCCTCTAAAAAAAAGGATGTTTGTCGGAAGAGAATGGGGAGGAAAAGTTATATAAGGCACCCCATGCACCTGCTCGATGAGCCTCAGGTGATCAATCTAACTCAAGTGAAATAAATCAAGTCTCTACTAATAGCACTAGTGATTTATGTTTCACTCTACTTTAATCTCTATGCTAATTAGCAGTAGTAACTCCTTTTGCTAGTTAGTTCTTCATCTCATAATTAAAGCTTCATATGATAAATAGCACTACAAAGTATGCTATCTAGCGTCACATCTGAAAATCATCATGGTATAATAGCTAGATGATGCTAGCTAGAATGGTCTAATAACTATCATGTGCTAATAAGATTGTGCTAACTAGCATGGTCTAACTAACAAGCGTGGTCTGCTAACTAGCATGCAAGTAGATGATGCTAACTAGCATGCCTAATAACTAGATGATGCTAACTAGCATGTCTAATAATTAGATTATGCTAACTAGCATGTCTAATAACAAGCAAGGTCTAATAACTAGCATGTGCTAATAATTAGATTATGCTAACTAGCATGGTCTGATAAAACAGGCATGTGATGCTAGCAAGTAGATATGCTAACTAGCATGGTATGATAACTAGCATGGTTAGAGGACCAAGTGTGCCAGTGTACACATTGGGTACTCTTGAAAAAGCTGAGAGCCAAAAAGAGGATGAAAGTGAATGGGAATATGAAACAGAAATGGGATCTGAAGAGTTGAAAAAAAAAACTAAAACATCCATGGTTCCTCTTGAAGATTCTATCATGATATGGTTGGATTTCTCTACAAGCAACAATGTTAAGCACAGACACGGATTGATTAGCCCTTGAGCTGGTCATAACATCATGACAATAGACACTTGGGTGTCATTGGAACCTAAACTCATCCCTACAGAAAATGGTCTTACAAAAGGAGCCAATGGACAAAACATTGAAGTTCCCGGTTCTTTTAGCTATGAAGACCATATTAAGGAGTTTGGAAAAATCTCGTTACGTTGGAAATTTGCTTTTCAATAAACTTTTTAGCATTGAAACCTTTTCAGCAACACCATATGTGAAACTCCAGAGGTCTTTTGGTTAACTCATATCTCCACGTGGCCCCCATGGCAACCAATGTCATTTAAAATCTTCTCCACTCTAGCAATTGCCTCATCCTGTCGAGTTTTACCAGGCATAGTGAACGCATAGTCTATGTGACACTTTAAGAGGCGGTCAAAGATACATATGAAAGCATGAAAATTACAAAAGTGAACATTCCTGGAAAGGAATTATGGGGTTCCAGCTATTATCCCTTAAGTCCCTATTTGGAGGAGCCAACATAGGTTATGAAAGGACACCACTGTCCCACTCTCCTTTGCAATTTCCTGTTTCCTTGCATTCCTCTTCACCATTGGCCGTGTCCCTGCATTTCTTCTTGGTTTTTTGTTTCAATCCATGCATGCGCCAAGGGCATGGGTGAGCTATATTTGCACCTTGAGTGTAACCCAACATACACTTTATTGTCTTATGATCCCCGCTAGGATGCCAATCAATGTCAAAGCTCCCTAAACCACTAACATCCAGCTTCTCACCCCCTATTTGTGACTTTATCACATCACTAACCCAAGGCAACCTCTCAAAGACCCATGATACCACCTCGTGTGTCTCCTTTTGGGAACCTCAAATGCTCATAACCACCATATATCTTTCTCTGATTGAACACTGAATGATGGTTTAGTGTGTGAAATATTGTCATTCCCTTGCTCTTGAAAATCAAGTGTGCTCTCTCCCCCTCATCATCGGGCCCTTCTGCACAATAGTGGTAGTAGATGGAGACTTAAAGGCTGCTGCCATAGCATGGTTCATGAGTGTGACTCTCACTCTCTCTAGCCTTCTTCCCTTCACAATCTGGCACTCATCCAACTTTATCATGAAGGAGACCTTGGAACCTATAAAACACGAAAATCAAACAAAATGTTAAGTCATTCCCTATAAATGAGCACAGACCTAATGTGTACAAGGTTACGAAACCTCCTTACATCCAGAAGGCAACCCATAGAACAATATCATTGCCTTTTGTAGCATTCACATTTCAACAAAAATGTTGTTGAACTCATTGAATTTGAATGAAACATTACCATCTGCAGTCTTCTTCTTTCCCCATGCTGCAATGGAAACTGTATCGTTGATGTGGTAGTAATACCCAATCCTACATTTTACATCTTCATTGCTCACTCCCTTTGCTAGACAAACCCTCTTTGGTGGCGGGAAAAGGTTGTGCGTGATACCTTTCTTACGAAGGGTGTCTCTTAGCAATTGATGAAGAGATTTGTATCCCTTCGTGCTAATGCCTACCTCATCGCATGCATTAACAACATCAACACTGCTGATACTTTGGGAAACCTCTTGTATGATTTCATTGAAGACAACCATATGTATCTTCTTGCAATGGGGATTCCTAATCATTTTAAGCACATGCTCCCTCGTTGTTGTGAAAGAGCGCAAGAGCTCATTACAATCCTTGTTTTGATCAAGACATGTGGCATCTTGAAGGAATACTCTAAAAGCCAGCAAAATTACATTGACATTACACAAGTACACACATGATTTACATTGGCATTTTGAATTGGAAGTGTTAGAGAATAAGAAAGAGGAGCCATATCGCTGTCGGTGGTCAATCCGACTGGCAAGACAAAATCAGTCCGGCTGAAGATCTGTTAATGCTTGGTGCCCACGGGTTCTCACACTGCTGATCTACATAGAAGATGCTACGCATAACGCACTCTCTCACTCTCTCACTCTCTCACTCCATCAGCATAAGCGATGCACAAAAGGAGACAATGTACTTCTCTTCTAATTTTGATACAAAAAGATACATAGTTGCGTCCCTTATTGCCTCTTTCTTCCTCCTACTTCTACTCTCCTCAATCTACGGTTACAAGATGCATGTCACTATATTGCCCAGCTATTACAAGATTATAGTACAAGATTGTACAATTACAACAACTCATATGATTACATGGTAGGGTGAGCATTCCGTCGGACGCGTTCTGTGCCTTCATGGCCGTTTGAGGATCATCTAGCGACTATTGACGTATGTCCCACTAATCGTCCGATGTCGCAGACGGACGGCCAACCATTAGGAAATTTTTGCACCCAAAAAGGGCCTCCTAATAAGGATTCCTAATTTTAATGGATTAGAGCTTAAAAAGGTGGGCTTAAGGGAGACAAAGGCTATGATGACCCCTATTTTTTGCCCTGCCACATCAGCCATACCCCCCTAGTTTCACTTTTAAAAGGGAATATTCTCATACTCTCTCTCTTACTTTTTGACTTTTCTCATAGTCTCTCTTACTTTTTGAAATTTTTATCTTCACTCTCTATAAATTGAATCTTTCTTGTCAGTTTGAAATCTCCTTTCTCATTAACTCCCACCATATCTCCCTTCCACACATCAGCAAAACATTCTCGTATTTAGGTGGGCCCCAAAAAGTGAAAATTTTTATTTTTTATTTTTTTACATTTTGAGGTGGAAAAAACACCACCCAACCAATATGTATGATGAAAATAATTTTTTTCCTCCAAAAAGCTTGTAATTCAAGGGTCACGTCAGAAGCCTGTCAGGAGCCAGTACATCTATAACTAACTGTCAGGTCCCCACAACCCCATAAACATAACTAACTGTCAGATCCCAAAATTGTGGGGACCCCAAAAATTATTATTTTTTAATTTTTCTCATAAATGTAATTTATTGATGAAAAACTCCATGTTAGTATATTTGTATATCAAAAATATCATTTTCTACTTAGAAAAACGGATTTGTGTTAAACCTGCAATGTTAAACCTGCAACAGCAAAGTTTTAACAGTCTCTCTCACTCACTCCCTC
The DNA here is from genome assembly GCF_041138505.1 of Cibotium barometz. Taxonomy (NCBI): domain Eukaryota; kingdom Viridiplantae; phylum Streptophyta; class Polypodiopsida; order Cyatheales; family Cibotiaceae; genus Cibotium; species Cibotium barometz. The sequence continues at coordinate 19,631,095 of NC_141082.1, read as the reverse complement.
TCTCTCTCTCTCTCTCTCTCTCTCTCTCTCTCTGTGCTTTAGCTTCTTCCTCTGCTTAGCTATGGAGCCTTTGCAAGCTGTGTGTATAGCCCCTTGTGAAGCTAGAAAACGGAAGGTTGATTTACACATTCGTATTCTTGAAGAGTATGGCAGCTCCAAAAAAACCCATCCTAGTGATGCACAATCTGTCCAAGCTCGTAGTTTCTATAGCAATGGAGAGGGAGGGAGCTTGAGAGAGAGAGAGAGAGAGAGAGAGAGAGAGAGGGAGATTGAGAGAGAGGGAGCTTGAGAAGGAGGGAGAGATTGAGAGGGATGGAGTTTCTACAACAATGGAGAGCTTAGAAAAGAAAGAAAGAGGGAGAGGGAGCTTGAGACTGAGGGAGATTGACAAGGAGGGAGAGCTTGAGAGGTATGGAGTTTCTACAGCAATGGAGAGCTTAGAAGAGGAAGAAAGAGGTTCAAAATGAGCTTTCCAAACCTAGAGTATGTTGGGGGGAAGTTTGAGAGGGAAAACACACTTTTGGGAAAACATTAAAAATTTTCAATTTTTAGGGTTTTTCATTTGTGCGATTCTAGGTGGGGGGACCTCTAAGTTTGGGCCCAAGAGGTAGGGGGACAAGAGTAGTAATTAGGCCCCATTAGCAAACCAAAGCCTAGGCCCCCTAGGGTCAAAGAAGTCAAAAATGTGCACCCAGCCCTCTTCCTATTGGTCCATTCCTAATCAAAAGTTAATCCAAGAGGCCCTCTTTGGGTCCAAAAAATTTCTAATGACACCTGGCACACCCGGTGGCTCTGCGAGGGCAGCAGCTTTTGCAGCTCTGAAGCTATGATATAATGGGGGCGGGGGTACAGATGAGCAGGGGGCTTCCAGGCAGCTCTTCTGGTCTTCCATTGCTTCTCTTGGTGGTCTCTCTCCGCCAATCCTGGATCACAGCCAAGTCCCCCTTGATGTTCATTGTGCTGAGCATGATCAAAAACCCTGAGAGTATTAGTATGCTTGATTGTACAATTCATGCTTTGTAAAAATAGGACAACGGATAGCTGGATGCTGTCTGATTGAGTCAGCTCTGCAGAGGCTGATCATCTTCTTTGCATGGTTCTGCAGGCGGTTGCTAACCGTCATTATGGAGCAACCCCAGAAGGCTGGTGGGGGAATGGCCTAATAGACGTGTCGTCGGCAGGAAGGTAATCATGAAGAAAATATTTTAGCTTTTCCTGATTAACAAGCATAGCTACATCATGCTGCTCATATTCATCCCTAACCTTCTGCAAAGCAATGGCAGCGTACTCCAAGTTGTGCTGCCTAACGTGCAGCCTCTCCTCCAGTTTTCTTCTCTCAGCAAGGTGGTTTGCTTCCATGCTTCTCAATTGCTTCTGTAATGTAGCCACACCTGCTGATTGGGGGAGATGGGGGGTGCCCTCTGTTTCATCCGATGTCCAGGAGTTCTCTATAGATGGACTGGCATTTGCTTTGTTCGTGCATGAGCTCTGTCGGCAATTGTTGGCAGTCGGCCACCAATTGTTCAGCCTTCAGCGTAGCAGCACAGCTGATTATCCTTGTCCTGTATTTTCTAATGTAGTTCAATCAGCTGCTTTCGTAGGTGGTTGAGAGATTTGGATGGGGCCTTCGTGTGGCGCAAGCTACTTGTCCGACTGCGTTTGGAGCTCAGCAGCCTCCTTCTGTGCTTGCCTGTAACTTGTCTTTCAGATCCGCATTCTCCACTTTGAGCAGACAGAGCTACCGCTTCTTCCCTGAGAATGTCTCTGTGGGGGGCTCCTACTGTGGCCAGTGGCCTTCTTCTTTTGTGCCCGTGTTCTTGGTGGTGTGGACTCTTCTCCATGCTGATCCTTCAGCTCAATGTACTTGGCCTTCAAGGTATCAAGCTTAGCATAGGTGGTTTGTAGCTCCTCCCCTATGGCCTCATATTCTTTCCTTAGTTCTTCTGCCTGATGGGCTGCAATCTCATTTTTCTGAATTGTTAGTTGCTCCTCCAGAATGAGGATCTAGTCCTTGAGCTGATTGGGAGTCATTGAATCCATGGGCAGAGCTGACCTGAGCTGTTTCTCTCGTTTAGCTTGGTGCACCGGATTCTTTCCTGCTGCTAATGCTTGTTTTGTCATGTTCTATTTAGCGTGCCTGAAGCTGTTGCTTAAGTTGCTGGATATCAAATTATTGCTTTGCCACTTGCTGTTGAGTGTCTAAGTTGCTTCCTGGCTTTGGCACAATGGTTTTTAGCATCTCTTTCAGTTTCTCAAGTTCAGCCTCTAAGGTCTGCTTGACCTTCAACTGGTAATTTCATTTTTGCCAGTTGCCTTTCTAGGGCTTGTTTGTCACTGAGCTGCTGCCTCAAGTTTCCTACTTGGGTCTACAATTCTTGTGGCTGCTACTGATGTTGTGTGTCAGTTGTGGTGGTGGTTGTGCTGCTAGTCTTACCCTGCTCTCTGCTTCTGCTGCTATTGTTGTTGGCTAGATCCGCCTGGGGTTGAGCTTTGTTGGCTAGATCTGCCTGGGGTTGAGCTTTGTTGTCCTGATCCGTCGACACTAACCTTGTCTTTTGGAGGTTTCCCTTTAGCCATCAGCAGTTCCTTGCGTTTGGTTTCCGCTTGCAATCTCCACATTCCTGATCATTTGAATGGCATGGTCCATGATCTTTGTGGCCTTTTCCTTTGCTGCTTCCGAGTGGTGTTTGCTGCTTCAATTAATCTATTGTGCTGAACTCTGCGTTTTTGATATGTAGTTCATCCACAGCGGCCTCCAGCTCCACTACCTTGCTGGTCTGCCGCCTGGTGACTTCAGCTTCAAGCTGTTTTATCGTTTGCTGCACAGCTGGAGCTGCTGTTTTTTCCTTTGCTGCTTCCGAGTGGTGTTTGCTGCTTCAATTAATCTATTGTGCTGAACTCTGCATTTTTGATATGTAGTTCATCCACAGCGGCCTCCAGCTCCACTACCTTGCTGGTCTGCCTAGTGACTTCAGCTTCAAGCTGTTTTATCGTTTGCTGCACAGCTGGAGCTGCTGCTCAGCAATAATCTTCTCATTTTTCCTCAGCTTAGTAGAGTTAAGGCTTGAAGTTTGCTGTCAGTTTCAGCTGCTTTGGTGGCGATTGCCTCTTCATTCTCCAGATTGTCTAGCACACAATCTGTTATGATAGCCAGTGAGGACAGTACCTTTTGCGTGTTCAGGCCTTCTTTATGCATCAACATGTTGAGGCGATCCCCTAAGGCAGCAAAACTTGCTTGACTGGTTGGTCCCTCTGCCTCTGTTTACTGTTTCTGACATGTGGACTTGGAGAGGGGTTGATGGAGGGGACTTTCCCTTCAACTCGGTGGCTGGTTTGATGGGGGAGGCCCCTTGGGCTGCCAAGGACTTACTGATGTCGGAGAGTTGCTGCTTTTCTTGCTGGTTAGCTAGTAGCTGCTCCCTTTGCCTTCTTAGTTTGCAGAGTTGTGGCGGCATAGGCCGACCAGTCGATTTGTCTCTTGGTAGACTTTGGGCCAGCTTCTTTTTCTATCTGCTCGCTGCTCTGGTCTGGCTTCCTCTTGAGCTATTGCCTCTGCTTGCTTCTTCCTTTCTTCCTCTAGCCTTTTTGTCTCCTTCAGCTTTCGTTGCCTTCTTGGTAGTTTCCTCCTCCCTGGCTTTTCTGTCTGCCGCTTCTTCGGCGTCTTTCTTTGCTGTCTCTTCTGCAGCCTTTCTTTTTTCCTCCTCATGTGATTTCTAAGTGGTTTCCTTTTCGGACTGTTGTTGCTCTTCTGAGCTATGCTCTGGAAGTGTCCCCAACTGTGCTAATGCTTTGAGGTGGCCGGCCATCTTGGAATGTCCCCCTGACATCACTAGTTTTTGTGCTTGTTGTTGCTGAAGATTTCAGGCAACCACACTTGCCCAGTTTACCTTCAGGCCCGCATCTACAGCCCTCAATAGCTTGTAGTTGGTTCGGATAATGTTTGTGTTCTTGGCCAACAGGCATATCATATCTAGATAGAACCATAGCTCCCTTTGCCTGGATGCATCTACACAGGTGGAGATTGAGTATTCCCTACCAACCTTGTTGAGATCCTTATCGATGATGTCAGCCTGGTAGGAATTCGCATTCATCATGCCGGTGGTCCGGGAGATGTAGAGCTCTCACCACAGTGTCGATGGTCACATGGATGGGTCTGGCATCTCTAGTCTGCACCCTGTTGTGCGTGGCTAGGTCAGCAACCTGGACCTCTGCTTCTAGATTCTGCTCTGCAGATCCTCTCGGTGTGGAGCAAAGCAAACTTGTAGAGCCCTGTCTTCTCTAGCCATTGTGCATGATGGAGAGGGTCGATCAGTGATGTGCAAGCATCGAATTCGATGGACTTGCTGCTTCCTGCCATCATGGTAGATGTCATTTGCGCAACTAATTGCTGGAGAGGGCAAAGGGGGCGAAGACGTTTGAGCGAGCGTGAAAGTAAAAGTGAGGCAAGATTGAGTGGGGGAGTATGTGATCTATGCCAGGGGCAAAGAGGTTTGAGTGACACGAAAGAAAAAGTGAGGCAAGGTTGAGTGGGGGCGGTTGTTGGCCGTTGTGGCCGTTGTGATGTGACGCTCGTGCCATAATTTTCCTTGGGGGGGTAGGTGCGTTGTGCCATATCAGCAGGTTCGAGGTGACTATTGCACTTCTTCATGATTGTTCTAAATGTGAGGCATCCTCCCAAGAAGGTCATTATGCCCACGTGTCGCTGTGTGATTTTTCTTGCTGCCTTTTCCAAAATTAGTTGGTGTTGCATGCTTTTTCTGCATGGCTGACTTAGCTGGATCAGCAGATGTAGTTTGCCACATGTCTTCCTCCATCTGGATGTTGAAAATTGAAACTGTAAGCATGGCACATGCTTCTGCATCCTCATCCTGGTTTGCCACTGCTACTTGATGCGCCTGGTGTCATCACCCTCACAGTACAGATGGAGTCTGAATCCATTTACTGCTTTCGGGAGACGAGCGGGAGACTCATCCCATCTAATGTTCTTAGCCTGAATGTTCTTGATCCCAATTGCTCTTCAATCTGGTAGGGTCCAGGGAATATTGTTTTAGAAGGCACCAAGCTTTGAGTTGAAGAGCAGCACGCCATCCTCAAAAATCTTATACTTCGTGTTTCTATCAATCCAAAGCTTCCTCCTTTGGGCTGCCTCAGCAATCCATGCGCTATCTGTAGAACCTATCTTCCTCCAATTGAAGGAGCTGCTGTATCCGGTGGTTAACTAATTCTTCAGGGCTAAGCTTTTCCGCCAAGGCACTCCTGAGGCTAGGCACTACAAACTCCATAGGGACCACAACTTCTAGCCCATACACCAGTGAGAAAGACGTGAAACCAGTGCTTACCTTGAAGGCTGTCCGAAATGCCCACAATGCTGAATAAAGTTTTTTATCCCAGTCTGTTCTGTTCTGATTGACAATCTTCTTTAGTATATCCGCTGGAGTACATGATTGGTTAATTCTATCTGACCATACAATGACTTCTTGTACATGATCATGTGGTGCTGAGTCAGCTACCATACCACATCATTGATGAAGTGTTCGCCCTAATCTCGCTGACTAGCTCCACTGGGCATCTAAACCTCGTCATGATGTTGTCATACAAGAATTTGGCTACTGATTGTGCTGAATTGTCCCTTAAAGCTTTGGCCTCCACCCATTTTGTGCAATAGTCTGTTGTGCCACCAGGATGTACTTGTTCTTGGTCGTCCTTGGTAGGGGGTTTGAATGGTCCAAAGAAGTCTAACCCCCACTTTTAGAAGGGTTCTAGTGGGAGTATGGGTTCGTGAGACATTCTGTCTACAGCAGCGGGCTGACCTAGCCTTTGACACACATCACATTGTTTGGCATGATTCCATGCATCCTTCATCACTATCGGCCACCACCATAGGCCCGCATGCATGACCTTCCTTCCCGTTGTGTCTCCAAAATAGTGTCTGCCTCTGACACTCCTTGATGTGCTTCTATCAACACGGCCGGTTGTTCATGATCAGGCACACATCTTTTGATTACTTGGTCTATTCCCACTTTGTACTACAGGGCTCCTGCTATTTCCAGGAAGCGCTTGCTCTTGAGGGAAAGCTTCTTCCGCCCCACTGATCTTTGGTCATGCCAATTGGGAAGGTGCCTTCTAAAACAAATTGCAGCATGTCAAAGTACCAATTCCTTCCAATGTTGACGGTCTGTACCCCAAACTTGTCTTCATTCGGGAATTGGTCAGGTACTCATGTTGCTTGTTCTCCTGTATCTATCTGGCTGAGAAAGTTAGCAACTGCATTCTGATTGCCTGGTGTGTGCATGATTGTGAAATCAAACTCTTGTAGAGTAGCATCCACCTAATCAGCTTTCCAGTGAGGTTTGGCTTCTTTACAAGGTACATTAGGGCCTGATGATCAATATGAAATGCAAACTGGTTACCCAACAAGTAATGTCTGAACTTGCTGACAAAGTAAATTAGTCCTAGGGCTTCTCTTTCTGTTGTGCTTTAATTCTTCTCTGCCTGAGATAGCCTCCTGCTGGCATAGTATATGGGTCTGTACCACCCCTCCTCTCTCTGCTACTGCATATCAGCACACTTCCTATTGTAGTGTCAGATGCATCCACAAACACGTGGAAGGCCTTATCCCACTCTGGTGGTTGGATTATTGGAGCGCTCCCAAGCATTCTCCTTAGGTCCTGGAGTGCCTTTTGGTGTTCTTAAGTCCATCTATATTCTACCCCCTTCTTGGTGAGAGCATAGAGTGGGTGTGCAATGTTCGCAAGGTAGCGGAGGAACCTGTTGTGCCATTTGATTTGACCCAAAAATCTACTAAGCTCTTTCAGATTGTAAGGTGGTTGTTGCAGCTTCTGGATCATACTGACCTTGGAGGGATCCATGGCAATGCCATATTTGGACACAATGTGTCCTAGTAGGACTCCACTAGTGAGACTGCAAAAGCACTTGGCAAAATTCAATTTCAGTTGTGTCTGTCGGCACCTTTCCAAACATAATAGCAAGTGGTGCAAATGCTCCATATTTTTGCCAAAAACACTAAAGTCATCCACAAATACATGCATGAAGTCAGTGAGGTAATTATAAAAGATTTCTTGGACCATGCGCTAAAAGGTTGTTGTGGAGTCTGAATGTCATCACATTTGAAGCGAAGGCTCCCCATTCTGTGATGAATGCTGTTTTTTCCTTGTCCTCTGGTGCCATTCTGACCTAGTTATACCCACTGAAGCCATCTAAGAAGGAATACATTTCATGTCCGGCCACTGCATCTAACATTGAGTCTGTGAAGGGCAGCGGAAATGGGTCCGGTATAGTTGCAGCATTTAGTTTCCTCTGTAATCTACACAAACTCTTAGCTTCCCATTTTTCTTGGGCACGATTACAATCGGACTTAGCCAGTGAGCCTTCTCAATTGGATATATGAATCCTACTGCCAATAGCTTATCTACCTCTTCCTTTACCTACTTGGCATAGTTGGGGTTCATTCTGTACCTCTGTTGTTTAATCTAAACGGCATCTTCCCTCAAGTTTATCTTGTGGTGATAGAAGCTTGGGTCTATGCCTGGCATATCTATGTGGCTCCATGCAAAGACATCCTTGTATCTGCATAACAACTCCTAGATCTCGGTCTTCATCTGTCCTTCCAGCTTAGCACTGACCTTGACAATTTTGGGTTTCTCAGCATTACCTAGGTTGAGCTTTGCAGCTCATCTTCCTGCACTCTAATGCATTTTTGTTGTTCCTTGTCCTTACATCTTGAGGATTCCATCCATTCCTTCAACCCTTTTCTCTTGTTGAGTTTCTGTTATTCGGTCTGTTTCCTCCTTGGGGTCCACAGCCTCATCTGGCTTTTGTGCTGTTGTCTGCACATTGAATGTATCTACTGTATATTTTGCCATTATTCCCTCCACATCCAATTGAAATAATGAAATCATCTTTGGATTTTCTCTAATTATTCTTTCCTCCTCATCCTCTTCTATTCCGTCCAGCAGGTTCAACCCTTTCGCATGTAATGGTCTGACTGTCGGATCTATGTCCACCTTAGATAGTGTGCTAACTCTGATCTTCTTCTTTCCCCTCTTGATGGTAATGCTTTCTTTTAGCCAGTCATGTTTGATTTTTCCATGTCTTATCCATGGTCTACCCAACAACATGGGATACAATTCCAAGTTTCCCTCCATTCGGAGTACCAAGAACACAATGGGGAAGTTACATCCAGCTACAATGATCTGTTCTCCTCGGACATATCCGAGCTACCTCACTTTGCTCTGATTGGCCATGCGCACCAAGAATGGAGCTGGGTGGAACTTGGTGATTCCTAATTCCCTGACTGTTGATTCCGAAAGTATATTCACTCTTGACCCACCATCTACAATGGCTCCTCTGATTTATTTTCCCCTCAGATGTACTGTTATTTGGGGCACCACATTATCTACTTCTTCTAGAACATCCTCTATCTCTACCACCTGACATTCTGCTTCTTCTGTTGATTTAGCCTCGCTCTATGAGTGATCAGAGTCTTTTGTTCATCCCTTGGGATTTAATAGCTTCTTGATGAGCTGCTTCCTGTAGTTAAGCACTAGTGACAGGGCAGTTGATTGAGGGTTATGTCTAGTTTCATGGTTTTGAGGTCTTCCCATAGGTCATACTGCTCCTCATTGTTTAGTTTGCTGCCTCATTGGGCACTTTTCCTTTCCTTCCTCTTTCTTCCTTCAGCTTTTTCTGAGGACTTTGCCTCTTTTGAGTGTTGGTGTGCTAGGTCAGTCCCTCTTGGAGAGACTCCCTTCCCTTTTTCCCTGATTTTTTCGGACATTTGTGTCCCGCGAACGAGGATCATCTTCTTGCATCACATTCTTCTGTCTGAATGCTTCATCCGGGGTGCCCCCCTGGTCTTCATCTGATCCTGACCAGGTTGTGCAGTGTCTTTCTTGCCCTTGTTGGCTTATGCATCTTGCAATTCTTTGACTACGTGATCCCTGACCTTCCTCTGTTCCTCCCAATTTAGGGGGGTTTTCTTTTGTCCCACCCTTTCAGGTGTCAGATGCTCTGTTGCATCTGCTTTTTCCTTTCCCTTTTGGCTTCTGGTGACAATAGCCACCCATCGGAGCCGACTCATCATCCAACTGTTTAATTTCCACCATGTTCATGTGGCGGTAGGTGCTACCGCTTCTTCTACTGAATCTCCAGAGCTTCCCTGTGGTGCTGAAGCTCCTACTAATGTTTTAAGTACAATGGACATTCAATTTTCCTATATCATGGCTTCCGGCAGTAGTAGCACTGGAATGCATTCTGTTGTTATCCATCGCCCCTTCCTCTGTCTCAAACTCTCGGCCATAGTAGGACCTCTGTGGTGTTAGCACAACAGCCATTGGATCCGCTCCATCAATTGCATTCACCGCCGCCGCTGCTGCCCAACTTCTTCTCGTTATATCTGCAATTCTCTGTCAGATGCGTGAAAGTCTGACAGATGGCACATGTTGGCTGCATCTTGCATTCTTCTTTCAGATGCCCCTCATTTTTGCAGATCGGACAGAACACACCAGGTCTATAGTCTCATATGCCGAAGTGTTTGCCCGAGCCTGCAGCCAACGTTTTAGCAACCCTCTTGTGGCCAGGACATCCACCTCGTCCCTCTTGCCTTTTTGTTTGCTTTTCTTACTGCGCTTGGGTTCCTCCTAAGCACTTGACTCACTATCTGGTTCCTCTGTGTCTGACTCACTGCTCGAGTCACTGTCTGACGTATTATTCTTTTTCTTCTTGGACTTCTTTTCCAAGCCCATGTTCCTCTCTGCCCTCTTGGTTGCCTCAACTAGTCCATCAAACGCTTGTAATAATGCAATGTCTGTTGCAGCAGCCCCATGGTTGGTTTGATTTTCTTGTGTAGGCCATGTAGAAACCAGTCCGCCGCCCAGAATAGCCTCATCAGATGGCCTATCTGCCTGGGCCAGTCTTGCACGTAGTGTGCGGAACTTTGCTTACATAATCATCCACCAGTAGGCAGGGACTTTTGCCTCATGCTCTTGAGCTTCTCTTGCAGCCCAGAAGGTGTTTTGACTGTTTGAAACCTCCTAAGGAATGCTTCTTTCAGTTCTTGGAATGTGGTAAAATAGTCGCGTGCATATTGAGACAGCCATTCTGTTGGAATGTCCCTGAATGTAGCTTGGAACTGATCCCTCTTCCTTTCATCAGCTACATTTCCTCGAGGATGATTCACTTTCCACACTGCTTCAAACTTTGTGGATGCGTGTCAGGGTCCTCAGACTTCTTACCCTTATATATCGGATACTTGTGGTTGCCTCCTTGATTGGACATTGTGGACGCAGAGGTTGCACGTTGCCTAGCTCGAGGAGCGGGTTGCATGGGTAGTTGTTGCTATAGGTTATTGATTAGGAGTTGCCTTGCAAAGGTTTGTGCAATCGCTTCTTCCTATCCTCCCAAAGCTTGCGCCAGAATGCCACACTGAGGGGGTGAATAGAGAGCCTCCTATGTTTCTCTGAGCGCTCCCACGCCCCCAACAGGATCGCCAAAGTGTCGATGGTCAATCCAACTGGCAAGATGGAATCAGTCCGGCTGAAGATCCGTCAATGCCTGGTGCCCACAGAGCCTCACACTACTGATCTACACAGAAGATGCTGCACACAATGCTCTCTTGCTCTCTCTCTCTCTCTCACTCTCTCACTCTAACAGCATAAGTGATGCATAGAAGGAGACAATGTACTTCTCTTCTAATTCAGATACAAAAAGATACACAATTGCATCTCTTATTGCCTCTTTCTTCCTCCTACTTCTACTCTCCTCAATCTATGGTTACAAGATACATGTCAGCTATATTGCCCGGATGTTACAAGATTGTATAGTTATTTACAACAACTCATATGATTACATGGTAGGTTGAGCATTCCGCCAGATGTGTTCTCCGATGCCTTCATGGTCGTTGAGGATCATCCGGGAGCTATTGACGTATGTCCCACCAATCGTCCGATGTGGCCAGATGGACGGCCAACAATCACGCTTCTTGAAATCTCTGCTTATGAGCGCCCCCCCAATGGCAAGTGTTTCGATGTTGTTGAGTGGCCTCTTACACTCCCTAGCTCCAATAGGAGTGCTTTTCATGTGGGAGATGGTCTACGTAAGCTTTTCCACACACGTTGCTCTCTCTTGATTTACACCCTCAAGCTCCTTGATTTTTGCTTGAGCCTAAAGTAGGCCTTGCTGTACACTAGCAAGGTTAAATTAGAGCATATGCAACTCTGTGATGACAAGTAGAAGACTCTACTACCAGCATAATTTGTTGCTAATCTCTTACAGTAGCCGAGCATCCCATTCTCACCATCTCCCACATACTGAATAAAAGATGGTAAATATTTGAAAGTTGGTGGGTTATGCGCTCTTGGGTAGCTAGGTATAGATGCCCATCAACCCATAGATCCACATTAGTGCGAACCCCTTGTCTATGTGCATTCCTCTCCTGTTCTCTGTGAGATGAACCTTGCCCAAAGTTGCATACTCTTCCAACACCCACACATACAAATCCACCTTGCGTCGATTCAATGGCACATTAGTGTTAGTGATTTCACACAATGCCATGCTTAGAAGGAGTTAATAGTGGAAAAGAAGAGAGAGGCCCTAAGAGAGAGAGAGAGAGAGAGAGAGAGAGAGAGAGAGAGAGAGAGCAAGGCTATGCAGGCCATCAGCTCATAATAGAGAGAGAAAGGGAGAGTTGAGAGTAGATGAGAGGATTGTAGAGAGAGGGATAGAGTGAAGCTATGCAGGCCATTAGCTCACAGTAGAGGAGAGCTGAGAGTAGATGAGAGGATTGTAGAGAGAGAGGGATAGAATGAGGCTATGCAGGCCAAGCTCACAGTAGTAGAGAGAGAGTTGGTTCAATTTTGGGGGGGAAAAGAGATTGAAAATTGATTTTTTGACATATATATGGGTTTGGGATAACTTTTAAAGGAGCAAAAAAAGTTCAAAAATGAGAGAAAAAAAATCACTATTTTTGGTCCCCCCTTAGTTGCAAGATTGATGATGTGGAAAGTGACAAGAGATCTCTGATTTGGTTGATTTGGTGGGGAAGTGGAGGCATTAAATGAAGGAGAAAAAGGTGGATGCATTCAATGATGAGATAGAGTGGGTTTTAGGGGGGAATCAAGGTTAAAAATTGAATGTTTTACATATATATGGGTCTGAGGTCAGTTTCAAAGTATAAAACTTGCAAAATGGGAAGAAAAAAATTTGTCCATTTTGGGCCCCCCCTTAGTTATGAGTTTACTAGAAAGAGAAGAGGAGAGAGAATGACAACATTAGACCCTATTTTTGTAAGCGAGTTATGGGCTAGAAAGCTCAAATTATAGGCTCTAAGTAGCCCTCTTGATTGACCTTGTCTCCTTAAGAAAGCATAAAATTAGCCTTAATCCCTAAAAATTAAGAATCCTTATAAGGCCCAAAAGATGTCCAAAGGTCTCCTAATGCCATTCAAAGGAAATACTCGTTGAGGCGATGCTTCAAGACCTCATGTTGAGGAAGATCTTGATGATGAGTTTGAGGATAAAAATGGTCAAATGCCTTTTTCTTCACAAGCCATGGATGGAGGATGCGAGACCCCTCTGTCCCCTCCGCGCACTGGATTCTCGGTTACTAGCAGCGAAAGTAGCTTCCTCTTGCGTGGGGTAGGGTTTCTGACTAGAGGCCTCGCCCACGAATGTCCGGACACGAGACTAATCCGGTGAACATTCCGAAATCGAAACCGGGGAAGTTTCCCTTGCCCGAAAAACGGGGACGATTCCACCTTTTTGATTTTCTTAACGAATTTTCTAACGGGGTCAAGATAACTAAACTATCCTTCACCTGATTAAACCAGATAGAAGGAAAACTATTACAAACTTAACTTGAAGAAATAACGGCTTTTTTTCCTAACCAAAATCAGGCACAACCGTTGATCTAATCATTTGAGAAAGTCTTCAGGTTTTTATTTAACTACTCTAATTCTAAGGGTATTCCTATTATTTCAATTTCATTATTAATACTCCACTGATTCTAGCCTACCCCATCCGGCCCATGGGTTAGCCACCACCCAACCACTGGAATCGGTAGAACCAAACAATTACTCACCCACCCATAATTGAATGCCTTTCTTAACTTTTGCTTTCGAATACAGATACGCACACACTCCTCTTTAAAACTTTAACTTATAAAACAATCCATTGACAAACAGTTATTAGTTACAGATGTCATAACTCCAAATTTCCATCCAATTCCTTGATTCTAAAAAAAAATAGTATAACTTTGGACTCTCCGTTGAGACCAGCTTGCCAGCAATGAGATCCAGTAACAGATTATAATAATCATTTATCCCTCATACAATCTTCCACGACATACGCATGGGTGTCCTAGGCACCGCGAGCCCGTGCATCGCCTGGTCAGAACCCTCTAGGATCCTCCTTAGGTGTCCTGGCACTTCACTCAGGGACCACTTCGTCGACCCTCGTTGTAAGATTCCTCCCCAGCCTCTCAAGATGTCCAACATCTTCCCCTGTAATCAATCCCCTCTTCAGAAATATGAAAGATCTTGTTTGTGCCTGTTTTGGCCTAGAGAGAGAAAATATTCTAGAGAGAGGTTATTCAGATTTTGAATATTTTTGGATGGAAAAATATCTCTTCTTATTAAAATAAGTTCCCTCGAAACATAAGCTCAAAAAGATTTTCAGAAGGTGCATTAAAAATCAAGTATAATCTGTTCAAGAGGCCTTATCTTAGGGGTCAAATTTTTTTGAAAATTTTAAATTGAGGGGCCAATCAGATTCGTCCAAATGTGTGGAGAAGATAAATAGAAGAAATAAAGAAAATCTTCCCAAAAATGAGTAAATACTCACATAAGATGAAGAGTGGACTAAGGACCAAAGGAATTACTAAAAAAATGGATTTTTGACACCTCACAATGGAAATTCCCCCCTCATGAAGGAGACGCCTACTTCACATGTGTGGTGGAGTTTAAAATTATCAAAAATTGAATTATTTCATCTCTCCTCTCTCCTAATTCAAGTCTAGTTCCAAAAAGTAAGCGAAACTGACCTAAAAATGGTCATAAATTTGACCAAACTGATCTGGAAAATTCTAGAATTAGTTTGCTTGGTTAGAAGCTCACTTTTTCCTTTAAATAGAAGCCTCCCCCTTTGTTGAAGCTTAATAGTGTTTTATGCACTATTACTCTACTCCTCCCAAGAGCCAAGAACTGTGAATTTCTTAATAATTCACTAGTTTTTGACCATTCCCTCTTCTAAAGAATTGGTGGCCACTCTTGTTGCAAACAAGAGTAGATCCCTCAAACCATCAAGCCAAAGGAAAGCTCCTAGAATTTCATGTAAGTAAGAAATCTTACTTTTTCTTATTCTTTTAATGGTTTTATAAATTGTTTGTTATCTTAAAATGATAAACAGATGCTATGCCTTCTTGGAAAGGCTTTGCCCCTCTCTCATTCTTAAAATCAGCCCTTCTTTATCCTAGTTAAGTGATCTAATTATTGGAATTAAACTTTTCATATTGTTTCTCTCTTAAAAGTGAAAATTGATTAGTTTAGAATGCTTTAAATCAATTGGGGATAATTCTTAAGTAGATTAAGGTTAGCAAAATTGAAAAATGGTCAGCCATACAAAGGAGGTTATGGTGAAATTTTTTAAAAATTTGTGAAATAAATTTCATCTTTTATTAATCAAAAAGAGTAATCTCCATCGTTTGTGTATTCTAAAAGTATCATTTTCATTCATGCATAGAAAGATGCATATTGATTATTATTTTTATTATAAAAGAGTGATTTTTATTAGAATTAAATTCTATTCATAGAAAAATGCATATTGATTATTTTTATTATAAAAGAGTGATTTTTAATAGAATTAAGTTCTACGCATATTGATTATTTTTTTCATTATAAAAGAGTGATTTTTAATAGAGTTAAGTTCTATGCATAGAAAGATGCATATTGATTATTTTTATTATTATAAAAGAATGATTTTTAATAGAATTAAATTCTATGCATAGAAAGATGCATATTGATTATTTTTATTATTATAAAAGAGTGATTTTTAATAAATGCATATTGATTATTTTTTAATTATAAAAGAGTGATTTTTAATAGAATTAAATTCTATGTATAGAAGGATGCATATTGATTATTTTTATATTATAAAAGAGTGATTTTTAATAGAATTAAATTCTATGCATAGAAAGATGCATATTGATTATTTTTTTATTATAAAAGAGTGATTTTCAATAGAATTAAATTCTATGTATAGAGAGATGCATATTGATTATTTTTTAACTACAAAAGTGTTAATTTCATCAAAATGGATTTTTATGCATAAAAGAAATTTTTTATTATAAAAGTGTTAATTTTATCAAAATGAATTTTTATGCATAAAATGATGCATAAAAGAATAATTTTTATTATAAAAGTGTTACTTTCATCCATTATTGATTTTTATGCATAAAATGATGCATTAAAGATTTTTTTTATTATAAAAGTGTTTTTTTCATCCTTATTGTTTTTTATGCATAAAATGATGCATAAAAGATTTTTTTTAATTATGAAAGTGTTACTTTCATCATTATTGATTTTTATGCATAAAATGATGCATAAAAGAATATTTTTTTTATTATAAAAGTATTACTTTCATCATTATTGATTTTTATGCATAAAATGATGCATAACAGAATTTTTTTATTATAAAAGTGTTACTTTTATCATTATTGATTTTTATGCATAAAAGAAATTTTTTTATTATAAAAGTGTTACTTTCATCATTATTGATTTTTATGCATAAAAGAATTTTTTTAATTATAAAAGTGTTACTTTCATCAAAATGGATTTTTATGCATAAATAGATGCATACAGAATTTTGATATCAAAATAAGAGTTCTCTTTAGTAATTGTTTAAATCCCATGAATATTGGTAAATGAATTAAATAAATACTCTGTGAAAGAAAATGTTACCGTTTCATATTCTCTAGGATAGTAATGAGAAAATTCAAAAAAACTATCGAAGTCAGAATTTTACGTAAATAACTAATTTATTCCTCATAGGAATTCGTGTTTAGTTTTTGAATTCAGTAAAGTAGTAATTGAATTATTACCTTTGAGAAAGATAGATCAGGGAGAACCTTTCCAGATTTCAAACCCTGAATCAGACTATAACCAAGACGTAACTCCTTCGTCAATTTCAAGAAATGATGATGTGACCAGTTCAGTAATCTACACTCAAATCACCCACCGAACCTGAAACTAAGTTGAGACCTTTGATTTTGATACGAGGATCAAGAATTCAAAATTCGAGGAATTCTGCTTGAGAATCCAGACCTGTGATCTAGAAGTCTTGGGATACGGAATTAAGATATACTCATTGTATTCAAAAGAAAATCAAAATTGAAAACTTGCATAGAAACCCTGTTTTCTTAAAGGACTATCTTACGCCAAAATCTGCGCCAGAATGATGGAGGGAGCATTTGGTATATGTGTGTTCTAAGGGAAGTTCAGTTGCAACAGCTAATGGGGAGTGTTCAAAAGATGACCAGCCTCGGTATGGTTAAAATGGTGCGCTTTCGGTACGATGGACGAGGGTCGAGGAAGCGGTCCCTGAGTGAAATGCCAAGACAGCTAAGGAGGATCCTGGAGGGTTCTGACCAGGCGATGGACGGGCTCGCCGTACCGAGGACATCCATACGTATGTTGTGGAAGATATATATATATGATGACGAGAAACTTATTGTAATCTGTTACTGGATCTCGTTGCTGACCTGCTGGTCTCAAGGGAGAGTCCATAGTGATACTGTTTTGTGAGAAACAAGGATTGAATGGAAATTTTGAGTTGTGACATCTGTACCCAGTAATTGTTTGTCTCAATGGATTGTTTTATAAATTAAAGTTTAAAGAGGAGTGTGTGAGAATCTGTATTCTAAAGCAAAAGTTAAGAAAGGCTTTCAATTATGGGTGTACTTGTCTGGTTCTACTATTCCAGTGGTTGGGCGGTGGCTAACACATGGGCTGGATGGGGTTAGGTTGGAATCAGTAGAGTTTTAATAATAAAGTTGGTTAATAAGATTACGCTTAGAACTCCAAAAGTAAAAAATAACCTAAAGACTTCTCAAATGAATAGATCAACGGCCGTGCTTAATTCAATTAGGAAAAAAGTGTTGATTCCTTCAAGTTAGGTCTGTTATAGTTTCCCTTCTATCTGGTTTATTCAGATGAAGGTTAGTTTAGTCTTGACCCCGTTTTAGAAAAATTCATTAAGAAATTCAAAATGGTGGAATCGTCCCCGCTCTCCGCACATGGAAAATTTTCTCGGTTTTGGTTTTCGGAATGACCACCAGCTTAGTCTCGTGCCCGGACATTCGAGGGCGAGGCCCCAAGTGAGAAACCCTACCCCGCGCAAGAGGAAGCTACTTCCGAGAGAGAAGCAAGATGGCTCTTGATGCCAGGTTAAAGATTGTGGAAACGGCCAGGGTCGCTTGGAGGAATCACTGTGAGACTAACCGTCTCGATCGAAATACCCAGACTTGGACCGATCTTAAAGCTTACCTCAGAAAGAGGTTTTGTCCTCCGGGCTTCCTTGAAACTAAAATGAATGAATTCATGGAATTAAAGGAGGATAGCCAGACAATTGAAGAGTACCATCAAGCTTTTGCCCTTCTCCTTAAATATTCTCCTCAATTGGATGATGGCCAGATTCATTCGAGGAATGAACGAGCCATTGGACACCTTCGTGAAGAATGCCAAACCTATCTCAATGGCCGAAGCAGTAAGAATGGCAAAGGACTTTGCCAAAGCCTTTGTAGTTAAGGTCCTGCCAAAGCTCTGCACCCTCTAATGTAAAAATATTCCAAACCCCGGGAAGTACTTCAAACTTTCCTCCCCCAAAGAGGCAGCAAGGCCCAATTCAAAATCAAGATGTGAGAAGATTCAGAAGTGAAGGAAGATCCTTCCCCCAGAACACTTTCTTAGGAGCCCCACCTATTTCAAGGATTCAGAGGGATGAGCTCAGAAGTGAGAACCGATGTTTTGGATGCTAGGGTTTTGGTCACCAGCTGAAAGACTGCCCAACTCCTGCCATGTCAAACAAGGGGACATGGAAGCCAAGGACCGAGAGTGCAAAGACCAACCCCTTCCTACTATCAGTCAATCTCGCCCAAATCAGGGAAATCCCAGGAGAACTCCAGTTCAGCCATCTGCCTCTGTTTCCAGAGTAGCCTTAGAACTCCTTCCCAGAATTGGGGCAACCAAAGAGAAAGAGTTCCGCCTCAGACTGCAGCAGCCAGAGTAGTCACAATTGCAAAAGTAGTGGAAGAGGAAAGAGGATAGATTTATGCTGCAATTGAAAACCAAGGGCCAAACCGTCAATTCTCCGTCTCATTCATACTCCAGCTGAGTATTAGGGTAAGCCTTTTAAGCTTTTGATTGATTCAGGTAGTACTTATTCTCTCATTTTCCCTGGATGCTTGCGTAAGCTAGTCTTAGATGAGAAATCAGGGAAACCTATGCAAGTTGAATTCGCAAGTGGGAAGATTCTTTTCACTCACCTTGAGACAAATCGTATTCAGTTCAATCTAGATGGGAATTTAACTGACTGTCAGTTCAGAGTTATACCTTTGGGAGTTTTCGATGGGATCCTTGGAATGGATTGGCTCTACAAAAATCAAGCTGACATTCATTGTCACAATGGAACCATTTCCTTCCGTGACCTTCACGGAAACAAGGTTCAAGCAACTGGAAATTCAGGATCCCCAAGTTTGCAGTTAGTAAAGGCTTCTAAGTTACTAAAAGGACTTAGAAAGAAGCAACGCATTTATCTTGTCAAAATGAATCCGGTAGACTCAAAGTTAAAAGCTAAAGAACCTGAATGGTTAAGTTATTATGATGATTTATTCCCAGCAGAATTAACAGAGATGCCCCCAATTTGGGAAGTAGATCATGTGATAGAATCGACCCCCAGAGCTCAGCCCCAGTAGCCTTGCACATGTACAAAATGCCAGTTCCTGAAGCCATCGAACTCAAGGAATAGCTTAGACAGCTGTTAGAATAAGGGTTTGTAAGACCCAGTGTTTCACCTTGGGGTGCGCTAGTTCTCTTTCAGAAAAAGAAAGATGGAACGCTAAGACTCTGTGTGGACTACAGAGGTCTCAATCAGCTGACAGTTAAGAATAAGTATCCTATCCCCAGAATTGATGAGCTTCTAGACAGGCTAAGTGGAGCCCAGATCTTCACAAAGATAGATCTCAAATCAGAGTATTATCAGATCAGGATTAATGAGCAAGATATCCCGAAGACAGCCATCAATACTCGGTATGGGCATTATGAATTCACTGTCATGCCATTTGGATTGACAAATGCCCCAGCTACATTCAATCGCTTAATGCAGGACATTCTCAGAGAATACTTGGATGATTTCGTTTTCTTTGATGATATTCTGATTTACTCAAAGAATGCAGCTGACCATGAAGCTCATGTCAGAAAAGTTCTTGAGATTCTAAGTAAGCACCAACTCTTGTTGTGGAGACATTACCTACTAGGTCAAAGATTCACTTTGATGACAGATCATCAAAGCTTAAAGTGGATCTTCACTCAGAAGGATCTCAACATGCGCCAAAGAAGGTGGATGTAGACCCTGCAGGAATTTGATTTTGAAACCAAGTACCGCCCAGGTAAAGAAAATGTGGTAGCAGATGCCCTTAGCAGAAAAGCCTCCTTGCAATTACTGTAGTGTCAAATCCTTTGATTATTGAAGCAAGAGAGAAGATCATGCAGGATAGATTCTTTGGCCCTATTGCTACCCTACTTATGCAGGAAAGCAAAACTTCACAGGAGTTGAACCGAGTTCAAGGGTACAGCCTGGATGATGGAATTATGTATTATAATTGCAGGCTATGCATTCCCAATGATGAGGGAACTAAGGGTCAAATTCTTAATGAAGCCCATGACAGCCTTATTTGCAGGACATCCAGGTTTCATTGAAACCTACATGTCTGTGAAGAAAAGCTTCTTTTGGCCTGGTCTAAAAAAGGATGTACTTAATCATGTACGTCAATGTCTGACCTATCAAAAAGTTAAGGCCGAGAGAGTAAAAATACCTGGGAAGTTACATCCATTAGACATCCCCCAGATGAAGTGGGAATGCATCAGTATGGATTTTATTACTGGATTACCTTCAGTGCAATCAGATTACAACTCCATCTTCGTGGTACTTGATAGACTAATCAAAGTTTCCCATCTGATCCCAATAAAAGAAACCTACATTGCAGTGGATGTGGCCAGACTGTTCCTCAAGGAAATCTTCAGATTGCATGGCCTACCCAGAAGAATAGTAAGTGATCGAGATCCCAAATTCACGTCAAGATTTTGGACTGCATTTTTTTGAAGCAGTAGGAACTTTCTTGAATCTCAGCACAGCTTACCAACCAAGGATCGATGGTCAAACTGAAAGGGTGAACCAAGTAATAGAAGATATACTTTGATCATGCTATGGCAGGGAACCCAAGAAGTGGCTAAGCTATCTGCACCTAGTGGAGTTCGCCTACAATGATTCTTATCACCGAAGTATTGGGATGAGCCCTTTCAAAGCTCTGTATGGACAAGATTGCTTAACTCCATTAACTTGGTCTGACCCATTGATTAGGGTCGAGATGTCCAGACAGATGCTTGACGACATGGAGCAGCAGATGCACGCAATTCGTAAAGATATTAAAGCTGCCTAGGATAGACAGAAGCAGTGTGCAGATAAGAAGAGGACAGACAGAGAATTCGAAGAAGCAGATATGGTCTTCATTCGAGTACGCCCCAAAAGAAGTTCTCTATCTCTTGGGAAGTACAAGAAGTTATCCCCCAGATATTATGGGCCATATCTGATTACAAAGAAAGTAGGTGACTTAGCCTACGAGCTTCTTCTGCCTCCTCATCTCAAAGTACATAATGTATTTCATGTCAGCCTTCTTAAAAAGTATATACCAAGTCCACATCATGTGCTTGATGATGAAATCTTAACTTCTTCAACCCAAGCGCTGGTGGAACTCCAACCTGAAGAAATTCTTGATGTTTGAGAAAAGGTTCTCAAGAATATAATTCTAAGAGAATTATTAGTCAAATGGAAGTTCTATCCTTTTTAAGATGCCACATGGGGGAAAGAAGCCGAACTGTTGCGGGATTACCCCCAGTTTGCGAGATGAGGACATCTCGCGTTTTCCAAGTGGGAGAGAATGTAAGATTCCTCCCCAGCCTCTCAAGATGTCCAACATCTTCCCCTGTAATCAATCCCCTCTTCAGAAATATAAAAGATCTTGTTTGTGCCTGTTTTGGCCTAGAGAGAGAAAATATTCTAGAGAGAGGTTATTCAGATTTTGAATATTTTTGGATGGAAAAATATCTCTTCTTATTAAAATAAGTTCCCTGGAAACAGAATTTCAAAGAGATTTTCAGAAGGTGCATTAGAAATCAAGTATAATCTGTTCAAGAGGCCTTATCCTAGGGGTCCATATTTTTTGAAAATTTTAAATTAAGGTTTTGAGGGGCCAATCAGATTCATCCAAATGTGTGGAGAAGATCAATAGAAGAAATAAAGAAAATCCCCCCCAAAAATGAGTAAATACTCACATAAGATGAAGAGTGGACTAAGGACCAAAGGAATTACTAAAAAAATGGATTTTTGACACCTCACAATGGGAATTCCCCCCTCATGAAGGAGGCGCCTAATTCACATGTGTGGTGGAGTTTAAAATTATCAAAAATTGAATTATTTCATCTCTCCTCTCTCCTAATTCAAGTCTAGTTTCAAAAAGTAAGCTAAACTGACCTAAAAATGGTCATAAATTTGACCAAACTGATCTAGAAAATTCTAGAATTAGTTTGCTTGGTTAGAAGCTCACTTTTTCCTTTAAATAGAAGCCTCCCCCTTTGTTGAAGCTTAAAAGTGTTTTATGCACCGTTACTCTACTCCTCCCAAGAGCCAAGAACTGTGAATTTCTTAATAATTCACTAGTGTTTAACCATTCCCTCTTCTAAAGATTTGTTGGCCACTCTTGTTGCAAACAAGAGTAGATCCCTCAAACCATCAAGCCAAAGGAAAGCTCCCAGAATTTCATGTAAGTAAGAAATCTTACTTTTTCTTATTCTTTTAATGGTTTTCTAAATTGTTTGTTATCTTAAAATGATAAACAGATGCTATGCCTTCTTGGAAAGGCTTTCCCCCTCTCTCATTCTTAAAATCAGCCCTTCTTTATCCTAGTTAAGTGATCTAATTGTTGGAATTAAACTTTTCATATTGTTTCTCTCTTAAAAGTGAAAATTGATAAGTTTAGAATGCTTTAAACCAATTGGGGATAATTCCTAAGTAGATTAAGGTTAGCAAAATTAAAAAATGGTGAGTCATACAAAGGAGGTTATGGTGAAATTTTTAAAAAATTTGTGAAATAAATTTCATCTTTTATTAATCAAAAAGAGTAATCCCCATCGTTTGTGTATTCTAAAAGTGTCATTTTCATTCATGCATAGAAAGATGCATATTGATTATTTTTATTATTATAAAAGAGTGATTTTTAATAGAATTAAATTCTATACATAGAAAGATGCATATTGATTATTTTTATTATAAAAGAGTGATTTTCAATAGAATTAAGTTCTATGCATATTGATTATTTTTTTTATTATAAAAGAGTGATTTTTAATAGAATTAATTTCTATGCATAGAAAGATGCATATTGATTATTTTTATTATTATAAAAGAGTGATTTTTAATAGAATTAAATTCTATGCATAGAAAGATGCATATTGATTATTTTTATTATTATAAAAGAGTGATTTTTAATAGAATTAAATTCTATGCATAGAAATATGTATATTGATTATTATTTTTATTATAAAAGAGTGATTTTTAATAGAATTAAATTCTATGCATAGAAAGATGCATATTGATTATTTTTTATTATAAAAGAGTGATTTTTAATAGAATTAAATTCTATGCATAGAAAGATGCATATTGATTATTTTTTTATTAAAAAAGAGTGATTTTTAATAGAATTAAATTCTATGCATAGAAAGATGCATATTGATTATTTTTTATTATAAAAGAGTGATTTTCAATAGAATTAAATTCTATGTAGAAAAAGATGCATATTGATTTTTTTTTATCACAAAAGGGTTAATTTCATCAAAATGGATTTTAATGCATAAAAGATATTTTTTATTATAAAAGTGTTAATTTCATTAAAATGGATTTTTATGCATAAAAGAATTTTTTTATTATAAAAGTGTTAATTTCATCAAAATGGATTTTTATGCATAAATAGATGCATAAAAGAATAATTTTTATTATAAAAGTGTTACTTTCATCATTATTGATTTTTATGCATAAAATGATGCATAAAAGAATTTTTTTAATTATAAAAGTGTTACTTTCATCATTATTGATTTTTATGCATAAAAGAATTTTTTTTAATTATAAAAGTGTTACTTTCATCATTATTGATTTTTATGCATAAAATGATGCATAAAAGAATATTTTTTGAATATAAAAGTGTTACTTTCATCATTATTGATTTTTATGCATAAAATGATGCATAACAGAACTTTTTTATTATAAAAGTGTTACTTTCATCATTATTGATTTTTATGCATAAAAGATTTTTTTAATTATAAAAGTGTTACTTTCATCATTATTGATTTTTATGCGTAAAATGATGCATAAAAGAATTTTTTTTAATTATAAAAGTGTTACTTTCATCAAAATGGATTTTTATGCATAAATAGATGCATACAGAATTTTGATATCAAAATAAGAGTTCTCTTTAATCATTGTTTAAATCCCATGAATATTGGTAAATGAATTAAATAAATACTCTCTGAGGAAAATTTTACCGTTTGATATTCTCTAGGATAGTAATGAGAAAATTCAGAAAAACTATCGAAGTCAGAATTTTATATAAATGACTAATTTATTCCTCATAGGAATTCGTGTTTAGTTTTGAATTCAGTAAAGTAGTAATTGAATTATTACCTTCGAGAAAGATAGATCAGGGAGAACCTTTCCAGATTCAAACCCTGAATCGGACTATGACCAAGACGTAACTCCTTCGTCAGTTTCAAGAAATGACGATGTGACCAGTTCAGTAATCTACACTCAAATCACCCACCGAACCTAAAACTAAGTTGAAACCTTTGATTTTGATATGAGGATCAAGAATTCAGAATTCAAGGAATTCTGCTTGAGAATCTAGACCTGTGATCTAGAAGTCTTGGGATACGGAATTAAGATATACTCATTGTATTCAAAAGAAAATCAAAATTGAAAACTTGCATAGAAACCCTGTTTTCTTAAAGGACTGTCAGAATGCTAGAGGGAGCATTTGGTATGTGTGTGTTCTAAGGGAAGTTCGGTTGCAAACAGCTGGCGGGGAGTGTTCAAAGGACGGCTCACGCGGCAAAGCCTGCCCAAGTCTTGACCAGCCTCGGTATGGTTAAAATGGTGTGCTTTCGGTACGATGGACGAGGGCTGACGAAGCGGTCCCTGAGTGAAGTGCCAGGACACCTAAGGAGGATCCTGGAGGGTTCTGACCAGGCGATGCACGGGCTCGCGGTGCCGAGGACATCAATACGTATGTCGTGGAAGATATGTATATATATATATAATGACGAGAAACTTATTGTAATCTGTTAACTGGATCTCGTTGGCTGACCTGTTGGTCTCAACGGAGAGTCCAAAGTGATACTGTTTTGTGAGAAAGAAGGATTGAATGGAAATTTTGAGTTGTGACATCTGTACCCAGTAATTGTTTGTCAGTGGATTGTTTTATAAATTAAAGTTTAAAGAGGAGTGTGTGAGAATCTGTATTCTAAAGCAAAAGTTAAGAAAGGCTTTCAATTATGGGTGGGTCAGTACTTGTCTGGTTCTACTATTCCAGTGTTGAAAGGTTGAGCGGTGGCTAACCCATGGGCCGGATGGGGTTAGGCTGGAATCAGTAGAGTTTTAATAATAAAATTGGTTTAATAAGATTACGCTTAGAACTCGAATAGTTAAATAATAACCTGAAGACTTCTCAAATGAATAGATCAACGGCGGCTGTGCCTAATTCAATTAGGAAAAAAGCGTTGATTCCTTCAAGTTAAGTCTGTTATAGTTTCCCTTCTATTTGGTTTATTCAGATGAAGGTTAGTTCAGTCTTGACCCCGTTAGAAAAACTCGTTAAGAAATTCAAAATCGTGGAATCGTCCCCGCTTTCCAGGCATGGGAAATTTTCTCGGTTTCGGTTTTCGGAATGACCACCAGCTTAGTCTCGTGCCCGGACATTCGAGGGCGAGGCCCCGAGTGAGAAACCCTACCCCGCGAAAGAGGAAGCTACTTCCGCTGTGCTACCATTCAGGAATCCGGTGCGCGGAGGGGGTAGTGGGATCTCATAGTTGGTATCAGAGTGCTGTTATAAATTTACGTAACAGTAGTAAAAATTGCTTAAAAATTTTAAAGTAAATCTGGGAAATAATGTTTTCACTTGTTTATATTATGTTGAATGAACTTCATAAATTGAAAACTCATAAATTGAATTGGAAATTTATAGATGGATACCCCGAATCTATCTGGCATTCTTGAACTCTCCCCCCAGAGTCAGGATATGATAGCCTTTGCATTCGACCACCTCATCAACTCTGCTACGACCCAAGTAAGCAGAGTGAGACTCGCACATCATTTGAGAGTCTTTACTTTCCTAATCCTCTTGAGCAACGTCAGTATATGTGGTTCTGTGGAGGATGATGTATTAATGTCAGTAGTACGAGTCAGCGTCACAGGCTCAGGCAAAATATTTCCTTAGCCATGATTCTGATAAGGCTAGGGCTTGTTCAGCATGTACAACTCTTTGATTATTCACCCAGGAATTTCAGAACTTCATGCCCAGTTTTTAGGCTTCTTAGTCGCTTTATCCTTAGAGATAGAATTATAGCACCTCTTTCTATAATAAATCGTGTGTACCATGGCATGTCTCCTTCACAGTTTTGCTTCTTTATGCAAATACGATTGAGGCAGTGATTTTGGGAGCCGTGATGCTCTATGTATATATCGAAAACTTTTGATAATAAATGAAGTTTTGCAAAAAAATTCCAAATTGTTCTCATGATTGTGAATATGGTTAATCTTGTTTCATGATGTATGATGAAATAAATATCTATTTAAAGAATAAATAGTAAAAATTAAATAATCATAAATCTGTTGTCAAAGTTAAGTTGACAAAAATCTCATTTTGTCAGAATCATGAGGTGCGCGGCCTGTGCAAGGCAACCAGATCCTTTAATCGATGACAAAGAGTTAGATCCAGATGTTCGAAAAGCCCTGCACAGATCCCAACCTGGTCCCTTCAAGAGTGAAGGGACCACTACTTCACCTAACTGGTCCCTTCAAGGGTGAAGGGGAACAGTTAGGTGAAGTAGTGGAAAAGTGGATTGAGGCAATGGAGGAATACTTTGATGTAACTGGCTACAATGAGAGAAGCAAGATGGCTCTTGATGCCAGGTTAAAGATTGTGGAAACGGCCAAGGTCGCTTGGAGGAATCACTGCGAGACTAACCGTCTCGATCGAAATACCCAGACCTGGACCGATCTTAAAGCTTACCTCAGAAAGAGGTTTTGTCCTCCGGGCTTCCTTGAAACTAAAATGAATGAATTCTTGGAATTAAAGCAGGATAGCCGGACAATTGAAGAGTACCATCAAGCTTTTTCCCTTCTCCTTAAATATTCTCCTTAATTGGATGATGGCCAGATTCATTCGAGGAATGAACGAGCCATTGGACACCTTAGTGAAGAATGCCAAACCTGTCTCAATGGCCGAAGCAGTAAGAATGGCAAAGGACTTTGCCAAAGCCTTTGTAGTTAAGGTCCTGCCAAAGCTCTGCACCCTCTAATGTTAAAATATTCCAAACCCCGGGAAGTACTTCAAACTTTCCTCCCCCAAAGAGACAGCAAGGCCCAATTCAAAATCAAGATGCGAGAAGATTCAGAAGTGAAGAGAGAAGGGGGTGGCCTTTTCATCAAGGCATAGCATTTGAATTCACTTCAATCAATTGTAAAACAAGAAAATCAAGAAAACCATAGATTTAAAATTTAAAAAAGTAAGAAAATTTAACTTACATGGAGTTGTAAGCTTTCCTCTGGCTTGAGGAATTGAGGGTTCTACTTTTGTTTGAAGCAAGAGTGGCCACCAATTTCTTTGGAGAGGATTAGGCCAAAAACAATTGAATTATTAAGAAATTCAATGTAAATGGCTCAAGGTAGGAGTAGAGTAATAGTGCATAAACACCATTAAGCTTTTACAAAGGGGGAGGCTTCTATTTATAGGAAAAAGTGAGCCTCTGTGCGCTTTTGCTACACAAGTCGTAGCTGGGGACTTGCCGAATACCGTATGCGAGCCACGAATGGCTACAAGCACACAACCAAGAAAGCAAGGTCAAACAGAATGCAAAGGTGTATCACTCACCGCTTTAACCGCTGCCGTGAAGGATTCCCGCGTCGCAGTGAAGAAGGAGCCGCCGTCGCCGCTCTACCACCTCTCCGCCGTCGTGTCGCTACACAGTGCTCGATCGCTCTCTCACACTCTCTCTCTCTCTCTCTCACACACGCAGGAGAAGGAAACCAAGGAGATAAGTCAAGAGCACTCTTGTATTCACAACACATGAGAATGAGGGTTTTAGGGTTACATTTGACTCTTATAGGTGACTTGGTCGTTCACACATGGGTGCCCATACATGGCCGGCCGATCCTAACCCTTACCCTGCTGATATTCAAGGTGCGCCTCTCATCGGCGATCACCCAATCCCTTTATCCTTAACATATGGTGCCGACAAGCCCGGCCCATGACTCAGAATATTTAAATTAATGACGTAAAACCTAGTACGTCTCAATGTCCGTCATAGGTTAACATGCCCCCCTTCCTGATGTAGATTCCGTCCTCGAAAGCTATGGTATGGTAAGCTCGATAGGGTTGTTGTGGTGGACCGTCTGCAAAACAGGGAAGTAGAGTGAAAGTATGCTGGAATTCAAAAGATATAAAGTGTATAAATTCAAGCATGTTAGACCACAATGGATGTTGCTATGAGAACTTAGTTTAAGGATCACATGAATGAGCTAGTGTAGCAAATTAATAGGAGTTTAAAATTATTGAAAGTAAATCAAGAGTTAGCAAGGTGTCAAAGGTTAATCAAGGTTTATAACTGGCCTAAGTCAAGGAAAATAACCAAGCTTAATAAATAAACAGATGACCACACTGTGTCTACTCTAAGAACAAGTTAATACCACGAGCCTAGGGACACAAGAAACATCAGAGTTACAGGAGCCTTTTGCCTTTATTTCTTTATGCACGTGATAATTTTTATACACAATGGCAACCTTCCTAAGGCAAAACTAACATCGATTCTGGTACCATGTTTAACACAAGGCATTATCCAGGAATCTATTAGCTCACTTTAGGCAAGGCTACCCCCTACCAACCAAGGCATCAGTCTGGAGTAGAATACTCCTCGCCTACCAAGTATCAATAAGGCGATAGGCCAACATTAAAGCGTAGCATAGACTTGTATTGCCATTTATTGTAGGCTTTTTTTTTAAAAATTTATTTCTTTTGATCTTCGCTCCTGAACTATAATTTGTCTTGCATCCTTTCGACAAAGGGGTAAAAGCTATGTCCTAGAGGTCAACACACACATGGCCAGGTGTCAAACATTAAGATGGTTTGACCCTAGACCTAAGACAATCGTATTCCAAGGTTAACTAAAGACGTCATGCATTCTCAGGAATATATCCAATAAGGTTAAGCTCATTAATGATTTACACTAGCACGTCAAGCAACTTCAAAAACTAAGTAGTACATTGATAATTTCCATGTGGTCATGCATTATAGTTCATGCAATTAATTGAACAGAAAAAATGAAAGAGAGTGGGTATGGAAGAATTACACCTGTATTTTGGAGATCTCCTTGATTCAATGAGAGAAATGCCCGCAATTTGATGAGATATTTATGTATGAGCGTTGCGGCTATCTCAGGACTTGAAAGCGAACCCACCTCAAACTTTTCAACCTGTACAATCAACTAACAAGCACTATACCTCGAGAGGCACATTAGTGTGAAAAATTAAGGAATTTAAACTAGAAAAAACTTGAAAACACTAACCTACCTACCAGTCACCACACTACTACTGAGGATACGGTAAGGGGATGTTGTAGAGTCCTGGCTCTAGCCCTAAGGCTAAGCCTCTATCTGCATCATCCAAATAAATAAAGTCAACCTCAGTAGTGCCATGAGTTTCATCCGTCCATTCATCATTGTCAGATATTTCCTTTTCATTTTCCCATCCACATAAACTCATCAAGAATGTAACCATGCGAGGATAGTCATCTTGTGGAAAAGGAAAGCATTGGGCTATCGGGGATATGTCCTCTACGGAGTAGGGGTCAGTCATGGTCAATAGGTGAATTAGCCATTCTAATTCCTCAACATTTTCCTCTCTGGCTAGTACATCTATATGATCCCATTCAGTTTCAATTACAGGATAGCACATGTGGAATATCTGAGAAAGGTACAAATGATACCTCTCACCAAAGGTGGGAGTGGATGAAGTGTATGATGATCGTGCATCTGCCATATCTGCAAACACAGATATAGCATCAGTAGGTTTATGACAGGTCAATCTAGTTCTTGATTGTATACGGATATTTCTCCTCTTTTTGTGCTCTTGCTCTTTTTACTATTTTTTGTTTTGTTTTTCTTTTCTTTTTTATGTATGAAGCTATATATATACATCCCCTTGAATTTGGCAATTACATGGTCAGGGGAGAAGGTTAAGGAGGAAGCATTAGAATGTCGAGCGTGAGTACATGCTCCCCCTTTCCTTGGGTAGATCATATTATTTGCAATGATGTTGCAGCCTCTTGGAACCAATTTGTCCAGCGGGTCATAGGTTGTGATGTGGGTAGATAGCTTTTAATGACCCTTGTGGCCATATCCAATTGCAGAGATGGTAGTGTACGCTCCCATTGACGAATGGAGGAAATGGTTTCCGACGATACTATTACAAGGGGAGACGTAGACTCATCGGTTTTTTGTTGGGTGTTGACAAGAGTAGGTGTAGAGCATGTAGAAACTTCTATATGAGTGTGTGCCTGGCATGAGGAGCTAGAAGCTTCATGTGGCTCCCTCCTTCCTGAGCTAGGTGGTAATGATCGATATCGTTTGGAAATCCAAACTAACTCTGGAAGAAGTGGTGCGGAGCACTCTGTTACCTTTCCCTTACCACGGTCTTGAATTGTCATTGGGGTGGCAACAATTGGTTTGCAAGGTTTTACAGGTGATATAGAGGGATTCAGCTTATGTTTAGGGACCCAAATGTGGTCATTCCCCTCGTAGTACCCTTGGGCTACTAATAATTTTTTAGGGATCCATCGCGATGTTACATTGCCCTTTCTCGGGTGGGTAGCTGCTTTCCTTTTACGAGGCTTCTTGGTGGTTGAACGAGATTGAGCAGGGGAAGTAGCTATTAACTAAGCTTTTGGGACCCATTTGTATGTGTTTTTTGGCATAGTAAGCGGAGCTTTAGAGACCACCCTGCATGTTTCCACTCTTGGCGTTAAAGCGTTAGAGGGGTGGCAAACAATTAAAGATGGTTTTGCCACTGGACTTTGTGATTTTTCATTATCTAGCATTTGAGTGGATGACTTAGGTGCGGGATTTTGAGCGGTCAGACCTAGTGTTGATTCTTGCGTTGTGACTCGTCTAGTTGCCCAATCGATATTGCACTTGGTGGCCATCATCCATTTGCGCCCTAGTCCCTTCCATGATACCCGCAGGCATAACCAAAAAGCTTTGAATTACGGTCCCCTTGTCATAGGCAACCGGAGTGTGCATAACTCCTGAGACAGGGGTTTTTTTCTTGTTGATTCCTTGAACTTGGATAGCACTCTTGGATAAAGGTGGTTTTCCAAGTTGACACCACACGCCATATGATAGCAAATTGTGTTGAGCTCCTGTATCCAATAATGCATTATACAGCACCTCCCCGTAAGGACTCTGTAACTCAATTGGGTATCTTAGAGGCGGGTCAGATTCTAGTGCATCCTCCTCTGCTTCCTCGAAAAATACTTGCGTGATTCCCAAGTTGGCTTCTCGTTGTCGCCTAGCACGCTGTTGACATTCTTTGGCTTCGACTCTCGCTTGTATCTTTTTAAGCTCAGCTTGTTCTTTAGCTGCCTTCTTTTGATGGATTGCATGTAACTCCTCTTGGCTCAAGGGGTCATAGTATCTTTTGAATTTACTCCCATTAAGGAATCCAATGGTTTCAACTCCGTCGAGAGTCTCCACTCTGATGGTACCTTGCAGGGTAATTTCACATACTCTATACGGTCCCTTACCAGCATATTTGAGCTTCTTCTTTTCGTTACGCACTCCATACATCAGGACTTTATCCCCAACCTTGATGTCCTTGTCCTTCAGGTGGCGATCAAACCATTTTTTCCTTCTATCCTTCTCCACAAGGGCATTGTATACAGCCAATTGTCTTTCTTCGTTTAGCCGCTCAAGGATATATAGACGCTCTACTAAGGGATTACCATCCCAACCCTCTTGAGTAGCAACACGAAGACTAGGAATGACAAATTCCCACGGCATGACTGCTTCTTGGCCATATACCATTTTGAATGGTGTGCAATTAATAGCCACTTTGTACGCAGTACGATAGGCCCATAAAGCTGTCGTAAGCTTTAGATCCCAATCCGTGCGATGAGCTTCAACTGTCTTTGTCAAAATAGAGATTAATGTCTTGTTTGTACTCTCGGCTTGGCCATTCGCTTGCGGATAATAAGGAGTAGATTTATGATGGGATATCATGAAATTTGTTGTGAGCTCCTTAATCACGTCATTTATAAAATGCGTCCCATTGTCACTCACAAGTTCAAAAGGACAACCGAAGCGTGTGATTATATTTTCAAAGAGGAACTTGGCTGTTGTCCTCGCATCTGCCTTACGTGTCGCTTTCGCTTCAGCCCATTTGGTCATATAGTCAGTGGCCACAATAATATAGCGAGATTGTGTGTTTCGGGCCACTGGGCTAATTGGACCTACAAAGTCTAAACCCCACTTTTCAAATGGTTGGTTTACTTTGATTGGATGTAGGGGCATCTGATCTTTCCTCTAGGGTTTCTTGTATTGTTGGCATTCATCGCAACCCTTCACAAAGAGTGATGCATCTTGGAACATAGTGGGCCACCAATACCCTGATTGTAAGATCTTTCGCACAGTTAAGTCTCTTGAGAAGTGACCACCGGCTACGCCCATATGTGCCTCTTGCAAAATGTATAGATACTCATCCTCTCGGGCACAACGCCTAAGAACGTCATCCTTTTCTCTTTTATAAAGAGTCCCAGCTATCAGGCAATAGGGTTCGCATTCTTTGATCAGCTTTCGAGCTAGATCTTTACGAAGTTCCTTGGGTGGAAAGCCATTAACCAAAAAGTTAACAATCTTCTCACTCCATTCAGGCATTGTCTCCACCATGAACAGGGAAGTGTCAGGTAAGTCATCATCAACCCCCGTAGGAGCCTCACCATTAGGTATGCGAGACAAATGATCAGCCATAACATGTTTTTTGCCAGGTCTCACAACAACAGTGAAATCAAACTCAAGAAGAATCAATAGCCATCGTGTGATTCTTCCTGTGGAGCATGGTTTGTTTACCAGATACAACAATGCTTGATGATCCACATAGAAAACAAACTTGGTAGCAAGGAGGTAATAACAAAATTTCCTTACTGCATACATCATTGCCAACCCTTCTCGCTCTGTAGTGGTGTAGTTCATCTCAGCATCGTTCAACTGGCGAGACTGGCAAAGCTAATGGGGTAGTCTAGCTTGTGTTCTCCAGGTTGAGTTAACACACACCCAATAGCAAAGTTTGATGCATCAATATGCACATGGAAGAGTAAATCCCAGTTAGGCATCCTCAAGATTGGAGCACTTGCCAAGGCCTTCTTTAATAGCTCATAGGCACGATCACATTCTTCGGTCCAAATAAACTCGATGAGAAGCTTATACAATGGTCGAGCTATCTTGGCGAAGAAGAGAATAAACCTTCGATAATAACCAATATGGCCCATAAAGCGTTGGACTCCCTTATAGTTGGTGGGTGGGGGTAATTCCAGAATGACCTTGATTTTACTCTCGTCAGTGGAAATCCCATTTTTGGACACTATATGCCCTAAGATAACTCCGTGTTTAACCCAGAATTGGCATTTGAAAGGATTCAATGAGATGCGATATAATCTACACCTTTCAAATATTTTTCGTAAACACATCAAGTGCTCATCCCAAGTGCTCATCCCAAGAGGAATGAACACAAAGATCATCTAAGAAAGCTTCACAGAAGTCCCTTAGATATTCCTTAAAGGCTGTGTTTATCAATCGTTAGAATGTTGCAGGTGCATTGGTCAAGCCAAAGGCCATGATGCGAAAGGCAAACACTCCAAACTCCGTGATAAATGCTGTTTTAGCTTGGTCCTCGACTGCAATTGTGATCTGATTGTAACCCGAGTACCCATCTAAAAAGCTATATGCCTCCTTGCTTGCCACTCTTTCAAGCACATGTTTAGAATATGGCAAGGGGTAATGATCCCTTCTGGTGGCTGCATTAACCTTTTTGAGATCAACACACACCCTGAGTTTCCCATTCTTCTTTGGTACGATGACTATCGGAGAAACCCATTTTGAGTGCTCAATAGGGTATATGAATCCACATTTTACAAGCTTTTCAATTTCCTCTTGTACAATCTTTGCGTACTTAGGATTCATTGGGTAGGGACATTGTTGGACTGGTTTAGCAGTGCTAATCATTGGAATCGTATGTTGCACCACAGAGGGTGGAACACCCTTCATATCATGATATGTCCAGGCAAATATGTCCTTGAATTCCTGAAGAAGCTTCGTAAGTGCAGCTTCTTCCGCCTTGGTGAGGTCTTGAGCAATAAAAACTGGTTTAGACTCCTCACTCGGATTTGCTAAGTCTATCTCCTTGACTACCGCCGGGCCATCGTAGACACCGCTACTCCCATTGGTAGGCGTTCGTTGGGCTTTTGTGTAGACCACTTTACGTTCCCCTGTGGTAAATGATTTGAAATGATCGGGTGCGGGGTGCAAGTCTACTGGTTCTTGTTGTGCCAGGCTTTTTTCTTTCAATTCTGCCTCCTTTTGTTGCTGAGCCAACTCTTGGTTTTGCCGCCTTCTTGCAGTACGACTTAGTTTCGGCTTCTCTTCGATTTCTAATTGGGCGACGTCATGAGGTTGCAAAATACACCACATGACACTTTGGAGGTATTGTCCCCAATTATCCGCTAGCTTCCGATGAGCATCAATGGCTCCTACATAACTTCCGATGAGCATCAATGGCTCCTACATAACTAAGCCATTCTGCAGTGGATCTTTCCTTGTTTATTGCAGTGCGTACATTAGCTCGATAGCGTTGGCGCTTATGTCTCTTTTTCTTCTTACCAAGTTTTTGATTTTTGTTTCTATCAGATTCGGACTCACTTGGTCGATCTTCACTTGTGTCCCCCTCACTTTCGGATGAACTGCAGGAGGTCACTGTCCTAGGCCTTGAGCACCTTGCTTCCACATTTGGGTGAATATTTGATTCATCCCCCCCATCAGGCTCAGAGTTAGTTTCTTCTTGAGATTCATACTCAGAGTTGCATTGGTCAGAGTCTTCGCTACTTTCAGTGTCAGTGGAGTTTGCCACTTTCTCGCCATCAGGAGTCAAGTGCATAACACCTATCATGTTTATTGGCACTAATGGTGGCATATCTTGCCCCTCAGGTGTTACCCAACTTGTGCCTCTATTTCCCCATGTGTCTATGGTTGCCGCTAGGTGTACCCAATCCACGTTATCCGACTCAATCATACCCGATAGGACATCCATATAAGGAGAATCTTTCCCATCATCAGTCTCTTTTTTGCATGTATAGCAATACCTTAATGGGGCGGAGTGAATAGTGGTATCCGATCGATTATCAATGATAACCTTGCTTCCTAAAGGATGTGCACGACCATTCTCAAGATCAACTCGAATGATAGAGTCCTGGAATTGTAGATAGACATGGTTTTTCGACCAGTCATGCACCATTTGTGCTTCCCTCATGAAAGGACGTCCTAAGATCATTTGATATGACATAGGATGCTTGGAGAAATCCATTATAATGAAGGTATGTCTTACCTTGTATCCCAGAACCTTGATCTTAAGGTCCCTTAACATTCCAATAGGTTTAGCAATAGTTCCGTTTGCCATCTTAACCACTATGTTTGTGACTTCGAGGTGAGGTCTCCCCATAGATTCCCAATAATTTTTAGTCACAATGCTCACTCCAGCACCACCATCAAGGATTCCCTTTAGAGTTAATCCCTTGGTAGTAATGGGGAGGGTTGCATTAGATTCGTCAGCTTCAAAGTACTGTCCCAACTTGTTAACAGGTATTTCAACGACCGAATCTTCATCTAAGTTGGGTTGTAGATCCCAATGCTCCCCTTCATCTTGAAGCGTGTCGGGTCTATCCATATTTGCAAATTGTGGTAGCCCCACCTTTAGTTCTCCATTGAGAAATGCCCGAAGAGCTAAGAATAGCTCAGGATCTCCGTATAATTTGGATATGATCGTGGTTCTGATTTCAGAGGACATGAAATCCATTAGCTTAGACACATTCAACGGTACTTTTCGAGACATCGCCCCTTGACTAGGGACCGGTGAAGA
Source organism: Cibotium barometz (assembly GCF_041138505.1). Lineage (NCBI taxonomy): Eukaryota > Viridiplantae > Streptophyta > Polypodiopsida > Cyatheales > Cibotiaceae > Cibotium > Cibotium barometz. Next base: position 19,595,315 of record NC_141082.1, on the reverse strand, counting down.
TGGAATCACTTCCTCTTCAATGGGGTCAGGCATTCCCTCACTAAACATTCTTTCAAGCAAAAAGGGTGTTTGCCCACTTCCTGATGTCCTATCCTCACTTTCTTCCCGAATGATACTAGGTATAGCTAACGGTTTATGGTTCCTGTGAGGCTGAACTTGCATAGGAAACACTATGTCTGGAATTTTGATTTTTCTCGAGTTTGGCTCTAGTTCTCTTTGTGTTTCTTCCACCAAACCCCTTAAGTGTTGCACTTGTTCAATCTCCTCAACTGGGTTTGGGTAAGTTCCAATCTTTTTCTTGAGGGTTTTTGGCCCACGTGGCTTGTCTTAGGGAGTCTCAGTCAGTTTGGGTGGTCGAGAGGGCATTAACTGACTTGGTTGTGGGGCCGAGGAAGTTTCCTTCTGTTTCCCCTTATTTATGTACTCGCTTGATTCTCCTTCATTGAGCTCCTGAGTGGGTTCCTCCCTTAAGGTAGTGGCTTTGGTCCCCATGGTTTCTATTGAATCGGAATCATCTTCAGGATCATTCATATACACGGGGTCGTCTCCTGTCCCTATGTTAGTCTTTGAACTAGGCTTGGAGCTCGTGGCATTAAGCGATCTCTTCCACCGTGTTTTCTTTTTCTTTGCCTGAGCGATTGATGCAGTATCCCTCTCTTCAAGAATGTAGTTTTGATTTTGAAGCATTGACCGTGTAACTACATTCGCGGGTACAATGGGTGTGGTTCCTCGTGCTTGGTTGGTGACCTCAACCAAATTCAATGGCGTAATCTTGGGTGCATTAGGATTATGTGGACATTGAGCGATCAAATGATCTATGCCACAACGATTACATGTAAGTACCGGCATTCCCGATGTGCTCCCTTGATTTGGTTGCATTTGAGTAGCGATCTTCTATAGCCTATTAGGGCACTCCGCTACACGATGCGGTCCACCACACTCATAGCATTGAAGAGGTGGTCTCCTCGCCAAGGTATTAAGGTTTTGCCCTCTTGTGGCGAGAGCAGCCTGGTTGTTGCAAGATCAGGGTGTCTAGTTTTATCCAGTTTATGCTGGATTGGGACAATGCTTGGAGAGCAAACTTTGGGGGGCAAGGTACTTAAAATGAGATCAAGCAAATAGTAGAAAACACGCTTGCCCTTAAACTAACCCAATATAACTTAAATTAATATAAATTAGTCTAATTAATTAAAATTAATCAAAAATATGATGAAATGATAAACAAATGATCTTTCCATACTTAGAGTGATCCAATTTATTTTTCCATAGATGCACCATTACAAGTACACTAGTCCCTATAGGTTTTAGAAGATTCACATCAAAAATGTAATTTTACTAATTAGATTATTAATATTTGCAAGCCTTCTGATAGTCTGGAAGAATTTTGAAAAAGAGATCATTAAAAATCCAACCATTAGATTTGCAATTTTTACTAACCACCACATTCTACTAATGTCTCAGTATCTACCCACTCTTTTGATCTATAAGATTGAGGATTTTAAGTAGTAGCTATTGTGGGTACAAAAAGTGGCGTATATTATAATACTTTAAAGATCTTGAAATATTTAAAGAAAATAGATAAATATCTTAAAATTTTCTCAAAAAATCAAGTTAAGCTCCATATTATGTGAAGATATAAGGTACAAAGTGGGAATCTCATATGAGTTTATATATAAAAGATATTAGCATTTTATGGAATCAGTTCAAATTTGGAACAGGGTGTATACATTGACTTTGTACCTAAGAAAATGAAGACTTCTGACTATCTAATGCTTAATCAAATTATGCAGCTATATTTTCAACTTTCAATATGATGTTCCAACAAAAGAACTTGAAACGAAATTCCTTCATTTACTAGGAGAGATTAGCCACTAAAGGTAAACAAATGCCTGTTTTTTAACTGTTTACAGGGTGCCTGAGTGGACAAAACTGGGCACCCTGATCTTGTAACCACCCAGCCGCTTGATATACAGGCTTGACTTGCCCGAAATGATCCTCCATGTAGTACTGGGGAATCATTTCAAACGTATCAATCCCATATGGAGCAGTGGGGTCTATCTCCTCTTCATAATCCCCACACGCACTATGTGACTCACAACCCATCTGGTTTATTGGGGTAATCCTTGGATGTGGAGGTTGTGGTCCTAGCACTGGCGGTGGTAACGGCACAGACTGGACTACATTCCAATTCCTTGGAACTATGTGCTGTGATGGTTGCTCGACAGGTTGTGCAGGCATCAGCGCAGGTACTTGAGGTGTGTTTGACTAGGCTAGTGGTGCCTGATTTGCCAACTGTCAGGCTAAAATCTGAAAGGTGTTTTTGGTCAGTGTATATTTGGCGCGTGTGGTGTGTGAATAAAATTTGCCCTGAATACCCTGGCAAGTGTATAGGCTGAGTGGTTTGGCAGAAAGTTGGTTTATGCACGTGTTTTATTTTCCGGAGCAGACGCTGGAGATCTGGAGTTTTATGGCAATTGTGTGATGTGCGGGTGGTTACTAATTGCATAGGGCACCGACGACTGGAAATTGATGGGTTTGGTAAGTAGATGCAGCTGAAGGAGATCGGGGGCAGCTCTCGCTCTTATTTTGGAAAATTATGGCCGCGGCGTGATGATCCGAAGTGCAAGGAGAAGGAAAGTTTTTTAGCATTAGTGTGGCCATTACTTTGTGGCTTTGAGGCTTTTAAAAGAAATAAAAAATATAATGTAATATGGCCAATTAAAAAAAGCTATGTGAAGGCATGGTGGGCTGCCAACTCAATGTCTAGAAGGTGTGCGTGGATGGCTGCTTCGAGAAGGTGATGAGGGTCGAAGTGAAGGGGCGCTATAGAAAAGAGAAGAGAGAGCCGGTAGAGTCGTCGCCCTTGTAAAGTGGCTACAACAGAAGGGGTCGTCGCCTTGCTGAAACGGGGACGCCTGGGGAGAGGCGAGTGGCTGCCTTGTGTGTGTGAAGGCCGGCGTAAGTGTTGCTACGGAGGTCGCCACGAAGCCGGAAATACCCAGGTGGTCGAACCAAGGGAGAGAAGAGTGCAGGAGCCGCCTAGACAGAGTCGTCGCCCTTGCGATGTGGCTGCAGCTGGAGACAGAGGTTAGCCGCCTTGTTGTGTGAAGAGCTGGGGGCCTCGTCATTCTGAAGAGGGACGGGCGAAGGAGAACTGCGAGTGGGAGCTGGCGAAGCTGCAATACGAAGTCGTGTGGGCTGGGAAGTCGCCTGAGAGGTGCTGTTGCCTGGGCATGCGTGGCTACTAGCGGCGATTGAAAGACACCGACTGGGGTAGAGATAGCGGAAAGGATTGCAGCAAGGGAGAGCCAGCTGGGAGTGGTCGCCTTTGCTCGGGGCGTAGCTGCAAAAACTGAAGATAAGAGGAGAGAGGATCGCCTAGTAGAAGACCTGGAGCACAGCCAGGTGAGCAAGAGAAAAAGGCTGGTGTGGGCCTTGTGTGTTGGTTATAAACAGGCTGGTGACTGTACAGAAGAAGAGCAGGTCTCTTGGGTGATGGTCTAGTATGGGCTGGTGATTGGAGCAGCAGAGAGGGCTGCTGTTAGGAAAGGACTGAGAAGATGTGGCTTGGGCTAGATATCTGGTGATGCTGTGTTGAGTTACTGTGTGGTGCTGAGGATTGTGCAAGGCTCTGGTGGTTGGTGAAACTGCTGGTCTCGACATACAAAGAGTGGGACCTGCTGAGTTGAAGGTTAGCTGGTGTGGGCACCTTCTGGTGAGAGTAGCTGGTCTTGTGTGGGCGATGATTGCAGGCAGTGCGTGGATGCTGACCAGAGAGAGGGAGCCTTGGGTTTTTGTGTGTGTTGGATGCAGAAGAGGTGCTGATGTGTGGGCTGGAGACAGTGGGGCTCGCCTATGACAATTGGCAGATAGCAGCTGGGGACAGAGAGTAGCCGAGCTACAGAGGAAGTGAAGAAGGGTTGCTGGTGTGGGCGCCCTCTGGAGATTACAGGGACCGGGAGACAGAGGCTTGGTGGTTAGACGCAAGGGTGTATTCCCTTGGCAGTAAATCTTGGCCAGAGTCCTGGTCTTTGGTGTATTTGCTGTGTTTATACAGTGTGTATGGTGTTGTGTGTTTTGCTGAATGATCATCTGTTCGTTGTGGTTCTGAGCTGTCTTTATGGTGTGGGTGGGTGGTGCATGGTGAGAGAGTGTTCCAGCCGGTGGCTGGTGGTGCCCCGTTCGTGGTAGTGTTTCCAAGTTTGGGAGGTGGAAGAGCTATAGAGGCAGGTTCTTTCTTCTTTTTTTCACCTCACACCAACATTCGCTTAAGTACTAGGCAATCTTTAGATTGATGGCCATACTTACCACATGCATTGCAATTCCCATTGAATTTGACTCTGAATGTGGGACATTCACTTGTGCTATGTGGTCCTAAGCAAACCGAACACCATTGTTGCTCTCTTCTTGGGTACATGTGGCTTTTGAGCGCTGAAGTGTCGGCATGATGTTTCTCAATCATATAAATAGCAAAGTAGATATAAGAGTGGTGAGAAATGAAAGCTCTAGTGAAGAGGGCTGGTGATAGAGAGTTTGTGGGAGATAAATGATGAGTAAATGAGGTTAGTTAAATGAAAGAGAGAGAAGTGAGATTGAAATTTGAGAAGTGTGTGTGTGAAGAGATGATAGATGGACTGATTAAGTATATGTTATGGTGAAGGATCTGCTCGATACTTAGTTATGGGAGCTACAACCGAGTGTAGGGAGAATAACGGCTTGAATCTTAGCACCAAAAAGGGAATATGGTTAGAGTGTGTAATATGGAATTAACAAAAATAAATAAAAAAATCCTGACAAACATAACAAAAATCCAAAAAAAAAACTTTAAAAAGAAACAATTGTTTTGTTTGTGTGATTTGTTATGTGTTTTTGTTGTTTGTTTTGGTTTGCATGTGGATTGGTTTTTTTGTGTTTGTTTGTTTTCAATTTTAATTACATTATGTTTCTTGGAAGTTGTCAGCTAATTGTTTGAATGGTTAGTATGTGCAGATATGGTATTTTCTTTGTATTTTTGCATTGCTAGGTGCAAGGAGATGGGGGAGTAACTTGGGAACAATGATATCATAGTATTGAAGATTGTTTCTGGACATGCAATTTTTGCTACTCAGAGGATATGCAGTGTTCCACAGGTGTATTTTCTCCAATATATTTGGTTTTTTTTTTTTGGTATCACTTGCATGGTGTGTGTAATAATGGGGATTGTGAGTTGTGTTAATCCAGTTGCAATTGCTTGGTACTTGACTTATATGATTCTTTCTTGTGGAAAGATTTGGGGTTTATTAGTCAAGGATACTAATTCTATGAGTTTCTTGCTGAGCTCTGTAGTAGAAATTGGTCATTACCACATTCATCTTAACTAGGCATGTGCTGCATTGACTATATTTTTTCTCTTTAATGGTAGGTAACAGCTTGGAAGTGCTTAAGAACTCTAGTGGAAGGAACTTTTCTCCCTTATTCCTGGGTTATAATGACCATAATAGTCTCGATTTTCATGATGAGCCTGGGGAGGGTTTTCAAATCATTACCTTTGAAAAATGATGAAAAAAAAGAAAAAAAAAGGGAAGAAAAAATAAAAAATTCAAATGTATGTATGTGGTATATGTGGTCTATCGCCTTAATGGTTCTTGGTAGGTGAGGAGAGTCATGCTGGCAGGGTGGTCAGTACTCTAAACCGATGCCTTGGGCTGTTTTGGGATAGCCATCGTCATGTGAGCTTGGTAGGTTCTTGGACTCAACCTAGCCGGGTGTGGCAAGGTCTGAGAATCGCAGCCTAGTTTCATATGGGGTGGTTGCCATTGTGGTGTGCATTTGGTTCAAAAAAAAAAATTCAAAAGAGAAGAAAAATGAAACGAGAAAGGCATGGTTCTGATATAAGGGAATTTCAATCAGGCAATGACTTCCATGGTTAGTTGTGCTACTATTGTCTTTATGAAATATGGAAGTGAGTGGAAGGTAGTTTTCCTAGAGTTTTGTAGTTATGGATGGGTTGTTTCCTATTTGTTAAAGTGGAAATATTATAGACATAGTGAGGATGTTGCGGTAGTTGCTAATTTTTACTGTTTTTTGAGATTTGATGTTTGCTTAATAAACCTTTTGGTTTATCTATTGGTTAGTGTTATATAAGTCTTGTAGTGGTGTTTGCAACTTGGATTTTCATTCACTCATTTATGTGTGCTGATGTGAAGGTGTTGAAGGTTTGTTTTTGTTTTTTGTTTGTTTGTTTGGTACGGTATAATTCTAGTGTATGGTTGGTGATTGTTTCAGAGTGATGAAGTGGAGATGTGATGCTAGGCAGTGATGGTGAAGAAGTTAAGTGTGGGGGAAGCTATAAAGTGAAGTTGCTGCTGTGTTCGCGAGGACGCTCACATTTCAGTGTGGGGGGAATGATGACCCCTAGATCGAAGTCATTTTTAGCAATTTTTAGGGTTTAAATAGGGTCAATTGTGGTTATTTTAGGTGCATTTTTATGGTATTTGAAAGCATGTGTGTGTGGAAAGTCATGGTATTTGCATGCATCATGATTGTCGATGTTGTCCATTGGTGGAAGCAATTGCATGGGAATGGTGACGATTAATATTATTTTGTACATAAAGAGGAGGTTGTATGTAAGTGGGTAGAGAGAAGGGAGAGATCGAGGGGAAGAGAATGAGGGTTAGTATGGTTACGTGGGAATGCAAGTTTGTAGACCTTAATGTGGTTATAAATGAAAGAAATCCCAAATTAAAAAAATGGAGGGGTGGGTAGTTTTAGCACCCGTTGGTACCTTCTTGAGAGAAGAGAAGAGAGAGAGAGAAAACGTTTCTTTTTTCTGGCTGGCGTGAAGAACACGAGAGGAGGAGGAGGAGGTAAGCCTGTTTTTTTTGTTTGTTGATTAATGTGTGTGTAAGAGTTTGTTGGTGCTGATACTGCCAGCGCCGCATAATCGAAGAGAGGGGGAGAGGGACAGAGTGTTGTGCTGGCAATGGTGAAGGGTGTGAAACGTTGTGGATATGAAGAGAGAATGCAGGCGATGTCTTTGGGTGTTGTGAGAAACGGGTAAATTTACTAAAGAGAAAAGGAGGAGGCTTTCTCGGGTGGAGAGTCTGGGCTTCGATTTTGCTGAAGAAGCTCTACACATCGCTAGTAAGAAGTGTTAAAAGAGGGGTGTGAGGTGCAGAGAAGAATGCGAGGAGGCCATCGCCTCTGCCTCTTCTCTATCCCTTTCACATCAGCGACCCTGCATGGCATTGTTTGATTTTGCGCAGTGCGGCTCTTGGTCAAAGAGTGTGAGAGAGAGAACTCTCTGGGTTTGCAAGTCTTGCCTTCACGCTGTCGTGCCATGGCATGTCTATGGTGTGAAACCATGCATGCGAGGTCATCAAATGCAAATCCAGATGCATGGGGTTAAGTGCCATGACGAGTCATTATATGATGCCTGAGTATATATGTTCATATTGTAAATAAGGTTCAATAAGACGAGCGGAGGCTGAGCCAGGTCTCGAAGCCTCTGTACATGAGTGTGGTATGAATTATGGAGTTTTATGCATATGGTAGACCTTGTAGTAGGGAACACCCTTCTTAACATACATGGAAATGCAAAAAAGACTTTAAGCTTGGAGAGAGTGAAAATGTTTTTCATATGCTCGGCAGAATGATAGGGGAAGGTATCAAGCCAAATCTGGTTACATTCGGTAGTATTCTAAATGCATGCAGTCATGCAGGTCTAATGGAAAAAGGTCAGTTGTACCTTGAGGCCATTAGCAATGACTATGGTCTCATTCCAACTCTTGAGCATTACACTTGCATTGTTGATCTCCTTGGCCGGGCAGGCCATGTAGACAAGGCGGTAGCTTTGATCAAGAAGATGCCATTTCATCCTGGTATTGTGAATTGGCATACTGTGTTGGGAGCTTGTCGAACATGGGGCAATGTCGAGCTTGGACGCCATGTCTTCGAACATGCAGCTAGAATATCTTTCACTCAAAGTGGCAAAAGAAGGGTATGTCTCAGGTTTGCATTGGGTGTCACACAGCATTTCAGATGATGTAAAGAGAGAGTTGTTGTGTAGGCACAGTGAGTTGTTGGCTCTTGCGTGCCTTGATTAATACACCCAAGGGGACATCCATATATGTGGTAATAGAAGCACAAGAAGTGTTTGAGAAGCTTCCCAAAGCGCCAGCTGGAAACGTATATGCAAGGTGGCGGGTGGCGGCTTGCGTAAATATAAGCAGGCGCAGTATTTCAAATTGGAAATTAGCGATTTTTGGGCTGCAAAAGGTGGTGGGGCGCCCGATTTCCTTGCGGGAAAATGAGGAAAAACCAGAGAACGAGGGAAGCGCATATATCAGAATGGGGTCTGCAAAAAATAGAGGGAACCAGTCCGCCAACTAACCAGAGTGAATAAAATCGAGGAGGCCGTTACTGTTCATGGCATGTAGGAGTTAGAATTAAAGAGCTAATTGAGAGTTATCCAGTGATGGGATTTTCAATAAATACATGTTTTCTACTCTTCGCGGCCTGCAGCGAAGCATCGTATGGGAGTTAACAAAAATTAAGTGAAAATCGCCTTGCTACCTTCAAATAAGTGATGATTTAATTTTATCTTATTTCACTATCCTACCTACCTACGATTTGAAAAATCGTAAAGTCTATAAACCTTTAAAGGTCTTGTACATCAAGAAGGACTTGATATGAAGAGTTGTGATATTAATGCATGAAAATACGTGGAATCAAAGTATTAGAAAATGCAGCAAGGATTCTGGTAAATTTGATTTTGTTTCTACCCTAGTGGATCTGGAATGCAAGTCATGGAATTTCTTAAAATCATGTGAGCATGTTATAGTTATGCCATATATCGTCATTTGTTTGTGAGTTGTTGGAATTTAAAGGCAGGTTTTCAGGTGATAAAGAACATCATGAGATGATGGAATTGATGACACTGGATGTATGGAATGTAAATGGTCACATGTATGTTGGAAATATTTGAAGGTTATGTTATGCCTACATGTGATTGGTTTGAGGGATTTGGAAAGAGGAGCCAGTGAATCCAAGCTTGGAAAGAGACAAGCACTTGGTACACAATTTTTGTGCAATCATCAGGATGAATTCAAGGATGTATTGAGGTGAATTGACACATGTATATGTCATTAAAAATGGATATGTCCTATGCTCCTTGGAGAATTTTGTGTGTGAGTTTCCTTGTGGAGTTTGGTACCTACTCTCACAGCTAGAAGTCTCGTACTTTCCCAGCGACACCGTCCACGTCACGACAGCTCTTTGGTGAACCTGACATGAAACTGCTGGGGTGAGAGTGTGGTGAAATATACAGGGAAGCTATGGCTGAGAATTCTGAGGGTCAGGGGGTTCATTTTGATCCCGGAGTTATGCAGATGTTTCAGATGTTTACTATGTACATGCAACAGTAGCAAGCTGCTGAGAGGGGACAAATTTCCACGACCAAAGCACTACAATCAATTGTGAAAAAGGTGGATCAATTTGATGGAAAGGATATCACAAAGTACCTGCGCAATTACATAAAGGAAATGGAGCTAAACAGGGTGACTGAGGAGGATATGGTTCGAAGTTTTGAGCTGGTATGTGTTCCTGAAATAAGAGAGCACATAAGAGGATTGCAGACAGCACATGGTGGCAGAAATTGGGAGGAGTTCAAGCTTGCTTTAAAGGACGAATATTTCATGGAGGATTCTGAGCGAGTGACCAAACGAACTTTCTTGGAATGGGTCACAAAACCTAAAATGGGAATTTCTGCCACAGAGCTGCTAAGAGAGTTTGAGAAGCGCTATGCCCAGTTGTCAAGGATAGAGCGCACAACTTTGGACAGAGAAAAAACAGAGCTCTTCTTACAAGCAGCTGGGAAAGATCTCCAAGAAAAACTGGAAATTCTCCTTGAGGACAAGGATACAGAGCAGGGACTAAAGAGTGATTGGAATGATGTTGAGGATGCGGTCACCATGCTAGCAAAGCGGCAACGAAGGAGGGATAAAATGGTGATGAGCTCGGGAACTCCTATAACTGCTGTTACCCCTGAGAATCTACCAAAACCAGCTGCTGCAATCCCAAAGGTAGAAGGGCCGATGGAAGAACTTATTAAGGGCATGCGGGACCTAAAATTGAAGATGTCCAGGATTGAAGAAAAGGGGCTACCATTAGGGCAGGCTTCTATGCAAAGGCCTCAAAGCAAAGAAGGGTTTACATACAGATGCATATGGTGTGATGACCCAGAACATGCAAAGAAAGATTGTGCTAGCTATAAAGAAGCCCTTAAAAATCAACTTGCGTTTTTCAAAGATGGGAAAATCCACCTTACAGAGACTGGTCTTCCATTAAGTACAAACTTTGGGAAAGGAGGGATGAAAAAGCTGGTTGAGGATATGGCTGCTAGTCATGCCATCTCTATGGTTGAGGCAGCAACCTATGGAATAAAGGCTGGTCAATCAAAGCAGGGATCTAAGAATGATGAAGATTATGAGAATGAAGATTTTTGGCCATCAACAATGGAATTAATTGCGTCAAAGAAGGTATCTAAGCAAGCTTTGCATGAGGCAGGTGACTGTATACGTCTTGAGACTGGCTGGGAGGAGCCTGTGGATTCTTTATCTGTTCATGCCTACATTGCTAAATGCCAAAATAATGAGGCACAGGTAGAGGAGAAGCGTAAAAGGGAAAATGAGGAAGGAGGGCCATCAAAAAGAGTTACACGTGGAAGTGAAAAGAAGGATCCTGGGCCATCACATATGCCTCCACCGCATAGCAGACCTCCACAGGAAGTATCAATGGAAGAAGTGCCAGCAAAAATGAAGCATGAGAAGGAGAAGGGTAAAGGGAAAAGTCCACTTTACAAGCTTCAATCTGATATTGAAGCCGCAACAGATCTCAAAAAGGTGCTTGAAGAGAGGATTCTAAATAGCAAGGTGGAATTTACACTAGAGGGGAAGTCTTGGGGATTGTAAAGAAAGAATTCCATGATGAGATAATTGATATTATACGAAGGAAGAGGCAATCCATAATTGAATCTATTCCATCACAAGGGGAGGCAAGCACTTCCACAAGACTCATGGAGTACAGGTACAGCAAAAGGAAGAGAGAGAAAATGTGGTGGAATGTAATCACTCTGCTGATGGGGCACGACAAGTGCGCTTTGTGGAAGAGGATGATGAAAAAGAAGTTCTTACAAAGAGTCATTACTCCAGGAGCCATTGGGCAAGAGCAACCACTGAAACCCTTGTCAAAATAGGTGATTTGGAAGAGCCATATGTTGCTCTAATTGATCATGGGTCTGAAATAAATCTTATGGCTAAAAATCTCTACAACAAATGTAAGTGGCCAATGGATGTAGATCATGGGTGGATGATTAAAGCAGCTAATAACTCATCTGGAGAGCTCTATGCAGCATGTCCAAATGTAAGGGTAACTATAGGGGATGTGAAAGATGATCAGAACTTCTTTGTTCAGGAGATGTCATCGTATCCCCTCATCCTTGGGCAACCCTACATTACAGCTGTAAGGATGGAAACAAAGGTTTTGGATGATGGCTCGGCATATGCGAGAATAAGGAGTAAAGATGGCAAAAAAGCTGTTCAGTTTTTGACAGTTTGCATTAACCATGAAAGGAATCGTGAGTCTCTTCGAGCACAGTCACTCCCAAAGATAAATAGAGAATTCATGAATTACAGGAAGATAAGGGATTTTGGCCAGGTGCCATTGTAAAGCGGGATTCCAATGGTACAAGGGGAAATGAGTTCTCGCAGGACTCAATTAATGTAAATAACTTTTTAGCAAATTTTCAGGGATTCTCTAGCTATGGGTCACTGGTCTTTGTAAAAAGCAAGGATTTGAAGCGTGGCATGCGTAGACATGTACAAAATGAACCAAAAAGTCTTGAGCAGTGTGGTCTTTTGGAGAAGAATGAGTTTATTTCAGGGGTGCTTGATGAGGTGTCATTTGTAGATACTATGGATGTGCTTTTTGATATGGGAAGAGTATGCGTGCTTACAGGGTGGAAATGGGATGATAGAGGTGTCATCTGTGGAGATGTATGATATAATCCGGGAATTTGAGGGGGTGGAATGTAAAAACATGAATTGTGAGATGGATGCTCATGTTGATACAAAGTACAAAACAGTTGCAAAGAAAGTGAAACCAGTTGCCTTGCCTTTGCCACCAGGAAGCAAGGAGAAGATAGATGAAGCTTCTATGCAACCAAATCTCAGAGATCCGAAGAAAATTGGGCATAAGTTTACACAGGAAACTTTAAAAGAGCTGAAGATTAGTGAAAAGGATTTTGTGTTGCCAGTTGAAAGGGAATGCTTTGAGGAGATGCTTGTAAAACATGGGAAAGCCTTTGCTTTTCAGCCGCATGAGATAGGCTGTGTTGATCCAAGTATAACAGCACCAATGGTGATCTTTACTGTCCCACATGTGCCCTGGAACTTGCGGCCAATTCCAGTACCAAAGGCTGATGGAATTACTAAAAGAAAAGATCAGGATGGGAATTTTGGAGCCATCATGCGCTCCATATTCCAACAGATGGTTTACTGTGCCAAAGAAAAATGGGACATTGCGCTTTATTCAAGATATGCAACCTGTAAACAAAGTCACAATCAGGAATGTGGGAGCAGGTCCGATTGTGGATGAGTTTGCAGAAGCATTTGCAGGGAAAGCTATATACTCTATGGGTGATCTGTATTCGGGATATGATCAGTTCCAGCTGGATATACAAAGCAGGGACTTGACCACAATGAGAACTCCTTTGGGATTAGTAAGGATGTGTACCTTACCACAGGGAGCCACCAACTCAGTGGCACATATGATGAATGGAATGAATAAAGTCTTGCGAGACTTCATACCACAAATTACTATGCCTTTTTTGGATGACGTACCAATAAAAGGCTGTGATGAGAAAGACAAAGATGGGGATTTAGATTCAAAAGGGTGCCGCAAGTTTGTGGCAAATCATATAAAGGATTGTGATATGATTCTATCCAGGCTTGAAGAGGTGAATCTTACTTTATCTGGACTGAAATCAGTGTTTGGAGTTGGTGAAGTGCTGATAGTGGGACATCTTTGTAGTACTAGTGGACGCCGACCTTGTCCAGCCAAGATAGATGCAATACAAAGAATGAAAGAGACATGCATTAATGTTACAGAGCTGAGGAGATTTCTTGGAGCATGTGTCTTTTATGTTATCTGGATCCCACATTATGCACATGTAGTAGATCCTCTTTATCAACTCTTGAGGAAAAATCAAAAATTTTTGTGGAATGTAGCACATACTAACGCTATGCGGAAGCTGAAATATCTGCTTCAATCATCACCTACTCTAAGGAAGGCAGATTATGAGTGTGGTAGGCCTGTGATTGTTACAGTTGACACTAGTCCTACTGGGATAGGATGGGCAGTAGGGCAAGATGATGAGGATGATCACAGGTATGTAATCAGATTTGGAGCAAAGGTATTAAGCTTTCGACAACGAAAGTATCCACAGATCAAGAGAGAGTTATGGGGAATAGTCACTGCTCTAAAATGTGAAAAAGAATATCTTATTGGGGCATCTGTACTTGTGGAAACTGATTGCTTGCCACTTCTTGGGATGATAGCAAGCTGTACCACTCCAGATATTGCTATGCTTAGGTGGATTGCCTATATCAAGTCACTAAATCCTGAGTTTGAGCATTTTGCAGGAAAAGATAATCCAGTTGCAGATATGCTATCAAGAGCCAGGTATGAAGATGAAAAAGAGATGATTAGTGACATTGATGATGTGGGTACAAAGTTCTACACTACTGCATATGCAAAGGGGGACCATATTTGCCTATCAAATGCACTTGAGTCTTTTACTAAGGAAATGTATGAAGGAGATTGGTTGCTTATTGGTCAATACTTGAGTACTCTGACAAGACAGGAAAATTGGTCTGACTCAGAATTTAAGAGGATCTGTAGAAAAGCATATGGTTATTTTCTAAAGGATGGGTACCTCTGGAAGCATCCTAAGCAGAGGAATGCTATGCCACAGAGAGTCATATGTGATAAAGAGACTCAAGGGAAGCTTGTGAAAGAATTCCATGAGAGTCTCTCGGCTGGACATCGAAGTGTATGGGCCACCTTTACCAAAATAAAGGAAAAATATTGGTAGAAAGGAATGTACAAGGATATTTCCCAATGGATGTCGTGCCATGGCACGTCTATGGTGTGAAACCATGCATGCGAGGTCATCAAATGCAAATCCAGATGCATGGGGTTAAGTGCAATGACGAGTCATTATATGATGCCTGAGTATATATGTTCATATTGTAAATAAGGTTCAATAAGACGAGCGGAGGCTGAGCCAGGTCTCGAAGCCTCTGTACATGAGTGTGGTATGAATTATGGAGTTTTATGCATATGGTAGACCTTGTAGTAGGGAACACCCTTCTTAACATACATGGAAATGCAAAAAAGACTTTAAGCTTGGAGAGAGTGAAAATGTTTTTCATATGCTCGGCAGAATGATAGGGGAAGGTATCAAGCCAAATCTGGTTACATTCGGTAGTATTCTAAATGCATGCAGTCATGCAGGTCTAATGGAAAAAGGTCAGTTGTACCTTGAGGCCATTAGCAATGACTATGGTCTACTCTTGGGCATTACACTTGCATTGTTGATCTCCTTGGCCGGGCAGGCCATGTAGACAAGGCGGTAGCTTTGATCAAGAAGATGCCATTTCATCCTGGTATTGTGAATTGGCATACTGTGTTGGGAGCTTGTCGAACATGGGGCAATGCCGAGCTTGGACGCCATGTCTTCGAACATGCAGCTAGAAGATCTTTCACTCAAAGTGGCAAAAGAAGGGTATGTCTTAGGTTTGCATTGGGTGTCACACAGCATTTAAGATGATGTAAAGAGAGAGTTGTTGTGTAGGCACAGTGAGTTGTTGGCTCTTGCGTGTGCCTTGATTAATACACCCAAGGGGACATCCATATATGTGGTAATAGAAGCACAAGAAGTGTTTGAGAAGCTTCCCAAAGCGCCAGCTGGAAACGTATATGCAAGGTGGCAGGTGGCGGCTTGCGTGAATATAAGCAGGCGCAGTATTTCAAATTGGAAATTAGTGATTTTTGGGCTGCAAAAGGTGGTGGGGCGCCCAATTTCCTTGTGGGAAAATGAGGAAAAACCAGAGAACGAGGGAAGCGCATATATCAGAATGGGGTCTGCAAAAAATAGAGGGAACCAGTCCGCCAACTAACCAGAGTGAATAAAATCGAGGAGGCCGTTACTGTTCATGGCATGTAGGAGTTAGAATTAAAGAGCTAATTGAGAGTTATCCAGTGATGGGATTTTCAATAAATACATGTTTTCTGCTCTTCGCGGCCTGCAGCGAAGCATCGTATGGGAGTTAACAAAAATTAAGTGAAAATCGCCTTGCTACCTTCAGATAAGTGATGATTTAATTTTATCTTATTTCACTATCCTACCTACCTACGATTTGAAAAATCGTAAAGTCTATAAACCTTTAAAGGTCTTGTACATCAAGAAGGACTTGATATGAAGAGTTGTGATATTAATGCATGAAAATACGTGGAATCAAAGTATCAAAAAATGCAGCAAGGATTCTGGTAAATTTGATTTTGTTTCTACCCTAGTGGATCTGGAATGCAAGTCATGGAATTTCTTAAAATCATGTGAGCATGTTATAGTTATGCCATATATCGTCATTTGTTTGTGAGTTGTTGGAATTTAAAGGCAGGTTTTCAGGTGATAAAGAACATCATGAGATGATGGAATTGATGACACTGGATGTATGGAATGTAAATGGTCACATGTATGTTGGAAATATTTGAAGGTTATGTTATGCCTACATGTGATTGGTTTGAGGGATTTGGAAAGAGGAGCCAGTGAATCTAAGCTTGGAAAGAGACAAGCACTTGGTACACAATTTTTGTGCAATCATCAGGATGAATTCAAGGATGTATTGAGGTGAATTGACAGATGTATATGTCATTAAAAATGGATATGTCCTATGCTCCTTGGAGAATTTTGTGTGTGAGTTTCCTTGTGGAGTTTGGTACCTACTCTCACAGCTAGAAGTCTCGTACTTTCCCAGCGACACCGTCCACGTCACGACAACGCGTCATCACGATCTCAGCACTAGCGCGTTGCTGGGGACGGTAGGGCAGATCTTGCGGCGGAACTTGGAAGCAGTCAAGCCAAGAAAGTGTGAGGCAAAGAACTGGGCGCACGTAGGAAAGGAGTGCACGAAGGAAAGATGACGGCGATGAGGCCAGGCTAGAGAGAGAGAGCAATGGCTGCAGTTGTGTAGGCGGGAGAGAGCGAAAAATGAAGGTGTTGGTCGGTGGCAGCCGATTAGAGCAGAAACGATGTGAAACCCCATGGGCCGGCGCTGGTGGGCCATTTGTGAAGGTAGTAGTGTATTGGGTGTTAAGAGGCGTGGTGGTTAGCTTCAAGGCTGCTGCTATCAGGTGTGAAAGAGAGAGAGAGAAGGAGGTTGATATATATATATATATATATTTAATATCGAAGGCTTGAAAGGCTTTAAAAGCCTTTAATAAACTTAATAAAGAAAGGCTTTCAAATCACTCTGTGCAAACCGCGACGTCTACTTGCCACCGTTAATGAGGAGAGCGGGGTGAAGGAGGCTGACGGAGGAGGAGAAAAGCACCCTAGGAGGTTTTAGGCCATGGAGAATACATCCATGAGTTCCGATCGGGCCAAAAAGGATTAGGAAGAAGACCACCTTAGGAGAGAGAAATTGGTGCAAGACGTGCAGAGGGAGAGATTCTTTCATGAATATTTATATATTTGCAAAACAAAATTCAAAACTAAAAGGGCCAGATCTGCGTCACCTAAGGAAAGAGAAAAAGAGACGGCCAACGCAAAGAGAGAGAGCGCTTAGAGAGAAAGAGAGAGAGAGGAGTGGGCAACAATGTGTGTTATGAGAGAGAGAGGGGGCTTACATACACCACAATACGGCGATGCATGTGGCTTGGAGCAAGGCCATGCGTGAGGTCTCGGAGCCGATTGGCCCACATAGTAAGGACCTTGGCCCAGGCTGCTATGGGGATGCTCATGGTGAAAGCGGACATGCAGGAGGCCGCATGGCTCAAAGGACAGAGCCTAGGCCGCATCTTGGAGCCGACTGGCATACACATGGGCAAGGTACCATTATGGAGAGCCTAACCGCACTAAAGTGGGATGCTCATGAAGAGAGTAAGCATACACCTAGGAAGGCACCCATGATAGATAGTGAGAGAGAGAAAGAAACATGTGTGTGTATGTGGGAGGTTTCCATGCTCCCATGGTAAAATGAGGAGAGAGAAGGTGAGGAACCATAGCAAGTAGAGGAGACATTGTGTGTGGGTAAAAGGAGAAGGAAAGAAGAGAGAGGGTAATATGGCTACACTATATGTGTGTACATACAAAATAGGAAAGAGAGAGAAAGAGATTCGATCACTTTGACATGGTGCATACTTAAAAGTAAAAGCATGAGAGTGTGAGAGAATGTATTAGATTGTGTGCATTATTCTTGTGTTTGTGTTTCAGGAGGAGGAAAAGAGAAAGAAAGAAGAGAAAGAAAGAAGGTAAAGAAAGAAGAGAAAGAAAGAAGAAGAAGAAGAGAGTTCATGAGAATAATGAGTAGAGAGAGAGAAAAGAAAGAAAGAAAGAGTTTTGAAGTGTGAAAGAGAGAGTGAAGAGTGGAGTGAAGTGAAGATTAGCCAAATGTTGAATGCAGTGATGCTGTTGCAGATTGACTGAAACGTGGAAGTGTTGAAAATATCGGTTCTTTTTCATTAAACTATTGGAAACAACTTACACAAAACTATTTTGATATTAAATTTCTTTATTCAGTTTAGAATGGTGAAGTTGTGTCTTGAAGATCTGTTGGGTTGTAGTAGTTTGTTCTTTTCCATTTGTGTGTCTGTGTGGGTGTGTGTAAATAAAACATTGTAAATTATTTCATACAAAAAGATGTCTTTTCGGTGTGTGTTTCTAGGATTTAGGCTGTGTGTAGTTGTTATTTAGGACGCATTCACTGTTTTAAGTGAGTATTTAGTGCGTTGGACTAGAGAGTAGGAAGGCCAGTCAAGTGGTGGTTGGAGCCCCCTATGGCAACCACGTGGTTGTGGGTTCGTGTGAGGTTGGTGTAGCTGAAGCTAGCAGACGTGCGGAGAGCAGAGGCCGCCCTTGAGGTGGTAGCACAGCGTCGACTGTATTTGAGAGAGGACCGCCTTGGTCGAGGGTGATGGGCTGGTGATAGTGGAGAGCAGAGGCCGCCTTTCAATTGGGTGATGCGTAGCTGACTGTGGCGCAAATGAAGGCAAAGGAGGTGGTCTGTGGGGTCGCTGGTGGTTGCTGAGGACAGAGTGTGGCCGCCTTGTAGACAGAGAGGGAGACTTCTTCTTAAGAGAAGGCGCTGCAGTGGCTTCGAAAGCAGAGGGAGCCTGTGAAGTGGGGTGCAGCTGTGCTGAAGGGCAGGTGAATGGTGGAAGCCTCTTGGGCTTTCGACACGTGAGAGAGGCTGGTGGATGCCCACGAGGGCTCGCAACAGGAGGACAGGTGAATGGTGGAAGCCGCTTGGGCTTTCGACACATGAGAGAGGCTGGATGCCCAGGAGGGCTCGCAACAAGTGGAGGTTCGCCGTGAAGAAAAGAGAGGGCTGTGGACAAGTGATCGTGCAGAGGCTGGTGGGGCTGATAGCACGTCAAAGACAGGGTTCAAAGGGCAGGTGTGGCTTGGGCTGGTGTTTGGGTAGCTGCTGCTGACGACACATGCAGAAGTGATGGGCTGCAGAGAGTTGAGGGTTAGCTGGTGGGGCACCCTCTGAAGATGGAAGTGGCCGGGTTCTTTCTGGTGTGATTGGCACAGCAAGCAGGCGAGAGGTTCGCGGCGGTGATAGAGGATGTGGTGTATCCTCCGCAGTGAGACAGGGTAAGAGTGTTGATGGTCGTGTGGTTGCAGAGGCTTGGTCGTCAGACGCAAGGGTAATTCCTGAGGTGGTGTGTCCATGGTGGAATTCCCTCGGCAGTAAAACCAAGTCTGAGCCTGAGTGTTCGTATGGTTGTGTGAGTAAGGCTTCTGTGTCGGGAGAAGCTTGTATGAAGTGTTTACTGGGAATATATTGCTGGGTGTTTACCTTGTCTATGGTGCCCTTGTTTTGTGCTGTCTTTCTGGCGTGGGTGGGTGGTGAATTGAGAGAAGTGTTCCAGCCGGTGGGGCTGGTGGTGCCCCCGTTCATGTTGTTGTTTCCAAGTTTGGGAGGTGAAGGGCTATAGAGGCAGGATCTTTTTTCTTTTTTTCACCTCACATTCTTCTGGTGCCTCCACAGAGGATAGCTCTGGTATTTTCTTCAGTTTACCAGGGTGTATGCCCTAGGAGTTGAGAGTTTCAGGGAAGGTCTTTTTCTTGGGTTTCGAGGTGAAGTTTGGGGATTAAAATGATGCCTTATCCAGAGTTTTATGGTGGTCCTAATGAGGATGTGGCAGATTTCCTGGAAAGGATGGAGGTTGCATGCATAAGCAACCACATCAATGAGTGGGTACAGGTGTTGTGGCTACTGAGCATCTGCTTGAAAGGGGATGCAAGGACCTGGTACAGAGCTTATGAGGAGTCATTGAGGGTTGCTGTTCCACGTATTGATATGACTGAGAATGGATTAAAGACAGCACTTAGCAACAGGTTCAAGAAGGTAGAAGACCCCGACAAGGTTTGGCATGAGGTGCAAGCTCTGACACAAGGTGAGTTTGAATCAATTGATGATTATGTGAAGAAATTCTCTTTGCTGTGGGAGACTTTATGCAGGGCTTTAGGGGAAGACCAGGTACATGATGAAGAAAAACAAGTTTGTAGCCGGGCTTAAGAGGAGTATTCGCTGGAAGGTGGAATTGAAGAAGCCTAGGTCTTATGAGGATGCAGTGGAAATTGCCAAATCAAAGGATTGGAAGTTGCAACGGATGAATCAGCTGGGGATGATTCCAGTTGTAGCACAGCCGGAGATTCGTAGAGTGGAGGCTACACCCATGAATGCAGTGATTGAGAGGATGAAGCCCACTGAAGCCCGGACTATGCAGATGGTACCACAAGCTAGTCAAGGAGTACCTATGGTTCCGGTAGGTTCTGATGAGGGATTGCGACAGGATATGAAACAGATGGTTGATCTTATGAAGAATTTGAGCTTAAATTTAATGGGAAGTACAGGTGGTGGACGTGGTAGAGGTAGAGGCAATAATCATGAAGGGGGAGATGGACAAGCAGGGTATGGACGGGGTCGTGGTAGGGGCCGTCGTTTCATCCTTACATGCTGGAATTGTGGTGAGCTTGGTCATCTAAGTACAAATTGTGATAAGCCTCAGCGAATGGGTGGTGATATGTACCCACTACCTTCACAGTTACCTGACAGGTCAAATGATTATGGTATTGATATCAGGGATCAAGCAGGCCCCAGTGGAATCACAGCTGAGGAGAAGGGGAAGGCAAAGGTCATGAATGTTGTTACTCTGGAGAATGTTCAGGTGAGAGAAGAAGGGGATGTGATGCCCGTTGGCAAGCGCACAACGGATGAAAGAGAAGGAAAAGGGGTGGCTGGACCCAGCCGTAAGAAGGGGAAGCAGCAGGAAGGAGAAGATGTGAAAGCTAAAAGGAAACGGAAGCCTCATAGAAGGTTCCAGGTGTCAGACTTTCCACTGGGGGATGGGCAAACCAGCTATGACTTGAAATCTGATTTGGTGAACAGGAAGGCCAAGTTCCAACATCACCTTTGGGCAGTGGAGATGGTGCCAAAATTGAGAAGGCAATGGAAGGGACTTGTGAATCCAATGGAAAAGCAGTCAGAGAAGAGGTCAGTCAAAGTACTATCTTTAGAAGAGCTTCCAGATATTTGCCCTATTGTGGAGGTGTGGAGTAAAGGTAGGAACCTTGGTCATGCCTATATAGATGGAGGAGCTCAAATCTGTGTGATTACCCAGTCATGTGTGGAGCAGTCAGGCTTGAGGGTGTCTGGGGTTTCTGGTTTTCGAATCAGGATGGCTAATCATCAAAAGGTAAAATGTCTTGGTATGGTAAAGGAGTTGGAAATTGAAGCTTTTAATGTCAAAGCTACTGTAGATTTTCATGTGATGCCTGCGGGTCTTGGTGCTTTTCCAATTATTCTTGGACGACCCTGGTTGCGAGTGGTGGGTGCAGTACAAGACTGGAGGTATGGGACCATTTCTTTGCATAATAAGCGGGGTAATAAAAAATCTTTTGAGATGCATAGTAGGAGATCTTTGAATGATGTGTGGGAGAGGCCACAGGATTCGAGTGAAGAGGAAACTACCACCAGTACTTCTGAATCAGAGATGGATTCATCGACTGAAAAGGTTAGATATGTTAATATGCTGTCTCATTTTCCAGAATTGTTCATCACCTCTTATAAGGAGATTCGAGGATTTAAAGGGCTAGATTTGAGGATTGAATTGAAAGAAGGTGTAAAAACAGTTAGGCAGAAGCTTTGCAGGATGAGACGAGAACAAATGCAGGCCCTGAGAGAGGAAGTTGATAAGTTGTTGAGTGCAGGTTTCATTACACAAGTGGACACAGCTGAGTGGGTAAGTCCTACAGTGGTGAGTCCAAAGAAGGATGGCAGGTGGCGTATATGTGTGGATTTCAAGCCTTTGAATGCTGCTACAAAAAAGATTCTTACCCCCTACCTTTTTTGGATGAGATCTTGGATACTGTAGCTGGATATGAAAGGTATAGTGTTTGTGATGGGTTTTCAGGTTATTTCCAGTTAAAGATTGCAGAAGAAGATCAGCGCAAGACGACTTTCATTACACCTTGGGGGTGTTTCTGCTACAAAGTTCTTCCTTTTGGATTGATGAATGGACCAGCCTACTATCAGAAAAGGGCAAATTGGGTATTATCTCCTTTTTTGAACAAGTTTGTCAAAGATTTTATTGATGATTTTTGTATATACAACTCCAGGCAAGAGCATTGTGATAGGCTGGCTACAGTTTTTCAGCGTTATGATGAGTGTGGTGGTCAATTAAATCCAAAAAAGTGTTTTTTGGCTCAACCGAGGGTGAAGCTCTTGGGCCATGTTGTTTCAGAGAATGGTATTGATCTAGATCCTGATAAAGTCAAGTCTCTTCTTCTTCTTCCTACACCAATGAATACAAGGCAACTGACTACTTTTGTGCAAAAGGTGAAGTATATGGCTCGATTCATCTCTCTATCTTCAGAGTTGTTATATCCTTTGCAGCAAGCAGCAAAGCATGATCCTTTACATTGGACGGAGGAGTGTGAGGTAGTTTTCCAAAAAGTGAAAGAGGTGTTGGGAGCTATTCCTACAATGCAGGCGCCTAATTGGGAACAAGTATTTTATGTCAACCCTTCAGTAGGTGAAGATGCAATTGGAGCTATGTTGTTACAGAAGGGGAAAGAATCACATTATATGCAACCAGTCTACTGTGCTAGCAGAGTAAAACTTGCTAGAGAAAGGTTGTTATCAGAGGTGGAACTTGTTATGGTTAGTGTGATGTATGCATGTAGGCGGTTCTGCCATTACTTGTTGCCTCACCCCTTTGTGTTTTTGACGAGCTACACTTTTTTGCCTCAGTTGATAAATGGCACAAATTTATCTAAGGCTATGATGAAGTGGGTGATTGAGTTGCAGGAGTTTACTTTCTCATTCTTGGTGGAAGAGAGTACCAGGGCTACCTTAGCTGATCTACTGACATATAAGGAGAGTCCTCTTCTTATTAAGGAGGAGACCATCAAGAGAGTACCAGGGCTACCTTAGCTGATCTACTGACATATAAGGAGAGTCCTCTTCTTATTAAGGAGGAGACCATCAAGAAGCCAGTTGAGGATGCAGCTGAATTGGTGAATGCACACTTATTATATTTTGATGGTTCTTATAGGAAAAGCCATGATGCAGCCTCAGGAGGTTTGGTGCTTTATGATCCACAGGGTTGCCTTGTTTTTAAAAAGGGTGTTAAGGTGGATGCACATAGCAACAATGAAGCGGAGTATCTGACTTTGGAAGTTGGATTGCAAATATGCTTGAAGCATGGTGTACACAGGATTCGCATTCGTCGAGGAGATGCATTGCTTGTGGTAAAACAGGTATTGGGAGTTTGGAAGTCAAAGAATATGTTACTCAAAGAAATGTGTTTCAAGATTAAAGGTTTGTTGAAGGAATTTGAATCTTGGAGTCTTAAGCATGTGGATCGAGGCCATAATGAGGAGGCTCATGAAGCAGCCCAGGGAATGATTGGTGAAGTTTTTGTTCTTAAAGCTCATGTATCATTTTATTGTGGCAGGGAGAATTTACAGGATGTTGAGGAGTTTTTGTTAACAGGGATGATTCCTAATGGTATTGACAAATCAAAAAAATATGGTTTCATCAGGAAAGCTGCAAGGTATGTGATGGTTGGTGATGCTTTGTATTTGAAGGGAATTGATTTGATAATGCGACGGGTACCTTGGAAGGAAGAAATCTCCAAAATTCTTAAGGAAAACCATGAAGGAGCATGTGGTGGACATTTTGCTTCAAAGATTACCTTGCATAAGGTATTGCAGGAAGGTTATGTACGGCCAAGTGTACATAAGGATGTTAATCATTGGTGCAGGTCATGCAAACAATGCCAAGCTCATAGTAGACGGATATTAAGGCCTAAAATGAGGAAGACAATTCTTGCTTATGATGTTTTTGAAAAATGGGAAATTGATGCTATGGGACCTTTGCCTATTACCAGCCGAGGGAAGTGTTACATGAGCAGGTATTGGGTACCTCATGGAGGATCTATATGCAAACCCAGTCTATGACCCTTTCTTGAGAAATGAGTGGAGAGTCTATGATTGTGACCTCTGCAAGGGTTATGTGGACAATGATGAGGATTATGCCTTGGTACATATGGATTATGCTCAGGTAGTCACTTGTGATGTGGATCATGCCTATGGACCTATGCATGGTGATGGATATAGTGAGGACATGGATACACATTTGATGGAGCATGCTATGGAGTATGAGGCATTCTCTTTTGATGCTCATGGATGCCTATGCATTGACACAAACATAGTCTATCAAGCATTCAGTTTTGGACATGATATTGTGTATGTGGGATTGATCCGCCCCATCATAATGTATTCACATATGGTCCGAGTGGGTGGTTCTATATGGACTATCATGTACCCACAGGGTCCTATGCATGCGTGCATTATCCTTTTGACCCAGGGGGAAATTGGATGCATCTCATCAATGGATGTGGGGTGCATTACACCATCCATTTGATCCAAGAGGAGGCATGATCGATACAATCATGGGTCACACATGTCTTGGATTTCCATTCGATCCAAGCATGCATCATTATCATTAGCCTTACCGTCGGGCGACGACACCCTCCTATCCTTTCCGTTTGATTTGAGTGGCTGTCGTGGACATGTTTTTGATCTCGTGGATACCTAGGCCATGAGCGCATTTTTGGCTATTGTATATAGTCTTTTTTATATGTTTTGTGCATGACCACCCTTCTATTTCAAGGACAAACTCATTGTAGGAGGGGATGGTTTGTTAATGAAGTAGATTTGGTTACACATACACATGGGGGATGGGGCCTAGGCACTTGGGCTTAGGGTCATTTACATGTGTACTTTTGGGGGCCTTGGGCTATATTACACATAGGGATCATGGGAATTGTACCTTTTTTATCATATAAATTTTCATGAGTACGCTTACTCTTTGGAGCTCTAAGCTTTCATGGTGAACTTCTCCCTATTGAGATGTTAGGATGGTGACCCACACCCATGTTGTCACTCCATGCCTTGAGTGGCCAACCCTAGTTTCTTGCAATGCTCGGTTGAATTTGTATGTATTTTGCAAGAATATTGAGGTGGAAGTTGGGTAGGATCTGGTCATGGGGACATGTTGCTTGTTGCTAAGGACTCCAAGAGTTTGATGAGGCCAACCTACTTGAGGTGTTGGATAATATTACACCACCATCCCATAGGAGAAGACTGTAGAGGTCTATGAATTCTGATGCCGATCTAGATGCAATCTGGCATTGAAAAAGGGCACAAGTTTCTTTTTGGAGAATTTTAAATGAAGTTATGCTTGAAAATAGATTTTACTACCACAGTTTAGAGGGTTTATGGCAAATGCAACTCAAGACATTTGGTTGGCAGTCAAGACAATCTATAATGGGGGCCCTGATAATATAATGGAAGGAAAGGAATGAACATGTTAATTTCATTGGGAGATGAAGATGGTTATGCATGAAAAACAATGTGTGTAGGCTCCATACCTTGAGAAGCACAAAATCTTATGCAGGAAGTGGAAGGCTGCAAGTTCTAAAGTTGAGGCAGACAAGTGTAAAGAAGTCCTAATGTAGTTTTGGTCCTTAAAGAATGTGAAGGATGGCGAGCTCCTAGGGCTTATGGCTTGGTTGAATCAGTGGGGGGAGCAATGTTTCTAGAGCACATGATAATATGGGGGGCTTTGTTCCAAAATTAAATTTGTCAAAGACAAAACACTCTAGCATGAGGGCAGCACATGGACATTCCTAATATATTATCCTTTATGAGGCCTGTAGTGTAGATTTTAGCTATGGCTATGTTGCAAAGTGCCGATTACAAGGCTTTTATGGCTAGCAAGCACCTAGGTACTGGGCCAACATTAGAGAAGTTATGCGATAGATTTGTGTTAGGGAATAGTGGTGCCTCTTGATAAGAGGTTGATTGACCTAACACATGGAGTTAGAGGTTTGTATGCGATCCCCACAGATGTTTAAGCCATAAGTAGAGGAGAGAAGTGTCAAGAGGAAGAGAGGTAATGTAGATCCAAGAGTAGTACTACCCACAGATAGCCATAGATTGGAGTACTCTCAATAGTTACTGTTAAGAGGACCATTATGGGCAGTAGGCAACAAGATGTGCAAGACAAACAAAGAGTAGGTGCAAATATGTAAGGAGAGTGTGGTTCACCTAGCAAAATGGGACATATGGAGGACTGAACCTAAAAGTGAAGTGAAATGTTTTGGCTTTCTTGAAACCATCGGGAGTAGATGTGGATAGCTTATAAACAAGCCTAGCAAGACTGCAACTGTGGGTGTCCCAACACCGTGTTTCAAAGGGAGGAGGCAATATACAGGGGGTCTAGTTCCTTAGTACATTTGGTTTTGCAACAATGATGTCTTACATGCATGGAAGGTGGATAGTTTAATGGTGGAAACCACACCAGGTGATGCTCTTGAAACATGGAAGAGAGGGAGATGGAGAACTTGTTTGCGAGTGTGGCATTCGATCATGCTATGCCACCACCAAGCCATGAAAAAGACCGACATGCAAGGATGGAAAGCTTGTGAAGTGGTTATGCCATGTGCACCTTTGTCCCACTAGGTTTTTCCCCATGACCATCCATGTGTGAATGGACACCTTAGGGTTAGCTAGTATATAAGCGACCGCACTCATAGTTTAGGTGTGTTGTGGCTCATTTATAATTTCTCTTTATACTTGTAGACAGATTCATCTCTATCTTCTAATCTCTATGACCATCCATGTGTGAATGGACACCTTAGGGTTAGCTAGTATATAAGCAACCGCACTCATAGTGTAGGTGTGTTGCGGCTCGTTTATAATTTCTCTTTATACTTGTAGAGAGCTTCATCTCTATCTTCTAATCTCTATGACACTCTACACCCTTGTGTTCTTGTCTTTTAGTATTGTGTGTGTTCTTGTCTTTTAGTATTGTGTGTGTGTGAGTTTAGCTCTCCATTGTCTGTGAGCTAATAGTGGCATTAGAGCAAAGCTTTTTCATAGCTTTGCTGGGTTTTCATCTACACTATGTTCAAGCTTTCCATAGCTTAGCCTTTTGGTTTTTATCAAGTGAGCTCAAGTTAAAGCTCTTCAGTTGAGGTGTTGCTTGAAGATTTGAAGCTTCCATTGGAGATGTCTCTCTTCGTGAATAGTGAAGGAGGCTTCCTCTTCTTAAATCAACTCTTTTACTTTAAGCAACAACTCTATCTAAGTCATTTCTAATCAATGAGATGTAGCTCCTCACCAAACTATTTGGCTATAGCATACTCCACTTCTTTTTCCATAGGTCAATCATTTCGCTTAGCCAGATTGTTTTAGCAGTGCAAATGATTCAACTCCACTTTTCCATCTCTTCATTTGTAGGCACATGGTGGATAGAGTTGCTTGATTTTGGAATTTTGACTTTGTGATTTTTTTGGTACAATCACCCATTTTTTAAATTGTTTTAGGTTTACAATCGCCTATTTTTGGGATTGTTTATAATCTGTCAATCCAACTAGTTGGATCAACCAATTCCACTTTTGGGTGAAATTTCCCCTTTTTGGGATTGTTATCAGCACAGCTGATTGAACTGGTCAAATTGATTGATGCCACTTTTTGACCGATTTTACTTTTCAATCGATTCCACTTTTTCACCGATTCCACTTTTTGGGCGATTATGCTTTATCTAATCATGATTCCAAAAGTCAGATTGTTCATGATCCTACTTTAAAGATCCTACCCTATTCATCCTTCTTTGGTATTCCTACCTCATTGTTGATTCAACTTTGGCAATTCCACCTCTGTCATCATCTGATTCTACTTTTTAGGATAGTTCAATTCTACCTTTTGGGGTCATTCAATTTTGCCTTTTGGGATCATTCGATTCAAATTTCTTGGATCGACTGATTTATCTTTTCAGATTGAGCGATTATACTTTCTTGAATCACCCGACTCTACTTCAAGAATCATCCGATTCCACTTTCTCAGATCCTACGATGCCACTTTTTGAGATCGTCTAATTCCACCTTTAAGGATCATCCGATTCTATTCCTAAGTTTTAGTAGCTTGTAAATTGTTCACCAGTACCAGATGATTTCAATTTAACCTTTCAATCTCAAATTCACCATAGTAGTTAGGTATGGCCAACAACTCTATAAAATGGATTGTTTGGCATTATTTCCAAAGAGGATAAATTAGATGGGTCAAATTACTCCTTATAGAGTTTTATGGTTAGAAATATCTTTGTTTCAAAGGCCTTATGGCATCATGTCAGTGTGACAAGCCCTATCTTGGCATAATTACACCTACTTCTACTCCTCAAAGGGGTCAGGGCCAACATATCTAGCATCAAGTTCCTTAAACTAGTACTGACCCCAAAGAAGGTGGGATTCACATGATGCTCAAGCTTTGGCATTGATTGTATTATTATTTAAAAGACCTATTTTTCCATACATTCTCTCTTATTAAACATCCATGCTTGCTTCAAATACTCTAGAAATTATGTATCAGGCTAAAGATGATGCAAGGATTTCCTATCTTAGAAGGTACCTTGATAATGAAAATATGCGAGAAAAGGGGTACATGAACGAATATTTTATTGTTGTAGGAGGAAAAACTAGAAAGAATGTCTCAAAGAGTTCTAGTAGTGATCAAGCTATAGCAACTAAGGATAAGGGCAAGAAATTCAAATGGAAGTCTAATCTAAATACAACTTTTAAGGCAAAAAGAAGGTGATGTTCTAGTATTGCAAGAAGCTCGATCATGCAAATGAAAATTTCTTTAAACTTCAAAATAAGAAAAAAAATAAAAAGGAATCCAACAAGGTTTCTAGTAGTTCTTCCTCTGATAGTCAAAGTTCTAATATTATTATCATCAAGACTTCTCACTATAATGGTTGTTTGTAGTTATAATCCTAAACAGAGGATGTATGTCTCAGTGCACTGAGAGTGGTTTTTTGAAAGTGGTGCTTCTAAGCATATAACTTCTCAAAGAATTTTGGTCAAACATCTGGAGAATGCACAAAGTGGTCACACTATTACGTGTGCAAACAATGCCTCTTAGCCTGTCAAAGGTATTGGTGAGATAGTTCTCACTTCAGTAGTAAAGCGGTGAGGATATTTTCCTTCAAAATGCACTTTTTGTTCTCCAAGAATTCATAAGAATCTACTTTATGTGCCCAATCTAGAAAGGGGAGGTCTTAACGTTAAATTTACTACTTGAATTTGCATGATACAATGCATTGTCCATGTGACAAGAGAATAAGACAAACAGATTGTTTCTTAACTGAATCTTTAACCACTAGTAAAAATTAGACATGTATGACAAGTGTGATGTTTCTTATATGGCACTTCTAATGAAATGAAAGATGCCCATTTGTGGCATGCTAGGTCTGGCCACACTTCTATTGGTGGTTTTTTGCTTTTGCAGAAACATGGGATGTTAGAGGATCTTCCTCAACTTGAACCACAACTAAGATATGTTTGTGAGAAGGATGCATCCTTGTAAAACTCTCTTGCCAACCTTTCCCAATGCAGTAGATAGAGCTGATCACAAATTTGCAGCTCATACACAATGATGTGCGTGGTCCAATAATGGGAACTACTTCTTTGGGAGGAAACTTATACTTTAAGCAAATACAGCTAGTCTTACCATATGAAAGAAAAATCAAAGGTATTTTCTCATTTTCAACACTTTGTTGCTATGGGGTTGAAATGGAAACTGGCTTAACAATTAAAACTCTCCATTTAGACAAGGGAGGGATATAATTCTAATACATTCAAAGAGTTTTTGGCACAAAAAGACATTAAGAATTAGTGTACAACTCCTTATACACCACATCAAAATGGTGTTGCTGAGAGGAGAAACATGACTCATGGAGATGTTTAAATGCACAGTTGAAGGTCACCACTTACATACAAGTTTTGGATAGAAGCGTTTCTTTGTGCTACCTATGTGAATAAGTATCCCACTAAAGCTTTAAAGACTATCACTCCTTATTAGGAGGCTTGGTTCAAATAAAAACCTAAGGTTAAACACATGCGCGTGTTCAATCTTAGGTTTTCGATTGAACACATGTATGTTTTTGGTTATTTGGCATATGCACATGATCTGCTAGCACATAGCAAAACTAAGCTTAATGACAAGGTGGTAAAATGTATTTTTACTGGTTTTAGTGCTGAAAGAAAATATTATCATCTCTACAATTCTCTCATAAAGAAGATCTTATGAGCCAATGAGGTGATAGTTCAAGTGGTGGAGGTGTTTGCCTAGGACCAAGAGGTCTTGGGTTCAAAAACCCCCTTGGTTCTTCCTTGTTGGCATGGCATCACCTATGGTGTGTGGATAATTAAGTGCCTATGTAGATGGTGGAAAATCAGTACTGGGGGAGGATCTTGGACCTAAGGCCAATTGAAAACAAGAAGAAGATTCTTATTAGTAGGGATGTCATTTTTGCAAAGGATTCTATCTATCTAATGATAGAATTCAATAAGCATGCCTATGCTGATTCTCCGGACATATTTGATGGGCTATTATGTGTGCTAGAATTTGTTGACTTTCAGTAGATTTTCCCTACTACTTATCACTGTTTGTTGCAAAGGGGGGGGGGGGGGGGGGAATGCTCAAGGATTTGATGCACTAACTTCATATCAGTGGAAGATGCAGTAATGCCGAAAGATTAGCAAATCAATGAATCTAGGGTTATGCCTAGATGAGCTAGAAGAACTTTGCAGGATAGCAAGTTGTTTGCTCCTTTGCAGAGTAGAACCAGATTCAACCATTTCTTCAACAGATATTGCTGAGTTTGCATTTCATAGTTCTGTACATGATGTAGATAAAGCTGAGTGTTATGAAGAGACTCAAGAATATCTAAATTGAGTGAAGCCATGCAGGATGAAATTCGTGCCATTCAAACAAAATGGTACTTGGGATTTAGTGGATCTACCACTTAGTAAGAAAGTTATTGGTACTAAGTGGGTTTTCAAAATCAAGAGAAAGGTAAATGGATCTATTGACACATTCAAAGCTAGACTCGTTGTTGCAAAAGGCACTACTCTAAAGAGACTCAACATTGAAAGTTCCAAACCTATCTCTACACCAACGAAACCTAGTGTAAAGCTTAGTTTGCAAGATGCCACAGTGAACCATTTGACATAACCGCTTATGATCAAGCTATTGGATGCCTAATCTATTTGTGTAACTCATGGCTAGATATAAAATATGGTGTGTCAAAACTTTCAAAGGTCATGCATTGCAAGGCACTTAAGATCTTGGATTGCTCTATGCCAAGGGGGGTGATTTAGAACTATAGGCCTTCAATGGTTATGATTGGGAACGTGATTATAGTACATGATAACCTACATCTGGAAACTATATCTTTCTTAGATATTTGTGCATATCTTGGAAAGAAGCGATCAACTATGGTCCCGTGTGTCTTGGAAGTATATCCAAGGTAGCAAGGATATGCATCCAATTCTCAGAGCCTTCTAGCTCCAGAAGAGGTGCACACTCCTCACTATCCTTTTCATCATCTATTGTTTTATGGCACATTTGACACAGGTGGACTGCAGTGGATCTGGTAGTTATTAACTGAGTCCTCTACAAAGGGTCTACTGCTCATAGGATGTACCTTCCACATGCATAGGTTGATCTTAATTGTCTGATATTTCCTTTGAATGTAGATATGGTCAGTATTTGAGTTGTGGATCATTTTAAATTCCCTCTTGAAAGGTCGTCGAAGGATGCAGTCATATGAAATTGGCTGATGGGCAAACTTCAACACCAGAAAGGTGTGGCAGAAGGTGGTTCCAAGGATCTTTTTTTTCAAATCCTTCAATATACTAATGGTTCTAACGATGGTTCTGTTAGGCGAGTTTTACCAGTAATGTCATGTCATCCCATGACTGGTTCTCCCCATTTTTCCCACCATTGTTTAGTAATAATGCTCACTCCTGTCCCCCATGGAGGATTGCAAGTGACCTGGAGGCCAAAGGTTATCGGCAATGTAGATTGAGCTCATCGCCTTCAAAATATTATCTGAGTTTATTGACTCAAACTACGGGGGTGCCAGTGATTTCGTGGGGTTCAATGAGTTTGTCTTACTCAGTCTCATTAGAGCTATCTAGCTCTATAGAGCTATCTAGCTCTATAGATTCTTGCATTCCTGCCCTGAGGCATCCCTCCATCCAATCCTTCAGATCCTTCCATAAGCTTGGGCTACCTTGAAGCAAGGTGCCAATGGGGATCTAGATTTGAGAAGAGAGGAAGGAAGAGATACCTACAATGTCTCGAGGAACAGAGGTTATTCCTTGAGGAAGGTCACCTTGGCTTGTTCTCAAGCTCTTATTTGTATAAGGTCACCTTGGCTTGTTCTCAAGATCTTAAGGTATTTGGATGGGGACCTCTGTGTATGTTTTATTAAGATGGTGATCTCCCAAGTTTTTGAGATATTCAGCTACCCGGTTTCCCTGGTAGGGGGTAGCTGAAGCAGTGGGTGCTACCGCTTGTGTTGGCATATGAGGGGGTAACTGTCTGGGAGTTCTCTATTATGTACTTGAGCCTCTTTAGTAAGTCGCACGTTGGAGACTGATGGGTATGGCTCTAGGTAAGCAGTTAGAGGTTCATCTTCTATCTGATCTTGGCAGTTCCTCACCAATTCTTGGGCTGCCAAGAGCCTTTCCTTTTCCTTGATGGGTTAGGGTATTCGGCAAGATTTTTAGGTAGCTAGCTAGTGTCGATTAGTTCCCTAGCTTGGGTGGTTGAAGGTAGCAGTCGTTCCTCTTCCTGACAAAGAGGTTGATACATGAGTGGTCGTGCTATCTTTTGAACCACCCTTATAACTACCCAATTATCCCCTTTGTCGATTTTCATGGTTTTCTTTCTCGAGCGTCTAGTTGCTCGTGCTTGTTTAGGGACATTCTTTGAAGATAAGACTTTTGTGTGTCCGTGGACTAGCAAGGTTGATGCCTCTACAATGTGATCCACGGCCCTCTGTCTATTCTACACTCTGATTACGGCATTGAGCGGGACTATATAGATGAAGCCATCTCTTACACTCAGCAAGTTACTGCTCGTGTTGGGATTAGCTTCACAAGCTTTTCTTGTTGTCCCTGGTCTTAGCAAAAGTCCTTATATGTGTGGTCTATCCCACACCCAATGCATAAAAGGGTTAATCGGAAGCACCTACAGAGGTACTTGCTATCCCTTTCTTGATTGGACACTCAGCCACTCCGTGAGGTCCTGCGCAATGGTAGCATTGTGTGGGTGGTCATTTAGCCATTGTATTCATTTCCCGGCCCCGTGGAATTGGGGTAGCTAAGTATAAAACAGGAACATTTGGTCACCCTCCATCACGTAGTGGCTTAGAATTTGGGAGGGTGGATTGTTTGGCTCTAGAGGCTCATCGGTGGGACCTTCAAGAACCTCCCCCTCGTCCCCTTCTTCAAAGATTTCCTTCAGGGTTAGCTGACAAACAAGTGTGACTTGTGGAAATGGGGGTTGAGGTGGGATAAGTGGGGGTGGTAAGGGCATTTCAGGTACCCTAAGAATTCCTCTTTGGGCCACTTATTGGCCTAGTTGACGTACATTGTGAAATGTCGATAGTAGCTAACATGTCCCATAAAGTGCTCGACTCCCTTAAAATTGGTTAGTGGGGGTAGCTCAAGGATGAGCCACACCTTGCTATCGTCAATAGAGATTCCCTATTGGGAAAAATGTGTCCCAGGATAACTCTATGCCTAACCCAAAACTGGCATTTGAGTGGGTTCAATGAAATGCGGTATAGCCTGCATCTTTCTAGCACCTTACGTAAACACTCAAGGTGTGACTTCCAAGTGGAGTTGACACAGAGGTCATCAATAAAGACCTTAAAAAATTTTTGAAGATATTCCTTGTAGGCCATACACATTAGACGCTCAAAGGTACCGTGGGCATTGGTCAACCTAAAGGGCATGACGCAG
Organism: Cibotium barometz; assembly: GCF_041138505.1. NCBI lineage: Eukaryota > Viridiplantae > Streptophyta > Polypodiopsida > Cyatheales > Cibotiaceae > Cibotium > Cibotium barometz. Next base: position 19,561,598 of record NC_141082.1, on the reverse strand, counting down.
TACGTGTAAGTTCCCCATTCTGTAGCAAAGGTCATTTTGTGTTGATCCTTGAGGTTGATCAACATCTGGCTATAACCAAAAAATCCATCAAGGAATCTATAGGTTTCTTTTCTACGACTCATTCGAGCACGTGCTCCATGAAGGGTAAGGGATAGTGATCTTGTATAGTGGCAACATTGACCTTTTCGAGGTCTACGCACACCCTTACCTTCCCATTCTTCTTGGACACTATCACTATGGGTGATACCCATTCTATGTGCTCTATTTCGTAGATGAATCCACGTCAATGAGTCTATTGATTTCTTCCGAGACCATCTTGGAATACTTAGGATTCATAGGGTAAGCCCTTTGCTTGACCGGTCTCGCTCCATCATCGACCATCGGAATGGTGTGCTTGACTACTTTGGGAGATACACCCTTCATATCTGTGTACTTCCAAAATAAACAAGCTTGGAATTCTATGAGTAGAGCGATGAGCTTGGTCTCTTCATCATTAGAGAGGTCATCCCATACTAGACTCGGGTCTTTGCCCAAGCCTTCCAGGTTAATTTCCTTCACCTTGTCTAGACCATCATATAAGGTCCCTCATTGTCCGTTGTGGGACCTTTGGGCCGAGTCATATTGCACAAATCTGTCGGCCATCTGGAAGGTCTTGAAGTGTTTGGTCACTTGTTTGGTCTCTTCTACCCTAGCACTTTCTTCTTCTATGAGTTTTTTGGCTCCTTTTTCCACCAGCATGCTAACTTCTTATTGTGTGCTTTGCGTGCAAAGTGGCAAAGCTTTTCGGGTTAGGGTTTGGGGTCAATGGGTTCCATTGGCTTTGGGGTGGTTGTGTGGACTAGGAGGGAGTTATTTGTGAACTCCTTTTGCAATATTTGGTTGAGATATTTGGTTGAGAGGGATGGTATGGATGAAGTTGTCTCTTACAGTCAATACTGGTGCTAGGATTAACTTCACGAGCTTTTCTTGTTGTCCCTGGTCTCAGCAAGGATGGTATGGATGAGGCCGTCTCTCTTACACTCATCAGCAGGTTAATGCTGGTGCTGAGATTAGCTTCACGAGCTTTTCCTGTTGTCCCTAGTCTCCAGTCCTTATACATGTGGTCTATCCCACACCCACCAATGCATAAAGGGGTTAATGTGGAAGCGCCTATAGAGGTACTTGCCATCCCTTTCTTGATTGGACACTCAGCCACTCGGTGAGGTCCTGTGCAATGGTAGCATTGCATGGGTGGTCGTTTAGCCATTGTATTCATGTCTCGGCCCCATCATGGAATTGGGGCATCTAAGTATACTGGGAAAATTTGGTCACCCTCCATCACATAGTGGCTTAGAATTTGTGAGGGTGAATCATAGGTGGGATCTTCAGAAACCTCCCCCTTGTCCCCTTTTTTAAAAATTTCCGTCAGGGTTAGCTGACAAATAGGTGTGACACATGGTAATGGGGGTTGAGGTGGGAGAACTGGGGGTGGTAAGGGCATTTCAGGTACCCTAAGAATTCCTCTCTTTGGGCCACTTCTTGGCCTAGTTGAGGTACATTGTGAAGCACAAGTGGTGGCAAGGCCAGCGATCTGCCTTGGGTTTGCTGGGTGGGCATGGGCTTAAGCAACCCTTTGCTGATAGTAGTTTGTGATTTCATGATTCCCCCATCTTTGGCAATATGTGGTGCAATAGAGGGTGCGACGAGGTCACAGATGTCGACACTCCGTGCTAGTATGGTCAGCTCAACAAATCAGGCACCATACTAGCTTGCTCTTAGGATAGAGATGGGGTTGGCCAACCAAATCTTGACCTTGTTCGATTCTCCAATGTTGGGTCATTTATTGCATCATTAATGCAACTACTAATTGCTTGACCTGTTTTCCAAAGGTGGACTCCTTGCTCTTTCCTTCAAATCAAGTGCTGGTGGTTTTGAATAAGGCTTCTCTGATGTACACTCGATGTACACTCGTGGAATTCTCGAGAACGTATTCCCTTGAAGTTTTCGTCAAAGTCCGGAGCACTCCTGCATAGCATTGCTTGTCGAAGGAGGTATGGGCCAAAGCATACAAGGAATTGTGTAGGGGTACGTCCTCTAGGCCTTCCAAAAATCTGCCTATTAGCCTTTCATCAAAGAACTTGTCTCTGGCACTACAAACGGGAGTGGAGATATGCAAAGACAGATGGAGTGGATTATGAGGTGACATATGCACCAACAAAGATAGATACAATTAGGTTTATCTTATCTTTGGCAATAATCAATGGGTGGAATGTGAAGAAATATGCTATGATGTATCAAATGATTTCTTGAATGGATCTCTTAAAGAAGAGGTGGCATCCTCAAGGATATCTAAGTAAAGAGAACCTTGATTTCAAGTTAAAGAGAAGCATTCATGGCTTAAAATCAAGCACCAAGATTGTGGAATTGGATTAACAAATTTATAGTTCAAATGGGATTTAAGGTTTACATGGTGATAATTCATTATACATAAAGAAGGAGGTAACAAAATTTATTTGGTTTTGCTCTATCTAGATGATTAGATCATTACTAGAAATTGTCATGACATGATGATGGCTAAAATAAAGACACGATTGTTGGCCAAAGATCATATCATATAATCTTGGTTGCTCTTATAAATTTAATTACCATAGCCAAGATCATATCATATGATCTTGGTTGCTCTTGTGAAAGTTAATTACCACAAATGTGGGTTGGAAACTCATTCTTAAAGTTTCAATTTAAACTCTCAAAGAGGTCTTGTTGTTGCAAATGAGCAACTCTCTCACTCAAGCTTACTAACTCCATCCCTCTCACACACATTAGTAAAAGAAACAAGATGTATAATACAAAATCTAATCCTCTCTCTCTCTCTCTCTCTCTCTCTCTCTCTCTCTCTCTCTCTCTCTCTCTCTCTCTCTCTCATTCTGAGTGGAGACACCTTTTTTCAGTGAAACTTCCTAGTGGTTTGAGCGATAAAGGAGAGACACAACACAATTTGTTATTATCATACATCATATTTATCCATTAAATTTATTAAAGAAATGATCAATGTCTAAGAAAACCACAAATTAAGTTGTGAAAGACCAACATAATGCATGTGACTGTTTCATGAGGACAACAACCAAATAAAACTATCCACCATCACATATTTCAAAGCTTAAGATCCCACACAACTATCCATCAAAGAGTTCATAACTAGGATAATATGTTATAGTGATTACATTGGCACTTTGAGATGGTCATAAAAAATTATATGTATCCATTGTACTATACATATATGCATCCCTAGGAGAACCCCATATCTTAGATAACCAGTCATGCAAAATGTTTATCTCTTAATATCCCAAATGTAACAGTAGCAAAATGAACATCATCTACATCCAAAAACCACACATCTTACCTTATGCTTGTCTCACTTCATAGAATGTAGTGCTTGATAGAGCTCCTTGTCAAGGAATCTCAAGGATTAATTAACATATGCCTCTCAGTTTTAGGGCCTAAATGTCTAAGATATGTGTGATAGAGATGCATTCAACATAGCTACTATCACCACATCTTGTTCGTCTCACAAAATCATCACATGTGTAGGATGGGAAACAGACACTATCACATTGTATTTGTGAATTCTTTTATGAGACCTTGTAGTGGAGAGTAGAAACTCAACATGCTCCTTGTAAGATTCCTCCCTCCGGCTTTTTAGGTGTGCAGGTGTAAGAACCTCCCCTTCTGATCTTATAATTATTCCCCTCTTTGAAATAAAAGAAAGATCCTGTTTTACCCTGTTTTGGCCTAGAGAGAGAAAATGTTCTAGAGAGATGTTATTCAATTTTTAGATATTTTTGGATGGAAAAATATCTCTTCTTATTAAAATAAATTCCCTCGAAATAGAAGTTCAAAAAGATTTTCAGAAGGTGCATTAGAAATAAATTATAATCTGTTCAAAAGGCCTTATCCTGAGGGTCCAGATTTTCAAAAAAAAATAGATTAAGGTTCTGAGGGGCCAATTAGATTAATCCAAATGTAGGAAGGAGATAAAAAAAAGAAATAAATAAAATCCCCCCAAAAATGAGTAAATACTCACATAAGATGAAGAGTTGACTAAGGACAAGGATATTAGTTAAAAAAGAAGAGATATTTAGAGAAATGATGCATTTTTAACACCTAAGTGTGGGAAATTTCCCCTCATGAAGGAGGCGCATATTTCACATGTGTGATTGAGTTTTAAACTCAAAAATAATGAGATATTTTCATCTCTCCACTCTCTTGCTTCAACTAGATCCAAAAAGTGAGCTAAACTGACCTAAAAATGGTCAAAAATTGACCAAACTGATATGGAAAATTCTAGAATCAGTTTGCTTGGTTAGAGGCTCACTTTTTCCTATAAATGAAGCCTCCCTCTTTGTAAATGATTAATAGTATTTTATGCAGTGTTACTCTACTCCACCCGAGAGTCAAGAACTATGAATTTCTTAATAATTCATTAAGTTTTGACCATTCCCTCTTCTAAAGAATTGGTGGGGGCCACTCTTGTTGCAAACAAGAGTACATCCCTCAAACCATCAAGCCAAAGGAAAGCTCCCAGAATTTCATGTAAGTTAGAAATATTACTTTTTATTTATTCTTTTAATGGTTTTCTAATTTTTTTGTTATCTTAAAATGATAAACAGATGCTATGCCTTGTTGGAAAGGCTTTCCCCCTCTCTTCTTTCTCCCTTCTTTATCCTAGTTAAGTAATCTAATTGTTGGAATTAAACTTTTCATATTGTTTCTCTTTTAAAAGTGAAATTTGATTAGTTTAGAGTGCTTAAAACCATTTGGGGATAATTTTTAGGTAATTTTAAGTTAGGAAAATTTGAAAAATGGTCAGCCATACAAAGGAGATTATGGCAAAATTTTCTAAAAATTGGTGAAATAAGTTTTATCTTTTATTAAACCAAAAAGAGTAATCATGTGGATGGGTGTATGTGAAAGGATGGATGTGGATGTATGTGAGGAATAGAAGTGGATGTATGTGAAGAATAGCAGTGGATGTATGTGAAAGAATGGATGTGGATGTATTTGAAAGGATAGATGTGGATGTGTATGTGATAAGTATGGATGTGGATGTATGTGAAAGGATAGATGTGGATGTGTATGTGATAAGTATGGAGGTGGATGTATGTGAAAGGATAGATGTGGATGTGTATGTGATAAGTATGGATGTGGATGTATGTGGGAGAATACATGTGGATGTAAATGTGGATGGATATGAACGAGAATTGAGGCAATGAGATGTGATGTAAATTGGATAGATATGAATGATAAGGGATGTGAATGAATGATTTAGGATGTGAATGAATGTGTTAGCATGTGAATCGGGATGTGAATGAATGATATAGGATGTGAATGAATGTGATAGCATGTGAATTAGGATGTAAACATGTGAATCGGGATGTGAATGAATGATATAGGATGTGAATGAATGTGTTAGCATGAGAATTGGGATGTGAATGAATGATAAGGGATGTGAATGGATGTGATGTGATGTGAATCGGGATGTGAATGAACGATAAGGGGTGAAGTGTTGAGATATATGGGTAGATGCAAGTGGATGAGATCTGATGAGGATAAATGAGGAAATAAGTGATGAGTTAGAAAAAGATGTGATTAGATTAGAATGAGAATGCTTATGAAATGAATGTGGATTGATGTGCGGATAATATGGATTGATGTGGATGGATGTATGAATGATGTGGATTGGTGTGTGTGTGATGAGAGTGAATGATGTGGATGATGTGGATTGATATGATTAATGTGGATTGGTGTATGTATGATGTGTGGATAATGTGGATTAATGTTTGGATGATGTGGATTGACATATGGATTGATGTGGATGGATGTATGAATGATGTGGATTGATGTATGAATGATGTGGATGGATGTTTGGATGATGTGGATTGACATATGGATTGATGTGGATGGATGTATGAATGACGTGGATTGATGTATGAATGATGTGGATGGATGTTTGGATGATGTGGATTGACATATGGATTGATGTGGATGGATGTATGAATGATGCGGATTGATGTATGAATGATGTGGATGGATGTTTGGATGATGTGGATTGACGTGTGGATTGATGTAGATGGATGTATGGATGATGTGGATTGATGTGGATTGATGTGGATGATGTGGATGTATGTATGGATGATGTGGATTGATGTGGTTGATGTGGATGGATGTATGGATGATGTGGATTGATGTGTGGATGATGCGATTAGATGTGATTTGATGTGGGAATGATGTGATGTGATAGGGATCGATGAAGAAAATAAAATTATGGTAAGATGAGAAAAGATGGGGACTAATGTGAAAGGATGCGAAGTAATGAGAAAAGATGGAAATATTGTTGGAACTGTATTTGTATGTGAAATCTATTTTTAAATGACTGTTTTATGTCAAGAATGCTGGGGAAGCATTTTGACCGTCTTGTGAATAAGGTCGTGGAGACCTATCTGTTAAAGTTGCAACTGCTGACGGAGAGTCATCGGAGGACGTCTCGTGTAGCAAGGTCCCGGTCGAGGTCTTGAACAGCCTCAGTTCGATTTAAATGGTGAGCTTCCAGTACAGTGGATGAGGGACCAAGGAAGCGGCCTATGAGTGAAGCGCTAGGTGACCTGCGAAGGATCCTAGAGGGTGCTGACCATACGGTGCTCGGGCTCTGGGTCCCCGAAGATACCCACACGTATGTCAGGGAAGATTTTGGAACAAAGAGTAAGAGTTGTTTTCTGAATTCAGGCATGGATTTGGTTGGTTGACCTTGCTGGTCCTCAACGGATGATTCCATGGCTCTTTTATATGGATCCGTTAGTTGATCTTGCTGATCTTCAACGGAAGATTCCATTTTGATATGTGAATATATTGCCGGTTACTATGAGCTAGGAACTATCGAAAAGACCCCTAAGCGAACAGGTGGTGAGTGTTCTGGTTACCAATGATGCCATGGGTACACCGATGAAGGAATGTTTGGAAATACGGATTCAACTGGATAATTAAAGGATTATGATTAGTAACACTATGGTTTCATTAAATGATTGTTTTAAAGATTGTTGAATCTGTGAAAAAGGCAAGTTCATATTGGGTGTGTTTATGTTTGCATGAATATCCGGCTAGGGGGGTCTGGGAACTCTTTTCCCTGGTACCCGGGACAAAACCTAACAAAATTCCTAATTGGATCCCATCACTACAGTGGTTGGGCAGTTGGCTAACCCATGGGACTGGATGGGGTTAGGCTGGACTGATGGATCCGTAAAACGAGACTCAATTTCTGTATAGTATGATAGATGAGGTAAATCTTGGATAAAAATTGTTCTATGGAAAAGAATCAACGGTTGTTCCTCTCAATGAGGAAAAAAGTGTTGGTCTCTATGATCCAAGTACAATCTTTTCCCTGATCTGACTATGGGACTTACGGGTTTGGTCAAATCAGATCAGTTAGTTAAGGCTTTTGACTACGTTAGTGAAAAGTTATCCTAGAGGAATCGCCCGTGCTTTTCGGGCAAGGGAAGTTTTTCCGGGTTTGGTTTTGGAAGAACCGATGGATTAGTCTCTTGTCCGGGTATCCGTGGTCGAGGCCCCGAGTGTGGGACCCTGCCCCGCACAAGAAGTGCTACTTCCACTGCTAGCACCCCTGCATTCGGTGGGGGACAGGGATCTCACACTCCTTAGATTGGGCAACATTGACATCTTGAAATTTATAATCCAAGTATATTGATGATACAATCCTTACTTTCATGTCTCTTTTGTCACTATATCCAACCACTCCATAACCTTGCCATCCCTTGTGCTAGGCCTTCCAAGAACATCCCTATTTCCATGTATCAAATTTCTAATAGCTTCACCCTGAATCTATATAATTTTAAAATGAATCCCCTATCTCCAAGTGCAGCTACTATCTCCTCTTCATCCGATGATGTTGTCTTCTCTCAACAAGCCATTCTTGAGGAACATTTGGAGGAGGATCTCCCTTAAATGACATCAATGCTATTTGATGGTGTCCAAGTGTGTTCTACATTATCACAATAAAACAAAATCAATTATCTTTGAAAAATAGTTGGAGTGTTGATCCTCCCAAAGAAGCATGGTGTTTGTACAACACCTCTCTTTATGCTCCTCTCCTTGCATCAATAAGCTTGTGGCATTTGATCCTTCTATCCCCCAAGTAAAATTGACACCTCACTTCACTACCTGAATTAGTTCTCCAAATGGCCCACATTGCTTTTTAAATTGTGGTCTCTCCATGGCCATCCATGTCTCTTACCTTCTTTTCCTTGGTTGATTTGACATATTGAGTGCAATAAGATATAAATAATCTACATAGATATTCTTGAATACACAGAGGAGGCAACCCACAATATTATATCATTTTATAAAGAGATCCTCTGAGGTTTTTGGTACTCTAAGTGCATTAAGCATATTGTGTATGCCTTCAAATAACTTCAAAGATGTGACTCCTTGCAAAAGAAGGTCACTAGAAAAATCCTTCAATAGAAGAATGATTGATGACTCGGCAAAGTATATCAGCCCTGGTGCTCACATCCAGTGCTTTTATATGGAGATTGAAACATTCAACAACTTTGTGGATGCTTGGTCTCATCAGCAGCAACACTTGCATTCTCTTCCTTTACCTCTTTCATTTTCATCTTCCTCTCTGCCTCTTTTATTTGTAGCTTTAAAGAGGCACAGTTGTCCCTCTTTATTTTCACATGGTGATCTTTAATGGCATCATGAGAAAACTTGGCACATGCTTCACAGCCAGGTAGAGAACATCTACATACTATTGAAATGGTTTGGGAGTCATTGTTGGCTTCAAATTTCTATGAATACATTGGGGAGAGAAGAGATTCAGCCATAGAGAGAGAGGGGGGGGGAATGAAGAGTTGTGTATTCAGCTAGCTACAGTAGCTTAGCAGATGGAATGAGAGAGAGAGGGGGGGGGGGGAAGGTTGTAGGATTTTGGGCGTGAAAATTCCAAGGAACGTGCAGAAATCATTACAAATACACTGGTTCCAAAAATCACGCCTATATTTAATGAACAAGGCATATTTAGAAATCATTGCAAATACACTAGTTCTAGAAATCACACACATGTATTTAAGGAACAAGGCATATTTAGACATCATTGCAAATACCCTTGTATAAGAAATCATGCTTGCAATTCATATTTAACTGCATTAATTAAAAGCCTTCCTTTCCCCTTTTTTACTAGTAGCCAAATTAGTTGTAAAACGATGTCCAGGATGTAGGTTTTTGGGCCACCTACACATGCTTATAGCCTTCACTTAGCTTACACAATTATGGAGTTTCCCATGGTGAAAAACAAGGAGAGAAACATATGCCTTATAGTTTGATCACAAGCAAGGAGTTGCACATGTCATTAGATATTACCTTTATATAGCTTTCAATCTTTCCTAGAGCTCAATCACACTTCATTAGCTATTTGATAATAAGACGATTTATACTTTGAGGTTCCTAGTATCTCAGTAGTAGGTGAGGATATGGTGTTCAATGAAAAACCTTCATAGTCAAAGGAGGATGATGCTCATTAATGCCGCAACTATGGATACATCCACGCCAAGCATTGCTACTGCTACAAGATTACACAACATACATAAAAGAAATTTCTACTCGGCCAGGTCTTGCTTAGAAGCAAGAAAAAATGGTGAATTACCATTGTCTTTTTGCCGACAACAGCAACCTACCTAGGGAGTGCTATTTGTTGAGGTCAAGGATTTAATATTCTCCTTTTGGGTGGGTCAAACTCGTGTGTCATCGAACAAAAATGTAGTGCCAAAAGCACATTGGCAGAAAGTCTAATGTTAAAGCATCATGTGCACCTCCCTTAAACAATCTCCAGCAAACAACCAGAACAGCTTGGAGTACTATGTAGAATACTGACTATCATATTACTATATATTGGTAGTTCTATAGACACTATATTATTTTCGAGTTAAATCATGGTTTACCTTCATGTACAATTTTTATGCCAATAATATTCATCATTAGCTCTTGTCTGGTTTATTCAGGGAGTTGAAACCTCTCTTATATAGTGGTTCTAACTTGTCTATGTAACTCCACTTGCATTATGCCTCTCTTATATTGGTTTCCCTAATGCTTTGAACCTCCCTTGTAGTACAAGTCCATATGAAGCTAGTTTATAATATGTCCATCTAATTTTAAACATGATCTATACCTCTCTTGTAGTGGCTTTGAAAACCAACTTTGGACCAGTTTGTAACCAGTTCTAATCTTTCTATGTAAGTTTATAACTTGTTGAAATGTGTCTTATGGTGGTTTATAATCAGTTTTACTCTTTCTATGTAAGTTTATAACTTGCTCTAGATCTTTGTTTTAGTGGTTTATAACCACTACACCTCTCTTATAGTGATTGGGTGGTTGCAAGATGAGGTTATCTAGTTTCATGTAGTGGGCGCCCTTGGCTTTAGTCGAAAAACAGGCATTTTTTCAAGAAGAATAGCCAATCTCTCCTAGTTAGCCAAGGAGTTTCACTTCAAGGTCTTCTAATGAAACATCATATGCAAAGTTGGGCACCTAAAACTATAATCTGATCGAATATCCAATAATTGCAAATTCCCTTTTCTTTGGGAACCAAAATTGTATACAGGCCCTGTCTCGAGACAGGTACAGTGAATGTGAGTAAATTGCCTATAACTTTTACATTATTACTCATATGATGTTCCCACTTTGCATATCACAAATACAAATAACATAGAGCTTAACTTGATTTATCTTGATGTGTTCTACTATTTTCTATAATATTTAAAAAGCATTAGAATTGTTAAAAAACATACTATTTTATCTTCCCGCCACATCTACCATTTAAAATGCTCAAATTGTATGGATCTAGTGATGATTAGATTGGGAAATATTAGTATAATGTGGGTATAAGGTAAAATTACAAATCTAATGGTTGGATTTTTGTAGATTTACTTTGGTGGAAAATTTGTTATGACTGTCAGAGGCCCATTAAATCAATTGTAATTTAATTCTAGAAAATTAAATATTGAATCTTTCAATCTAAAAACTCTAGGGATCAATATGCTTGTTGCCATGAATTTATTAAAAAAAATTGGCTTAATTTGAGTATGGGAAGGTCCATTTTCAATCCTCCCAAGTGAAAATTCCTATATTGTGTCCACTCTCCCCTTTTCAAGTCTAAAACCAATCCTAGTTAGGTTTGGAAATCTAGGCTTGGTAAACTTCAAAGCTTAGATATCATTCCATGTGTGAGGCTTGGGTAGGCACAAATCTTATATATGCATGCCACTTTATGTCCACATGAGCTTTGAGAGGATCCACATAAGCAGCTTGCCACCTCACCTTGCCACCTCCACCCTCCATATCAACATGGTCAACCTAGTTGACTCCCCACCTCATCATCCTAGTCATCATTAATGCCCCCTTTGCATGCCACCTCACACTTGATGACATGGCAAGCCACATCATGGAATTGCCACATCAACCATAATAGTGCCACATGTCAAGAGAATGCCACGTGTCATGCACGCATGTGACACGTGGCACCTCCTTCCCACCTCCCCTTTTTTTCAAAAACATATTTTTGAAAAAGTTAATTTAGTAATTTAGAGAAATAGAATATAGAATTTTAAATAATAAAATATATATAACTTATTAAATAAAAGAATTTAAAATCACTAATTTTAAAGAATTATATTTTGGAATTAGATCAATAATATTATTATTAAAGTTCATATTATTCAATTAAAAAATAAATTTTTAAGTTTAATATTTTTTGAAAATATTTTATGTAGAATAAACCTTTGAATAAAATTTGAAAAAAATACATTATTAAAAAAAGTAGTTATATAATTATAAAATAAAAGATAAATTTAAAGATATATTTATATATCTAGTAATGATAAATATTTAGACTTGTTATAAATATTATTAATAATATTGATTTTTAAGTGGATAATAGTTTATCTTTAATTATCTTTATGTTTATCTTTAATTATCTTTATGTTTATCTTAATTATCGAATCAATCTTAGATAGGAAATCCAATGAGAAACCTATTTTTCCTATATAATCACACATCTCTAGTACTATCCCACACTTATCTCTAGTACTATCCCATCATTGAGCCTTTATAATTTTTTCTCTCTTAGCTTCCTTGAGAATGGGTTCTCAAAGTCGTAGGAGTTGGAAACGTGATAGGACTAGACTTCCCCCCCGTCCACCAAGTTCAAGAGGAGAAGAGGAAAAGGGTAGCTCGTGAGAGAAAGAGAGAGTGGAGAGCACGTCAACGAGCAACACCTTCCGTTGGCGATGATCCAAGCCTTGCTCCTCCTCTTCCACTTCCTCTCCCTCCGCCCTCTTCCCCCCCACTACCCCTTAGTTTAGATAATCCACATGAACCCGCCCTTCTTGAGTCCCCTTCTCTTCTACAAGAACCCACCCCCCCTCCTTTGGGCGCCCATCGTGTGGATAGGAAAGAACTATCAAAGTCAGGGGCACATCGTCGTGCCCATGCAATCTTCCATTCCTATTTCAAAGACCTCACGCCTTCATCACAAGCATGTGTGCTTGATGCTTTGATTGATCTACCCAACATGGCCAACTGCAGGGCGCTTTCCGACATTGGAGGTCTAAGAGAGGAGAGCTGGCATGGCGGTGCTACAAAGTGTTCGTCATTCCTATATAGTTAACAAGAAGAGGAACTTTGCGGACGCTTTGGCTGCTCGACGGGCTATTGTGGCAGCCATAAGTAGCTCCCAAATGAAGGGTAAGGTTAGTGCCACATCTCCCATCCTTTCCATAGCACCACACGCACTTAGAGTTGGGTCTATTAGACGACAAAGTTTAGATGCCAATGAGGTTGGTGCTTTGTGTGCGAGTAGTGGTCGTGTAGCTAGGCATGATCGCCTACTAGATGAAACCACTAGGACCTTGATAGAAAGTTTTTGGGAGGAGAATTGTCGTGCCTCGCGAGTTTTCAAGAAAGCTTTGCGTAAGAGAGTGACAAGAGGAGTGTTCATTGAGCACGGTGCTTGCTTTCTTGAAATGACCCAAACTGAGTTGTAGTCTCAGTTTGTGGCTTCATATCCAGAGCTTAAAATTGGGCAAAGGTCATTTGAGGGGTGTAAGCCTTGGTTTGTGAGGTACTCATATCAGCGTGACACATGTTGTTGTCGCTACCATGTTGAGTTCAAACTTTTTTATGATGTGTTCCGTTCTCTTAGTGGGCATAGAGAGTTGCCTCGTAGTCCTCATGATTTCATCCACTCTCTTTTGTGTGCACGCACGGAGGATGCCCAATTCCATAGGATGCCTTGTGTGGAGAGCAATTGCACATCATGTGGTTCACTTGCACATCTATAGATGGTAGATCTTGATGCAAGTGACCAAGAGATAGTGCCATGGCAACGTTATGAGTATGTGACACACCAGCTCCAGAGTGGTGGACAGCCCAGGAAGTTGCAGCTTGTGGACAAACATACACCACATTGTCACTTCACAGCCACATTTAGGGAGTAAATCTACCCCCTATATACGGCACAGTCATTGTGCCGTATATAGGGGGTAAATCTACCCCCTATATACGGCACAGTCATTGTGCCGTATATAGGGGGTAAATCTACCCCCCTATATACGGCACAGTCATTGTGCCAAGTGGCAGGATCGTCAGTTCCGAGCATGCCTGGCAGAGTTTCCTATTAGTGTGGTTGTCTGTGATTGATTTTGCAGAGAACTACACCTTCACACCTTTTCAGGAGAGATACAATCTGAGTATTACTTCTCAGAGTAGGTAACGGTTATATTTCATAATATTTGTTTCGTGTTTGATACTTATTTGATTTTTTATGTCCTGAACGTCTGTATTGCTTACCTCACCAGGTTGCTATTATGGTCCACATTAGCTATCGACATGCAGAGGCTCATGTAGATGGGATAGCGAGTACCCCCGAGACCCGTGTCATTATTTGAGAGTATCATTTCTATATCAGTGATGATCGTTCACATGATGCACATTTTGTGCAACACTGTTTTCGTCTCCATGACGATTTTTTAGGAGATTGTGGGATCATACGTGGCCAGCGATGGGTTTGGTCGGATGGTTGTGGTGCACAGTTCAAGTCGTCAAGACAATTCTATTGGCTCTACAGGTAGTACTTATGGTTCTCTTATATTTGCAATTAAACTAAATTCACTAGAACATCTTAAAGAAAACAATAACTAAGACTATCTTTTATGGATTTATAGGTGGCATGTGCAGTCTAGTATCCCAGTGATTTGGTCATTCTTTGAGACTGGTCACGGGAAGGGAGAGCATGATGGTGCGGGCGCGTGTGTGAAACGTGCCATGAGGCATCATCAGCTGTGGCAGGATGCTCAGCGGTTCAGAGATGCGGGCCACGTAGTCCAGTGGTGCTCCCAACATTTGTGTGGGAGTGCAGCACCATCATATCCCAAACATGATGCTCGGATTGTCAGGAGATTTTTTTGGCATGTGAATGGTGGCATGATTGACCATAGAGCCTCCCATGATTGTGACACAGTACCTGGCACCTTAGGCTTACATTCCATTAGGAGCACGTGCATGGCGGCCCCCATGATTTACACACGACGGTTTGCATGCTTCTGTGGAGCATGTATGGATGGCGATTGGTCACATTGTGCCTCGAGAGGATGGGCAGATGCATGGATACAGACATTCCTCTCCCCCGAGCATCCTTCACATCCAGTGTTGTTTGATGAGCACATAGGTCCTGCGTTCATGGTCAGTTATGATGACCTGACAGATTTGCTACAGGAGGGTGATGTATTTGCTGTTATTGCCAGTGAGGAAAATAGCGAGGGAGTAGACTACTATCTGATGAGTTGCACTAGGCCAAAGTGCATCCTTGACTAGGATACAGTGGATGATCATGGGTTTTCTTTTGACGCCCATAGCATGATTGTGGCAGGCTGGTTCTACCAGCAGATTTGACTTCATCGGGAGAGTCTTGAGTTCCAGCAGTGGAAGTGGGAGTTAGAGGCATTTTAGTTCTCTCATCTAGTGGTTGCTACCAGGCTCACTCTTGATTGAGTACAGAGCCGAAAACACAGTTCTCACCCTCATTTTTGGCTTCGAGTGGATGCCATGAGAGCATTCTAGAGCAGTTGAGAGCTAGAGAGGGTGCTGTTGACTATATCTCTATCTTGATAGTGACTAAACTCAGACTAGCTAGGTTAGCTCACTTACATTGTACTTAGATTTTTTGGGAGTGACTAATCTCAGAATAGCTGGGGTAGCTCATTTTCAAAATACCTTGATCTTTTGAGTTAGTCGCTTAACCCAGAGTGGCTGTGTTAGCTCACATTCTGATGTACTTAGTTGATGTTTATATCATTATTATGAGTTTTCTCATTATTGAGGATCATTGCATTTTAACACTTTGGCTATCATATCGTTTGTTGAAAATCACCATCACCATATTGTTTGTTGAAAATCGCCAAACTTTGCAAGCACTGGGCGGCGCTAATTACTAACCCGAACATGCTCCGATCATGACCAAACTTTGCAAGCATGTGGGGGTGGGGCCCCCCCACATGCTTGAAAAGTTGGGTCCCCATTGGAGCATGTTTGGGTACAATGGTATGGGGAAGGCCCGTATTTTCCATGGCCTCTTAAGCACCAAGAGACTTGAAAAATCCACACTGGCCGTTAATTACCAATCCAAACATGCTCCGATTGTGACCAAACTCTGCAAACATGTGGGGGTGGGCCCCACCAAGAGACTTGAAAAATACACACTGGCCGCTAATTACCAATCCAAACATGCTCCGATTGTGACCAAACTCTGCAAACATGTGGGGGTGGGCCCCTCCTACATGTGGGGGTGGGCCCCTCCCACATGCTTACAAAGTTTGTTTCCCATCGGAGCATGTTTGGGTACGATGGTATGGGGAAGGCCCGGATTTTCCATGGCCTCTTAAGCACCAAGAGACTTGAAAAATCCGCACTGGGCGCTAATTACCAATTCAAACATGCTCTGATTGTGACCAAACTTTGCAAGCATGTGGGGGTGGGTCCCTCCCACATGTTTGCAAAGTTTGGTCCCCATCGGAGCATGTTTGGGTATGATGGTATGGGGAAGGCCCGGATTTTCCATGGCCTCTTAAGCACCAAGAGACTTGAAAAATCCACACTGGCCGCTAATTACCAATCCAAACATGCTCCGATTATGACCAAACTCTGCAAACATGTGGGGGTGGTCCCCTCCCACATGCTCCGATTATGACCAAACTCTGCAAACATGTGGGGGTGGTCCCCTCCCACATGCTTGCAAAGTTTGGTTCCCATCGGAGCATGTTTGGGTATGATGGTATGGGGAAGGCCCGGATTTTCCATGGCCTCTTAAGCACCAAGAGACTTGAAAAATCCACACTGGGCGCTAATTACCAATCCAAACATGTTTTGATTGTGACTAAACTTTGCAAACATGTGGGGGTGGGCCCCTCCCACATGCTTACAAAGTTTGTTTCCCATCGGAGCATGTTTGGGTACGATGGTATGGGGAAGGCCCGGATTTTCCATGGCCTCTTAAGCACCAAGAGACTTGAAAAATCCACATTGGCCACTAATTACCAATCTAAACATACTCCGATTGTGACCAAACTTTGCAAGCATGTGGGGGTGGGTCCCACCCACATGCTTGCAAAGTTTGGTCCCCATCGGAGCATGTTTGGGTACGATGGTATGGGGAAGGCCCGGATTTTCCATGGCCTCAAGCACCAAGAGACTTGAAAAATCCACACTGGCCGCTAATTACCAATCCAAACATACTCCGATTGTGACCAAACTTTGCAAGCATGTGTGGGTGGTCCCCTCCACATGCTTGCAAAGTTTGGTCCCCATCGGAGCATGTTTGGGTATGATGACCAGTATGGGGAAGGCCCGGATTTTCCATGGCCTCTTAAGCATCAAGAGACTTGAAAAATCCACACTGGCCGCTAATTACCAATCCAAACATACTCCAATTATAACTAAACTTTGCATGCATGTGAGGGTGGGCTCCCTCCACATGCTTGCAAAGTTTGGTTCCGATCGGGGCATGTTTGGGTACGATGGTATGGGGAAGGCCCGGATTTTCCATGGCCTCTTAAGCACCAAGAGACTTAAAAAATCCACAGTGGGCACTAATTACTAACCCAAACATGCTCCGATCATGACCAAACTTTGCAAGCATGTGGGGGTAGGCTTCCCCCCACATGCTTGCAAAGTGTGGTTCCCCCCGTCGGAGCATGTTTGGGTACGATGGCATGGAGATTTTCAACAAACAATATGATAGCCAAAGTGTTAAAAATTTTAAAAAAATCAAGAACATCAACTAAAATGTAATGATACTCAATAATGAAAAAACTTATAATGATATAAACATCAAATAAGTACATCAGAATGAAAATGAGCTACCCTAGCTAGTCTGAGGTTAGTCATTGCCCATAAATCTAAGTACAATGTAAGTGAGCTAACCCACCTAGTCTGAGTTTAGTCACTATCAACGGCAACCCAATCAAAATCCTCATCTCTAACTGCTAGTCGACGTGCGCGTCGAGGCTGCTGTGCACGTCGAGGAGGCTATGCCGGCTGCGGGGGTCCTCGAATGTCTGCGGGGAGGTTTGCCTCAAAGGCAGGATCATGAGCTGGTGCCGGTGTACTCGGGAGCTCACGAGTCCCATAAGCTGCTATAGCCCTCTCCCTCTCTCTACGTCGTGCTACTGCAAGACATCTCTGTCTGTAAACCCAAAATCTATAATCAACAATGGTAGGTGTCTGCCACTCTGCTCATGTAAGCTCCTCTGCTGTAAGGACACGCTGCTCATGAGAAGCAGCACTACTGCTAGCACCATCACCCGAGGTGCCACTAGGACCAACACCACCCACACGCTTGTATGCTGTGATCTGGCTCTCGTGAAGGACTCTCTCGTATGCATCAAACTCATGTGCACTCCACTCAATCTCTGGAGGCACCTCAGGCTCCTGATCTCTATCATCGAAGGCGTCGAGTCCCAAGTCAGTAGGCTGAGGTAAAATCAATAGGCCTGCCAATCCTAGCATCTACTCGAACGAGGCCTGGGTGAAGATCATCAATGCCCAAAACTCTATATGTCGCTAGGTCGACGCGTGCACGGCAAGAGGGACATGCTGAGAAGCGTACTAGCTCCTGGGTGATGCAAGACAAATGGAAAAAATGTCCACATCCCAGGGCATATCCACCAGTACTGTCTATGTCCTCAATACATAGAGCGTAGCAGGCATCACGTAGGAATGGCGGTGCATCTTGAGGGAGAGGTCGTCGAAAAACCTCTGTAACATGCTGTGGATATAAAGGCAAGTAAGGCACTATCACGTCTGAGGATTTGCGGAACTCTCAAACATGCAGCATCAACTGCTCTGCCCTATGCTGTGCAATCCACTCCATAATCTGGTGATGCTGCACCTCAGCTCTAGAACTTTGTACCTCAGTCCGAGCGTATGCAAAAAAGTAAAGCATAAAAATAATTGATTAGTCTCTCTCATTAGGTATTACTTAAAGAAATTTATAACTTAGGACCTTAATTATAACTCTTTTACGTGCAAGAGAAACCTACCTACTGGATGTCAGTCTCTCTCACATACCGTGCCTCTGCAGTAGTAGCTGCCTCTGCCGTCTATAATGCAGCTCTAAGACGGTCAATCTCCGCTCTCGCCTCTACCAACTCCTGAGTGAGTCTCTCAGTGGTAGGTGTGGGACCCTACGTGACACAATCAACCATGCCGCTCATGTAAAAATATAGAAAAGTACATATAAACATGTAAATAAATGACTAAAAAAACGTAAGAAGTAATAAATATGTAAATACCTCGACATCTGTCAGTATCGATCGTGAGAACAAGCGCACCACGTGCTGGATGCTCTCCGTGGTACTCCGTACGTCGATGCCAACCTGGGTGCCAAGAGCCTCGACTGTCGACATAGGCACAAATGAAGGATCTATAGGAGCTACACGAAGGTCTGGTGGAGGTCGCCTACCCTGGTCCTGGAGACAGCCTCAGCCAGCACCACCACCCGACCGATGGCTAGTGTAATCCACCTCCTCCCCTAAGACAAACTCCGCATATAATTGCTTTGCGAAGTATATGGGAATCTGGCGGTTGTTCGGCATCCTCCCATATGCGGCAACATATCGACTATAGATATGTGCCGCCATACGAGGATGCGAAGACCGCGAAATAGCAAGGGGCTTGCCCGCCCCAGGCCTCATCCCACGACTATCGAGGAAAAGATCTAAGTAAGCTCCATCCCTAATCGGACCAAGATCATAGACCTGACGATATGTCAGGCCATGTGACACAGGAGAGCAGTGCGATGGTGGGCTATCCACTCATCTACATAAACAATATCGTGAAGGCTACGAAGGGACAAAAGCATCGCCTCCAAGCTTGCCACGATATGTAATGTAGACGGTGTGTCTCTAGCACTCCTACGGATAGCCACTAACTCGCGGTCTATCTCCGCAATGAGGTCCACAATAGATGAGCAGCCCTGCTCGTGGCCCTCCTCGTGTGACTCCATGCTAAAACCTAAGCCTAACACAAAGGTCCAATGTGAAAGGTCCAATGTGAAGGGTCCAATGCTTAGTGCTAAGTAACACTAATGAAGCTATAAAACAATGCTAATGGGCCCACTAATGCTAATCCAAATCAAGAGAGCAAGGAGAGTGAAAATGACTTCTGACAATGAGGCCAAAAAAAATGTTTTCCGGTTTTATAACCTCGAACGAGGTTCGGTGGTATCATGCACTTTAGGGTTTGCAAGATGTACACTCTAGATTTTAGGGTTAGTGAAACAAATGGCCAAGATACACACTTAATTTTAGGGTTGGTGAAGGATCGATGGCTGAGATTTGATATTAGTATCTCGTTCAAGGTACATGGACGGCTTAGATTTTAAGTCATTACCACGACCAAGGTATGTCGACGGTCGAGATTCATTAAATACCTCGATCGAGATATTTAAACGGATGGGATCGCATCTTTCAATGTGCGTGAATGGACGGTGGAGATTGCATCTCTGTACCTTAAATGAGATATTTGGACGGTGGAGATTGCATCTCTATACCTCGAATGAGATATGTGGACGGTGGAGATTGCATCTCTTTACCTCGAACGAGGTATTTCAATGGTCAAGTTTTTATCTCAATATCTCGTTTGAGATATTGAGATATTTGGACGGTGGAGATTGCATCTCTGTACCTCAAACGAGATATGTGGACGGTGGAGATTGCATCTCTTTACCTTGAACAAGGTATTTCAATGCCTCGAACGAGGTATTTCAATGGTCAAGATTTGATCTCAATATCTCGTTCGAGATATGTGGATGGTGGAGATTTTATCTCTATACCTCGAACAATGAATGGTCGAGATTTTATTTCAATATCTCATTCGAGATACGTGGTCGGTGGAGATGGGCTAGTCAAATATGCCTAGGGGGATACAGCGTGGCATTGATGTGGATCCGAGTGGCATGAATATCTCGATCGAGATAGTGTGGTGGCGGTGACCTATATTGGTGACATGGATGATGACTGGAAACCCGGACCTGCTATCATGGCATTAGTTGGTATCTCATTCAAGATATGTCGCTTTAGGCTTGGGAGGCACGTGTCGTGTTTTAATTCATGGTGATATCACGATCGAGGTACTCCGCCCGAGATGCGTGGATATCCCAATTTTAGAGAGAGTGAACGAAAGTGAGTACCCTCATCTTGCAACCGCCCGATTGCATTAATGCTTTAGATCTCCCTTATCGGACGAGAACACCATATTGGGGAATATGGGAATTTCCCACAAGTTTGGGACACGTGGTCACAAAAGTTTGGATTAACCATAACTTGAACACCACTAATCCAAAATGAGCGCTTTATAGCTCTTTAGATTCCATTTTTCAAGCGCTTTCCAATGATAGGTCATATGATAGGGTTTTGAGAAACTTACAAACATGTTATCCATGTCCCCTTTTTTAAGTATTCAAAAATGGGGATTGGGAAATTCCCTAATTCACTAATATGGTGTTCGAGCCCATTTGGAGCTAGTTGATAACTAGTTGTATGTGATTTACAGTTGGTTGTATTTTCTCTATAACCAGCTTGCAATTGGTTTCCCATTTAGAAGATGGTTTATAACTAGTTTTAATCTTTCTATATAAGCTTATAACATGCTCTAAACCTCTCTTATACTGGTTTATAACTAGTTTTCATCTTTTTAAGAAGGTTATAACGTACTCTAAGCTCCTCTTTTACTGGTTTTAACCATTTCTAAAGTGCTCTAAACTTTTCTTATACTTGTTAAACTTCTCTTCTAGTGATTTATAACCAGTTTTAATCTTTTTGTGTAAGTTTGTAACCTGCTCTAAACGCCTCTTTATAACTAGTTTTAATCTTTCTAAGTAAGTTTATAACCTACTCTAGATTTCTCTTATACTATTTTAAAACTAATTTTGATCTTTCTATGTAAGTTTATAACGTACTATAACTAGTTATAATCTTTCTATGTAAGTTTATAACATACTATAACTAGTTATAATCTTTCTATGTAAGTTTATAACCTACTATAACTAGTTATAATCTTTCTAACTAGTTTTAATCTTTCTAAGTAAGTTTATAACCTGCTCTAGACTTCTCTTATACTAATTTAAAACCAATTTTGATCTTTCTCCATATGTAAGTTTATAACCTCCTATAAACCTCTCTTACACTAATGGCCCTGCAACTTGCAACATGCTCTAAACCTAATGTCATAACTTTAGAACACTTTTTTTACAACTAGTTTTCAGACCTTGTGTATTAATTATATACTTGTTGGCATGTAGGTGGAGCTATATCTTCTCTTCAAAGAAACGCATCCTGATGTGGATGTTCAACAGCAAATCATTTGAGATCTTGAAGCCATATTTTGTGTGCAAACTCAAGGATCGGTACACCTATTGTTGTATTTCACATGATTACATTTCTTTCCTTAAGGATCCTTTGAATCACATGAGAACTCCAGTTTTTGGATTGCACCTATTGTTGCATTTCATATGTTTAGATGTCCTTCCATAAGGATGCTTTGGATCACATGAGAAGTCCAGTTTTCGGATTGCATGGGAGCGCATATTGTTGTAATTGTGACATATGTAAGGTAGAGATTATCGAAAGTGGATGCAAGGTTGTAGAGAAGTCCTACAAGAGAGTGACATATGCTTGGGATTCTATCATGTATTCAAAACCACCAAACTCCATGCTCTAAAGTGTGTCAGGGAAGATTGTAGTGATTATGGTTCTCAAATGCTAGAAAGGTGCCCTATTAAGTATGCCTTTTAGGATCGTAAAGCTCACTGTGAAGATATTTAAAGACATAGAGCAAGGAACTATGCCCAATGGTAAGAAGAAAAAAAGGAGAAATCTGACAAATAAGGAGATGTCATGAGGGGAGCTGAATTTGATGTTTAGTGACCATCCCTAGAAGTTTGTTAAGCATAATTTTGTGTACAGATGGCAGGCTAAGAAATATAAAGAATGTTTTTTGAGGTTCCTGGAATATGCAATTGTGTCTGTCATAGGCTTTGCATAAAATTACAACTTCAAGGAGAAAAATGAAATACAATCAATGCATTGGTATTCTAGTCAAGTGCCTATCTTTGTTTACATCACCTACTTTTCGATTAATGGTGATGTCCACAAAACTCTCCATCTCTATGTACTTGATGACAAACAACACAACACTCATTTTGGTAACATAGTTTTATGCTTCACCATGACTAGCTAAAGAGTTTTCAACTTCCAATACAATGACATTGGATCTGGTCTGATGGAGTGGTAGCTCAATTCAAATCATTCTACTTTGTTTCTAGGTATACTGTTCTCTCACAGGTTTAGAAATGACATGGAATTTTTTTGGCTCCCATCATGGGAAGGGAAAGCACGATGATGCAGGAGCTGTTATGAAAATAGCACTAACCCAAGAACAACTGAAGGTGGACGGTGCAAAGCTACAATGTGTTGCTGATGTTGTGCAGTTCTTGAGAAGTTCTCCAAAAAATGGAGTTGAATCCACGTATGTAAAATTTTATCATGTTAGCAAATTCTTTTGGGAAATTCAAGTGAGAGAAGTGGACAAAGAGAAGAGATGGGATGCCAAAGCTATACCCAAAGCTTGGTCACTATATTCTCTTTGTAGGTATTCTAAAAGTGGTACAGTAGCACTGAAAACTCATCCACTCTCATGCTTTTTCAATGCTTGTATTCAACGTCAATGGACGAGATGTTTGAACCACTCACATGCTTCTAGTTGGGATTTTATAATTATGGAGCCTTTGGGCAGATGGCAGTAATGACAACAATGTTGATAATCAACTTACTGATGACACAATTTTTAAAGGGCATCATGACACACTTAGTGATGCCCTTGTGGTTGGAGACAATTTCGCAGAGTGAGAGAAGAACAATAAAGAAAACATTGACTTGTACATATTTAAAGGCATGAAAGTGAAGGAACTTTGCAAAAAGATGACAAAGGATTGTTGAGAAATGTCATTGCTCGAGGGTCTTGTGTGTGTATTATGTGTGTGTGTATTATGCAAGAAAGACTGAGCAGATCTATGAGTTGTGGGATGACAAGCCAAAGGTGCTTATATATTTGCACCTTATTCAAAAAATCAAGTTTCAAATTCCCCTAACAACAAATTGTTCATGTTTCCTTGTGATATCAATGAAGATGTGTACAATAGCATGCCCTTCTATCTTGAGTAGAAATTGGCATGTTGGTGAGACCTATATACTACTCACTAATTGACCATATAATGTTGACCATGTTAAGTTTTTTGATGTTGGTGACACATATAATTTTCACCATGCTAAGTTTTTTAGCACGTTTCTTAGGGTTTATCACCAGTTTATACCGGTCCATAGCCTCTTGTTTTGATGGTGGTGAGACAAGTCTGTTAAAACATTCCTTGTTTGACGATTCGGTTTATAACCGATTCTAACGTGTAAGATCTTGCACTTTTTTTTCTTTTGCCATAATTACACCGATGTGACCTCTAGACACTTTGCTTGCTTGGCATCATCCCTTTGCCTCAAATTCAACACACTTAATTGGCCAAGTGCAAACGTGGTAAACGTATCCTCGAGAAAATGACAAGCTGAATACATAGCTAGGGGGTTTTGATTTGGTACACCTTTTTTGTATAACCTGTATATGGTAGCATAGTGTTGAGGAAGAGTAGTTTTCAGACTAACCTTTCCATCCTTACCTGGAGGCTCTGTGAACACCTTGAGATAATGCTCCAAGGGTACCTCCTCCATTGTTAATCTTGGGTTCCCCCCCTCTAGACTCAGGCCATACTCCCTAATTGAAATCTACCAATGTTGAGCAGAAGGTCTTCAATGGTTCATCTTAATTTTTGAATGACAGAAGCCATAGATAACAAGCAGCTACTCCTTCTACTGTGTGTGTGTGTGTGTGTGTGCGCGCGCGCGCGCGCGCACGCGCTTATTTCATAGACCTGTACAAACACAAAAATACACACACACACACACACACACACATATGTGAAAATGCATAGCACACACAACCAACTTGGGCATACATGTGGTGATGTTCCAAACGTGCGCTTCTTAGATGCCATAGTGAACATAGTAGCTAGGGTGTAGGAGGGGAGACGACGAGAATGTGGAGAGAAAAGTGAGGGAAATGTCAAGTTCCATGCAATGAATTTCAAGTCCTTATGATTACTGCTCTTTCCATGTGTTGATATGATTATTGTATCTTTTCGCGTGTCAATGAATTTGAATTTGCCTCAACTCTTTTTAATAATTTCCTTTCAAATTTTTTTAAAATTTACTCATGCACTGACAAATTCTCCCATTTACACATTGGCTCTTATCAGTTTGAAGTGGTCCACCTTCCCATGCTTACAGCCTAAACCTATCTAGTATAATGACTCCTATACTTGCTTATATGTGGTGTGTTTTTCCATAAGAAAAAAATGGATAAAGGATCATGATATGGAACCTAGATATATTTTAGTTTAAGAGAAATAATGCTAGTATGTTATAGCCTTCATTCTTACATGTATTAGAAGGGTTAAATATAGTATAATGATGATAATTAGTTTATTTCAATCTCATGTCCAACTATAACTAGAATATTTAACTCATATTTGAAATCATAAAACGTATTTACTTTTTTAGAATTATAAAATGAATTGATATTAAGAAAACTAAATAAACACTCAAGAGTCATAGGCTTATTTATTATAAAAAAGAATTGAAAAATACAATTAGCATAGCACAAAAATAATATAGCATAGTGTCTAAAATGGCCTTTCCCCACGAGGGCTAACTTGCACTACATACCACCATCTCGGTTCATTGATATATCTAGATGGAGAAAAACCTTCCAAGATTAAACAATTTTTCTTATGGCCCAAGCAAATGAAGTTAAATTAAATAATGAAACTCACATATAGATATGTTTGGAAGTTTACCTGTTCACAGTGCATGGACAAGACTAGAGTGTCCTTACTAGATTGCTAAAGCCTTATGTTGCCTTATTTTTGCATTAAGACCGCTACCTATGAGCTCTGCGCGGCGGCCCACTTGACATTAAAAGCATAGACCTCAAAGGTTCAGAATTTCCTTCCCAACAAAACCACGAGCCTGAGATACATAAACCTCCTCATACAAATCACCATTCAAGAAGCCATTCTATATATCCAATTGTTGTATGTTTGAACCATAATTTGGTGCTATCAATGTAGTACTATACCTCATACAAGACATGAGTGTAGAGGTCTCATCATAATCTATGCCCTTCTCCTAAGCATAACCCTTGCAAACAAAAAGCCTTGCCTTGTAGTGGTCATACTACCATTAGCTTTATGCTAGGCTCAACTTTACACTTAAGCTAATAAACCCACTTCGTACCTACTACTACCAACCAATGACCTTTTACAATAAGAAGGTAAATGTGCTAAATACCAAGTGTTATTTTTTAAAGAACGTGTTGTACTCATCCTACATGGCCTGCATCCCCAATGATCATTTTTGTGTGCTTCCTCAAAGAAAAAAATTTTCTCTTCATTGCATATACTGGCAATGAGATACTCGAAAAGAGAGCATGATCCATAAAATAATAAGATGCATGATGAGAACCTACACATGTCCTAATAGGTAAAGGAGTAGCTAATTTGATGTCCTGCAATGTCTGCACCTTTGGCATAGTCTCGGATGTCTCTAAGGCTTCCCTGGGATGAACTGAGTTCTTAACAAACATCTCTACTCATCAAAGTTTTCTTTGTGGATGGATGATAGAGTCTATACTTTTTTCTTTCTAAGTTGTATCCCACAAAAATACATTTTACTGCCTTATCATCTAGCTTGTTGTGCTCAAACATAAGAGCATAGTCAAGATAACCAAAAACATGCAATGATCCATAGAGGGCCTCCTACCATTCCAAGAGGGCCTCCTACCATTCCAAGATTTATAAGGGATAATTGTCTGCAAGGCCTTGGTGGAGCATTTTTTAGCACATAGGTGGCACACGTAACTGCCTCCAACCAAAAACATAAGAAAAATGTTGGCCTTTAACCATGCAACGTACCATCTCCATGATATATATATTCTTTCTCAATCATATCCGCACCGTTGTTTTTTGAGGTGTGTAATGCATTATACATTTATGTTCTACGTCTCTTTATATAAGCATTATACATTTATGTTCTACGTCTCTTTTAACTATATAAGCATGAAATGCCTTGACATATACTCCCCCCCTCAATATGTATAAAGGGTGTCAACTTTACATGAAGACACATTTGCAACCATAGTGCCTAAAGCATATAAAAACCTTTGACTTTGTTTTCAATGGATACACCCAAGTGTGCCTGGATTAGTCAATAAAAGTCATAAAGTAGCTATATCTCTCAATTGATAGTGTCTATAGGATGGCATACATCACTATGTATAAGTTGTTACTGATCCATCTTTGCCCATTGCATCTTTCCCAAAATGCACCCCTCACATACATGTTTGGCAAGGGTCTCACGAGCTTTGGTACTTCTGATACCATCTATTGGTGCAATAAACTACCAGAATTTAAGTGACCATAGTAAGCATGATGTAGAATCGTGTCACTCATCATAGCATGTGGCACTAACTGAACAAGTATTACATGCCAATCTCTCATACATGTCTATGTAAATCCCATAGCTTAGTGATGTCTTCATCACTTTGATCATGAATTTCACACCTTTCATCAATGAATATGACCATTAGGCTTGCCCTAGAGATGGTAGAGATTGATAGCAAGTTCTTTTTAATGCCACAAACCAAACTTTTGAGAGAGTCATTATCCCACCCAGTTTGTAGCAATGAACAACCTTACCAACAACTTCTTTCACTAGATATGAGGAATTGGCATAAACAAGACTTTTGAGAGAGTGATTGTCCCACCATTTACAATAGTGAACAACCTTACCATCTCATTTCATTGGATATGAGAAGTTGTTTGTACATTTGATTATTCCTCCTTCGAGGAAACGCAAGGGAAGAAAACAAATCATGCTGAGAAGTAATGTGCTTACTAGAACCACTTTAAAAATAATAAACGTTGATCTTGTCCACTGACATGCATACATCATGGATAAAAGGGTTATAACTATAGTGCACAATGAATAAACATGCTGATCTTGTCACACTGACATCATGCATACATCATGGATAAAAGGGTCATAACTATAGTTTGTTGACTCCTTATTTTTAGCATTTGTGGTGATGATGCATTAGCCACATCCATAGCATTTGTGGTGATGATGCATTAGCTACATCCATGTCTGACTCTTTCTTCTTCTTCTTCTCCTTCTCCACCATTTTTCTACATTCATTGATATGATGGCCTAGCTTTCGATAGTAGTTGTGCTTACCTTTGTTCTTACTTTTATCGCCCCCTTCTCAGCATCCTTTCAAGAAGATTGGGTTGATTCTTGACTTGCAGGTAAATGCCTAATATTCCACATGCATACTAGTTTGGTTTTATTGAGATTTCTCTTCTTACAAAAGTGCTCTTCAACAAACTCATCAAATTTAAGGGAATTAGAATTCCTGTTCATGAGAGCTAAAGAGTGTATGCAAAACCTTAGTATGAATTTGGTAAAGCTCTAAGAATAATAGACACCAATGAGCTATCTAGATAGGCCTCACATCAATACATTTAAGCTACTCCCTGAGATCTTTGATCCTTTGAGGAACTCATCCATTAAATCTCCCTCGTTTATATGCCCAAAGCCCTTTAGCAACCAAAACCTGATGCATAATTTACAACACAATGGGTAGTTGGTCCCCTCAACCAAGCTTATCCTTAGCAAAAAGCATTCTAAATACACCACTGCCTACCATTTCAAGTTGTGAGACATAAAATGTAAATATCCTAACTATCTACAGGTGTTATCAATGCCCACTGTGAATGAAACCAAAATGGCTGTTGCCAATAAAGTGTAGAAGTGTTACTAGTAAGAATGTAGAAATCGATGATAATGTTGATGATGTTGTTGAAAAGCTATTAATGATGAGCTCAAAGGTGTGATATGAAATACAAGGATGTCCCTATCTATACACTAAATTCTATTACAATGTACACAACCCAAAATTGAGCAAAGATAGATTGAACTGGCACTCCCTTGGGATGTTTGCATAAACCTTACAACATACGAACAAGCCTTGAAACATGCAAAAACCTCACAAGACATGTATGAGAGATTGGCACACATAATGTTTTTTTAGCGCCACACATGCTATAAGTGGCGTGCTATATGTATACATGGGCTTCATGTTGGACATGTATGAGAGTTAGCACATAATGCTTGTACTTCCACATGTGCTATTAGTGATGCAGAGCTATGGCATGCTCACTTTAGCCCCTTGAATTTTGGTGATTTGTTGTGCCTTAAAAGGCAAGAGATGGTTTGCACAGAGCAGGGTCATATGCTGGGTTCTCGGCCTCGTCTAGCCTGGGGACCTTTGGCGGCAGGCCCAGCACGTAGCTTTGGAGACTGGCAGGCCTTCTGCAGTCTCCCAGAGGAGATCTAGGTGGAGAGGCTGAGTCACTTCAGAGGGGGGTTGATTATGAGGGATGACATTCAGGAGGCACTCACAGAGGAGTGGTTCACGCCTCTCGAGCTAGTGGCCCCACGGTGGATGGGAGCCTTTACATAGTTGGAGATCCTGATTGCTGTCAGAGCTTGCACTGAGGATGGCAGATGCCTCTACTATGAGATTCAGGATGAGGGCAGACTTCAGAGAGTGGAGGTGGAGTCGCCTTTGGTTGCAGAGTGCACCTTTCAGAGGATACGGGTAGTGGCCGCCGCTTTCGCCACTTCTCGAAAGTGGCATATTGACCCAGACCCTGCAGAGGTGCTCCCGGATTGGCGCATATGGGCATATGCAGCGCGCCCCTTGCCAGTGGGACCCTGGTGAGTACGAGTGGCATGATCCTTATGCATCCTTTGAGGCCACAGAGATCACCTTTTTCCAGTATACTGTTCGGTTGGGGCGGCATATTTTGATGGGCGAGGAGGATGGTCTCTCCAGTAGAGCGGGGCACTGGCGGCTACAGGGACTCCCACAGGAGTTCCTGGATGATTTTTGGGCCCGGCTCTGGGCTAGTCGACAGGCCCGCAGGATCTCGACTTTCCAGTGGGGCTGGTCGCCCCCATAAGGGCTCAGCAGTTGGCACTTGGCTTGTATACAGCGGTCTTCCGGCGGCCTGCGTCCGATGCGACCACCCTATGGAGACACAGAGACATTGCCTATGGGACTGCCCTCAGGCGGCGCAGCAGATTTGGCTGCGGATATTGCGTATTCTGGCCCCCCTCTCTCCAGAGGGTATGTATACGTGGAGTGCCGCTGCTTGGTCGACTTCGTCAGGGCCTGCTATGGGCTATGAGACAGAGCAGGACAGCCAGGCCATCAAATTCATTAGGGGCCAGCCTCGCCTTGTTCCTTCACCGGATTTCTCGTCCGCCAGCTGCACACAGGAGAGGAATCTACGATGGGAGCTCCTCAACAGCCTCACCATCTGGTTCACCTGGAGGGCCCGATGTTTCAGGGCCTTTGAGGGGAGACTGGAGCCACCAACAGAGACTGTTTGGGGGATTTGGCAGGAGTTGATCCACACCCTGCGAGGACACTATGACCGCATCCCGGGGGATGAGGCGATCTTGCGGCGCCAGGCC
Source organism: Cibotium barometz (assembly GCF_041138505.1). Taxonomy (NCBI): domain Eukaryota; kingdom Viridiplantae; phylum Streptophyta; class Polypodiopsida; order Cyatheales; family Cibotiaceae; genus Cibotium; species Cibotium barometz. Next base: position 19,531,299 of record NC_141082.1, on the reverse strand, counting down.
TTTCACACCACCTGGCGCAGCGGCCCCTTCTATACCCTACACGCAGGGTCCCCCGTTGGCACTACAGGCCACCTGTTTGGCTTTTCTCCCCTCCTATTGTATGATATAGCCCCTCAGTTCTTTGTACTGATACTTGTACTTTTTAGCACCTAGGGAGAGTCTCCCTGGCTGCCTTGGTTTGTTCTCTGCTCTGTCTTTCTTGAGAGCAGGAGAGGATCTTTTGTAGCCCTATGGGCGTTTTTATATAACTAATGAAAGGATCTTTTCTCGAGAAAAAAAAATCGACTCAAATTTCAGCCCACAGATCAGCCTATTGATGACATCGTTGATACACTCCTACCATTGTACAATGTTTTTTTTCCGAGAAAAGATCCTTTCATTAGTTATAAAAATAACGCCCACTGGGCTACAAAACCCCTCTCTTGCTCATAAGAAGGCAGAGCAGAGATGCAAGGCAGCTACTAGGGAGACTCTCCCTAGGTGCAAAAAAGTGCAAATACAAGTACAAATAACTGAGAGGCTATATCATACAATAGGAGGGGGGAAATCTAAATAGGTGTCCTGTAGTGCCATTGGGGGTACCCGCGTGTAGAGTATAGAAGGGGCCGCTGTGCCAAGTGGTGTGGAAGGCCTAGCGTCGCAAGATCGCTCGATTCGAGTCACCCCGAATGCGGTCATACTGTCCTCGCAGGGTGTGAATCAACTCCTGTCAGATACTCCGAACAGTCTCTGCTGGTGGCTCCAGTCTCCCCTCAAAGGCCCTGAAACAACGGGCTCTCCAGGTGAACCATATGGTGAGGCTACTGAGGAGCTCCCATCGTAGATCCCTCTCCTGTGTCCAGCTGAGGCGGACAAGAAATCCGCTGAAGGAACAAGGTGAGGCTGGCCCTGAATGAATCTGATGGCTTGGCTGTCCTGCTCCGACTCGTATCCCAGAGCAGGCCCCTTCTATACTCTACACGCGGCTCCCCACGTATACATGCCCTCTAGAGAGAGGGGGGCCAAAATGCGCAAAATCCTTAGCCAAATCTGCTGAGCCTGTGGACAGTCCCATAGGCAATGTCGCTGTGTCTCCAATGGGTGGCCGCATCTGACGCAGGCCAACGAAAGACCACTATAGACAAGCCAAGTGCCAAGTGCAAAGCCCTTGTGGGCAACCAGCCCTGGAAAGTCGAGATCCTGCGTGCCTGTCGGCTAGCCCAGAGCGTGGTCCAAAAATCCTCCAGGAACTCCTGTGAGAGTCCCTGTAGCCGCCAATGCTCCGATGCAGCTGGAGAGACCATCCTCCTCGCAGTCAAAATATGCCTCCCCAGCCAAACAGTGTACTGGAAAAAGGTGATCTCTGTGGCCTCGGGGGACGCATAAGGATCATGCCACTCGTATTCGCCAGGGTCCCACTGGTGGAGCCGAGCCAAGGGGCACGCAGCATATGCCCATATGCGCCAATCAGAGTCCACATCTGTAGGGTCTGGATCAATATGCCACTTCCAAGAAGCGGCGGCCACCACCCATATCCTCTGAAAGATGCACTCTACAACCAAAGGCGACTCTGCCTCCACTCTCTGAAGTCTGCCCTCATCCTGTATCTCATAGTAGAGGCATCTACCATCCTCAGTGCAAGCTCTAACAGCAATCAGGATCTCCAACTGTGTAAAGGCTCCCATCCACCGTGGGACCGCTGGCTCGAAAGGCGTGAACCACTCCCCAGGCTAGACGAGGCCGAGAACCCAGCATATGACCATGCTCTGTGCGTATTGCGGGGCTTCAGATGAGCGGGTGTCTGGCGGCCCGCTCCTCATCACAAGTGGGAGGTCTCTGAGAAAGCCCCGGTCGTCTCAGCAGCTCCCAAGCTCGCAGGATGCTCAAGGCAAATCTGTCCTCCCATCCTCTACTGAGGCATGTCCTCCTCATCTCTATGAAGATCCACCGTATCTCTGGTGCCCAAGTGCCCCCTGTTGGAGGAGCTCTAGCCAGCCGCACCGCCGCTGAAAAAGAAGCTCCTTCCAAGGCTCAGTGCCGCTGGAAGCAGCCCCCGAACAATAAGCTTCCCCAACAAGGCTCTACTCTGATCAGCTGGATCTATAATTCCCAAGCCCCCCTGGGCCAACGGAAGAGTGATAACTGCCCAAGCAACCTTAGCCCGGGTCGGCTGACCATCCCGCCCAGACCAAAGAAAGTTCCTGATCAGCCTCTGTACCTGGCTGGTGCAAGAGCTCGAGAAGATCCAGCAAGACATGATGCACCACATAGTCGCTATAAAAGCACCTAATTTGTCACCACCACCCTCCCAGCCAAGGATAGCCGAGCTATACTCCAATATAAAAGCTTCTTCCGAATGCTCAGAAGAAGCGGGGCGATTTGCTACTGAGGTGACAAATCAAGTCCAATCTGGCATCCCAGATACCGCACTGCTGTGCTAGGAGGAATCCATCTAAAACCCGGGTCTAGGCTCCATGACGGAGTGGGAGTTCTACTGATCCAAAAAGCCACTATCTTGTGCCAATTGATCAATGCTCCCGAAGCCTCACCCAAAAACTTGTAGACTGCTCTGCTCTCTCCAAATTGCCCTCCTGGCCATGTAGAAACAATCCCGTGTCATCAGCAAACTCAAAATTGAGCAGGTCCTCACCTCGGACTGGAAGCTGGAGTCCTCTCAAACCAACCTCCTCTACTGTCAGATACATGCTCATAGCCTCTGCAAAGAAGAGAAAAAGGAACGGGGCGAGAGGGCATCCCTGACGGACTGATCTGGTCAACTCAAAACTCGGCCCCCATCCTCCTGCCATCAACACTTGGCTACGAGCTATGGATTATAGAGCCGCCACTCCTCGAATCCAGCTGGCTCAAAACCCAGGCAAAGCATAGTGCCCTCTAGGAAGCCCCAATCGACTCTATCGTATGCCTTCTCAAAATCGAGAAGCATCACGACCAAGTCCTCACCGAGAAATCTAGCTCGGGCCGTCACCTCCCAAAAGGTGAAAATGTTGTCAAGGATACTGCGCTCCTTGATGAATCCTGTCTGGGTAGCATGAATCAACTCCCCAAGGAAGGGCTGGATCCTCAAACTCAAGGCCTTTGCTAGGACCTTTTAGACAGTATTGAGGATTGTAATAGGCCTCCAATGCTGAATATCATCTGACACTCCCTCCCCCTTGGGGGATAAGAAAGATCAAGCCCTCTGAAAAGCTCTGTGGCATCACCCCAGTGTCCAAAACATACTGAAAGCCCTTGCGGAGGCCTGGCCCCAAAAGGTCCCAATAGTGCATAAAGAAGGCAGGCGTCAATCCGTCCTCCATAGGGCAACTATGACGCGGAAGGACCCTCAAAGCCTCAACAAGCTCATCCTCTGAAAGGGGCTCACCCAAAACTGTGCGCATACAATCTGTGACCCTCCTCTGCACATGGGCCCACACAGTCTGTCTGCAAGCATCACGTGCCTCCATGTGCTGCCTGGCTCCGCTGAAAGCATGTCTCTATAGAACTCAGTGGCAATGGCTCTAATCTCCCCGGGCTCAGTGGGGCTAACGATCTGTCCTGCCTCCTGAGCTGGCATACGCCTGCTCGAGCATGGCGGGGTCTGGTGATCTCAAAAAACTCCCCAGTCACTCTATCACCAAGCTGCATCCACTGAGAGGCCCGGCGATGATAGTAGAACTCGTGTCTCTGCTCCTCTGCCTCTCGAACCTCCTGGCATGCCTAGCTCAGCTAGGACGCCACCCACTCACATGTAGGTAGCTACTCCTGAAGACACTGAAGCGAAGCAAGGCTACGTCTCAAGCGACCCTCCCGCTCTCGAGTCTCTCCCAGCCGTGTCAAGGCAGTAGCGTGCAGAAAAGTGCTGAGGTCGAGTCCCTGGGGGGCACACTGGCCTACTGCATCCAAGTCAGAGCTTTGGCTATCATGCCATATCCTCTCAATGTCCTCAGAAAGACTGGGATCCTCTCTGGGATCCTCAACTGCAAGCTGGTCTCCCGTGTCCTCTCCTCCAGTGTCAAAATAACTGGCGCATGGTCTGAAAAAGAGGTGCCAGTGCCCGCCGGACTACAGGTGAGCGCCAGGGAACTACTAGTGCCTCTCGGGGAGCTGAGGCGAGCAGAGGGGGAGGAGGGGGGGAGAAGGGGGTGGGGAAGGAGCTGCTGAAAAAGCGGGAGCGGGAACGGGAGGAGGCAAAGGTGGAAGCGAGGCAGGAGGGGGGGACAGGGGACGAGGGAGGGGGGTGAGGGTGAGGGTGAGGGTGAGGGCGAAGGGGGGGTGCTGGCATCTCCTGATCCTTAGCCTGCGCTGGGGTCTCCTCCTCGAGGGGAGCAAAGCTGTTCCTATCACTGGAACCCAGTGATGCTGAGGCTGCTGCGTCGGTCTCTGGGCATGCTGCTATGGCTGTCTCCCTCTACGGCGCCCCTGTCCAGGCTGCCAATCCGAGGTCTCTGTGGGCTGAGCAGGTTTCCCGGAGGCTGCCTGTCGAGCCGCATCTATGGGCGGGCCATCGGGGGTCTACTACGGGGGTTTGCTACTTCTGCGGGTGAAGGTTGGGGTCTCCTGCGAGGGCAGGTGGCCAACCTGTTTGCATATAAAACACTGGTTCGAGAGCCCCGAAAACTCCACTCTCTGATCAATCCATCCCCCCTATCCTAGGTAACTGAATGACCTTCGGGGAAAGGGAGGAGATGTCAAGAACCAAAACTCTGACCGAAGGCAGGCCAGCTGCTCTAGCCACACCACTGAAGCTGCTGTGGGGCCAGTCTCAAGCACCGAGCCCACCAATGATCCTATCCTAGAAAGGAGTGGAAGGTACTCGCGGCGGCAAAGTCCAGGAAAGCAAACTGTAACATGGAATAGGCGCTCTCCCTGCTCGGCCACTGCTGGGTCAAAACCATGTTGCCAAGGTCTAAAGAAGGCCCGAGCGCCCCTGATGTCAAGGGGACTCATGGCTAGGACCTGGGCCATGCTCTGGGGCTATCTCGAACTCAATCTGGTAGTGTCCGCGGCACCGGCACATCTGCAGAAGGCGGGCCTAGAGAAGATCCCGGATCTCCCCTCTGCTGGGGCAGGTGCCAACTATACGGCAGATGGTGGAATGTGCCTGGAGGCGTTCCACCTCTGTGGCGAGGCTCGCTTCCTCTTCTGGCGAAAGAGAAAGTATCCTCAGGGCGAGGGGGCTGCGGAAGGGTCCCTCTGAGGTGGGGCGGGAGGAGCCTCCATCAGAGTCTGAAGCTGAGTCGAGGGCGAAGCGATAAACGGGGGGTCTTGCAAGAGCCAAGCTGCATGAGAAAACGGAGCGGGGAGGGGAGGAGAGGGAAGGGCGGAAAAAAAACAGAGGGGAAGGGGCGGAAGACAGAGGGGGGTGGAAAAAAAAACGAAAGGGGGGGGCAGGGAAAGCGCGCAAGGGGGGAGGGCGGGGGAACGAAAGGGGGGCGGGGAAAGCGCGCGAGGGGGGGGGAGCGGGGAACGAAAGGCAGAGGCGGAGAAGGGGGGGCAGCGGGGAACGAAAGGGGGGGCAGGGAAAGCGCGCAAGGGGGGAGGGCGGGCAGGGGGCGGGACACGGAGGAAGGGAGAGCGGGGGGCGCGAAAGAGACTGGGACAGGCAGGCAGGGGGCGAGAAAAGGGAGGGTGGAGGGCACGAGATACACAGGGGCGCGGAGGGGGGGTGCGAGCAAGCGGGGAGAGGCTCAGTCTCACGAGGGCGGGGAGGGGGGTGCGAGCAGGCGGTAGCTCGAGCAGGGTGAGGGGGCGAAGGCTTCAGCGAGCAGTTGTTCTGATGTGGGATTGGCCAGGTAACTACCATTGTACAATGTTGGGAAACTATATGTGGAGAAAAGGGATGCTGAAGAAGGTGCTGCAAATCAGCCTATACTGGTTAAAACTAAAGTCAAATTTCAGCCCACAAATAAGCCTATTTTGATGAGGCAATTGTGGATAATGGAGTGGATGAGGAAAGGATAGCCATACAAGCATCTAAGAGTATGCCAAAATGGCTAGTGCAAACATTGTACGACAACAAATTAGATCTCCTTTACTAGGACATGTGCAAGTTCTCACCATGCATTTTATTCTTTTGTGGATCATCCTCTCAATCGATAGTATATGCAATGAAGAGGAACCTATTTTAAGGAAGCACAAGAAAATGATCATTGAATGCAGGCCACGTAGGATGAGTTCTAAAAAAATACCCTTAGTATTTAGTAAATTTGCTTTATGGTACTACAAAGGCCATTGGTACAAAGTGGGTTTATAAGCTTAAAAGTGTATAGCTAATTGTAGCATAAAACTAATGGTAACATTGATCACTATAAGGAAAGGCTTGTTACAAAGGTTTATGCTCAGGAGAAGGGCATAAATTATGATGAGACCTTTACACCCACGTCTCGTATGACTACAATCAGGTGTATTATTACATTGGTAGTGCATCATGGTTAGAACCACAGCTCATATGACTATAATCATGTGTATTATTGCATTGGCAGTACATCATGGTTGGAATGCATATCAGTTGGATATTAAGACTGCCTTCTTGAATGGTGATTTACATGACGATGTTTATGTATCTTAGCCTCATGGTTTTGTTGAGGAGGGACATGAGTCTAAAGTATGTAAGCTTAGAAAATCTTTATATAGCCTTAAGTAGGCTCCAAGAGCATGGTATGAGAAGATAAATGCATACTTGGTTAATTGCAATAGTAAAGATAGTGCTAAGCTCAATATCTAGTAGAGACAATGCTATTCTCAATCTCGAGTAGAGGAAATTCTAGTAGAGACAGTGCTAGGCTCAATCTCGATGTATGTAAACCATTTGATGTATCACTTTATCAGTAGGCTTTTAGATGCCTCATCTATCTATGTAATAGAGGTCAGATATTTAATTTGGCATCTCCTAGTTGGAGTAAGTTTATAAAATAAGCATTGGCAGGCTGCCAAGTGAGTATTCCAATACTTATAGGGCACTCAGTCCCTTGGCCTATTCTATGCTAAGGGGGTAATATTTAGGTGCATGCTTTCAGTGATTCCAATTAGGCTTGATGTCATGACATGGAAGTGTCTACTAGTGGCTTTTGCTTTCACCTTGGTGATTTATGTATATTATGAATTAGAGAAAAAAGCGGTTTGATAGGGCCCACTTCAAGCTGTGAAAATGAGTACCAAAAAGCTTTTACAATGATTGTGGAGTGTGTGTGTGGCTCAAACACCTTTTGGCAAATCTTAGCGTTGGATAGCAGTCCTCCACCTCCATCTTCACTCACAACCGCCCTGTTTGAGGAACCCAGTGTTTCATGCTCACACAAAGCACATTGAAGAGCATTATCTCATGGAGAGGCTTGTTTTTACATGAGAAATTAGCCTAGCTTATGATGTCTCTACACACCATAATGTGGCATATATATTCACGAAGACTCTCTTATGAGGGCTTTCTCATGAAGGCTCTCTCTCATGAGAGAAGCTCAAAGCTTTTCGCAAAAGCTTTGAGCTTATTTGGGGATTGATCAACCACACAATCCATGTATAAATTCCCATCATCACTATAGGGAGGATTTGTAGCCATTTATATGGTAGTGATGTATGGATATAGGCTAATAATGAGTAGCCATGGGTTTTTTACTCTATAGGAGGTTTTTTTCTCCCAAGCATTTGTACACACTCTTATGAGTGTGTAATTTTTTAAAGTGACCTTATCGTGTCACTTCACTTGTACTTCACTCATTGTCATCAATCTAATTTGAGTGTGCTTCTCTCTATCTCTCTCTTTGTTTGCTACATTTATGTGTGTGTGTGTGTGTGTGTGTGTTGCTACCTTCGTCTCCACTCTAATATGTGTGTGTGTGTGTGTGTGTGAAGTGACCTTATCATGTCACTTCACTTGTACTTCACTCATTCTCATCAATCTACTTTGAGTGTTGTGTTTCTCTCTATCTCTCCTTGCTTGCTACATCTATTTTTGTGTTGCAACTTCATCTCCACTGTAACACATATATACATACATACATACATGTGTGTGTGTGTGTGTGTGTGTGTATACATCTATATATTCATATACATATATGAATATATGCATATATGTATATATTCATATGCATATATGTATATGTATATATACATATGCATATATGCGCGTGCATGTGTGTGTGTGTGTATGTGTGTGTGTGTGTGTGTGTGTGTGTGTGTGTGTGTGTGTGTGTGTGTGTATATATATATACATATACATACAAACATATATATATGTATGTATGTGTATGTATATACATATATGCATGCATACATGTATACGTATTTATACATATATATAGATAATAAACACACATATATATAATAATAATAATAATACATGCATACATACATACATACATACATACATACATATATATATATATATATATATTGTGTGTGTATATGTATATTATTTACATGTATATATAAATATGTATACATATATATGTATATATACATACATACATACATATATATATATATGCATACATACATATATATATATACGTATATATATATATATACGTATGTGTGTGTGTGTGTGTGTGTATGTGTGTGTTTATACATACATATGTATGTATGTATGTATGTATATATATACATATATGGACATACATATATATTTACATACACACGCACACACAAACATGTATGTATGTATGTGTGTGTGTGTGTGTGTGTGTGTATATATATACATACATACATACATACATACATACATACATATACATACATATATACATATGTACATACATACATTTATATTCGAGCGTGCTCAGATAAGAGTAAGTGACCCGCACCTTCATATGAGTATATATGTTTGTGTATAAATGAAAAGATGCAGGGGGGAAGAGAGCTTGAGCTCTTGCAAGCACACACACACACTCACAAAACCCTAATAGAGAACACACAAGGTGAGAGGCTGAAAATCTTCTTCTTCTCTACTCAACACTCAACACACCATATACAAGAATAAGAGTACACACAATATGAAAGGTACTCAACCAAATACATACACGGGTTCTCTATAGTGTGAACCCGACTAAATGAGCTGGCGCTATAACTATGCCAGTCTCTAGAGTGGCTGTCACACAGCCTGTCATCCCACTGACCGCATATCACCCAAGATCTCACCAACCATGCCAGTGGTGTAAGTGTGGGGCCTATCCCCCAGGCGGGTCATCAGTGTCCACCGCCTCACTAGAGCTCGATATCTCAACACTCCCCCTGGAGCTCAACTCCATCTCATGTACACCAAGCGAAGCCCTGAATCTGCGGAGCTTCTCTGTACCCAATGCTTTGGTGAAGATGTCAGCTACCTGATCCTCTGTGCTGACATAAACAAGGTCAAGGTCTCCTGCCAAGACCTTCTCTCTGACAAAGTGGTAGTGGACCTCTATGTGCTTCGTACGAGCATGAAAGACTGGGTTCCTAGCCAACTGTATACTGCTAATGTTGTCACAGAAAATGACAACTTGTCTATCCACTGATAGACCCAAATCTGCAAGTAGCTTTCTCAACCAAGCTACCTCACATGCTGCCATAGCAGCTCCTCTATACTCGGCCTCTGTACTGGATAGAGCAACCGTAGGCTGCTTCTTGCTGCTCCAAGTCACAGCAGCACTCCCCAAAGAAAACATGAATCCACTGGTAGATCTTCTGTCTGAGATACTACCAGCCCAATCAGCATCTGTGTACCCATGTACACATATCTCTGTCCCAGTCTCATAGAATAGTCCACAATGTAAAGTAGACTTCACATACCTCAGTATGCGTCTCACAGCATCCAAATGCGGTTTCCGTGGAACCTGCATAAACTGACTCACCAACCCAACAGCATAGCTCAAATCTGGTCTGGTGATCGTCATGTAGATCAAACTTCCTACTATACTCCTGTACATAGTAGGATCCTCCAAGATCTCTCCTGAATCTGCACTCAACTTGCCATTCTGATCCAATGGCACAGAAATAGGCTTACAGCCTGTCATACCATACTTGGACAACATGTCCAAGCCATACTGTCTCTGCAGTAATCCAATACCATGTGGTGACCTAATCACCTCAATGCCCAAGAAATATCTGAGCTCCCCCAGATCCTTCATCTCAAACTTCTGTCTAAGCAAGATCTTTACATCAAAGATCTCTGCATCATGGTCCCCCGTAATGATCAAGTCATCTACGTAGATGACAACAAGCACAACTCCTCTATCACCATGTCTCACATACAATGAGAAATCTGCATTGGCTACATGAAAGCCAATAGTGACAAGATATTCAGAAATCTTGTCAGACCATGCTCTTGGTGCTTGCTTTAAGCCATACAAGGCTTTCTTCAACTTGCAAACATGCTCGGGGTGACCCACATCCTCATAACCAGGTGGCTGCAACATATACACCTCTTCTTGCAAATCCCCATGCAAGAATGCATTCTTTACATCCATCTGATGTAAAGACCATTGCTTTGACGCAGCCACTGCTATCACAACTCTCACCGTTGCCATCTTGGCAACTGGGCTGAAAGTTTCCTCATAATCAATCCCATATGTCTGCGCATATCCTTTGGCTACCAATCTAGCCTTGTACCTGTTTATGCTTCCATCACTGTTATGTTTAACTTTGTACACCCACTTGCATCCAATGGCTTTCTTGCCTTCTGGCAATTGCACTAAATCCCAAGTTTCATTTCCATATAGTGCATCCATCTCCTCATCCATAGCTTTCTCCCAACACACATTTCCAACAGCCTCATCAATGCATGTGGGCTCAACAACCTGCACAACCTTTGCCATATATGCATAGTGATGTGCCACATAACCATCATAAGTAAACCTCTGCACAGGGTTCTTCACTCTACCAGATCTTCGCAGCTTTTCATTCATGGCTTCCATAGCCTTCTTTACACCAGGTGTTCTCATAGCTGGGATCCCAAGCTCCTCATCAAGGCTCATATCTGAGCCACTAGACTCTCCATCAACATGAGAATGCCCTGCAGAGATGTCAGGCATACCAAGGGGCTCAACCACTTTCTCTTTTCCTTTACGTGATGTAGTAATCACATTTGCAGGACTGGTATTATGACGCAGCCTGCCACTCCATGGTCTATCAACAGACCCACTAGATGAGGACTCTCCTGGTCCACTCAAAGACTGTGATTGCTGACCTGCATTCTGTGCAACCACACTTCCACTCACATCAGCCCCGACAGCTTCTTTTTCAGCAGCATACCAGCTACTCATCTCATCAAAGACAACATCCCTGCTTACCCTCAACTCACGTGTAGCAGGGTTATAACACCTGTATCCCTTTTGCTCAAGGGAATATCCAATAAACACACATTTTTCAGCTTTCGGATCCAGCTTAGTTCTCAGCTCATCTGGCACATGCACATATGCAATGCATCCAAAGACTTTCAGATGAGACAAATCTGGTTTTCTGCCAGTAAACCTCTCCTCTGGAGTTACATCATGTATGGCTGCAGTTGGAGTCCTGTTCATGATGTATACTGCTGTAGAAACAGCCTCAGCCCAATAGCAATGCGGCATATTCTTCTCTTCCATCAATGCCCGCGCAATCTCAACAATGTGCCTGTTTTTCCGCTCAGCAACTCCATTTTGTTGCGGAGTATATCTGCATGTGAATTGTCTCCGAATACCATTCTTCTTCAAAAATTCAGAGAACTCATTGGAGAAGTATTCTCCCCCTCCATCTGACCTTAGGCACTTTACATATTTCCCTGTTTGCTTTTCAACCAAAACTCTGAAATTCTGAAAGTGAGTGAACACCTCACTCTTCTCCTTCATGAAATATACCCACACTTTTCTTGTGTGGTCATCAATGAAAGTGACATAGTACCTGCAGCCTCCCATAGACACGGTCTTCGTAGGACCCCATACATCTGAATGCACAACATCTAGTGCATTTCTGCTCACATATCTGTTACGTGGAAACACATGCTTTGTTTGCTTCCCAAATTGGCATGCTTCACATATTTTCTGCATACCTTCCACTTTAAATTTTGGCAGCCCTGTCACAATTCCTTTTGTCTGCATAGACTTCAATCTCTGCACATTTACATGTCCAATTCTTTTATGCCATATGTCTGTGTCTGCAACAACTCCTGAACCATTTGCAAACATTGCAGCACTCATTTCAGGCATGTCTACATTCAACGTAAACATTCTGCCCACTCTGTTGCCTTTTGCAACCAACCTGCACTTGTCTTTGAAATCTTCAACATAACACCCATCAGGGTTAAACCGAACCTGCAAACCCTGCTCAATCATCTGGCCAACTGAAACCAGATTCTTTGTTATGTTCGGTACATGAAGTACATCTGCAAGATACTTCACTTTGCCATCCTGCATAGACAATGGCACATCTCCAACGTGGGCAATTGGATGAGCAGTGTCATCCCCTGTTTCCACAAAACCTGGTCTTTCCGGGTTTTTCATCTCCTTGAACCACTCCCCATGACTCGTCATGTGGTTCGAAGCGCCTGAATCCACATACCATACATTATCTTTTTGTGCTGCATCAACATTTTCAGACATGGCGTTCACAACATGCTGCATAACAAACAACCTTTCATTATCCTCATTATTTCTGCTTGAGGATGCATAGTTGTTTTGCTGCACTTTCCCATTTTGCATGTCAGCCTGCTTCTTATAACATTCTGACTGCACATGTCTAGGCTTACCACAATAATAGCATTCACGTGCATCATTATATTGTCTTTGCCAATTTCCACGGCCTCTTTGACTCCCCCTGCCTCTGAATTTGCCTCTTCCACCTGCGTGTTGTTGTTGTTGTTGATTCTGGGACTGTTGTTGTTGCTGCTGCTGCTGGCCATAATTCTGATTACCTGTTCGGCCACCTCCTTGACCGCGTCCACGGCCTCCTCTACCTCGTCCTCTTCCTGAACTCGTGTAGAAAGCCTGTTGCTCTGAACTATTTTTACTTTGTGAAGACTGTTGGTCTTCACCCAAGTTCTTCTCTTCGATAATCAGCATAGACACCAAATCTGTAAAGTTGGGAATGTTTTCCCGAGTCTGAATAGACGTCTTAAACGCCTTGTATTGTGGCCCGAGACCACGTAGACAGACTTCCACCTTGTCATCATCATCTACTGACACACCAATAGATGCAAGGGATTCCACAATACCCTTTATCTTCAGCGCATAGTCATTCACAGACATGCTCTTTTTCTCCACAGTATGAAGTTCATTCTTCAACTGGATCTTACGTGCCTTGGTGTTTGTTTCATAAAGCTTTACCAAGGTGTCCCACACCTCCTTGGGGGACTTGGCATCCTGAATGTGCCCAATCATGGTGTCCTGTATACTAATGGAAAGCCAATACATAACCTTCCTGGCTCCTTGGTTCCAGTCTTTAAACTCTTTCACATCTGCAGCAGTCGGATTTATATCCGGTATCTCCGGTGCCTCTTCATGCTCACCTTCTATGTAGTCCCAATAACCTTTTCCCATCAGGAAATTTGTCAACCTGAACCTCCAAGCATGGAAGTTATTCTTATCCAGCTTCTCAGCCACAATCTGTGTTATGCCATCATTAGACATCTTGCCAAACACACAATTTTACCAGAAACTGCACTCTGGTTTTTCTGCACAAATGCTGTATTTTCTGCACAGCGGTACTGCAGTCCACTCAAATGTCACAACCAGTGACCTCAATGTGCATACATACACCCAATGGCAACTGTAGACCTCTTTGCAGCACCCACAGTGTCTGCACAGTCAATCTGTCTTCCTGCAGTTCTTAAAACAGAGTTCTGCAGAGAATCGATGACTTACCCGCAGTGCTCGAAATCGCCTGCTCTCTGAAAAACGGAGGTCCAGACGCGCCCGAAACGCGTTTTCCGCCCAAAAATTATAGTCCGTAGGACTGTATAGTTGCCCTATAGCTTCACTCCCGCGAAGAAAGCTCCTCAATCAGAGATCGTTTGCCGGTGCCTCCCGTAGAGCTCCCGACAAGGGTGTAGTCACCAACACAATAGGGAAGAGTAGTTGAAGCTCTTACCCTCGTACCGCTTCCTGTGGTTCTCTTGCTTGCAACTCAGCCCTTAGCACGAACCAGGCTCTGATACCATGAAAAGATGCAGGGGGGAAGAGAGCTTGAGCTCTTGCAAGCACACACACACACTCACAAAACCCTAATAGAGAACACACAAGGTGAGAGGCTGAAAATCTTCTTCTTCTCTACTCAACACTCAACACACCATATACAAGAATAAGAGTACACACAATATGAAAGGTACTCAACCAAATACATACACGGGTTCTCTATAGTGTGAACCCGACTAAATGAGCTGGCGCTATAACTATGCCAGTCTCTAGAGTGGCTGTCACACAGCCTGTCATCCCACTGGCCGCATATCACCCAAGATCTCACCAACCATGCCAGTGGTGTAAGTGTGGGGCCTATCCCCCAGGCGGGTCATCAGTGTCCACCGCCTCACTAGAGCTCGATATCTCAACAATAAATACATACATATATATGTATATATGTATGTATGTATACACACACATGTTTGTATATGTAGAGAGAGAGAGAGAGAGAAATGAATGAAAATGAAATGAAATGAAAATGAAGAGAGAGAGAGAGAGAGAAATGAATGAAAATGAAATGTTATATTAACATCTTCAAAAGAGAGAGAGAGAGAGAGAGAGAGAGAGAGAGAGAGACTTTTTTGTTTTTATGTGGTAGGGTTAGAATGGCATGCATGGCAAACAAAGTGCTTGGCCTTACTAAATGGGAAAAAAAAAAGAGGGTCCGCATGCTCAATGACAAAAGGTGATGAAATGACCCAAAGCTTAGTGTATGTTACCTTGTCTTTGTCTTTGCCCAGTTGGATAGATATTGATTGTTTAAGGAGATTTATGCTAGGGTGCCTCACTAAATGTATGCATAATGGACAAAAACAAGTGTAAAAAGGGAATTGGTAAGGAATAGTATATGATGTCCTACTAGTGTTATTTCTAACTTAGTGTTCTAAAAACTTGGTTTATAATGCTTTTTCTTGAAAATTGATTTAGCATTGCCTTTATTTTCAAGGGGGAACGTTTATACGCTTTGGTTACAATCTTGGCATCTCTCTAATGTTTGTTGCTTACTTCCGATTCTTTCTAGCATTGCCTTTGTTTTGGTTGGTTGGAAAACACATCCTTTTTTAGCACTCCTAGTTCTCACATGGAAGTTAAGTCAAACTATTCACCTACTTAGATGGCAACATGAAGTGCCCATAGTCAACTTAATTAAGTTTGCACGGCTGCATTCACTCTACTTAATCAGCAGCTTCGATGGGGACTCTTAGATTTATCGATTGAGAGGTAGATTTATTGATTGAGAGGTTACTTGTATATTAATTAATTGTTGAGGGTATGAACAATTATTTAATTATGGAGGGCATGAGCAGTTGGAGTACGCATTTGTGTCAGAGTGCATGATTGGGTGATGGGCACAATGGAATCTGGCATGCAAAATACATAAAGGAGAGAGGGGCAGTCATAATGATTTATTGAGAATATCTTGGTACGGATAAGGACGTGTCGAAGGAAAGTATTGTAAGCGAACATTTGTAAAGGCTTGTGTTTGCTAATAGTATATATATTTACTATTCCCAAAAGACAAAAGATAAAGGAGAGACATCTCTTTGAGAAAAAGGCCCCCCAAAACCCTTCACCTTTCATTTTCGTGCCCCCCCCCCAATTATCCCTTTTGTACACCCCCCCACTACACGTAAGTTAGGTGGTGGTTACCAAATTGATGTGTTAGGCGGTGGGGTTACCAAATTGATGTAGAAAACTATAGGAGCTCAACGCAAAAGGGAGATGGACGGATGGGGGCTGGATGGGCGGGCGCAAGGAACCGCCTTTACACACACTTCTTTATTTAAATACATGACCGTTCAACCGCAAAGACAAAGTCTTCTTATTTGTGTTTTTCCTATTTGTCACAATCGTTGGCAACAACAACTGTTTTTTTGTGGCAAGTGGCCGCCCCGCTAGCTGGCATCAAACTTCTTTTGCACCACATCAAAAAAAGTATCAAATTATCACACCCAACACTTGCGTGCCAAATTGGTTAATTTTAGGCCCCAACATATAGACCGCCCTCCCATACCCCACATCAGAAATTACTAAAGCATGATACAATTATACATAGCATAACATCGCATAAACATAAAGACCTTTTATGTCATAAAATGTGATCATGTCCGATACAAATGATCACGGTGCAAACATCATGCAAACCCCTTAACTTTGATTAAAATAATAATATAAAAAATTCTAATAAACAAAGTTAATTATATTCATTTTAGATAAATATATTTTGTGAAAAAATTTGGGTCTTCCTCAATTAGTGAGGTATCAATGTTGAACTCTAAGCCTTCGAGAGATGCCAAGGGGGCATATGATGCCACTCATATATATCTATGATAACAAACAAGACGAAGAGATTAAATATACATTCATGGATACTTGGTGTAACCACATAGACCCCTTCAATACCCCACCTTTGTGTGACCATAAACACATGATAAAAAAACTAGGTACGGGTCTACATCATGGTATAGATGATAGTCAGTGCAAACATACAAACCTCGTAACTTCTTGTTGGTGCATTTAATGTGAAGTGAAGGGACAAGTTCCATGTGAGGGGTGTTCTCTTTTTGTTTGCAGTTGATCCCACTAAAGTTGTTGATGGTTAGCCTCACTTGACCTTGTTGTGACAGTTCATAGCATGCCTGAAATTTGAATGGAGCCCCATATTTTTCATTGGATGGGTGAAATTCACCCTCATTTCCGTAAAGGGGATTATCTTTTATTCCTTTACTTGAAAAAAGTACCTAATAAACACTGTGATACGATTATATGTAGCATAGACATAAAGATCTTATATGTTATATTAAAACTAGATATGTGATAACCACATCTTGGTACAAATGATATTAATGCAAACATGCAAACCTCTCAACTTTGATCTAAAAATATATTTTAAGTAAAATATACTCTCTTAAAAAAGAATATGGGTCTTCCTTAATTAGGGAGTTTTTGATGTTGTGAACTCTAAGCCTTCAAGAGATGCCAGGGGACATATGATGCCAGTCATAGATATCTATGATAACAAAGTAGAGAAGAGACTAACCATATATTCATCATATAGCATAACCATATAGACCCCTTCAATGGCGTGATCACAAACTAGACAAGAGCATGATAAAAAAAGGTAGACAACAGGCTCTAGCTCGAGTGGTAGCCGCCCCGGCCTCTCAAAGGGAGGTCATGGGGGTTCAAGCCTAACATCTCCTTTCAATGACTAATCTCGTTATTTTTATTAAAAAAATAACTAGACAAGAGCATGATAAAAAAACCAGATACGTGACTACATTATGGTACATATGATAGTTGGTGCAAACATAAGCCTCATAACTTTCTTTAGAAATATAATATGCTAAACAAAGTCAGTTACATTTATTTTCAATAAAATATATTCTTTGGTTGAAGTAACAATTTTTGCACAAAAATGGGTATATTCAATAACATATGTGAAATACACCTATTTTTCATTACCATTTGTGTTGAAATAAATGGGGGCGATTGTCCGTCCAAGCCGATGGGCGTCCAAGGGGACGGCTTGGAAGCGCCACACGTGTGGCAATGTGTGAAAATTTAGAAGAAAACGTGGGTACTGCAGTCAAATTCATCAGGAGTGGAGTCCTACAATTTGTGGTAGTCAATTTGTGGTAGTCAAATTCATCAAGTGGTCGTCAATCATCAGGAGTGGAGTCCTACACGGAAGCCCAACGACAGTGTCCGGCATTTTCTTTCCGTCGTCTTCCAAACTACGTCCGTTTCTACGTCTCTTTCAGGCCGCCCTCTTTAAAAACCAACGTTGTTGGTCGTGCAGACATGTAATGAAATCAACTTACTGGTAGCATAGTCGAGGTGGCTGCTTTTTGCTTTTTGCTTCGCTTCCATGGCCGCAGTTGCCTTTTGCTTTCTTGCTTTTAGCTTTCTTAGCTTTGTGTCGGAGCAAAATGCTGCCGTCGTTGAGGCTGTGTCGTCCGGCAGTTGGCAATTGCTAGTGCAAAATGCAGGAGTCTCTGCAATGCACATGACATTAACTCATGTAAACACAGTCATCATGTTTGATCGCACTGACTACGGCCCCTCCCAGCTCAAGCTTCCCAACGGAAAGTGCCGGAACGACCCCAACGACCTTGCTCTCAAGGTGGATTGCTACGCTCATTCCATTGAATACACAATCTCCGGCAACACAGTCCGTCCTTTGGAGGTGCTTACCGACACTTGGTGCTCCTCCGGCGCCTTCCTCGCCGACGGAACGCTCGTCTCCACCGGTGGCTACAACGACGGCGCTGAAGCCGTCCGACACTTCTCTCCTTGCTCCGACAGCTCCTGTGATTGGAGCGAGTCCTACCCCCTCATGGGCGCCGCACGGTGGTACGCCTCCAACCAGATCCTGCCGGACGGCAGCATGATTGTCGTCGGCGGCAGAGCCTCCTTCAGCTACGAGTTCGTTCCATCGAAAGGCGGCCCCGTCGCATTCAGCTTCCTGAGGGAAACCAACGTGCCAGGCGTCGAAAACAATCTGTACCCTTTTGTACACCTCTCCTCCGACGGGAATCTCTTCGTCTTCGCCAACAAGCAGTCTATTTTGCTGGATTACAGCAAAAACCAGGTTCTGAAGACGTTCCCGGATCTTCCAGGGGGTGGCGGAAGGAATTATCCGTCGTCCGGCTCCTCCGTCATGCTGCCGCTCTCCAGCGCCGATAATTTCCAAAGTGTAGAAATTCTCATCTGCGGGGGATCACCGGACGGCGCGTATGAGCAGGCGAATTCCGCCAAAGTGCAGGTCACGGCGCTGCAGAGCTGCGGCAGGATGGTGATAACGGACGAATCTCCGTCGTGGGCGATGGAAACCATGCCGTCGCCGAGGGTGATGGGAGACATGCTGATTCTTCCAACAGGGGAGGTGCTGATCATCAACGGAGCGGAGACGGGGGCTGCGGGGTGGGGCAATGCAGCGAATCCGAATCTACATCCGGTGCTGTACATGCCGGATGGGGCGGAAGGGTCACGCTTCCAAGGGTTGGCGGGGACAACAATACCGAGGCTGTATCATTCGACGGCGAATGTGCTGCCGGACGGGAGGGTACTTGTGGGGGGGAGCAATCCGAATGTGGGCTACGACTTCGCGGGAGTGGAGTTTCCGACAGAATTGAGGGTGGAAGCATATAGTCCTTATTATTTAGACGATGCGTATGCCGGTCAAAGGCCGAAGGTGGCTTCTTTGTCAAAGACGGCGATAGGCTATGGGGCGTCGTTCACAGTGGAGTTTGCGCTCGCATCAACACCAGCAGACGTAGAATACAGAGTTTATGCGCCTCCCTTCACCACCCACACCTTCTCTATGAACCAGCGCCAGCTTATCCTCGCCTCCACCCCCCTTCAAACTGTCGGAGATCTCTACTCCTCCACTGTCACCGCACCCCCTAGCTCCGTCGCTGCCCCAGCCGGCTACTACCTCCTCTTTGTCGTCAATGCTGGTATCCCCAGCCCGGGCTCTTGGGTCCGATTTGGATAAAGCGACTGCCTCTCTCCCATGTAAACTCCACTTGTATGACCATTGGCCTCTCTAACCACACACTCCCGTCTAAACTCCACTTGTATGACCATTGCCCTCTCTCCCATCTAAACTCCATTTTTATGACCATTGGCACCTCTAACCACACACTCCCATGTAAAGCCCATTTACACCTACCTGGTTGATTAACATAATATATGTGCTTTAACAAACCCTTTTTTCTTTTCTTTTCCCAGTAGCATTTGTTTGCCCATTGTCTCTCTAATCACACTCCCATCTAAACTCCATTTCCACCTAGCTCGTTGATTAACATAATATGTATGCTTAAACGCAACCATTTTTCCTTTTCTTTTTCCATTTCTATAGTGGCAACTTCAGTACCCACCCACATCAGGCGATACAATCATAGTTGTAATCCACCCAGAGGCATTTCAATTATGGCCGTAATCTGCCACTAGAAATTCTAGAAATTATAGCATGTGTGGATATGGAAGCGCCCATATCTACTTTCACACTTGCGCATGTGTGGATCGCCACATTTCATATGTGCTTCTTTTTTTTTGCCATGTGGTATTCTTCATTCCCACGTGGTGCTACCATTTTTTTCCCACCATGCCATGTTGGTTTTTGTCATACATGTTATTATTTAGCATAAAGACATCTTCACATGTTAATATAATATCTAGTAGCACTTGCCATTTTTATCACAAGTGAATCTTTTTAAATTTGTCATGTGATAATTATTAACACATGGATTAATTAACACTTGTTGAAGTATAATCAGTATGTGGTTTTTTCAACTCTCTCACAAGTGAATCTATCTAACACTTGTTGAAGTATAATCAGTATGTGGTTTTTTCAACTCTCTCACAAGTGAATCTATCTAACATGTGAAACTTTCACACATTCTAGAAAAAACTTTTATCACATATAAAACTTTATACTCTACATATGATAAAATTTTAACACACACGTGTGGTCACACATATATCACACACTCAAAACTCCTTGCACTAATAGGCTACTAGAGTGGTGATGTACTCCGAGTCAAGATAGTAAAAATAAATAATTGATTGAGAAAAACATGAAGGTCTTGAAAGCCAGTGTAAGCTTTTACCTATAGAAAGGCAAGTACACTCACCACTCTAGGCTTGCATACCTATTTGTGACTCTAGACCTATTGTGAACAAACTATAACTTATGCCTATGAAGCTTTTCACCAGTATTTTAAATAATAGCAACAAGCTTTAAATAATGGTAATCTCAATCAAACTATAAAAATAGGTATAGTGTAAACTTTGACAAACTTATGATTTAAAATCAATTAATGGAAGTCATCATAAAAGTTATTTAAAAATAAATAATTGATTGAGAAAAACATGATAAAAAAGGTGAAGGTCTCAAAAGCCAATTTCACCTTTTATTTACACAAGTGCAAGTACACACTTAGAAAAATACATTGGAGCAAGGGTCCACCTATTTGTGACTCTAGATCTAGTGTGACCAAACTATGACGTATGCTTGTAAAGCTTTTGACCTCTATAAATTATTTTAAATGATAGCAAAAAAATGGCAATCTCAATCAAACTACAAAAATAGGTATTCAGTAAACCTTGATAAACTTATGAGTTAAAATCATTTATTGAAAGTTGTTATAGAATTTATTTAAAAATAATTGATCCATCTAGTACACCTTGATTGTCTTCATTCAGACCCTCCAAATGCAATTTAAAATGCATTTAGGCCCTTCTAAATCCATCTAGTATAACTTGATCGTCCTACATTTAGATCCTTCCAAATGCAATGTAAAATCGTATTAAAATGGAAGCATAACTATACCCACATTGAACTTCTTTTTTATCAGTAAAATAAACACATGTTCACAAAAGAAATATTTTACATATCCAAGTTTTTATTACCAAATGACAAAGCATAGTAGGTTTGACAATGTTAATCCAATTCTAGGATTAATAAGAGCTACCGCCATCATCTTACATCAAGGAGTCACGGTAGATACACCAAAGGAACAAGCATTCAAGATATGAAGCAATAGTGTCCAAAGCCTACAACTTGGACGGGCGCCCGTAATGGTATGACAGAGTATTTATAGCGATTCCTGCTTCAAGAGCGTGTGGTAGCAAGTTAGGATAAAGTCCTAAAAGTGATGTACTTCATGGATATATTATGAGAGTAGTCATTGTAATAGCATTAAGCCTCTTATGAGCCTAAAGTGCTCGGTCGGCCACAGTTTAAGTGAGTGTGAACACTTATGGCCATGTATACAAGTGAATTTCTCTCATAATACAATATACTCTCCCATTGTGCAATTGAGTCTTGCTCTTGCTAATCCTCTAAGACTTGCTGATCTCTCTCCCTAGTGCATGTTGAGATATCGAGCTCATCTAGTGAGGTGGTGGACACTAATGACCCGCCTGGGGGATAGGCCCCACACTTACACCACTGGCATGGTTGCTGAGATCATGGGTGATATGCGGCCAGTGGGATGACAGGCTGTGTGACAGCCATTCTAAAGACTGGCATAGTTATAGTGCCAGTTCATTTAGTTGGGTTCACACTATAGAGAACCCTAGTATGTATTTGGTCGAGTACCTTTTCATGTGTGTACTCTTATCTTTGTATATGGTGTGTTGAGTGTTGTGTGATGAAGAAGAAGATTTTC
Source organism: Cibotium barometz (assembly GCF_041138505.1). NCBI lineage: Eukaryota > Viridiplantae > Streptophyta > Polypodiopsida > Cyatheales > Cibotiaceae > Cibotium > Cibotium barometz. The sequence goes on along the minus strand of NC_141082.1, from coordinate 19,509,017 downwards.
AGCCTCTCACCTTATGTGTTCTCTTTTAGGGTTTTGTGAGTGTGTGTGTGTGCTTTGCAAGAGCTCAAGCTCTCTTCTTCCCTGTATCTTTTCATGGTATCAAAGCTTGGTTTATGCTAAGGCCTGAGTTGCAAGCAAGAGAAGCACAGGAAGCGGTATGAGGGTAAGAGCTTCAACTACTCCTCCCTATTTGTGTTGGCGACTACACCCTTGTCGGGAGCTCTACGCGAGGCACCGGCAAACGATCTTTGATTGAGGAGCTTTCTTCGCGGGAGTAAAGCTATAGGGCAACTATACTGTCTTATCGAACGGCATTTTTCGAGCCAAAAACACGTTTCGGGTGCGTTAGAACCTCTGTTTTTCAGAAAGCAGGCGATTTCAAGCACTGCGGGTAAGTCATCATTTCTCTGCAAAACTCTATTTTAAGAACTGTAGGAAGATAGATTGGTTGTGCTGCAAGGAGGTTAACAGTTGCCATTGGGTGTATGTATGCACATTGAGGTCACTGGTTGTGACATTTGAGTGTAGTACAGTACTGCTGCAAAAAATACAGTAGTTTGCACAAATTAGAGTGCTGTTTCTGGTAAATTTGTATGTCTGGCAAGATGTCAAATGATGGCATAAACCAGATTGTTGCTGAGAAGCTTGATAAGAACAACTTCCATGCTTGGAGGTTCAGGTTAACAAATTTCTTGAGATGGGAAAGGGTTACTGGGACTACATAGAAGGTGAGCATGAAGAGGCACCGGAGATACCGGAGATCAATCCAACTGCTGCAGATGTGAAAAACTTCAAGGATTGGAACCAAGGAGCCAGAAAAGTTATGTATTGGCTCTCTATCAGTATACAGGAAGACACCATGATTAGGCACATACAAGATGCCAAGTCCCCCAAGGAGGCGTGGGACACCTTGGTAAAACTCTATGAAATGAATACCAAGGCACGAAAGATACAGATGAAGAATGAACTTCATACTGTGGAGAAAAAGAGTATGTCTATGAATGACTATGCATTGAAGATCAAGGGTATTGTGGAATCCCTTGCATCTATTGGTGTTTCAATAGATGATGATGATAAGGTGGAAGTCTGTCTACGTGGTCTCGGATCACAATACAAGGCGTTCAAGACGTCTATTCAGACTCGGGAAAACATTCCCAATTTCACAAATTTGGTGTCTATGTTGATTATAGAAGAGAAGAGCTTGGGTGAAGACCAACAGTCTTCACAAAACAAAAATAGTTCAGAGCAACAGGCCTTCTACACAGAGAAGAGCTTGGGTGAAGACCAACAGTCTTCACAAAACAAAAATAGTTCAGAGCAACAGGCCTTCTACACAAGTTCAGGAAGAGGACGAGGTAGAGGAGGTCGTGGACGCAGCAAAGGAGGTGGCCGAATAGGTAATCAAAATTATGGCCAGCAGAGCAGCAACAACAACAGTCCCAGAATTCACAACAACAATAACACGCAGGTGGAAAAGGCCAATTCAGAGGCTGAATAGGTAATCAAAATTATGGCCAGAAGCAGTATCAACAGTCCTAGAATTCACAACAACACAACAACACGCAGGGGAAAAAGGCCAATTCAGAGACAAGGGCAGTCAAAGAGGTCATGGAAATTAGCAAAGGTAGTATAATGATACACATGGATGCTTTAATCGTGGTAAGACTGGACATGTGCAGGCAGATTATTATAAGAAGCATGCTGACTTGCAAAATGGAAAATTACAGCAAAATAACTATGCATCCTCGAGCAGAAACAATGAGAATAATGAAAGGTTTTTGTTAAACAACATGTCGTTAATGCCATGTCTGAAAATGTTGAAGCAGCACATAAAGATGATGTATGGTACATTGATTCAGGTGCTTCGAACCACATGACAAGTCATGGGGAGTGGTTCAAGGAGATGAAAAACCTTGAAAGACTAGGTTTTGTGGAAATAGGGGATGACACTGCTCATCCAATTGCCCATGTTGGCGATGTGCCATTGTCTATGCACGATGGCAAAGTGTTGTACCTTACAGACGTACTTCATGTTTCGAACATAATAAAGAATCTGGTTTCAGTTGGCTAGATGATTAAGCACGGTTTGCAGGTTCAGTTTAACCCTGATGGTTGTTATGTTGAAGACTTTAAAGACAAGACTTAGTGCAGGTTGGTTGCAAAAGGCAACAAAGTGGGAAAATGTTTACATTGAATGTAAACATGCCTGAAGTGAGTGCTGCAATGTTTGCAAATGGTTCAAGAATTGTTGCAGACACAGACATTTGGCATAAAAGAATTGGACATGTGAATGTGCAGAGAATGAAGTCTATGTAGACTAAAGGAATTGTGACAGGGCTGCCAAAGTTTAAAGTTGAAGGTATGCAGAAAATATGTAAAGCATGCCAATTTGGAAAGCAAACAAACCATGTATTTTCACATGATAGAAATGTGAGCAAAAATGCACTAGATGTTGTGCATTCAGATGTATGGGGTCCTACGAAGACCATGTCTATGGGACGCTTTAGGTATTATGTGACATTTATTGAACACCACACAAGGAAAGTGTAGGTATACTTCATGAAGGAGAAGGGTGAGGTGTTCACTCATTTTTAGAATTTCATAGTTATGGTTGAAAAGCAAACAGGGAAATATGCAAAGTGCCTAAGGTCAAGTGGAGGGGGACAGTATTTCTCCAATGAGTTCTCTGAATTTTTGAAGAAGAATGCTATTCGGAGACAGTTTACATGCAGATACACTCCGCATCAAAATGGAGTTGTTGAGTGAAAAAACAGGCACATTGCTAAGATTGCGCGAGCATTGATAGGAGAGAAGAATATGCTGCATAGCTATTGGGTTGAGGCTATTTCTACAGTAGTTTATATCATGAACAAGACTCCAACTGCAGCCATACATGATGTAACTCTAGAGGAGAGGTTTACTCGCAAAAAACCTCATTTGTCTCATCTGAAAGTCTTTGGATGCATTGCATATGTGCATGTGCCAGATGAGCTGAGAACTAAGCTAGATCCAAAAGCTAAAAAATGTGTGTTTATTGGGTATTCCCTTGAGCAAAAGGGATACAGGTGTTATAACCCTGCTACACGTGAGTTGAGGGTAAGTAGGGATGTTGTTTTTGATGAGATGAGAAGCTGGTATGCTGCTGAAAAAGAAGTTGTTGGGGCTGATGTGAGTGGAAATGTGGTTGCACAAAATGCAAGTCAGCAATCACAGTCTTTGAGTGGACCAGGAGAGTCCTCATCTACTGGTTTAGTTGATAGACCATGGAGTGGCAGGCTGTGTCATAATACCAGTCCTACAAATGTGATTAGTACATCACATAAAGGCAAAGAGAAAGTGGTTGAGCCCCTTAGTATGCCTGACATTTCTACAAAGCATTCTCATGTTGATGGAGAGTCTAGTGGCTCAAGAGATGAGTCATGATGAGGATCTTGGGATACCAGCTATGAGAACACCTGGTGTAAAGAAGGCTATGGAAGCCATGAATGCAAAGCTGCGAAGATCTGGGAGAGTGAAGAATCCTATGCAGAGGTTTACTTATGATGGTTATGTGGCACATCACTATGCATAAATGGCAAAAGTTGTACAGGTTGTAGAGCCCACATGCATTGATGAGGCTGTTGGAAATGTGTGTTGGGAGAAAGCTATGGATAAGGAGATGGATGCACTATATAGAAATGAGACTTGGGATTTAGTGCAATTGCCTAAAGGCAAGAAAGCCATTGGATGCAAGTGGGTGTACAAAATAAAACATAACAGTGATGGAAGCATAAGCAGGTACAAGGCTAGATTGGTAGCCAAAGGATATGCGTAGACATATGGCATTGATTATGAGGCTATGTCAAAGCAATGGTCTTTACATCAGATGGATGTAAAGAATGCATTCTTGCATGGGGATTTGCAGGAAGAGATGTATATGTTGCAGCCACTTGGTTATGAGGATGTGAGTCACCCCGAGCATATTTACAGGTTGAAGAAAGCCTTGTATGTCTTAATACAAGCACCAAGAGCATGATCTGACAAGATATCTTGTCACTATTGGCTTTCATGTAGCCAATGCAGATTTCTCACTGTATGTGAGACACAGTGATAGAGGGGTTGTGCTTGTTGTCATCTATGTAGATGACCTGATCATTATTACGGGGGACCATGATGCAGAGATCTTTGATGTAAAGATCTTGCTTAGGCAGAAGTTTGAGATGAAGGAACTGGGGGAGCTCAGATATTTCTTGGGTATTGAGGTGATTAGGTCACCACATAGTATTGGATTACTGCAGAGACAATATGGCTTGGACATGTTGTCCAAGTATGGTATGACAGGTTGTAAGCCTATCTCAGTGCCATTGGATCAGAATGGCAAGTTGAGTGCAGATTTAGGAGAGATTTTGGAGGATCCTACTATGTATAGGCGCATCGTAGGAAGCTTGATCTACATGACGATCACCAAGCCAGATTTGAGCTATGCTGTTGGGTTGGTGAGTCAGTTTATGTAGGTTCCTCAGAAGCCGCATTTGGATGCATTGAGATGCATACTGAGGTATGTGAGGTCTACTTTGCATTGTGGACTATTTTATGAAACTGGGACAGAGATATGTGTACATGGATACACAGATGCTGATTGGGCTGGTAGTATCTCAGATACAAGATCTACTAGTGGCTTCATGTTTTCTTTGGGGAGTGCTGTTGTGACTTGGAGCAGCAAGAAGTAGCCTACAGTTGCTCTATCCAGTACAGAGGCGGAGTACAGAGGTGCTGCTATGGCAGCATGTGAGGTAGCTTGGTTGAGAAAGCTACTTACAGATTTGGGTCTATCAGTGGATAGACAAGTTATCATTTTCTGTGACAACATTAGCAGTATACAGTTGCCCAGGAACCCAATTTTTCATGTGGATAGACAAGTTATAATTTTCTGTGACAACATTAGCAGTATACAGTTGCCCAGGAACCCAGTTTTTCATGCTCGCACACGAAGCATATAGAGGTCCACTACCATTTTGTCAGAGAGAAGGTTTTGGCAGGGGAGACGTATACCTTGTTTATGTCAGCACCACACAGGATCAGGTCGCTAACATCTTCACCAAAGCATTGGGTACAGAGAAGCTCCGTAGATTCAAGGCTTCGCTTGGTGTACATGAGATGGAGTTGAGCTCGAGGAGGGGAGTGTTGAGATATCGAGCTCATCTAGTGAGGCGGTGGACACTGATGACCCGCCTGGGGGATATGCCCCACACTTACACCACTGGCATGGTTTGGTGAGATCATGGGTGATATGCGGCCAGTGGGATGACAAGTTGTGTGACAGCCATTCTAGAGACTGGCATAGTTATAGCGCCAGCTCATTTAGTTGGGTTCACACTATAGAGAATCTTAGTATGTATTTAGTTGAGTACCTTTTCATATGTGTGTACTCTTATCTTTGTATATGGTGTGTTAAGTGTTGTGTGAAGAAGAAGATTTTCAGCCTCTCACCTTGTGTGTTCTCTTTTAGGGTTTTGTGAGTGTGTGTGTGTGTGCTTGTAAGAGCTCAAGCTCTCTTCTCCCCTACATCTTTTCAATGCATGCTAGTGAGTGTGTGTGAGTGAAGTGAGGTGAGAGGAGGGATGAGGACCCGTAGTGCAACACGGCGGTGTGACAACGCTCGCGGCCGGCGAAGACACGGTGGAATTGCTTCTCAAGGAGTTGTAGAGCTTGGAGACCTCAAGGGTTACGAGTTCGGCGACGACAGTTGCAGTTCACCAAGTAATCTCTTTTTGGATGTGTTTCAAGGAGGATTAGGGTGAGCCATAACATTTTTGACGCCACTGCTGGGGAGCCATCCCTTGGCTTTTGCCATTGTTTTGCCTCTAATCTATGCATAACCCATTGCCCATTATCTTGATTAATGGTTTTCCATGAAAAAGATGTGGATTTGATGGTGAATTGTGTGAGATTTGGTGTAGAATAGCTCTCTTTTTTGTTTTTGAAAAGAATGCTTTTTGCTTAAATTTTAGATTAATTTGTTGTTTTTGTGGTTTTTCATGTTCTTAGGACTTGCACATAGTTTTTATTAGGCTTAGTTTGCATCCATTGCATCAAACAATGCAAGAGAATGCATTTCTTAGTGAATGTTAGCTCTCTTTAGTTTAAACAAAGATCTAAGATCATTAATTTTAGTTTAATTATATATATATATTGAAATTGTTTGGATTAAAGTGCTAGCAAGCATGAGGAGTAGCTTAGTCTTTCAAAAAAATTCTTAAAACCATCAAAAAATCCTTGAATTTGACTAATTTCTCTTAATGGACTGGTTTTTGTCATTAAGGGTGATTAATCTTATTCAAGAGGCCAAAAATTTAGAAAATGTGTTAATTAGGGTCTAAATTGATCATATGAATAGTCGAAATTGGGATTTTTGAGTGTTTTGATATCTAAATGAATCAAAACACATCAATTTTTCATCAATTGGAGAAATTTGACTCTCTTTGCTTAATTTTGCCTTAAAAGAGGAGACCATAATTAAGAGTCTAATTTATCTCCTATTTTAGATTAATTTACACAATTGTTGATGCACAAAGATCAACATTCCCTTGCTCTATCCAATGATGTGCTCAATTGTGTGAATTAATTAGGGATTAGTGGTGGTTAATTAGAGTCTTTGATTAGTGTAAAAGAAGGAAAGATTAGTAAAAGAATTAATCTTTAATCACTTTTTTACATAACTCATTAAGGCTAATGAGCATTCAATGAGATGAGTAGATGCTCATGAGTTGTCAAAATTGTTCATTTTGGGAGTCCTTTATGAAGGTGTAAGGTGTGTCATTAAAGGTTGACTTTTTTGATTCCCACTTACCTTTTTGGGAAAATGCCCATACCCTTTTCATTTTAAATTAAAAAATATTCCCCCCAAAAAAGGGAAATTCGTATTTCCCACTAGCCTCCAAAAAAGGGGCGTGAAAAGCCAGGCCGTGAAAAGGTCTGAAAAAGGTCGAAAAAGGTCCGGCATGAAAGTGTGGGTGTGAAAGGCTTGGCACATGAACGGCTGGGATGTGAACGGTTGGGACGTGAATGGCTTGGCATGTGAGTGCGGGACATGAACAGCTGGGATGTGAATGCGGATTGGACGTGAACGACTTGGATGTGAACGGTTAGGACATGAACGACTTGGATGTGAATGGTTGGGACGTGAACAGCTTGGCACGTGAAAGTGCGGGACATGAACTGCTTGGCACATGAACGACTGGGACGTGAAAGGCTTGGCACATGAACGAACGATGTAAACAGCTGGGGCGTGAACGGCTCAGCCCGTGAAAAGGTCCGACGGTGAAAAGGTTCGCAAGAAAAAAATGATTTTAATAAATTTTTAATAAAAAAACCTCTCGAAAACACCCCTATTTGGAGACTCATATCTCTTAAACCGTATATCCGATGAAGGCGCTCTAGAGCTCATCGGAAAACTGACATCGATCTCTTCAACTTTGGATTCGATCTTTCGAAGTCGAAATCGACCATTTTGGCCTCAAACTAGCAGCCTCAAAATTTGACCCAGAAATTTGTTAATTTTGTAGCAATGTGATGAGCTATGGTGGATCAAATGCTAGAATCAACATCATGAATAACAAAGAGATTAGATGATAATTAAGATGAGCAATTAACTGAATCTTAATGTAGGCATGGATAATCAAAAACCAGCAAATTCTCATTAGGTCAATGCCTCAATTTATAGAGTTTACATCCGAGCATCTAATCCCACTAATCTCTTCTTGATTCACTCCACCTCTTTTGATTGATTCACTCCACATCTTTTGCTTGATTCTCTCCACCTCTTTTGTTTGATTCTCTCCACCTCTTCCCAGAATATCTCCACACCTCCTAAATCTTCTCATGCTACCCTTTATTCTCTCCCAGTAGATACTTCTCATCTTTTCACAGCTTCTCACTCATTTACTGATTCTCTTTTACAGCCTCTTGCTAAGGGCGTGTTCCCGCACACACCCTATTCACTTGTATATTTCAACACCTCTCCTCAAGTGAATAATCCTAGCACACCTAGACCCTACACCAAGTTTCCCTCTTACTTTTGATAGTCAGTGCCTCAAGTCCCTAAACTCATAGTCCTTGACACACTCTCTCTCTATGTATCCAAGGCTACTACAAGTGCCCATGACCTTGACTAAAGTGCTCACACATACATCCACCACATGGCCTACATCATCGGTGGCTCAGAGGTGGTTTTACTCTGTTGGGGCAGGGTTGTGGGGTTTCTCTCTCTCTCTCTCTCTCTCTCAGAAAAGATGCTCTGACTCCACTTCCTTATTAAGAGCCTCCATGAAGTTTTACCGATGTCGTTCCTTCTCCACCACTGGGTTTACTGTAGCAGTCTCTTGCCATGTGTCCTAGCTTTCCACAGTTATGGCAAGTGAAGGTCCTTCCTCCTAGTCTGCCTCTTTGTAGGTCCTCGTCCTCGAGAGAATCCTCCTCGGGTGAAGAATGCTCTTTCTTCTCCTGCTGTTGAGTCTAGCCATTTTTTCTCTTTGACTCTAGTCTCTTGCTCTAGTAGAGCTCCTTCTATCTCGTGTAGCTTCAATTCAGGTACATTCTTTAATGTTGCTACAATGTTTTTATACTCACCTTTGTCCACACTCTTCAGAAGCACTGCTAGTGCAATGTTTTCATACTCACCTTTGTCCACACTCTTCAGAAGCACTGCTAGTGCCTCATCATCTTCTACCTTTTTGCCAATGGCTACCAACTGTTGCTTAATGCTTTTATATTTGTTCAAGTGTGTGATTAAAGGTTCACTTTTCTTCATATCCAGTTTGTAGAATTGCATTAACAGATTTATCTTTGAATTTTTTGCTTGAGTGCCAAATAAGTTATTGAGTTCATCCCATGCATCTTTTGCCCATTGTATCCCTGTGATGTGATGAATGATTTCATCATTTAAACTGAGTGCGATAAGTCCAAATGGTTTCTCATTCCTGCTCTTCTGCTCATTTTCCCCACTCACCTCTAGGCATTTATCTCTTCCCTCAACTAGCCCCCACAGATTTTTCGTCATTAGCAGATACATGGTTGTTTGCCATGTATAAAACTGCTCCCCATTAAATTTGGCTCTCTTGTGCCGTGCTCATGATGATGTGAAGGGGGTCTTACCTCTTGATCCAATTTCAAGATTCAAGGGCAGTGTCTAGCCTTTTACAACTCAATCTGGTGTTTAGGTGGTGATGATTACAACAGATTTGTCAGCATAAATTTACCAGAAATTACATTAAACCAAGGGTAACAAATCTCAATGGTCGGAGTATCAAACCATCTTCGAATTGCAATTTGAAGTTATAGAGATCTGTATATCAGATACCTAATGGTTAATTTAAACCCTCAATTGTACCAAAATATAGTGATTAGTGTTGATTAATTATTGATTAGTAAAATACAGTGATTAGTGCTTATTAATCATTGATTAGCAAAATAATCCTCTATTGCAAAAAACAGGGTATGCAGGGAGTCCAGATCTGGGGCCTTAGAGTTCAAATGAGCTCAACCCCTTTCAAGGCCATCAATAGCAGTTAGTCTAGTAGAGGATTAAGCCAAGAAACATAATATTTGACCAAACATTGAATGGTTAATCTCTGTTTTACCAAAGTCACTTGCTGCTCTGCAGATTTGATGGAGAGCTTGGATCTCACTATAGAGTTGATGAAATCAAAAACTGTCTTCACCAGCTTGTAGAGCACCCTTGAAAACCCCTAGGGCAAAGAGGAATTAGAGCAATGTCTTCCGTGGAGGAGTAGATCTGTAGTTCTCTTCAAAAAAGTGACGCTGGCGAATTCACGAAAATCTACAGTTCTAGAAGGCGGTTTGGCGATTGCGTTGATGGACTGGAGCAGCATAGGGCTTGTGGCTATGTGTGGCTAAAGGCTTGAAGCCTATTGTTAAGTCTAGAGGGAGATCAAGCCTCTCCACTAGCTGGGAGTACAAAAGCTCTTTGAGAAAAGAGGTAAAAGCTCGATTATCTACTAATCCTGATTAACTAGATAATTAGCAAGATTATGGGCTCATTAATTTGATGGATTCTAAGCTAGGCTCTGATACCATGTTAAATTTGCAGCAATGTGATGAGCTATGGTGGATTAAATGCTAGAATCAACATCATTAATAACAAAAAGATTAGATGATAATTAAGACATGATTAATGAGCAATTAACTGATAGCTTAATGTAGGCATGGATAATAAAAACCAACAAATTCTCATTAGGCCAATGCCTCAATTTATAGAGTTTACATCTAAGCATCTAATCCCACTGATCTCTCCTTGATTCACTCCACCTCTTTTGCTTGATTCTCTCCACCTCTTCCCAGAATATCTCCACACCTCCTAAATCTTCTCATGCTACCCTTGATTCTCTCCCAGTAGATACTTCTCATCTTTTCACAGCTTCTCACTCATTTACAGATTCTCTTTTACGGCCTCTTGCTAAGGGCTTGTTCCCACACACACCCTTTTCACTTGTATATATCAACAAAATCGAGGCAAAAAACACACCCTATTCACTTGTATATATCAACAAAATTGAGGCAAAAGACAGCCCAAAAATCACAAAAAATCATAAAATTTAGCTCGAAAACAACGATGAGCCATATTCGGGCTACTTTTTTAGACTCTAAACAACAAAATCACGGACAAATCAGGAAAACAAAGTTATAGTACTCCAAAAATACTACAATTCCCTCATACATAGTTTTTCAAAATTCTTTTTGGAACACCCTCAAAAACGTGCTACGAAATCAGGAAAACAAAGTTATAGTACCTAAAAAATACTACAACTCCCTCATACATAGTTTTTCAAAATTCTTTTTGGAACACCCTCAAAAACGTGCTACGAAACAGGAAAGAATTTCTCAGGAAACTTTTTCGTCTTGAGAAAGTGATGGAAAATAGGTTTTAGGACCTCCTCTTCCATCTGGGAAGTTCTGAAGAGTACACCAAGCCTCTTGAGGCTGTAACGGGCTGTGGAAAAATATAAAAAGCAAAAAAAAAAACTGTGATTGCTCATTAAGGAACATTTAGGTACTATGACATGGCCACAATAGAGGGATTGCCAGGGATCACACAAGGACTCAACCCACCAATGGTGGCTGACATCTTCGAGAGCCATTGAGATCTATGCCGCAGATTCACCTCCCAATGCCATTGGCCATGCCTATAACAAGCATGTCATCGGGTTTTACATCCCCTGTCACTTCGATTCCACTGGGCATTGGCCCCTTGCCTAACATTCTCGCAAATCCTATAAGTACCAACCCTGGATGCCCACACCTTGGACATACTGACTAGTCTAGGAAGGGGGGCGGCCCAAGGACTCACTAAGTCTCTTCCAACAAGAGCACTCACATACGGCCTTAGTGACTCATACAGAAATATGACGGTACAAATTTCCAAAATTATGGGTAAATATGATGGAACAACAGACCCTGTTCAATTCATTCAAATGTTTGAATAGAGATGTGAAGCCTTTGGAAATCCCAACTGCCCCACTAAGGTACATGCGTTGAACTTATGCTTAAAGGGAAAAGCTAGTCGATGGTTCATTGTATTGATGCCGACGATCAAGACCAACTTCAAAACCTTGAAATCAACCTTTATACATGGCTTTTCCAGATAAGGTGATCAGTGGAGTGCAACAACAGAACTCTATTCAATTAAGCGTCAACCAAATGAATCCATTAGAGATTTTATCCTTAAGATAAAACTCTTGGACTCATGTTGTGAGTCACGGGAAAAATTAAATGATGTTCAATTGAGGAGATGTTTCATGATGGGCTTGAAGAATAATAGCTTACACAACTTGATCATTATATCCAATCCGGAAACATTCGATCAATGTTGCAAAGAAGCAATACGTTTAGATAACAACATGCTAGAAGATGAGCATGCTACAAGGTGTTCCTCATCTAAACCAAGTGAAGCAATGGAAAAAGAAAGATCGATCTAGGGATTAACATTCCCCAAATTTTATGCAGCCTTGCTTAAAACATTACGCTGGGGACAGACATCTATAAGATAGGATAAAAATCTTCAAAACCAAACATCCTTAATGCCTCTAAAAGTGAGGAAACGAAATGCCTTGTGTTGAATGTAATCACTACGACCATCCTAATCCTCATTGTACACAAGGACCTACCATCTGCGTCAACGAACGGACTCCGATAAAGCATCAACTCCTTCAACCCCATCCTCACCTACGAAGTTCAATGCCAAAACCTCGCAATTAGAAGCTATTCTTGAAGCAGTTCCCAGAGCCAAACCATCTATCTCAACAAGGAACTCAAAGGAAATGCCTTGGATCCTATGGATCTTCATTGACAACCTCATCAAAGGAGACGACCACATGCTCAAAGGCCTCATGATCTCGACAGCCACTCCATAAGAGACTCTAATCTTATCATCATCAACAATGACCATGAGTCTTAAACCTACAGCCTCCTCAACACTAGCCAAAGTCAAGGAGGGCCCCAAACCTTCCATATCAACCCTAACAAGACTTCCACAATCGCGATATATTAATAGTATCAAAATACGGGTGGAAATACAGGTGGAGAAGCAGCTACTTGTAGCTCAAGGCTACTATGAAGGTGGCAATCAAATTTGGATGCCTCAACAGTCAAAACCTCCTCAACGAAGCACTCGAAAGCCAAGGAAGAAGAAGAGTACGCCACAACACCATCCACAAAAGCCTATGCGAGTTCCTCAAAGAACTCCACCAATGCAACAAGTGTGGGTACCAAAAACATTGCTGCAACAAGCACAAGGGTACTACCAAAGAAATACCAAATCTTGGGTCCCCAAGCGCATCACAAAGTCCCCTAAGCTTGCACAAAGAAGAAATCCTCAACACCAAGCACATCGGCAACCAAATTATAGTATTCGTCACAATGATGGATGCTTGTGTGCATGTACTTCAACAACAAGGATACCATGATGGTAATTCCATCATATGGTTGCCAAAAAAGAACAATGTGAAGAAAACCTCACCTCGCACTTCAACCCCAACAACCTCACCTATAGTTCAACAAGAATGGTGGCCCAAGAAACAGCAAGAAAATCACTCAACCACTCTCGTGCATTTAGCACACCAACACAAGCGCGTGTCTGTTCAAAAGTAAACAACCAACAATCTTCCCTACTACCTTGACATCATTTCAGCAAACAAATTCAAGATCAAATATGGAGACTTAGGAGCACATCAAGAACAAAATATAACAATGCTCTTGTCACCCCTTTGGAAGTGAGAAATGAGCGCATAAGAAGCTGTTGCTTGCAAATCATGACCTAGATAACCCATAAAATAAAATAAAAAAGGGGTCAAAATCTACAAATTCACAGAATTCCATCTCATGGAATTACAATTCAAGGAGTTCCATCTCATAGCTAAAGAACCTGCACTTTCACAATTTAAGCCTCATCTCACGGATTAAGCTATATCACACAATAGCCACTTTATATTTGTTAAGCTTATTGCTTATTACTATTCTTTTAGCTAAATTAATGTAGCAACTGCTCTATGAGTACATATCCATACTCATGCATTGGAGAACATTTGCACCAAAGCCTCACCACCATCGACAACTTCTAGGTACATCTCTGGATTGGGGGGCCATGGTGGGCGAAAGCGTGGTCAATGGTACAACCCATCACACCTGGAATTTTCCTTCAAATTACAAGCCTCTCCAAATGATGCCACCATCTTCACAAATCAATGATCTTCAATCCTTAGTGAAGATATCTATATTAGCCTCGCAAGTCGATGTAATTCTTTCAATTCTCACCAACAAGTGCTACTTCAACACAGAATAGTTCAATAAGAGTCTATATGACTCAATTCTTGTACTTCATGTAAATCTGCTTCATAAGAGCACTTAAATATGCATAAAAAAATAAAAAACACATGGAATGAAGAAGACAAGATCAAGTCCTACTCAACAACATTTGACAAGAATCCTACCACACAAAGGGATATCAACACAAGTCAATTACTTCAAATGATGAATGTCGCTTCAATAAATCAAATGAGGAACTGAGAATCACTATCTTGTTCTGATGATTAACTCTATGTTCCTCTAGATCCCTTACTCTCTTCTCTCCCATTATTAACATCTCTTAGTGTCCCCCACTAACAAAAATCACATGTAAACTTGCCGATGATTGCCAAAAACAAAGTGAGCCAAAAAAAAAGGCTCACACAAATATAAAAATGCAATCATTCCCCCACCCCGTTAGGAATTCCCAATACACCACTAACCTCTTCATTAACTAGCTTTTCTTATTCCTTCCGGAGGAACAAAGACCATTGAACATCATTCAACATCAAAGCCATCGACAAAGCTTGTTCATTATCCCCACACAAAGCTCTTCAATGCGATCACGTGGACGTGATCATCATCAGGAAGGGGGAGGGTGTTAATCCAATTCTAGGATTAACAAGAGCTACCGCCATCATCTTACATCAAGGAGTCACGGTAGATACACCAAAGGAATAAGCATTCAAGATATGAAGCAATAGTGTCTAAAGCTACAGCTTGGACGAGTGCCCATAATGGTGTGATGGAGTATTTATGGCAATTCCCGCTTCAAGAGTGTGTGGTAGCAAGTTAGGATGAAGTCCTAACTTATGGCCATGTATATAAGTGAATTTCTCTCATAATACAATATACTCTCCCATTATGCAATTGATTCTTGCTATTGCTAATCCTCTTGCTAATCTCTCTCCCTAATGCATGCTAGTGAGTGTGTATGAGTGAAGTGAGGTGAGAGGAGGGACAAGGACCTGTAGTGCAATGCAGCGGTGTGACAATGCTCGTTGGGAGACACGGTGGAATTGCTTCTCAAGGAGTTGTAGAGCTTGGAGACCTTAAGGGTTACGAGTTCGGCCATTGGAAAGATCCTCTCACAATGCAGTTCACCAGGTAATCTCTTTTTGGATGTGTTTCAAGGAAGATTAGGGTGAGCCATAACAGACAATTCAATGTTTATCATGCTTGTTATTCATGTTACACCTCTAAAACAAGTCTATTCAAGTCAACTACTTACCTTATCCCTACCAAATCATGTGTCATTGGGTCTTACCTTGAAGTGGGTATGCTAGTTTATTTGTTGCATCCTCACTTTGTTGTTGTCACACCTATATGCTCCTTTGCTAAGGGGATGACGGTAGAGCTTCCCTTTCCTAGAGAGAGGCAAGCCTAGAGAAAGCCTTTGTAGTGGTTCTCTCCCATAAAAGGTGGACAAGGAAGAAGCTAATTCTAGAGGGAACCTATAATTAAACCTACCTAGCATACCTCCATCAAGCAAGCAAGAAAAATTTAATAGCATGCCTCCATCAAGAAAGAAAAATTTAATAGCATACATACAAGCACAAGAGTAAAGAAGAGCTATCAAAATTTACTTATATGCAAGTGAATAGTGTTTACACTAGGCCGATCAAAACTTAAAATTAAAACTTAAAAAAGGTATCGCCACTATTACTAGTAAGACTAGAACTTTGATTCTCCACCCAACCATATCCTAAATGGACCCTAAACACATGGTTATATAGGCCTAAGTGGTGCATGACCTTCCAACTTCAGCCCCTTAACTGTTCATTGTGGCTAGGCATAGCCTTTTCACTCTCCAATGCCTCCTCAACTACCTCTAGAATGGGGTGCTTACTTATCCCTTGTCCACCATCTACATCCCTTAACCATTGCTTTAGGTATTTCCAATTTTAAATCCCATGGACCTTATTTATATGCAAACCTTTTACATATAAATAATCTTTTCTAGTCTTACCTTATAGTGTTTCATGTCAGTCTGATAACATTTTCTATCTAGAAACACAAATACTCCATGAGAAAAGTGTCGAGACGACACATGCTTTTCCATAATATTTGGAGCCACAACTTGAGTTTCCTTGTGAGAGTATAATGCTCATCCTTAATTAACTACCTCATGCCCTCTATAAATAGGATCATACCATATCACCCAAGGCAGTATCTACTTCTGTTCCTATGACCTTATATACAAATATAAAGCCACATTAGAAAACCCTTAGAAGAATTAGCATCATGCCTCAAGCTCAAACACATATACCACTCATGCAAATAGATGATGCTATAAGTATACAAAATGTAATGATGCAAAAACAAGGCACACTCCCCAAACACTGTAAAAAAACATGCCATAACACCTACTCTAAACACAAGCCAACTATCATTGCTTGACACAAAAACACTAGGACTCCATACATATATACATGTTTTTTTTGTTTGCTTTCTTAGCCTCACAATGGCAAGAAAATTTTTGCTTGTGGTACTTTGTCTCATGGGTGAAAGACAAAGGCATGCTGCATGTATAGTTTTTGCCACAAAGGCAATGGGTGATACTAAGTTGTGGTATGCACTCTTTGGTGACTTGAACTTTGGCAATTTGTTGCACTTGCATAAACATGACATGGTGTCTGAGCTGCCACATCTCAAAGCCCCTATCAAACATGTTTGTGAGGGCTGTATTCTTGGAAAAATGTAGCAAGAATCATTTCCCAAAGATGGTTCAGTTAGAGCTGTCCAAAAATTACAGCTTATAGATAGTGATGTTTGTGGTCCTATGAGGACACCATCTACTGGGGGCTACCTCTATTTTGTTATATTCATTGATAATTATTCCAAACATACATGGGTATATCCATTGAAACAAAAATCAGAGGTTTTTATGTGCTTTAATGGTTAAAATTTCTTCTACATGTAAGATTGGTACCCTGCATACTGATCAGGGGGGAGTATATGTTTAAGGAGTTTCATGCATACATGGATGATCATGGGATAAAACACCACAATGTACTGTGCCATATACACCTGAACAAAATGGTGTAGCTGAATGTAAAAATAGGTCGCTCATGGAGATGGCTTGTTGTATGGTTAAAAGTCAAGAGTTATCTCATGGTTTCTGGTTAGAATCAGTCATGTGTGTAACATATGTTTTGAACAGGTGTCCTACAAAATTCTTACATATAGTACTCTTTATTTAATTTTTCGTGTTTTTTTATTTTTTGTTGCCTATGCGGCGGGATATCCTCATTAGAGGAGTCATAGTACTAGAGTGAGTAGACTAGCATGGAATACTTAGTGATCAGTATCCAAGTGGGAGGTGGTATTATTAAGGAGGGGTTAGTAAAACAATGGGGTTAGTAAGCAAGTGGCGAGGGAGGGAATTCCGGAAGGACAAGGAGGAAACATGCATGGAGACTACTTGCGCTTTGAGATTCTTGATGTCGATGGCAATGTTCATGAAGCTCTAGCATCTTTGTCAAGACACCGTGATGATGGGTTTTTATTTTTTTACATGTGTTTATTAGTCAGCACCCCTAAAGGGGGTTTTTTACTGAGTCTCCCATTTGGCGAGATTTATGAGCATACCCTTCAGTGTATCTTTGTGAGTGGTTGGAGAAGATTTGCCATTTGTAGCATTGCCCCTTAGTTTGGTGACAAAGGGGCAGGTTGGAGCATTGTGGATGAGGCTCCGTGGGTTGAAAGAGCTGGGCAAATTGAGCTTTTGAGTGGCCATGGGTTGGGTGTGGGCAAGTCCGTAGGATTTAGTTGAGAAAGAGGGGACTTGCTTGCCTATTGGTCATCAAACCATCTTCATTGATTGGACAGGTATTGGCTTGGTTGGTGTGGTTTGGGTAGACTGCTAAGGATTTTGCTGTGGCAGCCAAATGATGGAGTTGCTATATCATAGAAGCCTTGGGCATCTAAGAGACATTTGGGCACCCATTGTTACCGAGTGATGAAGGTCCGTGGTTGTTGTGGCTTCTTGGTTTTTGGTCAATGAGGCTTTAAGCTAGGTGTATGTTATCGACATTGAGGATAAGCTTTTGATGGTGGCTTGGGGAGCCATAGGTGTGTGTTACCTTCATGGAAGCCTTGAGCTTTGAGCACATTGATAGGTACCTAGCTTTGGTGGCTTCGTTGTGCTTGGGGTTGCCTAACTCGTGGCTATGGGACCTTTTGTTGCATATCATCCTAGGGAGTTGTTGTGGTGGATGAGCACATGCGGCGTTCTTGGGTAGCCAAAGGAGAGTGTTGCCTTCATAGTAACCTTATACTCGTAACAGGCAGTCAGGGACTAGCCTACGTTGAAGCTTTGGGTTTCTTGCGATTGGGTTTCAGAGATGGCCGTTTGGGGATCCATAGTTCTATGTGGCCATCATAGAAGCCCTATGCTACAAGAAGGTTCTTAGGAACCCACCATTGATTATCATGATAAAGGTAAGAGGTTGGGGTGCTTGCTATGTGGGTGGTCAAGGATGTTGAGTTTAGGAGGAGGATTGTCGACGACGAAGCTTGATTATCATTGTTGGAGGGTGTCGATAGTGTTCCCGATCGACCGGCTTTGGTGAGGCATGGAGTGTGGTGATAGGGTAGACTACCGGTGATGAGGATGGGGTGTGAGGATAGGGTAGACTGCCAGTGATGAGGATGGGGTGTGAGGGGAAGGGAAATCAAGGGTGTGGGTGTGTGGATGATTTCCTCTTGGGGAATCAAGAGGACAATGGCCTTTTGCCATTGATTTCCATGGTGGTCATTTGTTCACGCTAATTGATTTGGCAGAGTGGCATCAATCCACTCTTTTCCAATGATAATCCATCCTTGGAGTGCCCCTGTATCAATGGCATGAAATCTTCACTCCAACTGGTTATTTCCTATAGAAATTTTAGGAATGAAATACCCAACAGTCATTGGACGCATTTCATGTGAGATTTGGACGTAAGTGTTTTCTTTTGTTTGTGTGGGTACTAAAGACGTCATGCATTCTCAGGAATATATCCAATAAGGTTAAGCTCATTAATGATTTACACTAGCACGTCAAGCAACTTCAAAAACTAAGTAGTACATTGACAATTTCCATGTGGTCATGCATTATAGTTCATGCAATTAATTGAATAGAAAAAACGAAAGAGAGTGGGTATGGAAGAATTACACCTGTATTTTGGAGATCTTCTTGATTCGATGAGGGAAATGCCCGCAATTTGATGAGATATTTATGTATGAGCATTGCGGCTATCTCAGGACTTGAAAGCGAACCCACCTCAAACTTTTCAACCTGTACAATCAACTAACAAGCACTATACCTCGAGAGGCACATCAGTGTGAAAAATTAAGGACTTGTTTAAGGAATTTAAACTAGAAAAAATTTGAAAACACTAACCTACCTACCAGTCACCACACTACTACTGAGGATACGGTAAGAGGATGTCGTAGAGTCCTGGCTCTAGCCCTAAGGCTAAGCCTCTATCCGCATCATCCAAATAAATAAAGTCAACCTCAGTAGTGCCATGAGTTTCATCCGTCCATTCATCATAGTCAGATATTTCCTTTTCATTTTCCCATCCACATAAACTCATCAAGAATATAACCATGCGAGGATAGTCATCTTGTGGAAAAGGAAAGCATTGGGCTATCGGGGATATTTCCTCTACGGAGTAGGGGTCAATCATGGTCAATAGGCGAATTAGCCATTCTAATTCCTCAACATTTTCCTCTCTGGCTACATCTATATGATCCCATTCAGTTTCAATTACAGGATAGCACATGTGAAATATCTGAGAAAGGTACAGATGATACCTCTCACCAAAGGTGGGAGTGGATGAAGTGTATGATGATCGTGCATCTGCCATATCTACAAACACAGATATAGCATCAGTAGGTTTGTGAGATAGGTCAATCTAGTTCTTAATTGTATACGGATATTTATCCTCTTTTTGTGCTCTTGCTCTTTTTACTATTTTTTGTTTTTCTTTTCTTTGTTTTGTTTTTTTTTAAATGTATGAAGCTATATATATACATCCCCTTGAATTTGGCAATTACATGGTCAGGGGAGAAGGTTAAGGAGGAAGCATTAGAATGTCGAGCGTGAGTACATGCTCCCCCTTTCCTTGGGTAGATCATATTATTTGCAATGATGTTGCAGCCTCTTGGAACCAATTTGTCCAGCGGGTCATAGGTTGTGATGTGGGCAGATAGCTTTTTATGACCCTTGTAGCCATATCCAATTGCAGAGATGGTAGTGTACGCTCCCATTGACGAATGGAGGAAATGGTTTTCGACGATACTATTACAAGGGGAGACGTAGACTCATCGGTTTTTTGTTGGGTGTTGACAAGAGTAGGTGTAGAGCATGTAGAAACTTCTATATGAGTGTGTGCCTGGCATGAGGAGCTAGAAGCTTCATGTGGCTCCCCCCTTCTTGAGCTAGGTGGTAATGATCGATATCGTTTGGGAATCCAAACTAACTCTGGAAGAAGTGGTGCAGAGCACTCTGTTACCTTTCCCTTACCACGGTCTTGAATTGTCATTGGGGTGGCAACAATTGGTTTGCAAGGTTTTACAGGTGAT
Source organism: Cibotium barometz (assembly GCF_041138505.1). NCBI lineage: Eukaryota > Viridiplantae > Streptophyta > Polypodiopsida > Cyatheales > Cibotiaceae > Cibotium > Cibotium barometz. The sequence goes on along the minus strand of NC_141082.1, from coordinate 19,488,611 downwards.
GTAGAGGGATTCAGCTTATGTTTAGGGACCCAAATCTGGTCATTCCCCTCGTAGTACCCTTGGGCTACTAATAATTTTTTAGGGATCCATCGCGATGTTACATTGCCCTTTCTCGGGTGGGTAGCTGCTTTCCTTTTACGAGGCTTCTTGTTGGCTGAACGAGATTGAGCAGGGGAAGTAGCTATTAACGAAGCCTTTGGGACCCATTTGTATGTGTTTTTTGGCATAGTAAGCGGAGCTTTAGAGACCACCTTGCCTGTTTCCACTCTTGGCGTTGAAGCGTTAGAGGGGTGGAAAACAATCAAAGATGGTTTTGCCACTAGATTTTGTGATTTTTCGTTATCCAACATTTTGTCCAGAGTCGATGGCTTAGGAGCGGGATTTTGAGCGGTCAGACCTAGTGTTGGTTCTTGCGTCGTGACTCGTCTGGTTGCCCAATCGATATTGCATTTGGTGGCCATCATCCATTTGTGCCCTAAGTTTACAGTGCCTTCCATGGTACCAGCAGGCATAACCAAAAAGCTTTGAATTATGGTCCCCTTGTCATAGGCAACCGGAGTGTGCAGAATTCCTGAGACAGGGGTTTTCTTCTTGTTGATACCTTGAACTTGGATAGCACTCTTGGATAAAGGTGGTTTTCCAAGTTGACACCACACGCCATATGATAGCAAATTGTGTTGAGCTCCTGTATCCAATAATGCATTATACAGCACCTCCCCGTAAGGACTCTGTAACTCAATTGGGTATCTTAGAGGTGGGTCAGATTCCAGTGAATCCTCCTCTGCCTCCTCGAAAAATACTTGCATAATTCCCAAGTTGGCTTCTCGTTGGCGCCTAGCATGCTGTTGACGTTCTTTGGCTTCAACTCTCGCTTGTATTTTCTTAAGCTCAGCTTGTTCTTTAGCTGCCTTCTTTTGATGGATTGCATGTAACTCCTCTTGGCTCAGGGGGTCATAGTATCTTTTGAATTTACTCCCATTAAGGAATCCAATGGTTTCAACTCCGTCGAGAGTCTCCACTCTGATGGTACCTTGGGAGGTAATTTCACATACTCTATACGGTCCCTTTCCAGCATATTTAAGCTTCTTCTTTTCGTTTTGCACTCCATACATCAGGACCTTATCCCCAACCTTGATGTCCTTGTCCTTTAGGTGGCGATCAAACCATTTTTTCCTTCTATCCTTCTCCACAAGGGCATTGTACACAGCCAATTGTCTTTCTTCGTTTAGCCGCTCAAGGATATACAGACGCTCTGCTAAGGGATTACCATCCCAACCCTCTTGAGTTGCAACACGAAGACTAGGAATGACAAATTCCCACGGCATGACTGCCTCTTGGCCATATACCATTTTGAATGGTGTGCAATTAATAGCCACTTTGTACGCAGTACGATAGGCCCATAAAGCTGTCGTGAGCTTTAGATCCCAATCCGTGTGATGAGCTTCAACTGTCTTTGTCAAAACAGAGATTAAGGTCTTGTTGGTACTCTCGGCTTGGCCATTCGCTTGCGGATAGTAAGGAGTAGATTTATGATGGGAGATCATGTAATTTGTTGTGAGCTCCTTAATCACTTCATTTATAAAATGCGTACCATTGTCGCTCACAAGTCCAAAAGGACAACCGAAGCGTGTGATTATATTTTCAAAGAGGAACTCGGCTGTTGTCCTTGCATCTGCCTTACGTGTCGCTTTCGCTTCAGCCCAATGGGTTCCTTTGCATTTTTATTTTCATGATGATGAATAGAAGATAAATAAGAAGTCATAAGACTAAACACCAAGTAGGTGTTGTCCTCTATATCATCCCTCTGATCCCCGTCCCCATCATTGGAAGGTGACAGTGGTTTCTTGGTGATGAATAAATCATGTAAAGCGTGGAGATATTAAAAGGCAAAGAATTTCATAGGGATGATAAATTTTACTATTATGGAAGAGGAGGTGTTGGTGGGTGTCCCAAGCCTCTACCCATCTGTGGGTTATCATCCATGTAAAGTTTTCTTACAATTTGGGAAGGGGAGCTACACAATAGTTAGGAAGAGATGGTAGTATGAGGTCAATTGGTTCCTCCCCCTTGCTAAAGTTAGTAGAATTAATAAGCACCCAAGCAAGATCTAAATTTTAGGACTATATGGTGTAAGGGACATATATACATTAATAAGCACCCCAGCAAGATCTAAAATTTAGGACTATATGGTGTAAGGGATATATATACATAGATTGCACCTCTTGAAGTTTGAGGGCCCCTATAAAGATAGCCATAATAATAGTGGGGTCCACGTAATGTGTAGTATTTTGGTGAATTAATGCAAGGTCTCCCTAAGTTAAGATTATATTGGAAGAGAGAGAGTGTTAGTGAAGTAAAAAACAGAGAACGTTTGTTGAAGGACCTAATAAGGAACCATTGGAAGGTCAACTAGTGTCGTTTCAATATCCACAAGCTTATTGTATGGGTCGTCGTCCTCTTCTAACATGGTGGGTTCTCCTTTGCAGTCACAGTTGTTGGTAAGGCGAGTTTCCTGAGCTTGTAGAGCTTCTGTAATGTGGAGCTTCCTTTGATGGGTGGCAAGCTTCTTGGAGTTTTAGGATTTGGGAGATGAGGCCTTCCTTCTCAGTTTGGGTGGCAAGCTTCTTGGAGTTTTAGGATTTGGGAGATGAGGCCTTCCTTCTCAGTTTGGAGCAGTCCATTCTCTTCCTGAGCTTGTAGAGCTTCTGTAATGTGGAGCTTCCTTTGATGGGTGGCAAGCTTCTTGGAGTTTTAGGATTTGGGAGATGAGGCCTTCCTTCTCAGTTTGGAGCAGTCCATTCTCTTCTTATAACCTAGCAGTCATGGCATGCACATCCATGATTTGCTCACATTAAGGTGTGAGATAACCTGTTGGTGTCTAGCCAACATGGTTACCTTTTTGGCTTGTCACTCATGTACCATGGCCCCATGAGGTATTTAACTTGGATGTTGTAGTTCTTGCAACTTATGTCATATATGTCCTTACTTTGCTTTAAATTCCCTTATACCACTTCTAAAGGGGCTTTCAATCCTGCCTCCATGGCCTTCAACTCCTTATCCTTCTTTTTTAGCCCAAGGCTTGGCAATCATCAATGGCTATAGAGAGTTGAGATTGAAGATCCATCATTTGATTGGTTGTGCCTTCCCCTGTACCTCAGATACTTCAACTCTATGTTTCTCCACTAGGCCGTCCACTTGAATTTGCAATCTAGTGGTGCATGCCTTTTCTTCTTTGGCCTTCTATCTCATGCTTTCCAACTGATGCAGCAACTCCTATACCTGCTCAGCAAGGTTGGAGTTAGCCTCAAGTATTCCTCTTTGTTTCTCCTATGCATCCTTGGTAAGCTGATCCATCTTCTCCATCAAGCATGCATTTAACTTGGTTGTGACGCTTGCATGCTTCTTCAACAATAGGTTGGCCGAGGCTTGCATGTGGAAGTTGCACTCCATCATTTGGGTAGAGCAGATATTTAGATCCGAACCACACTCCATTTTTTAGTCCTCACATTCCCCTTGCTTCAGATACTCCTCGATGCTGCTGTACTTGGGCTTCAAGAAATGTTGGATTCCCTTCTGAAGTTCATGCACAACAACCCACTTGACTGTGGCATCCATCTCCTGCAATTGCACGAACAGGGGCTTGTACTATTCCTCATTCACTTCTTTGAGAGGCCTCTATCTTTTGTCTTTTTGCTGCACTGTCAGTGGCTTCCCCCACCCGCGCTCACTGGTATGGGTTTATCTGTGAGTGACTGCCCGCCGAAGGGGGGGCTCCTGGGAAAGCATGCTTGTCCCTACTGCAAGCTCGTGAACTTTGAGGATGGTGAGCTCTTAGCAAACTACAGAAGATGGAGGTGGCAGGCTTGAGGCTTCTCCAAACGAGGTGCTTTCCTAGGCTTCTTCATGAGCATGATGTTGGGAAAATAGAGAGGGGCGTTTGAGGTGTGCTCTTTAGTCTTTTCTTGGGGGGTTTCTTGAGAGAGCTGACACCTATTTGCACCACTAGATGCCTTGTGTCTACTAGTACTATGGAGCCTTATGTTAATTTTTGTTTGTAAAACTTCAGGTGTTGTGGTGACCAGCTCTAGTTCTTCTGGCGAGGCATTAAGAAACAAAACTCTTACGGCATGGCTTAGGATTTGCATAAGGAGGTTGGGGTTGACCATCTTATTGTCGTGTTTAGAGAGAGGTAATGAGTGAAATATTTGTGGAGCATACTCACCCCCAATCATCATGCTCCCCACCGCCCATGGTGCAGGCGGTAAGGAAGTAGGGGTTGACCATCTTAATTCTGTGGTTGGAGAGGTAATGAGTGAAATCTTTGTGGAGCATACTCACCCAATAGTTCTGCTCCCCACCATGGTTCAGGCAGTAGACCTTGTACATATCTATGCAATTGTACTCGTATGTGAGTTTGACTTGCATGATCATAGATGCCACCCCCAGTAGTCTTTCTCCAACTGGCGATCCTTGAGCACTGTAAACTCCGCTTTATTGTTGTTGACATCAGAGGGTGGGCAAATGTCAAAGAAATCCAGCTTTTTGGAGAAATGGGGAAGGCTTTGGCCTAGCTGGTAGGTTGAGGGTCTTGTGGATTAACTTCTCGGTGATCACCACCAGCTTCTTTGCACCATCCGCCCCTATAACAACTTGCAAAATGGAGAGTCGAACTCACACACACACACACACACACACACACACACACACACAATGCTCAATGACAAGAGCATAAGGGTTTAGAGTGTGAGAGATAATGGCTAGCTCAAAGGAGAGATAATGGCTAGCTCAAAGGAGAGAGATGAAATCTCTGTGCAAGTATAAAGAGAAATTACAAATGAGAAAGCAACACTAAACTATAAATGAGGTTGCTTATATACTAGCTAATCCTAAGGTGTCCATTTGCACCTAGATGGTCATAGGGAAAAACCCAATGGGACAAAAGAGTATGCACAGTGGGATAAAAGGGCTCATGGCATAAGTGAATGGCCTCAATGTGAACTACTACTGTCATAGGACCTTTATGCACTTGGAGAAGAATTCTATTTCTCAAACACAAAAATTAGAGTAAACCATAGACTTGGAACAAATTAAAAGCATTGACCTTATGTAAATAAAATAAAATAAACAAGAGAGCTTGAAAATAAGAAAGAGATCATTGTCGACACAAGATTGGGTTCAATCTCCCCTAGATGAGTGTGGCCCATCATACCACTCATCCATATTTATATGTATTAAAAGCTTGCTTTTCAAAAAGATAACTCCAAAAATAAAGCTAAAGAGCTTTTGAGTTTTTGAGTGTAAAAGCTCTTCCAAAGTCTTGGGCCTACCAAAATATTCATTGTGGTCCTGGGCTTTTGAGTAAAAGGTTTAAGGCCTTAGCCTTCTAAAAATATTCATGCTAAAATATGTAACCGTAATAAGTATTCACGTGTCTTCCAAAATATATCATTGTGGTCCAAAAAATGTTCCACCCATGATTAACAAATAATACACCACAATCAATCATCGCCTACATTCAAAATAATATTAATCACTGCACAAAGCCAATCAAGTACATTAATCCTAACTAAATCATAATAGTCTACATAGCTGATTAAACACATTAATCTTGGAAATTGATATAAATATAAGGTGCATCCAAAAATATAATATCCTCGTAAATAATGGGCACCCCCATAGAGGTTATGACTAACATTATCTCTTGCTTGGGTTGTAATTGACCTGGTATAAGTGGATGAGATTTTGGTAAGAGCAGAAGAACTTTTTTGGCATCCATTTAGCATCATCAGTAAGATGATTCTTAAAAGTAACAAGATACTTAACATAAGTGCTACCTATATGCGTGTAGTGATGGTCTCATGAGTGATCAATGATAGATTGAGGTACAAGATGTTCTTCTTCATCTACTAACTCAGGAGGTTCTTCTAATATAGGATGAGAAGGTAGATGTACTCTAGAAGGTCTCAAAAGACTAATGTGAAAAGAATTATGGATATGCTGATTGGAGGGTATCTCCAGCTTAAATGTATGGTCATTAATCTTGGCAATAATCTTAAAAGATCCATAAAATCTAGGAGATCACTCAACTACAAGATTGGTCTTTACAAACGTAAGTCTTCTTTTCGCAATGTGAAGTACATAGTCTCCTTCGTTGAAGATGATATTAATGTTTATAATTTGCATACTCCATGTACTTATCTAACTCTCATGAATTTGTTCAAAGTCTATAATAAAAGAATCTGCAGTATCAATAAAATGTGAAAGATGAGTCGTAGGAGTAGGCAAAGCCTTACCATTGCCTATCTCAAATGGTGCTTTCTTAGTAGCAAGGTAAGAATAGTTATTATATGCAAATTACAAAATGTGTAAACACTTATCCCACTGCTTAGGCTAAGATAAAACATAAGATCTAAGCAAATCAAGAATAGTTATTATATGAAAATTGCAAAATGTGTAAACACTTATCCCATTGCTTAGGCTAATATAAAACATAAGATCTAAGCAAATCAAGAATTATACTATTTGTTACTTCACTTTGCCCATTTGATTCAGAATGAAAAGCAGTAGAAAAATCAAGTTTTGTTCCAAGATCATCTAAAAATTACTACAAAACTTTTTATCTCTGTTATAAACAATAATCTTTGTTGGTAATCCATGATGCACAAATACTTGTTTAATGAAAACATGTGCAGCTTGATAAATAAGCAATCAATGTCTTTTTGTAAAAGCAATGAAATAAGCATGTTTACTAAATCTATATGTGTTACTAGAGATATTTTCATGATCGTTACCCTCTTACTCAAGTTTTGCATCTTCCTTGCCACCACCATCAATCGTATTAACTCGTGTAGCTAGTTGCTTCGTCTAGGCAATTGGGAGAAATTGGGTGTTATGACCTTTTTGTTGGTCATGAGACAATTGTAGCATGTCACATTTCTAGGTACAGAATCTTGCTTTTTCTTTGTGTCATCTCCCTTCTTATTGTTATTATTGTTAGCACCACGATTATTGTTATTGTTGGAAAAAACACCTTTGGTATCATTGGTGTGCCTATAAAACTTATAAAAAGGAACAAACTTTTTAAATTTGTTAGTGTGACAATATTGAGGTGGTTTGTTGTCCCTTGGAACTCCATTCTTTCACTCATAATTATAAGCCTAAGAGATTACCGTGCATAGAGAATGAGGTTGAAACATATTGATCTCCGGTCTAAGATTAGGCTTTAACCCAGTATAATAAATCTATGCTTTTGGTCTTTCGATCTCACTCTTTCAATGGCTTATAGTTAGATGAGAATTTTCCAAACCTTGTCTACATATACCTATACAGTCTCTTTGTCAAAGTTGACAAAGCATGTCCCACAGCTGATGGGCTCTTACTTTTAGTGAGGTGGCAAGAAATTCTTTTTGATGAGCTCCTTCGAGGTTTTTGGCATTTCTCATCCTTGCTTTGATTGCATTCCACCATAATGATGTAGATTTGACCAAATGATTTACAGCACACTTAACCTTATCTTTCTTGGAAAATTCTTCCCTAGAAAAATAATCATCAAGTTATCTAATCCATGACAACACTGTCTTTGCATCTTTCTTACCATTAAAATTCTAGAATCTGAGAGTTTGCAAACTGATTTTCTTTCCTTTTTGTTGCTCTTGCTCTCGAAAAGTCTCCTTAATAGTACGTTGAATGTTAAGTTTGGGTTCAACACTCTTCGAACACGTTTCCTGCTTAAACATTAGTTATTCCAATTCTATTCTCTTAGCTCTTTCTCATTTAATTGAGCTTAAATAGATAGGAGTTACTCCAAAATAGAAGGTGGTTATAAGTTTATCATAATGGGAAATAAAGAAGGAAAAATAAAAGCTTTTCAAGAAGACAACTCCAAAATAAAGCTAAAGAGCTTGAGTTTTTCAGCATAAAAGCTCTTCCAAAAATATATCAAGATTGTTGGAATTAGGGTTACAAAAAAGCACACCAAGCTTGGAGAAGAAGAAGTAAGAATGCACACAACACACAGTGTATTAGATTGTGTCAATGTACACAGATAAGTTAGCCCTAATGGGCATATATACAAGCCAGGGGAAAAAACCTCCTAAAGATGGAAAAAGTGCCCCGGTGGTCCTAAGTGTGTTCACACACATCACTGCCTATATATATGGCAACAAATCCCCCCTGGGAGTGATGGTGTGAACAAGAGCTGGCACTCATGTATAGGAAAGTGCCATGCCCGAAGTAGATCAGTCCACAAAGGGGAGCAAGCCCAAAGCTTTACGGAAAGCTTCAAACTTCTCACGAGGAAGCGCCTTTATGAAAAGATCGGCGAGGTTGTCCTGTGTTGGCACATATGCCAAGCTGATCTCTCCTACTGAGAGTCTCTCCCTAACATAGTGACAATGCACCTCAATGTGCTTTGTGCGAGCATGAAAAACTGGGTTTCTTGCAACTACCAATGCGCTCTAACTATCAGTGTAGATAGAGGTGGCAGACTCCTGTTCAACACCCAAGTCAACCACCATAAGCCGTCTGAGCCACACACACTCAACCGTAGCTGTGAAAGCTACCCTATACTTAGCTTCACAACTAGAAGTGGCCACAGTAGGTTTCTTCTTGATCAACCAAGATATGCATGAGCTACCGAGCATGAAACAAAAACCACTTGTGGACACTCTTGTGTCATAGCAACCAGCCCAATCTGAGTCTGAAAAAGCATGTAAATCTGGCGGCAGCGATCCCCCCTTGGGATAAAACAGCCCAAGATGTATGGTGCCACTCAAGTAGCGAAAGATGCATTTAATTGCCTTCCAATGTTGAGACCTTGGGCTATGCATAAACTTGCTCACCTATGAGACTGCAAACTGAATGTCCGGCCTCGTAATGCATACATAAATGAGGCAACCAACAGCTGTCTGATAGAGTGTGACATCAAAGTGATCTCCATCTCATGAAGACTCAACTTCAAACCTATCTCCATTGGAGTAGCAATAGGCTTGCAGTCTTCAAGGCCAAATCTCTGCAACAATGTCTCAATATACTTTGTCTGACACAAAGTAATACCTCCATCACACTGCTTAAATTGTATTCCCAAATAATGATGCAAATGTCCCAAATCTGATATCTCAAAAGAGGCATTCAAACCAACCTTAAAATCAGCAATATGACTCTCATTTGGTCCTGTGAGCAGCATGTCATCGACATAGAGAGCAATGATTAGATGTACATCATCCACGCATTTAATATACAAAGTGCTTTCTGTTGGACTATTCAGAAAACCATGTGCAGTCAAATATGCATGTATCTTTTCATACCAAGCTCGCGAAGCTTGCTTTAAACCATATAAAGCCTATTTCAACCTGCACACTTTGTTTTCCTGCCCTCTTTGAACAAAACCACGAGGCTGCGATACATACACCTCCTCATGCAAATCTCCATTCAAGAACGCAGTCTTTATGTCCAACTGATGTACATTCCAACCATTATGAGTTGCCAATGCACAAATGCTACAAATGGTAGTCATACGATAAGTGGGAGCAAAGGTCTCATCAAAATCAATGCCCTTTTCTTGAGCATAACCCTTTGCAACAAGTCTAGCCTTATAGCGATCAACACTGCCATCTAGCTTTCGTTTCAACTTAAAAACCCACTTACATCCAATGACCTTTTTACCAATAGGCAAATCACACAAAGAGCATGTACCATTCTTCATTATAGCATCATATTCACGTTGCATTGTAGCCAACCAATTTTTTGATTTTTGTGCCTCATCAAATGAAAGAGGTTCTTCCTCTTCACACATACTAGACACAGCCAAAGCATAACAATCTGATGCATAAGAGGCATGCTGAAAACTTGAACAAGTATGACTAGACATAGGTGCATCAATTTTACTATCACGCAAGGTTTACACCAGCCATTTAGGCATACCTCTAGCCTGGCTGCTCATTTTTAGCCCTATCCTCATAAATTAAATCTGCATCAGAAATAGGCTAATCTATGATGTCGTTTGAAATCTGCATAGGTTGAATATTTGCCTCATTAGGACTTACATTTGAATTCCCACCTGTAAACAGAGGCAACAACGTATCAAATACATCCCGTGAGCTCACACTTGTCTCTTTGGTACATGATAACAAAGGCTGCATAGCATCTTCCACAAAAACAACGTCTCGACTAATCAAGATACACTTTGACTGCGGATGATACAATCTGTAACCCTTGCTCTCAGCACTGTAACCAACAAAAATGCATTTGACAGCCTTATCATCCAATTTTCTACGTTGTTGCATAGGCACTAAAGCATAGACCAAGCAACCAAAGACACGCAAGTGACCAATAGAAGGCTTCGTGCCATGCCAAGCTTCGTATGGAGTAACAGACTGCAAGGCCTTAGTGGGACACCTGTTGAGTACATATGCAATACACATGATAGCCTCAAGCCAAAACGCATGTGGCAAAGCTTGGCTCTTGACCATACATCGTGTCATCTCCATAACTGACCTGTTTTTCCTCAGCAACACCATTTTGCTGAGGGGTATATGGCACTATACATTGGTGTTTTATCCCACGACTAGCCAAAAATGCATCAAACTCTTTAGACATGTACTCCCCCCCTCGAAACGGAGGGTGCCCCCACAGTACAATTGTATACATTTTCAGCCATAAGCAAAAATTGTTTGAAGCACAAAAACACTTCGAACTTTGCCTTCAGTGGATATACCCATGCATGCCTTGAGTAATCATCAATGAAAGTCACGAAGTACAAATGTTTACTAAATGACGGAGTTTTCATAGGCCCACATACACATCACTATGTACAAGTTGCAATTTGCGAGTGGCCTACACAGAACCATCCTTTGGAAACGCAGAACGCTAACTTGTCATAAGAATTAAGCCTATACAGCCCACAAAACAAGGTGCCAGATGCAATAATCGTATCACCAGAAGTCAAATCATGAACAGTACATTTGTCATCCACAAATTTGACTACAAGTCCAAGTCTAGCAAGCGCAGAGACAAACAATAGATTCTTCTTTATCCCTGGCACATACAAAGCATCTGAAAGTGTGAAAGCGCTGCCATTTGTAGCACTAAGCATAATTTTACCAACGCCCTTCACTGGGTAAGAAGCATTATTGGCACATGTGACAGTATTCCCATTAGAGATAGCCTCAAGACAAGTGAACATATCACAATGCGAGGTAATGTGCTTTGTAGCACCACTGTCAAAATACCATACATCAAAGTCAACAGAAACTGCCAAACATGCATCATGTATAGATGGGTCATACTGGCAATACACGCTAAACGCCCATTCTGTATCTTGCACAGCATTTGCAGAATCTGCATTTGTAGAAGCATCCGCTATTGTGGCTGCATTTGACTCTTTCTTCTTTGCCTCTTTAGCCTTTAGCTTAGGGCAATTATTAATGACATGATCAGTTACCTTACAATAGTTGCACCTGATATTTTTCTTGCCTTTATCAAGAGCCTTCTCATACCTATTGTTGCTACCTGTGGAAGGAGAAGATGTTGCAAACCGACTAATAGGAGAAGAAATAGTGGAAGGAGCTACCTTACCACTTCTTCTCTGCTGGGCAGCAACAAATGCCTGATCAACTGCATGACGCTGCCTAGCCCTATTTTGCCTAGACTACTGCCCTTCTTGTAAGAGCTTGTTGACTAAAGTATCATACTTGACAACATCAGGTCTATCCTCAGTAACAAGTCTCCACGTGGAAGCAAAAGTCTGATATGACTTAGGTAAAGCATCAAGAACAGTCTGCACAAGAGAATGATCAGGAATAATCTCACCTGCAGAAATCAAATGTTCCTTGAGATCTTTAATCTCGGCAAGAAAAACATTCATGTCATCATCTTCCTGCATAATCTTTGATTTTAGCTCTTTACGCAGGTAAGAGATTTTTGCCTCATTTTACGGCCTGCATACAAACCAACTAGAATATCCCAAGCCTGTTTTACTATTTTAGCTGAACGAATATGTGGAGTGATGTTACGTTTGACAGAAAGTGCAATCAAGGCATGAGCATGTGTATCTTTACCATCCCAACGAGCTTGTTCAGCAGTGGGTAAAACAGTAGCAACAGTAGAGCTGCTAGAACCTGCAACATCCTCAACAAATTCTACATCCACAGAACCTAGACGTACATTCGTACCTTGCACAATGTTCCACACTCCTTTTGCAACCAAAACATGCTGCCAGGGATTTCACTGACGTAAACGAGAACATGTGAACATGTTAATAACATATGTTAATAACACAAAAAATCTTGTGATCATATGTTATATTCACAAAGCTTTCATAAGGGCCTAAAAAAATTATCTTTGTCGGGCCTAAAAAATCTTCTTAGGTGGCCACTGACCTGCTATTATGTGAAGATGGTAACATGAGAACATGTGAATAGCTTATTCCCATGTGTAGCCAAGCTTTTAAGGGATTCCCAAATGGCAAGTGACCTGTTATTTTGTGAATGGTAACATGAGAACATGTGAATAACTTGTTCACATGTGTTATTATCACAAAAAAACTTGTGATCACGTGAATATTAAATCCCTGCATGCTGCATCATGTATGCCCAAACTGGGTAGTTACTGTCTCCATCCAATTTGTTATCAAGCAGACAACATGCGAAATACATCATTGTTGTTATCAGCCATGGCCAGTGACTGAAACTGATGCAAAAGCTACCTATAATGAAGTAAAGATTGAACAGAAAACAACTCGTGCTATGTAACACGGTCCACAATAGAATATGTATGCCTGTTTTGCAGAAAACTACACTGTCAAAATTTCTGCACAAAATGACGAAAACACCTGTATAGAACTTGTATGCCTGTTTTGCAAAAAACTACACTGTCAAAATGACGAAAACACCTGTATAGAACTTGTAGTCCAAAAACCGAGCCCGAAATGACCTCAGATGCAATTTTTGAGAACACGAGGCCCTACGGGCTAATCTACAGAGTATAGGGACCAGCAAGTGCTCGTGAAAGCTCACCTCAATCGGAGAACGTGAGTCAGAGGGTGCTAGCAGCATAGCCCTGGGAGCCGATGCCTGCTCTGATACCAATTGTTGGAATTAGGGTTGCAGAAAAGCACACGTGACACAAAGCTTGGAGAAGAAGAAGCAAGAATGCACACAACACACAGTGTATTAAGATTGTGTCAATGTACAAAGATAAGTTAGCCCTAGAATAATGGGCATATATACAAGCCGGGGAAAAAAACCTCCTAAAGAGGGAAAAAGTATCCCGACGGTCCTAAGTGTGTTCACACACATCACTGCCTATATATATGGCAACAAAGATATAATTATCAATTCTTCGGCCTACTAAAAGTATAAGTACTAATTAGTATGTACAAAGGTTTGAGGCCATAGCCTTCAAAAAATGTTAATGCTAAAATATGTAACCATAATAGATTCACATGTCTTCCAAAGTATCTCATTGTGGTCTAACAAATGTTTCACCCATGATTACCAAATAATCCACCACACTCAATCATCGACTACATTCAAAATAATATTAGTTAGTGTACAAAGTTAATTAAACACATTAATCAGTGCATAAAGTTAATTAAACACATTAATCTTAACTAAATCATACTAGTGTACATAGATGATTAAACACATTAATCTTGGAAATTGATAAAAATATAAGGTGCATCCAAAAAATAAAATATCCCCATAAATAATAGTCGTCCACATAGAGGTTATGACTAACAACTACCAAATATCTATAGCTTGTTTTCTAGTGTTTCTCTCTACCAAGCTTTCGTAGAATGTGTTTTATTTGATTTGGTCTTTATCAAGTGTGTCTGTAGCGCTCAATTTAAAGCTTTCCATTAAAGCCCTCTTTCTCATTGTACTGTGGGAAGAAGGAGGCTCTTTATAATTTAAATTAGCTTTCCTAGTTCAAGAATCAACTCCCATACATTTGATTTGTACAAGGGCTTCAAGCTACAACCAAGCAATTCAACACAACTACAATTTTCATATTTTCATGGTCGGATGGTTTTGCTCACAATCAGATCATTTCATCAAAGCAATATCCAATCTCACTTCTACACCGCTTCATCACGTGGCGGATAGAATCGTCTATTTTTTTGGATCATTTCCTATCTCAGCAAATTGTTTTTGGGTATAATCACTTGATTCTTGGATTGTGTATAGGTTTTATAATTGGCTGATTCAACTCTTGAATCATAGGTTTCTTCAATTGCTTGATTCAACTCTTGGATCATCAAGTTTTCTAATTGACCGATTCCACTCTTTAACTGATGGTTCCACTTTCTCAATGATTCTACTTTTTAAATGATTCCACTTTCTTTGGCAATCCTACCTTAATAGATTCCACTTTTGGGATCGTCTGATTTTACCTTTTGCAATCGACATCTCAACTTCTCCAATTTCCTAATTGTACTTTTTCAATCGTCTGATTGTTCACCTCCAATCATCTAATCAGTGATTCTCCAATTGTTCAATCAGAGCCCTTGAGTCTGATCGTCTGTGATCCAATATTTTCCATCCAATCGTCCGATTGTGCCTCTTTGATTGTCCATTTTTGTAATTGTTTGATTTTACATTCTTTAATTGGTGATTCAAGTGTCCAATCGACAATTCCTTCCACACTTCAATTGTCTGATTCTTCATCTCCAATCATCTGTTTGGAGCCTCGAATCAATGATCCAACTAAGATTTTTCAGTAGCTTTCTAATCAGTTTAGCTTAATTTAATTTAAGCTTTATTTTAGATCTTTCCTTCTTCAAATCTCTAGCACCAATCAGGTATGGCCACCAACTCTACAAATGATTTATTTGGTATTCTTTCCAAAGAGGATAAATTAGATGGGTCGAATTATTCCCTATAAAGTTTTATGACCAGTACAACCCTCATCTTGGCACAATTACTCATATTACTATTGTGACCAAGCTCCTGAAATTACTATTGTGACCAAAGAAGATGGGATTCTCATGATGCTCAAGGTTTGGCATCGATTGCCTTGTCATTTAAAATGTTTATTGTTTTGCACATTCTCTCTTATAAAACATCCATGCTTGTTTAGAACACTCTAGAAGTTATGTATTAGACTATGATACAAGGATTACCTATCTCAAGAGGCAACTTGACAATGAAAATATACAAGAAAAGGGATCCATGAATGAACATTTAATAAAATTACAAGAAATGAGAGAATAACTTGTAATGAAGTCATTCCTAAAAATGACATAATTGACATCACCCTTAATTCTTTGCATGAATCTTATGTGAGTTTCAATACTTCCCTCCATCTTTCATTGAGTGAAAATGCAATCCCTCTTACCTATCTAGCAGGAGCTTGTAAGCTTACTGTTGCAAGAGAAACAGTCTAGAAAGAATGTTTCTGAGAGTTTTAGTGGAGATCATGATTTAGCACCCGAGAATAAGGGCAAGAAATTTTAGCAAAAGACCAATTCCAACAAAACTTTTGAGGCTAAGGGGTGATTATAAATAGCCAAATAAGGTTACTTGTTGGTATTGCAAAAAACTCGGCCATGTAATTGAAAATTTATTTAAACTTCAAAACAAAGAAAAGAATAAGAAAGAATCTAATAAGAGTTCCAACAATACTGCCTCCAACGATAAGAGCTTGAAGAAAGAGGACTCAACTAATGTTGTTGTCCCATCAAGACTACTCACTAATGTTGTTGTCCCATCAAGACTAATGTTGTTGTCCCATCAAGACTACTCACTAATAGCTATTTGTAGTTATAATCTTGAACAACTCGTTGACAAATGGTTTCTTAACAGTGGTGCTTCTAAGCACATAACTTTTCAACAAATTTTAGTCAAACATTGCACAAAGTTGTCACACTATCACGTGTGCCAATAATGCCTCTTACCTCATCAAAGGTATTGGTGGTGAGATAGTCCTCTCACTATTGCAAGTTGTGAGGATCTCTGTCTTCAAAATGTACTTTTCATTCCAAGAGTTAAAAAGAATATGTCTTCAAAATGTACTTTTCGTTTCAGGGGTTAAAAAGAATCTAGTCTGTGTGTGTGGACAAATAGATTGTGCATACTAGATCTTTAATAACTACGAGTGGTTTGTACAAGTTGGACATGTATTGCAAGTGTTATTTATGTATCTTGTCTAGTAAACACTTCTAATGCAATTAAAGATGCCTAGTTGTGGCATGCCAAGTTTGGCCACACTTCTATGGTGGTTTGATGCTTTTGCAATAACATGGGATGTTAAAGGATCTTTCTCAACTTGATTCACCACCAAAATATATTTGTGAAGGATGCATCCTTGGTAAACTTGCTCTCCAACCTTCCTCCCCAAAGAATGCAACAACAAATAGAGCTGATCAAAAATTGCATCTCATAAACAATGATGTGTGTGGTCTAATGTGCAGACTACTTTTTTAGGAGGAAACTCATATCTTGTTAAATTCATAATGATTACAGTAAATATGACTGGTCTTATCCTATGAAGGAAAAATTAGAGGTACTTTCTCATTTTCAGCACTTTTTGGGTATGGTTAAAAATGAAACAAGTTTTAAAATTCAAACTCTCTTTTCAGAGATAGAGGGAGAGAATATATGTCCAATAATGCATTCAAAGATTTTTTTGGCACAAAAAGTACAAGATGAGTGGTCCACTCAATACTTGGAGTAGACAATAAGGGTGTAGGCCCACTCAATACTTGGAGTAGACAACAAGGGTGTAGGTCACCATCCTAGCATCTTAAGAAGGAAGAAGCTCACCATGGAAGCTTGCTCTAGGCAAGAAGATAACCAAATGGTCATATGTCAAAAAGGTATCAAAAGGTATCAAAGGGTACAATATCCTGGGGCTAGTGTCTTTTATAGTCCCAAGGCTCCCATTTTCCCTACACAACATATGTGCAAATTCCCCTAAGCCTCATGTGCCTAAGCCCATCCCCCATATGAATGTGCTCACTAAAATCCCCTCATTTTACAAAATGACATTAAGCATCAGTGTACAACACAACAAAATGGTGTTGCTAAGAGATGAAACATGAATCTCATGGAGATGGTTAGATACATGGTTATGTTGAAATTTGAGCATTGTGATGAGCTATGGTGGATCAAACACTAGAATCAACATCATTAACAAAGTGATTAGCAAATAATTAAGACGTAATTAGTGGATAATTAATAAATAGATTAATGTAGGCATGGATACTCAAAAACCAGCAAATTCTCATTAGGGCAATGCCTCAATTTATAGAGTTTACATCAAGCATCAAATCCCACTGATTTCTCCATGATTCACTCCACCTCTTTTCCCTGATTCTCTCCACCTCTTCACTTTTCCCAGAATATCTCCCGGAATATCTCCACACTTCCCAGAATATCTCCACACTTCCTAAATCTTCTCATGCTACCCTTTATTCTCTCCCAGTAGATTCTTCTCACCTTTTCACAGGTTCTTTCACATTTACTCATCCTCTTTTACAACCTCTAACCAAGGGCTTGTTCCCGCACACACCCTATTCACTTGTATTTTCAACACCTCCCCTCAAGTGAATAATCCTAGCACACCTAGACCCTATACCAAGTTTGCCTCCCCTTACTTGATAGTCCGCGACTAGTGTCTACACCTCCCCTCAAGTTATCTTAGCACACCTGGACCCTATATAAAGTTTCTTTCTTACTTCGACCAATGCCTCAAGTCCCTAAACTCCATAGTCCTTGACATTCTCTCTCTCTATGTGTCCAAGGCTACTATAAGTGCCCGCGACCTTGACCAAAGTGCTCACACACATACATCTACCACGTGGCCTACATCATCGATGGCTCAGAGGTGGTTTTATTTTGTTGGGGTAGGTTACATTGGGTTGTGGGGTCTCTCTCTCTTTCTGTCTCTCAGAGATTTTCACATGGCTCCTCACTCTTTGGAGCCTCACATCTTCTCTTGTCTTCAGTCTTCTTGTCGTGGCAGCTTCTCTCCACGCGTCCATGTCTTCCTCTTCTTTCAGTTTTCTTGGGGCAGCTTCTCTTCTCGTGTCCATGTCTTTCTTCAATTCTTCTTCTAGATCTTCTTGGTGTGGATCTTCTTCTTGGAAGGAGATGTTCTTCTTCTTTCATGGCTAGGGCCATGAGCTTGTCCGTTACGTCTCCTTGCTCCATGATGTGAGCAACATGTTCAAATGTTTTGCTGATAGTTCCTTTGGGTTTTTGATGTTTATCTTGTATCATTATGCAATGCAAACCCAAATTTATGCGGAAGGTCTTACCTCTTGCCTTATTCTGGACAAGGGCAGTGTCTGATCCCATATTTACACTGATGTAATGTGCCCAATACAAAATGCGTATAGCATCCATTCTCATGCACATTCCAAAATGCAACTCTGGCTGTGAATAATCTTGATTTTGAGTGAGATTTATAGGCATTAACCAAGGGTTAAATGCAAAATGATGATTATCACAATTTTATCAGCATAATTTTCCTAGAAATTACATTAAATCAAGGGTAACCAATTTGTACGGGATGGTTGGAGTATCAAACCAACTCCGAATTGAAATCTGAAGCTATAGGGATCTGTATTGGATACCTAATGGTTAATTTGAACCCTCAATTGTACCAAAATACAGTGATTAGCATTGATTAATCACTGATTAGCAAATTAATCCACTATTTTGTGTGCAGAAAACAGAGTATGCGGGGAGTCCAGATCTGGTGCCTTAGACTTCAAATGAGCTCAAATGCTTTCAAAGGCATCAATATAGCAATGAGTCTAGTAGAGGATTAAGCCAAGAAACACAAGATTTGACCAAATATTGAAAGCTTAATCTCTGTTTTACCAGTCACCTGCAGATTTGATGAAAAGCTTGGATCTCACTGTAGACTTGATGAAACTGAATTCTAACTTCACCAACTTGTAGAGCATGCTTGAAAACACCTTGGGCTAAGAGGAATTAGAGGCATTTGATCTGAGCAAGAAGAAATATCAAAACCCCTTCAGAAAAATGGCGTCTGGTAAATTCATGATTTCTGCTACATCCATCAGCGGTTTGTTGCTTGGAGTTGATGAGCTTGAAGAGTATTGAGATGGCTAGCTATGGTTAGAAGCACTAGGGCTAATTTTAACTGTGCAAGGAGAATGGACTCCTCCACTGGCTGGGAGTACAGAGGTGAGTTGAAAACTAACTAAAATTTTGATTATTTTTGAATTATCTACTAATCCTAATTAATTAGATAATGGGCTCATAAACCTGATGGATTCTAGGCATGGCTCTGATACCATGTTGAAATTTGAGCATTGTGATGAGCTATGGTGGATCAAACACTAGAATCGATATCATTAACAAAGTGATTAGCAAATAATTAAGATGTAATTAGTGGATAATAAGTAAATAATTAAGATGTAATTAATGGATAATTCGCAAATAATTAAGATGTAATTAGTGGATAATTAGAAAATAATTAAGATGTAATTAGTGGATAGTTAACAAATAGATTAATGTAGGCATGGATACTCAAAAACCAGCAAATTCTCATAGGGCAATGCCTCAATTTATAGAGTTTACATCAAGCATCAAATCCCACTGATTTCTCCATGATTCACTCCACCTCTTTTCCCTGATTCTCTCCACCTCTTCACTTTTCCCAGACTATCCCAGAATATCTCCACACTTCCTAAATCTTCTCATGCTACCCTTTATTCTCTCCCAGTAGATTCTTCTCACCTTTTCACAGGTACTTTCACATTTACTCATCCTCTTTTACAGCCTCTAACCAAGGGCTTGTTCCCGCACACACCCTATTCACTTGTATTTTCAACAGGTTAAAGGTCAGCAGCAGCTTCCACACAAGTTTGGATGAAAGCAGTTCTTTGTGCTATCCATGTGCGAAACAGGTGCCCCACTAAAGCTTTAAACACTATCACTTCTTATGAAACTTGGTTCAATTGAAAACCTAAGGTTGAATACATGTATGTTTTTGGTTATTTAGCATATGCACATGTGCTAGCATGTTTTTGGTTATTTAGCATATGCACATGTGCCAACATAAGATAGAACTAAAAGCAGAACTAAGCTTGATGAGACAAGGAAGTGAAATGCATTTTTATTGGTTATAATGCTAAAAGTAAAGGTTGTTATCTTTGTAATCCTCTCACTAAGAATATTATTATTAATAGGGATGTCATTTTTAATAGGGATGTCATTTTTATTATTAATAGGGATGTCATTTTTAATATTATTATTAATAGGGATGTCATTTTTATACAAGATTCTATCTTTTTATAATGGAAGTCAATAAGCATACCTATGCCAATTCTTTGGACATGTTTGATGAGCTATTATCTATGCCAGTTTCTATTGATTCTCAGTAGATTTTGCTGCTGATCCTTTTTTGTTGGGAATGCTCAAGGAATTGATGTCTCAACTTCATATCATCTAGAAGATGCAGTAAATGCTGAAAGATCAACAATCAATGAATCTAGAGTTATGCCTAGATGGGTTAGAAGCACCTTGCAGTATAGCAAATTATCTACTCCTTTGCATACTAGAACCAGATCCGGTGCTCGAACCACTTCAATAGATATTACTGAGTTTGCATTTCTTAGTTCTCTACATGATGTATATGGACCCGAGTATTTTGAAGAGACTCAAGAAGATCCGAATTGGGTGAAAGCTATTCATTCCATTCAAAAAAATGGTGCTTGGGATTTAGTGGATCTACCACTTGGGAAGAAAGCTATTGGCACTAAAAGTGGGTTTTCAAAGTTAAATTAAAGGCAGATGATTCAGCTGTTGATAGATTCAAGGCTAGACTTGTTGCACAAGGTTGTGCCTTGCAGAAAGGGATTGATTATGATGAAACATTTGCTCCCACTTCTCTTATGATCACAATTTGATTTGTTATTACTTTGGTAGCCCATCATGGATGGAAAGTACAGCAATTGGGACTTCAAAACAACGCTCTTAAGTGGTGACTTGCAGGAAGAAGCTCATGTGAGGCAATAAGCTAGATTTTCACAAACTAGTCAAGAAAAGAAGGTATATAATCTTCATAAAGTTTTATATGGTTTGAAATAAGCTCCAAGCTTGGTACCAAAAAATTCATTATATTTTACTGAAGAAGGATTTCAAAATTTTACTGAAGAAGGATTTCAAAATAGTCCTATGGAAAGCACATTGTATGTGAAAAAGGACAAACAGGATTGTTGTCATTCTCTATGTACATGTCTCTATGTAGATGACATGTTAGTAATAGGCACCAATGAGGATTTCATTATAGCCACTCAAATTTTAAGATGCCAAACTTGGTCTTTTGCACTACTATCTTGCTTGGTATATAGTTTATACAATAAGGTGATGTTATAGTCATTAATTAGTCCAAGTACATCAAGGCATTACTAAAGAGGTTCAATATGGAAAGTTGCAAACCAATCTCTACACCATTGGAACCTAGTCTTACAAGATGCCATTGAACCATTTGACATAACCACTTATGATCAAGTTGTTTGGATGCCTAATTGCAAACCAATCCCTACATCGATAAAACCTGGTGTTGCAAGATGTCGGTGAACCATTCGACATAACCACTTAGGATCAAGCTATTGGATGCCTAATCTATTTGTGTAACTCACGAGGCCAGACATCCAGTATGGTGTATCACAACTTTCAATATTCATGCATTGCTCATGCACTAAGTGTTGACAGGTAGTTAAACATATCTTTGGATACTTTCAAGGCACTCAATATCTTTGATTGTTCTATGCCAAGGGGAGTGATTTAGCACTACAAGCCTTTGGTGATTCCGATTGGGTGCCAGAAAATTATGATACACGATAGTCCACATCTAGAAACTAAAGACTATTTCTTTCTTAGAAATTCGTGTATATGTTGGCTAAGCAAGAAACAACCACTAACTATGGCATCTTGTCTAATGAAGTTGAATACATAGCAGCATTCACTATGACAGTTGAATGTTTATAGTTGAGGATCTTTATGTCCCTTCTGACATTGCTACTCCTATTCTCACTTGCCAGCCAAAGTGCAATGGTAGTTGAAAACAATCCTATCTTTTATGCTAGGACCAAGCACATTGAGGATCTTTATGTCCCTTTCGACATCGCTACTCCTATTCTCACTGGCCAGCCAAAGTGCAATGGTAGTTACAAACAATCATATCTTTCATGCCAGGACCAAGCACATTGAAGTGCATTATCGCTATGTTAAAGGAGAGGCTCCATGCAGGAGAGATCAATCTAATCAATTGCAGAAACATGCTAATATGGTAAATCTTTTCACTAAAGCTTCATAATGTGAAAAGTTTGAGGCCTTCTGCAATGCTTTGGGCCTCTTCCCTTTCAAAGACCGATCTCTATAAGCCTCACATTTGTACTACAAGGAGGTTTATTAAATATTTGGTAGTACTTTACTATGAGGTCATGCACTTATTCAATTGTTGGATCTTGTAGAATGGAGAGCCATACTGACACACACAATGCTCAATGACAAGAACACAAGGGTGTAGAGAGTGAGAGATAATGCCAAGCTCAAAGGAAAGAGATAAAATCTTTCTATAAGTACAAAGAGAAAGTACAAATGAGCAAGTAACACTAAACTATAAGTTTATATACTGCCCTGGCGTAAGTGCAGGACCTCATGCTGAAGTACTACCAAATGTCTAATATCTTACACAACGTGCATTAGTCTAGTGATGGCCCCATTCTCTCTCAAAGTTTTCTTCCCTTTACATATATGGCAGGGATAATGAACCACACTCCTTGTTCAAGTAGACATAAAGCTACTTATGGGAGTGTTTGTACATGATTTACTTTACATGCCCATAGCTTTTGGAGTGCTTTTATAGCAAGGACAATAAACTACACACTTCTGGGTTCTCCTTATTTAAGTAGATATAAAGCTATGGGAGTGCTTCTACATGATTTACTTAACATGCCCATAGCTTTTGGAGTGTTGTTGGAGTGGAGAAAAAGGAAACAGCACACACTCACTGCAGCAGCAAGCAACAAGCAACAAGCAGAGAGATAGAGAGAAGAATAACACACAAAGTGGATTGATAAGAATGAGTGAAGTGACATGATAAAGTCACTTGTACACATGCTTGGGGGGGGAAAACATCCTAAGGAGGAAAAAAGTGTCTCCTCCCATTATTAGCATATTTCCACACATTACTACTCCATATAAATGGCTATAAGTTCCCCCCTATAGTGATGATGTGAATATATACAAGGATCATGTGGCTGATCAATCCCCAAATAGCAATAAGCCTAAATATTTACACAAAAGAAGCTTTTAACTTCTCTCGTGAGAGAGCCTTTCGTGTGAACAAATCTACCACACATTATCATTATGTGGACATAAGCTAGAATAATCTCTTTTGCAATGAGCCTCTCCTTGACATAATGATAATGCACCTTAATGTGCTTTGTACGAGCATGAAACATTGGGTTACTCGCAAAAATGGCCAATGCACTCTGATTATCAGTGAAGATTAAGGTGGGGGAGAGCCAAAAGGCATACATAATAATAATCATTGTAAAAGCTTCCATGTACTTAGCTTCACAGCTCGAAGTGGCCATCATCTGGGCTCAGTCATGATATACATGAATCACCAAGATGAAAGCAAAATCCACTAGTGGACATGCGTGTCATAGCATCCAACCAAATTTGAGTCACTATTGAGAGCATATAGCTAAATATCACCCCCTCTTAGCATAGAATAGCCCAAGGGACTAAGTTCCCTATATGTATCAAAATACTCGCTTAACAGCATAACCAATGATTACTTTCGGTACTGTGCATAAATTTTCTCAAGTGGGAGACCCCAAACTGAATGTCTGGACTCATATTACATATTAGGTATCTAACATCCTACTGATAAAGTGGTACATGAAATGGTTCACCTACATTAGCACTTGTATCTATTGGTGTAGCAACATGCTCACAGTCTTTAAGACCAAAGTGTGTAAGCATCTATGTATGTACTTTGACTATAGCATCACAATACCATCATCACACTACATAAACTGTATGTCTAAATAATAACTCAATGAGCCCAAATCTACTAGATATATAATTTAGCCTTGAAGGTTGAAATCTTCTCTTCATTAGGGCCTATGGGTAGCATGTTATAAAAGTATAAAAGGATGACCAAAAAATAATTCTTACTCCCCTTTACATAGATGGTACTGTCAATACATTGCAAAAACCATTCGCAAAATCAAGTATGTATTTATCTTCTCAATGAGCAATCTCCTTACCCCACTCTAGTATTTTTAGCCCTTTATCCTCCGGGAAGTTCTGGTCTTTAGAGCCTACTTAAGGAAATATAAAGCTTTTCTTAACCCATACACTTTAGACTCCTATCCCTTCTAAACAAAACCATGAGGCTAAGTTACATAAACTCCTATAAAGCTTTTCTTAACCCATATACTTTAGACTCATGTACCTTCTGAACAAAACCAAGAGGCTAGGATACATAAACTTCCTCATGCAAATCACCATTCAACAAGGCAATCTTGATACTTTTATATATATTCCATATAAAGCTTTTCTTAACTTGTATATTTTATACTTATATCCTTTTTGAATAAAACCACGAGGTTGAGATATATAAACCTCCTCATATACATAAACCTCTTCATGGAAATCACCATTCAAGAAGGCATTATTGATATCTTGATGTACATTCCATCCATGATGCATTGCCAATGCAATAATACATCGGATTATAGTCATACAAGATGTGGGGGCAAAGGTCTCATCATAATACATGCCCTTCTCCTGAGCATAATACATGCCCTTCTCCTAAGCATAACCCTTTACAACAAGCCTTTCCTGTAGTGATCAACGCTGCCAAGAGCTTTTACGTGTAGGCTACTTGTAAGCCCAATTTATACCAATGGCCTTTTTACAATAAGAAAAATTTGCCAAATACCAAAGTGTCATTTTTTAGGATTGCATCGTACTCATCCTATATTATCTGCATCTAATGATCATTTTCTTGTACTTCCTCAAAGGAAATAGGTTCTTCTTCATTGCAAATACTAGCAATGAGAGCATGATTCATAAAAGAATAATATCCATGTTGGAAACTCTTGCACGTGTCCTACTAGACAATGGAGTAGCCAATTTGCTATCTTGAAATGTTTGAATGTTGGTTTTCATGGTGGATCAAACATGATGATTGAGCTCATGGTGAAGACAACATTAGCACTAAGCAATGTTGATTAACTTAATCACATAATGATTAGCATAGGCAAGGTATAATAATGAAAATGGGAGAGTATAGTTCCATTAGATGAGGACCTCATTATATACAGGCTGAGTACAAGACTGATTAGGTCAAGCTAATCAAGCTTAACTACTAATAAAGTTCCATGATCTCTCTCATAATCTCCATATTCTCCTCCACTATTCTAGGTGCAAAAGTCAACATAGGTTGGCCATATTGATGTTGTTTGGTTCCTTCTACAACTCATGGATTCTTCCATGTTTACTGGCATCTTGAGATCTTTACTTCTTCAATTTTGCCTAGCTTTATTATCTTAGAACGTAATGTCCTTAGCCCCATGATATTCTAGTGTGTATTTCAACACCTCAATGCATAGGGCACCTCTGATAGCGAAATATGGTTTTGCATGTATGTAGCAATTGGATAAAAACATTCAACTGTGGCATAATTGGTTAAGATTCCCTTAGAAGCCGATGCTCCAGAATATTTCATTGCTGTTGCACCCCACGGCTTCAAATTATACTCGCTTGTAATTCCCAGCACTATATTATGGTCATGCTATGGGAGAGTCTTCTAGAGATCATGGAATGCATGCATTAATCATTTATGATGATCTGAGTAAAAGTAATTAGTGGCATATTGATAAATGTCATTATCACCACGTTGTGACCACCACCAAGTCGTGAGGTTTCCCCTCAACAAAATATACATAACTATAGATGATGAAAATGGTAGTCCTAGTTACAACTTACAATGATGATTATGATGGCCGTGTTGAAAACAGAGAATAGACTACTTTGGAGTGGGTAATTGGAGCACCAAATCAAAGGGATTTTATAATGTGAGGTGATAGAGAGCTATAGCAGATACCCAATGGTATGAATGAACCCTTCTTGGTTCCAAAAAATTGAGATTATTATAGTTAATCACCTTCATTTATTAGTGAAGGTAATTTTTTTTTGCATTACAAAGAATGAGTCAACTTGGAGAGTGAAATCAAAGCACCAAATGATGGGGCTTTTGCAAAGTCAACATAAACCAAATAATAGCAGCTCCTACTATTATTAATGAGATTCAAGCTCATACACACAAGATTAACTACTAATTTAAGGTTAATCTCAACTTTACCACAAGATTAACTACTTCTAATTTAAGGTTAATCTCAACTTTACCACATATGCACACACATAGTGTGCACCGGTTGCCTACAGGCCACCAAACAAAAATCTAAGCCCACCACGATATTCGTCATCAATCGAAAACCCTTGGGGCTATATAGAATCGGTCTGATTTTGCCAAATGATGATGAGATCTAGTTTTTCTCAAGAAAAATAGTGTTGTTTTTTGCGTGAAGAGCGAGTTGTGCGCCAAATCCTTTGAGCTACTGTAGAAGCTTTGAAAGAGCTTCCTTTTGATGTAAAAAGCTTGGCATAAGGTTCTCTATGGAGTAGGAACTAGTAGCTCCATTGAAGGTGGGTTTTTAGAAGAAAGAGGAAAAACACCTAAAACTAGGCTTAATTTAGGATTAAGGGAGATGATTTGGAGGTTAATGAAGATAGAGGGGCCAAGAACTTGGCTCTAACACCATGTTGGTTTTCATGGTGGATCAAACATGATGATTGAACTCATGGTGAAGGTAACATTAGCACTAAGCAATGTTAATTAACTTAATTATGTAATGATTAGCATAAGCAAGGCGTAATGGTGAGAATGGGAGAGTATACTTCTACTAGATGAGTGCCTCATTATATAGGTTCAGTACAAGAGTGGTTAGGTCAAGCTAATCAAGCTTAACTAAAGTTTCATGATTCTCTCCCATAATTCTCTCCATGATTCTAGCCTCCATATTCTCCTCCACTATTCTAGGTGTAAAAGTCAACATAGGCGGCCATATTGAATGATGTCTAGCTCCTTCTACAACTCGTGGATTCTTCCATGTTTACTGGCATCTTGAGATCTTTACTGGTTCATTTTTACAAGGCTTTATTACCTTAGAACCTAATTCCGTTAGCTCCATGATATTTTGGTGTTTATTTCAACATTGCACACACCAACCATTTTGGCATACCCTTGGACGCATATATGGCTACCCTTTCCTCCTCCACTTTGCATCATCCACAATTGCCTCATTAATAGGTTGATCCATGCGATAAAATTCTTGCTGATTTTCAACCAGTTTTTTAGTAGCTTGTTGAGTAATCATTTACTCCACACATGGTTGTCTGCCGACATTGTACAAAAGTAAAAGTGTATCAAAGATGTCTTGTGAGAATACATTTTGATGTTTTTGCACAAAAGCATGGGCTGAACTAAGTTCCATGGCAATTCTGGGCAATCCATCTCTCCAATCATGAAATGTATACCTATCATCAACAATTCTAACCACTAGCCCTCCTAGCAATGGCAAATACTAACAACTAGATCTTTTTAATGCCTGGCACAAATGAGTGAGTGATTGTCCCCCTATTTGTAGTAGTGAGCATAACCTTACCAACTCCTTGAAAAGATGCAGGAGGGGAGAAGAGAGCTTGAGCTCTTGCAAGCATACACACACTCACAAAATCCTAAAAGAGAACACACAAGGTGAGAGGTTGAAAATCTTCTTCTTCACACAACACTCAACACACCATATACAAAGATAAGAGTACACACTATGAAAAAGTACTCAACCAAATACATACTAGGGTTCTCTATAGTGTGAACCCAACTAAATGAGCTGGCGCTATAACTATGCCAGTCTCTAGAATGGCTATCACATAGCCTGTCATCTCACTGGCCGCATATCACCCATGATCTGACCAACCATGCCAGTGATGTAAGTGTGGGGCCTATCCCCTAGGCATGTCATCAGTGTCCACCGCCTCACTAGATGAGCTCGATATCTCAACACTCCCCCTCGAGCTCAACTCCATCTCATGTACACCAAGCAAAGCCCTGAATCTACGCAGCTTCTCTGTACCCAATGCTTTGGTGAGTTTGTCAGCGACCTGATCCTGTGTGCTAACATAAACAAGGTCAACGTCTCCTGCCAAAACCTTCTCTCTGACAAAATGGTAGTGGACCTCTATATGCTTCGTGCGAGCATGAAAAACTAGGTTCCTGGGGCCAACTAAATACTGCTAATGTTGTCATAGAAAATGACAACTTGTCTATCCAACCACTGATAGACCCAAATCTGCAAGTAGCTTTCTCAACCAAGCTACCTCACATGCTGCCATAGCAGCACCTCTGTACTCTGCCTCTGTACTAGATAGAGCAACCGTAGGCTGCTCCAAGTCACAGCAGCACTCCCCAAAGAAAACATGAAGCCACTAGTAGATCTTCTATCTGAGATACTACCAGCCCAATTAGCATCTGTGTACCCATGTACACATATCTCTATCCCAGTTTCATAAAATAGTCCACAATGCAAAGTAGACCTCACATACCTCAGTATGCGTCTCAATGCATCCAAATGTGGCTTCCGAGGAACCTGCATAAACTGACTCACCAACCCAATAGCATAGCTCAAATCTGGCCTGGTGATCGTCATGTAGATCAAGCTTCCTACTATGTGCCTATACATAGTAGGATCCTCCAAAATCTCTCCTGAATCTACACTCAACTTGCCATTCTGATCCTATGGCACTGAGATAGGCTTAGAGCCTATCATACCATACTTGGACAACATGTCTAAGACATACTGTCTCTACAGTAATCCAATACCATGTGGTGACCTAATCACCTCAATGCCCAAGAAATATCTGAGCTCCCCAGATCCTTCATCTCAAACTTCTGTCTAAGCAAGATCTTTACATCAAAGATCTCTACATCATGGTCCCCCGTAATGATCAAGTCATCTACATAGATGACAACAAGCACAACCCCTCTATCACTGTGTCACACTGACAGCGAGAAATCTGCATTGGCTACATGATGAAAGCCAATAGTGACAAGATATTCAAAAATCTTGTCAGACCATGCTCTTGGTGCTTGTTTTAAGCCATACAAGGCTTTCTTCAACCTTGAAACATGCTTGAGGTGACTCACATCCTCATAACCAGGTGACCGCAACATATATACCTCTTCCTGTAAATCCCCATGCAAGAATGCATTCTTTACATCCATCTGATGTAAAGACCATTGCTTTGACGCAGCCACTGCTATCACACCTCTCACTGTTGCCATCTTGGTAATTGGGCTAAAAGTTTTCTCATATAATCAATGCCATATGTCTGCGCATATCCTTTGGCTACCAATCTAGCCTTGTACCTGCTTATGCTTCCATCACTGTTATGTTTTACTTTGTACACCCACTTGCATCCAATGGCTTTCTTGCCTTCAGGCAGCAATTGCACTAAATCCCAAGTCTCATTTCCATATAGTGCATCCATCTCCTCATCCATAGCTTTCTCCCAACACACATTACAAACAGCCTCATCAATGCATGTGGGCTCTACAACCTGTACAACTTTTGCCATGTATGCATAATGATGTGCCACATAACCATCATAGGGAAACCTCTGCACAGGATTCTTCACTCTTCCAGATCTTTTGCAGCTTTGCATTCATGGCTTCCATAGCCTTCTTTACACTAGGTATTCTTATAGCTGGTATCCCAAGATCCTCATCAAGGCTCATCTCTGAGCCACTAGACTCTCCATCAACTTGAGAATGCCTACACAAATGTCAGGCATACTAAGGGGCTCAACCACTTTCTCTTTGCTTTTATGTGATGTACTAATCACATGTGCAGGACTAGTATTATGATGCAGCCTGCCACTCCATGGTCTATCAAGTGAGTCACTAGATGAGGACTCTCCTGGTCCACTCAAAGACTGTGATTGCTCACTTGCATTCTGTGTAACCACATTTCCACTCACATCAACCCCAATAGCTTCTTTTTCAGCAGCATACCAGCTGCTCATCTCATCAAAAACAACATCCCTGCTTACCCTCAACTCACGTGTAGCAGGGTTATAACACCTATATACCTTTTGCTCAAGGGAATACCCAATAAACACACATTTTTCAGCTTTTGGATCTAACTTAATACATGCACATATGCAATGCATCCAAAGACTTTCAGATGAGACAAATTAGGATTTCTACCAGTAAACCTCTCCTCTGGAGTTACATCATGTATAACTGCAGTTGGAGTCCTGTTCATGATGTAAATTGCTGTAGAAATAGCCTCAGTCCAATAGCTATGCAGCATATTCTTCTCTCCCATCAAGGCTCACGCAATCTCAGCAATGTGCCTGTTTTTTCCCTCAGCAACTCCATTTTTCTGCGGAGTGTATCTGCATTTAAACTGTCTCCGAATACCATTCTTCTTCAAAAATTCAGAGAACTCATTGGAGAAGTACTCTCCCCCTCCATCTGACCTTAGGCACTTTACATATTTCCCTGTTTGCTTTTCAACCATAACTCTAAAATTTTGAAAGTGAGTGAACACCTCACCCTTCTCCTTCATGAAGTATACCCACACTTTCCTTGTGTGGTCATCAATAAATGTCACATAATACCTGCAACCTCCTATAGACATGGTCTTCGTAGGACCCCATACATCTAAATGCACAACATCTAGTGCATTTCTGCTCACATTTCTGTTATGTGGAAATACATGCTTTGTTTGCTTTCCAAATTGGCATGCTTCACATATTCTCTGCATACCTACAACTTTAAACTTTGGCAGCCCTGTCACAATTCCTTTAGTCTCCATAGACTTCATTCTCTGCACATTCACATGTCCAATTCTTTTATGCCAAATGTCTGTGTCTGCAACAATTCCTGAACCATTTGCAAACATCACAGCACTCACTTCAGGCATGTTTACATTCAATGTAAACATTCTGTCCACTTTGTTGCCTTTTGCAACCAACCTGCACTTGTCTTTAAAGTCTTCAACATAACAACCATCAAGGTTAAACCGAACCTGCAAACCTTGCTCAATCATGCCAACTGAAACCAGATTCTTTGTTATGTTCGGAACATGAAGTACATCTGCTGCTGTAAGGTACTTCACTTTGCCATCCTGTATAGACAATGGCACATCTCCAACATGGGGAATTGGATGAGCAGTGTCATCCCCTGTTTCCACAAAACTTGGTCTTTCAAGGTTTTTCATCTCCTTGAACCACTTCCCATGACTTGTCACGTGGTTCGAAGCACCTGAATCAGCGTACCATACATTATCTTTATATGTTGCTTCAACATTTTCAGACATGGCATTAACAACATGCTGAATAACAAACAACCTTTCATTATCCTCATTGTTTTTGCTCGAGGATGCATAGTTGTTTTGCGGCAATTTCCCATTTTGCATGTCATCTTGCTTCTTATAACAATCTACCTGCACATGTCCAGGCTTACCATAATAAAAGCATCCATGTGTATCATTATGCTGCCTTTGCCAATTTCCACGACCTCTTTGACTCCCCTTGCCTCTGAATTGGCCTCTTCCACCTGTGTGTTTTTGTTGTTGTGAATTTTGGGACTGTTGTTGTTGCTGCTCCTGGCCATAATTCTAATTACCTGTTTGGCCAGCTCCTTGGTCGCGTCCACGGCCTCCTCTACTTCGTCCTCTTCCTAAACTTGTGTAGAAGGCCTGTTGTTATGAATTG
Source organism: Cibotium barometz (assembly GCF_041138505.1). Classification (NCBI taxonomy): domain Eukaryota; kingdom Viridiplantae; phylum Streptophyta; class Polypodiopsida; order Cyatheales; family Cibotiaceae; genus Cibotium; species Cibotium barometz. The sequence goes on along the minus strand of NC_141082.1, from coordinate 19,456,770 downwards.
TTTTTGTTTTGTGAGAAGACTGTTGGTCTTCACCCAAGCTCTTCTCTCCTATAATCAACATAGACACCAAATCTGTGAAATTGGGAATGTTTTCCCGAGTCTGAATAGACGTCTTGAATGCCTTATATTGTGGCCCGAGACCACGTAGATAGACTTCCACCTTATCATCATCATCTACTAAAACACCAAAAGATGCAAGGGATTCCATAATACCCTTGATCTTTAATGCATAGTCATTCACATACATACTCTTTTTCTCCACAGTATGTTCATTCTTCAACTGTATCTTTTGTGCCTTGGTATTCGTTTCATAGAGTCTTACCAAGGTGTCCCATGCCTCCTTGTTGGGGGGACTTGGCATCCTGTATGTGCCCAATCATGGTGTCCTGTATACTGATAGAGAGCCAATACTACATAACTTTTCTGGCCCCTTGGTTCCAATCCTTGAACTCTTTCATATCTGCAATAGTCGGATTGATCTCCGGTATCTCCGGTGCCTCTTCATGCTCACCTTCTATATAGTCCCAGTAACCCTTTCCCATCAGAAAATTTATCAGCCTCCTGAACCTCCAAGCATGGAAGTTGTTCTTATCAAGCTTCTCAGCAACAATCTGGTTTATGCCATCATTTTACATCTTGCTAGACACAAATTTACTAGAAACAGCACTTTGGTTTGTCCTACACAAACTACTGTATTTTCTGCAGCAGTACTGTACTACACTCAAATGTCATAACCAGTGACCTCAATGTGCATACATACACCCAATGGAAACTCTTGACCTCCTTGCAGCACACACAATGTGTTTGCACAACCAATCTGTCTTCCTACAATTCTTAAAATAGAGTTCTGCTGAGAGAATCGATGACTTACCCCCGCAGTGCTCGAAATCGCCTGCTTTTTGAAAAACAAAGGTCGTAACGCGCCCGAAACGTGTTTTCGGCCCGAAAAACTACGTCCAATAGCACAATATAGTTGCCCTATAGCTTTACTCTCGTGAAGAAAGCTCCTCAATCAGAGATGGTTTGCTGCTGGTGCCTCCCGTAGAGCTCCCAACAAGGGTGTAGTCGCCAACACAAATAGGGAAGAGTAGATGAAGCTCTTACCCTCATACCGCTTTCTGTGCTTCTCTTGCTTGCAGCTCAGTCCTTAGCATGAACCAGGATCTGATACCATGAAAAGATGCAGGAGGGGAGAAGAGAGCTTGAGCTCTTGCAAGCACACACACACTCACAAAACCCTAAAAGAGAACACACAAGGCGAGAGGCTGAAACTCTTCTTCTTCTTCACACAACACTCAACACACCATATACAAAGATAAGAGTACACACTATGAAAAGGTACTCATACAAATACATACTAGGGTTCTCTATAGTGAAAACCCAACTAAATAAGCTGGCGCTATAACTATGCCAGTCTCTAGAATGGCTGTCACACAGCCTGTCATCCCACTGGCCGCATATCACCCATGATCTGACCAACCATGCTAGTGGTATAAGTGTGGGGCCTATCCCCCAGGTGAGTGATCAGTGTCCACCGCCTCACTAGTAGATGAGCTCGATATCTCAACACTCCTTTCACTAAATATGAGGAGTTGTTTGCACATGTGAATGTGCCTACTTAAGGAGCAGACTCAAGAGAGGAAAACAAATCATGCTGAGAAGTAATGTGCTTGCTAGCATCACTATCAGAATACCAGACATGCTAATCTATCCTAACATGTGTACATTATGGACAAACAACTCATAACTATAATATGCACAACCAATCATCGCGTGCATAGTTTGGTTACTTTTTCAACATAGACATGCCAAACATGCTGATCTATCACATTGACATGTATACGTCAGGACAAACAGGCTGTAGTGCACAATGTATATGTCACACTGACATGTATACGTCATGATAAACGGGTCATAACTATAGTGCACAATGAATGCCCAATCATCACGTGCATAGTTTACTAACTTCTCCTTTTCAACACTTGGTGCTAATGCATCAACACTGCCATGCCTAACTCTTCCTTCTTCTCCTTCTCTAGCCTTTTTCTATGTTCATTGTATGATGGCGTGGTTTCCGACAACAGTTGAATTTTCCTTTCTTCTTAGGTTTGTCCACCCCCCTCTCGGTATCCTTGCGATAAGACTAGGCAGATTTGTCTTATAGCCACCCTAATAGAAGGCTTTATATTTACCTTTTCTAATGGTCAATCTCCCACATGCATAACAGTTTAGTTTTATAGGGATTTCTCTTCTTTTACAAGAGAATTGTAAACCAGTTTATCAAACGTAAAGGCATTAGGGTTACCCTTCATCATAAGCTGAAGTGTAGATGCAAAACCCTGGTATTAAACTAGTTAAGCTATGAGAACAATAGACACCAATGAACTGTTTGAATATATCTCATTAGTACATGCAAGCTGCTCTCTGAGATCTTCAATCCTTATGAGAAACTCATTCATCAAGTCTCCCTCGTTTATATGCTCGAACTCTAACTACTTGCACAAGTAGGCCCCACATATGTCTCATTACACACCTAGTAGAGCACAACAAGCACATCCCAAGCCTGCTTAGCAATTTATATTTTTACATCAGCAAATATGAGGACTAATGCTCCTTTTCACAAAAAGTGCCACAAATATATGTGTGCACTTTTCACAAAAATGCCACCAATACATGTGTGTGTGCATCCATGTCATCCCCTTGGCTTGTTCCATTGTGGGTACAAAGGGGGATGTCACATTTACATGTGAACTAGTATCACCATATGAATTAATTGTACTATCATGTGTTGGTGAGACATGGCATATCTTAATGCTAATAACAACATTCTAAAGCCCTTTGGCAACAAGCAGAATCTGTGCAGGCGGCGGCAATCTAGGTGACGGAGGGCGGGGGAGTGGTGAAAAAAATTGTAAAACCAATATGTATTAGCATGAGAGAGAGAGAGAGAGAGAGAGAGAGAGAGAGAGAGAGCAACGTCGAGCAAAGCTAATACGTATTTAGCTGAGAGAGGGAGAGAGACAGATGCTAACCTTGACTCTTGTAGCAAAGCACACGAGCATAACAAACAACACAATGACCTTGGAGAATTTTGAAACCTTGGAGGTGGCGGCAATACATGCAGTGTGAGCCATAGAGTCAAATGGAGGGCAAGGGAGTGATGGACCGTGATTACCTGACAGAGGCGGTTGGCTGCATGCAACTGACGGAGGGCGGCGGTCGTGTATGCGACTGACAGAGGTGCAGGTTGAGGGCCCTCGTGCATGGCATTAAAAAAAGGACACGTGGCATCTAGGGTGCACAGGGGAGTTTGCCCTGTAATATAATATAGTAAGAAGTCCCTGTTTGTTACCCATGACTTAAGATCTTCTTGTTGTCACATCAAGCACAATGCTTTCGAAACGGCCGCTTGCAACTCATGATTTGTAATTCTAGTTCAAATGCAAGCTATGCATTTAGATATGACCTAATTCATTTTATCTCTTGTGATGTAATTCATGTTGTCTCTTGTGACCTAATTCTGTGACAATATGTGACATCAATTACAGTGATATCACCATTATAAATTGATTTCAATTGACTTTCCTGATAATACATTTTGGGATTCATAACAAACGGGAATGACTTTTTCTACATATATGTATACATGATATAAATTTTAAACATAAAATAATAAACCATGTAATGCCATGTAAACTTACATTTAGTAAGAAAAAGTATTATAGATAGGCTATGTGTGGTGCTCTTGTAGGTTTAATTGATTAATACACATGAACTATATGGTTCATGTCTCTATCAAGCACGCAAGATGTAGCTCATAGACCACTTTCATTCTTATAGCTCAAGTTGAAAAATTTACAGAATGTGGGGTAATATTAGGATTTATGATTTATATTTCTTAGGTACATGCATCAACATGGAAGGTCCTATCCTCAACCACGTGTAAGAGTGGACGAAAGCATCTCTCTCCAAGGCACAAAGCATGCCTACAACCATGCTAATCAAGCGAGGTAGAGAGATGCCCAAGAGGTCAATGCAAATCCACATGCCAAGGTTAGCATTTTTTTGGTAATCCTTAATTTCACCTCTAAGCCATCCAAACTTTGTAATGTTTCACTTCTTTCTGCCAACAAATGCTTCAAGAAGAAAGCATGCCAAATAGCCACCACCACTTCAAAAAGAGCTCAAGGAGCCAACAAGAGCAAGGTCATTGGTGAATATCACATCAACAACTTGAAGAGCAAGGGTTTGTGCTTCAAGTGTGGTGACAAATGGAACAAGGATCATTGGAAGGTTTGTGAAGTTGAGAAGATAACACTAAGCATGATCCTCATCAAATCTTATAAATGAAGGCACAAAAGAGGATATGGACGAGCATGAAGAATGCTTTGAAGATGCCATGAATTTAAAGTTATAGAGAATGAGAGTGAATTTCCTTTTGATCCGGGTGGGTTAAAGAAGAGGGAAGTTGATTGTGATAATGTATTACCATTACCTATGTATGCTCGTGTAACACAAGGACAATATGACACTTTATGCAATATTTTTAGTACACTCTTATGAGTGAGTATGTAAGTGACCTTATCATGTCACTTCAATTGTACTTCACTTATTCTCATGAATCTACTTTGAGTGATATGCTTCTCTCCATCTCTACTTGCTTGCTGCATTTGTGTGTGGGTTGCTTCCTTTGCCTCCATTCCAATAATTGGTATCAGAGCAAGTTCTCTTGGCCCTCACCCCCTCATCATCACCTCCTCGAACTGCACATTTTATTATCCCAAATTGAGCTATCCTCCTAGATGGAGAAGCTATATCCTATATCATATTTTTAACTACTTTAATTACACTTTTGAGACTTTTGAGGACGTTTCAGGGTCTATTCGCATGCTGTAAGGTTTTCGTAGATACATTAGGAATTTTTTAGACCCAAAAGGACCTCCTAAGGATTCCTAATTTTAAGGGATTAGAGCTTAAAAAGCTGGGCTTAAGGGAGACAAAGGCTATGATGACCCCTATTTTGTGCCTTACCACATCAGCCATACCCCCTAGTTTCACTTTTTAAAGGGAATATTCTCATACTCTCTCTTACTTTTTGACTTTTCTCATACTTTCTCTCTTGCTTCTTGAAATTTTTATCTTCACTCTCTACAAATTGAATCTTTCTTATCAGTTTGAAATCTCCTTCCTCATTAACTCCCACCATATCTCCCTTCTTCATCACCAAAATATTCTCGTATTTAGGTGGGTCCCAAAAAGTGAAAAGATTAAATTTTTAAATTTTTTATATTTTGAGGTAGAAAAAACACCACCCAACCAATATGTATGATGAAAATACTTTTTTCCTCCAAAAAGCTTGTAATTCAAGGGTCACATCAGAAGCTTGTTAAGAGCCAGTACATCCATAACTAACTATCAGGTCCCCCACAACCCCATAAACATAACAAACTATCAAGAACCACTATATCCATGAGATCTCGAAATTGTGGGGACCCTAAATTTTTTTTAAAATTTTTCTCATAAATGCAATTTATTGATGAAAAACTCCATGTCAGTATATTTGTATGTAAAAAATATCATTTTCTACTCAGAAAAATGGATTTGTGTTAAACCTCCAAAACAACAACCTCCAACAACAAAGTTTTAACACACTCTCTCTCTCTCTCTCTCTCTCTCTCTCTCTCTCTCTCTCTCTTTGAGGTTCTCTCTGCTTTAGCTTCTTCCTTTGCTTAGCTATGGAGCCTTTGCAAGCGTGTGTGTAGCCCCTTGTTGTGAACTAGAAAAAACAGAAGGTTGATTTACACATTCGTATTCCTGAAGAGTATGCCAGCTCTAAAAAAACCCATCCTACTGATGCACAATCTGTCCAAGCTCGTAGGATAGCTAAAAATGTAGATCTTTAGGTTGATGGACGTCTCTATCCAATTGACCCTCCATTAAGAGCAAACCCTCCTTTTCGACAATTTATCATCTTTTAATTTGTTGGTGAAGGACAACTTGGCTTGTTAGGATATTGCAGAAGATTGACTACAAGTGGAGCTTGGCAAACCTATATTCTCCAATCTCAATTGCAAGCATCACAATTCACCCTTTTACAATGTCAAAAGAAAGACTTAAAACATCATCAGATAAAATGACAGAGATCCTCGCAGAGAATGTGGAGAAGGATGCAAAGATTCAAAGGGTAGAGGAACTTATCAAATGACTCAAAGCAACGCCAATTTCTAAACGAAGAGGGATGGAAGGATTTGGTCAAAGCCATTCTGAATACCAAGGATATTCTTTCAATTATACAGACCCTCATCGTCCTAAAATACGCCAAGCTGTTGTCAGCAATGTGGTGAGTGAGATTACCATCTCCATTGACTCTTCATCAATTCAACATGCTTATGATGCGGCTGGAATCAGCATGAAAGGGTACCAAGCAATCCGTCAGGTTGTAAAAGATGCATTTCTAAGACAAGGGATCACTGGCACTTAATTTCATACACTCAAGGTGATTCACAATGTCAACGTATCAATAATGATAATGTGCAGCGAGCTATAGGACAGTTTTATCATGTTGAGGGCACACTAACATTAGACATAGGGTCGAGTAGAAAGAAAAGCAAGACAAGCACATAATTTCACTATGATGTTTACAATAACAGCTTTGTTCATATTGAGAGACTACAACAAGCTACGGTGAAGTTCTATGGTCTTTCACTAGAAGGTGAGACTTGCAATTTCTACTATTCATGTTTTTCAGTATAAAATGAAGACGATTATTTTATTTTGAATATTGTAAATTACCGTTTATTTGCAATTTTGGAGAGCATACTTTCATTTGTGCTCAAGTTAGATGAGTGCCAAATTGTGAAAGGTCGAAAGCTGGAACGTATGAGCATTATGCTCATGAATGAGGCCATGATATATGCATGGGAAAAGCCTACCAAACCAAGTTTTAGTGTGCAATCTGAGAAAGAGGTCTGGTGGATTGGTGCATTTGAGGTACCAAAGTAGACACATGAGGTATTGACATGGTTATTTGAAAGGACTCCCTGGATAATAGATGTAATCAAAAAGTAAATTGATGGTCAACTTTTAGATGTAGAAAACATAGGAAAGTTCAAGGTGGATTGGCATCTTGGGGGAGATTTGAAGATAATTAAATGCATGATGGGTTGTGCTCAAGGCGCGACATCAAGATGGCCTTATCGGTGAAAACATTCCTACATTACGTAGCACCACAGGTGGCAAGACCCTACTACCAGGACAGGGTCCCCTACCTACCCGGGAGGAACTACACAGGTACCACAGCAGGAGGAGGAGGAGGATTCAGACTATGAGAGAGATCAAGGGGAGGTTACTGCAAGTGCGCGCAAGCGCAAAAAGGTCAAGCTCTTCAAGCCAAGGAAGTTCCAACCTTGCCACCAACGCACCAACGCAACACAGAGAGCTGCAAGGAGAAGGATGCGCCAAGGGCATAGGGCTCTACAAGAAATCAAGTTTTATCAAAGGAACACTGAGTTGCTGATAGAAGAAGAGTCCCTTTCACTTGCACAGTCAAAGAGATTCTCCAACGATATAGAACAGAGTTCTGTGTGCAGGGGATTGCCCTTGAAGCATTGCAAGAAGCCGCCGAGCCTTACCTTGTTGGGCTTTTTTATGACACCAGCCTCCTTGGAATACATGCAAAGAGGATTACCATTTCTGCCAAGGACATGTAACTAGCTCGGCGTATTCGAGGTGAGCGCGATACAATCTAGAGATCTTAGATGTTAACCTGCTTTTTAAAGGAACTCTTTTGTTTCAAAACCCCCTTTGTATAACAAGCCTATCTGGCTTTCATTTGTAACCTTCTGATAATTTAAATTTTAACTTTTGCTTACAATGTCTCGGTGTCATTATGTTGTTTAACGTGGAGTGTCTATCATGTGCCAGTTTGTCACCCAAGGCATCAGAAATGATCATGGACGACTGAGGAAGCTGTACGCTAGAACAGTGCGAATTTGGCCTCTGTAATGGCGATGTAGGCTAAAAATTCGCATTATTCTAGCACTTCTCCCCTATCCACTTAGGATCATTTCTGATGCATTTAATGAAGTTGAATACATTGATGCATTTATAATGAAGTTGAGTACACTGATTGTGAGAAATAGTAGTTTACAAGATAAAAACACCTTTAATCATGTGTAAAAATACATTGTTTGTCATCCAATGCATCAGAATTTCTCCTGGAGGGCTGGGGAAGGTGTGCCAGAACAATGCAAATAAACCTGGTTTTTTATCTACAAAATATGAGTGAGAAAAGAAAAAGATATTGTTCTGTACAAGCTCACTTGGGCTTTGAGATACAAACATTGCCTCTCCAATGCATGCATAGCATAGAAAACTCCAGTGAGGCTTTGGAGTGGTTGTTCCTCAGCATAATTAGAGCGGAAAATATATGCAGATAGAGACATAAGAAAATGGAGAATCATAAGAAAATTTAAAAACAAAAAATCCAATATTAGCATGTTGTTAAAGCTGTGTTTATATTACACTGACATTTTGAAGGAAACCTTGGTCGTTGGCTTTGAATGTAAAGGTCTCCAAGGGTATACACATGTTGCACTATTGGCAACCAGTCCTTTCTTCTTAGCATGCTTGAAGCCTTGTAGTTGCCCCTTCCAATGATGTAGCATATTCCCTAGTTGATGCACTCGATGTGGTCCCTTAGAGCTTGGCTGCATGTAGACCCAAGCCCCAACCCTGAATCTTGTTGGAGCCCACACGGGAGCTTGAGAGGGAGGGAGCTTGAGAAGGAGGGAGAGCTTGAGAGGTATGGAGTTTCTGCAGTAATGGAGAGCTTAGAAGAGGAAGAAAGAGGTTCAAAATGAGCTTTCTAAACCGAGAGTATGTTGGGGGGAAGCTTGAGAGGGAAAACACACTTTTGGGAAAAAATTAAAAATATTCACTTTTTAGGGTTTTTTAATCCTCGTGATTCTAGGTGGGGGAACCTCTAAGTTTGGGCCCAGGAGGTAGGGGGACAAGAGTAGTAATTAGGCCTCATTAGCAAACCAAAGCCTAGGCCCCCTAGGGTTAAAGAAATAAAAAATGTACACCCAGCCCTCTTCCTATTGGTCTATTCCTAATCAAAAGTTAATCTAAGAGGCCCTCTTTGGGTCCAAAAAATTCCTAATGACTCGGGAAAGTGTCAGCTTGAACTGTCTTTGTTCAATTTTAGGTTTTCAGACATTTGGTCATTGTGTCACTTCCTCGTCCACTAACATTTCATCCTTGAGCTCATCATCAGCTTTGTCACATCATTGTTGTCATTGACTTTTACATCCTTACTAATAACATTCTACACTCTACACTATGCCATTTTTCATGCACTTTGCATGTCTCTTCATTGTCAATGATCTACTTGCAACCATCTCATTTGTATTCGTTGGGCATTGGTAGTACTTGCAAATTGTTGGGACATTTGCATTTTGTGTTAGAGATTTTTTATTTGCAGGCTGAAATGGTAGGCAATGATGTATTTGGGATGCTTTTCATTGAGGATAAGCTTGACTGGACTACCTACATATTATGGTCCTATATGATGTGCCATGTATTACTCGACGTTGTTCTCTCTCTCTCTCTCTATATATATATATATGTGTGTGTGCGCGCGTGCGCTAATACGTTATCTCTCTCTCTCTCTCAGGGTCCTGGTCGCCTGTTCTCGGCTAACGTTGGTCTTGAGCCCGTAAGGCTGGCCGTTGCTTAACGCTAGGTGCCCCCTCCTCTAGCCGATTGCATCCACGATGCTGCGCGCACACACACATCTATTCTCTGTAGTATCACCAGGCCGGTTGCATGCACGTAAGGCTATGCCATTGCTTAATGCCAGCTCCCCCACCTCTATCCGGTTGCATGCACGGTGACTGCGCACACACACAAGGTTCTTCTCTGTATCCTATGATCGTGACCCTTTGAGCCACAACACGCGCCCCCCCCCCTCTCAAAAAAAAAAACAAAATATGAATGTGTTAGTAAACAGGAGACAATTAAATGTATTGCTAAGAGTTATCATTGTGTACCTTTTCAACAACAAAGTATCTACATGTATATAGTACTTGTATACAGTAAGGTTATTAGGGTTATGTTATATGTTATATGTTGACTAAGATATAAAGAGATGTTTATAGAACCTCAAGATATTCATTTTGGATTTCAGTAAATGGAGATCCAGAATGATAACAACGGCTCCAATGCCATAGTGGCTGCTGTGGCGAATGACGCTTCCAATGTATAAGTAGCTTTGTCTACCCCACCTGAGTTTATGAATGTTCGAGCTGCAAAACACCTTGCTCGGTCAAGGTCTCCATTCGAACAGCCAAGCTCTAAACGTCTACAAACTATTACGGACATATGCGAGCGCATTGAGAAAAATCAGCTTTCTTTGCAGAGTACTTGGATGAGATCAATGGAAGTGGCAGCCAAAGGGAGATATGCTAAGAGATGCGTTAACTCACCACATCCATTAAGTAGTGATCACATGGAGGCTAACCAACTAGACATGATTTCTTTCATGGAAAATATACATGTTGAAATTGGGGAATGTCTAGTAGGAAATGTAAAGAACAAGTGGATTCTCTAAAAGAGCAAATACATACATTAGGCTTGGAGGTATTAAGTCTAAAGATATCTATTAATCGACTTAATGCTATTATGAAAAAGATTAGCCGTATGTTGGAAGCTAGGGTAGTTTCTTAACACTAGGCTTGGAGGTATTGAGTCTAAAGATATCTATTAATCGACTCAATGTTATTATGAAAAAGATGAGCCATATATTGGAAACTAGGGTAGTTGCCTAGAGATTTTGTGGCAGTAATGATGCATTTGCTCAAGGGTCAAATTGTATTGCAGCTTTTCAGATCTGGCTTTCCCTATTTTCTTAAATTCTTTATATCTCTCTTCTATGTTGCTCTCTCGCTCGTTTTTTTCTGTCTCTCAACCTGTTTTATATATTTTTTAATTTCTTGCTCTCTCTCTCTCTCTCTCTCTCTCTCTCTCTCTCTCTCTCTCTCTCTTTGGAGACAAAGAGCGGTTTTGTTTTATTAGTGTCATAAGGAGATGGATTGTATATGTTATACTCACTTATCTATTATAAATATCTCTAATAATTACATCATGTTTGCTACTATGAGGAGTCGATCTGAGAGTAGCGTCACATCGTGATAATGGCACTTGAAGTAGAATAAATATAACAAGGTAATATTATGTTGCTCGTTTGAAGTTAGGAATGTTTGTAAAAAGCAAATTAGTATTTGTTATTTTGTGTTTCGAAGGAGGTTGAGGATGGTTAGGAGCTGTATATACGTGAGTTTGAACCAAGTTCGTCGGTTTCGAATTTTGGATGCAACACGCGTGTCTCGCCGTAATTGTTCACAGATAAGGGTTTGTAATAGAAAATAAATTGTTACTAATTTAACGGAGTACTTTAATGACAATGTAATCAAAACATTTGGAAGGTTATTTTTATTGCTTGGCTCGAAATACTAAACGTCCATAGAGAGAGAGAGAGAGAGAGAGAGAGAGAGCTCAAAGTCTTATGTAAATTATTAGTATAGTGAGTGCTATATCTTATATCATGAGTATATTGCTTAGGATGGATGCGGCAAGGAGATCATTTTCATTTCTTTATGATGATAGACAAGATATTGAAGGTATTTTTTATGAGGCATCATTGTTTTCCATAATCTATTTAATATTCATGGCTCAATCATAGACCTTCCATTTTGGGAAGGACAAGCAACATCATCTCTAATTATTGAACTATTAGAGAGCATCGGTGTTTTACAGTATATATAGAAACTTGCTTTTATGTTGTTTTTATAGGCATTGGACATTACCGAATTTTTTAATTTGCTGTCGACAAGCCTGTTCAAATGCCATTCATCTCAAATATTGATCCACCAAATGAGTTTTGTAAGGTTTTATCTTTTTCCTTCTTCTTTTTTTCAAAATTATGTAATATCTAATGTTTTTATCTTCAACATATTGTGGCAGATGGAGGTGAAGAGTTTAGGCTTCCAAGGAGAGATAATCCGGTTGCTCAAAGATTGTTTTAATGCTTTGTTCAGGTGTGTTAAGATTGTCAACACTATATTGGGTTGGAATGCTAGATGTATATTTATGCCAAGTTTGGTGTTTATTCAAAGAAATGTAAGTGCTTTAGGAGCTTCTACATGGATATATATGGCAAGAATGGTGTGTTTATATATAGGTTGGCAAGTTGAGGACTATGAAGCCCAAAATGGGCTTCAAATTATAAGGCTTATCTCTACTCACCCGTGCGGACAAGTCTTTCCTTTTTATGCATGTATCCAGCCTCTAGTGTTATCAATTCATGATGGTGGATAAAATCAAGGCACAAATAGTATCAATTCATGAATGTCGATAAGATCAAGGCACAAATAGTATCAATTCATGATGGTGGATAAGATCAAGGCACAAATGGTATAATAATATAATGAGGTAGATACAAAAGAGTCTAAATAAAATGAAGACTTTAAAAGCGTGGTATAATTAGGAAACGCCTTATCAATCGTTAAAAAGCAAGCAACGTGCCTGCGAGCAGCGTGCACGTTGGTATAATTGCAGCTTAAGATGCAATTGGGAGGGTTCACGGTGGTTGTGTGCTGATTATTGGCGGAGGAGAAGCTACTATATGGAAGCGTAGCTACAAAGAGGGCGCACACACTCTCTCTACGCCGCCGTCGCCGTCGCCGCCGCCTCCCCCAACACACACACACACACACGCGCACACAGTGTCCATGGCGCCGGTGCTGCCTGATCATGATTCGAAGAGCAGATCATCCAATGAAGGGGAGGAGACAGCCCTCAGCCACGTCGCGTCGGGTGCGTTGCAAGTCCTTGGCGAATCGTTGAGCGCAGAGGAGCACGACCTCTTCCACGCCAGCCCCGCCTTCAAATCCACCGCCATCCTCAACTCCAAAGACCAGGTCAGCCCCCTTTGCCTTGCCTTGTTTAATATATATATATAAATTGTTGGATCGTCCTACCTCAATGGTTCCTTTTTATCGAAGTTTAGTAAATGGAGCTCCATATTGGGAAATACATCCATACATACATCATAAATGCCCCACAATCAATCAATTTGATCATAATGCATAATGTAACTTGTTGAGTTTTGGGCACTTTCATCCTTAAGTTTTATTGCAAAAACATGGTAAAGAAAATAACTATTTTTTACAGGTAGAAATCAACAAAATCTTTGCATTTTAGTGACCCATTTTTAGCACATCCTAGGCAATAGTGAAGACCCTAACTTGATGGCTCGGTGGACATGCATTCCACAATTCGTATTGTTGCATATAGATCTTTCATTCATAATGATGTGAAATTCTTGTAGCCTTTTCTTGAGAAAATGAGTGAATGGTATGGTTGGGTTTTTCACCTTAGTTTTGTCCTTGAGGAAAATTAGCATTCATAACATGTTTCAAAAAATGCATGCACTTCTTAGCGAGTGAGTGAGCACTCAATTGCTAAAAATGCATTCACTTCTTGTGAGTGATTTCGCAATGCTATGAGAGTATAGGTTTGAAATCTCTCTTAGCTAGGGGACCTCTTGGTCGTGGAAAAGAGTGAGAATCAATAATGTGAGATTGTAGATTCTTTTACAAAGTAGGTGAGAGATAGATTGTAGATTCTTTTACAAAGTAGGTGAGAGATAGATTGTAAACTTGTACATCATTCACTGGAAGAGGTAGCATATAGCCAGTCGTTATCATGTATCATTGCAACACCAATATAAGAGAGGTGGATTTGAAGGATATATGCATTTCTTGCCCTACAAGGATTGGGTTTTTCTGTTACATCTTCTTTGTGTATTGGAATGCAACACCTTTTCCAATGGCCACTCTCCCTCTCCTAATATCAATAATGGCCATTGCCCCTGCAACCCTTAACTCTCTCAATGAAACCCTTGCCCACAGTGAATCCATTCCTGCATGCAAGAAGGAGCGCTTTGATGCCGATCAAAAATTCAAGTTATATAGCCTCGTCTCATCGAAGGAGAAGGTGAACTCCGATCTCTCTGGCATGACTGTGGTTTTTCAATAGATAAGGCCACATATGTCTCGTTACACACTTGGTAAAGTGTAGGAAGTAGGGCACATATGTCTCGTTACACTCTTGGTAAAGTGTAGGAAGTAGGGCACATATGTCTCGTTACACTCTTGGTAAAGTGTAGGAAGCACATCCCAAGCCTGCTTATAGCACTTTTACATGAGCAAATATGAGGACTAATGTTGCTTTTTACAAAAAATGCCACCAATACATGTGTGTGTGCATCCCTCCCATCACACTTGGCTAGTTCTGTTGTGGGAGGTGTGAAAGGCGGACGCCACATTTACATCTGAACTAGTATCACCATATGAAGTACTTGTACTATCATGCGCTAGGCGAGACATGGCGTACCTCAATGCCAATAACAACATTCCAAATCACTGCCTACCATTTCAGCCTACAAATAACAAATATCTATCACAAAATACAAATAACAAATATCTATCACTGCCTACCATTTCAGCCTACAAATAACAAATATCTATCACAAAATACAAATGTCCCAACAACTTGCAAGTACTACCAATGCCCATTGAATGCAACTGAGATGGCTACAAGTAGATCACTGATCATGATGTAAAGTGTATGAAAAAATGGCATAGTGGAGAGTGTAGAATGTTACTAGCAAGTAGATCATTGATGATGATGTAAAGTGTATGAAAAAATGGCATAGAGGAGAGTGTATGAAAAAATGGCATAGTGGAGAGTGTAGAATGTTATTAGCCAGGATGTAAAAGTTGATGACGATGAAGCTATTGATGATGAGCTCGAAGATGCAATGTCAATAATGATGCTCAAGTAAATGTATGCACACCAAATTTATGATGTTGCACTACTAAAAACCTAAAATCGAACAAAGACAATTTGAACTAACACTTCCTTGGGTTGTCTGTGGTAACCTTACATCATGCAAATGAACCTTGAAACATATCCAAAAGTCTTAAAAGTGATGTTAAAGTAGTTGATAGTACACTATAATATGGTATACCTTCTCCACCTAGGAGGATAGTACACTATAATATGGTATACCTTCTCCACCTAGGAGGATAGCTCAATCTAAGATAATTAAAAGAGCAGTTTGAGAAGACGATGAGACGAGGGGGTGAGGGCCAAGAGAACCTACTCTAATACCAATTGTTGGAGTAGAGACAAAGGAAGCAACATACACACAAATGCAACAAGTAAGTAGAGATAGAGAGAAGCATAACACTCAAAGTAGATTAATGAAAATGAGTGAAGGACAAGTGAAGTGACATGATCAAGTCACTTACGAGTTACTCATAAGAGTGTATACACACGCTTGGGAGAAAAAACCTCCTAAGGAGGGAAAAAGTGTCCTGGCCCATTATTAGCCTACGTCCACACATCACTACCATATAAATGGCTACAAGTGCTTCTATGTCCCAGCCCATTATTAGCTTACATCTACACAGCACCACCATATAAATGGCTACAAGTGCTTCTATGTCCACAATGGATTTAAAGGGCATCAACATTATGTGTGGGGGAGGAGAGAGGTGCATGTATCAATAGAGCCACCATGGGGTTGCTTACACAACAATAGGGATGGCCAAATAGTGACTCAAAGTTCAAAGTTAATTAATGGATAATTTAACTACAATCATGTGCATGCAAGGTTGCTTATTGTCAGACACATTTGTAGACATCATTATAATGATTATAACAAATTATGCTCAATTATTTACTTGCAAATATAAATCTCAAATCATAATATTACTCCACGTTATGCAAATTTTCCAACTTGAGCTATAAGAATGAAAGTGGTCTATGAGCTGAATCTTGCGTGCTTGATAGAGACATGAAGTATCATATAGACCATGTCAATCAATTGGACCTACAAGAGCATCATGCATAGCTTATCTGAAATACTTTTTCTTGTCAAATGTAAGGTTACATGGTATCACATGCTTTATTTATTTTATGTTTAAAATTTATATCATGTATACATGTAAGTGGAAAAAGTAATTCCCGTTTGTAATGAATCCGAAAATGTATTATGATGAAAGTCAATCGAAATCAATTTACGATGGTGATATCACCTTAACTGAGGTCACATAAGTTTCAGACGGTTAGAGAATTAGGTCACAAGGGATGATATGAATTACATCACAAGAGATAAAATGAATTAGGTCATAGCTAAGTGCATAGCTGGCATAAGAACTAGAATTATAGATAACGGGAAGCATTGTGCTTGTGATGACAACAAAGAGATCATAAAAGTCATGGGTAACGTGGACTTTTTATCAATTCACGGTGGATAAGTTCGAGGCACAAATGGTATAATATAACTGAGAATTCAAGGTAGTCTAAATAAAATAATGAAGACTTTATAATTAGGAAATCGTGAAAAAGCAAGGCACGTGAGCCAAGATGGACAGCTAGGTGTTGAGCAGATTTCAACACCAGATCGGCCAGCAAGGCGTGGAGGTTGTAATTTGCAGCTGTGCAGGCTTAAGATGCAATTGGGAGGGTTCATGGTGGTTGTGTGCTGATTGCTGGAGGACACTCTCTCTCCGCCGCCGTCGCCCCCCCCCCCCCCAAACACACACACACAGTGTCCATGGCGCCAGTGCTGCCTGATCACGCATACACACACTCTCTCTCCGCCGCCGCCGCCGCCCCCCCAACACACACACATACAGTGTCCATGGCGCCGGTGCTGCCTGATCATGACCCGAAGAGCAGATCCAATGAGGGGGAGGAGACAGCCCTCAGCCACGTGGCTTCCGGTGGGTTGCAAGTCCTTGGCGAATCGTTGAGCGCAGAGGAGCACGACCTCTTCCACGCCAGCCTCTCCTTCAAATCCACCGCCATCCTCACCTCCAAA
The DNA here is from genome assembly GCF_041138505.1 of Cibotium barometz. NCBI lineage: Eukaryota > Viridiplantae > Streptophyta > Polypodiopsida > Cyatheales > Cibotiaceae > Cibotium > Cibotium barometz. Next base: position 19,439,816 of record NC_141082.1, on the reverse strand, counting down.
GACCAGGTCAGCCCCCTTTGCCCTGCCTTGCCTTGCTATTATATATATTAATTAATTGTTGGATCGTCCTCCAAAGACCAGGTCAGCCCCAATTTGCCCTGCCTTGTTACATATTGTTGGGTCGTCCACCTGCTCGACCCAATGTGGAAGCTTAGTACAATGTGGAAGTTTAGTATGCTTGTTAATGGAGCTCCATAGCTTCTTCTTTTTTTTTTTGGAAATACATATACATATATATATATATATATATATATATATATATATACATACATATATATATATATATATATATTATATTTACATCCTCAGTAGGCCCTATATATGAACATATATATATATATATATATATATATATATATATATATATATTTACTGAGAACAGTAAATATATATATATATATATATATATATATATATACATCCTCAGTAGGCCCCATTGTTATTAAATATATATAAGATAAACATCGATCGTCTTTTATACGCTCCAATATATGTATATATATTTGCACCTTGAATTGAATCAATAATGTGAGATTGTAGATTCTATTACAAAGTATATGAAGATAGATTGTAAACTTGTACATCAATGGCTATAAGAGCTAGCATGGAGCTAGTGGTTAGCATGTATCATTTGTAGCACGAATATAAGAGAGGTGGATATGAAGGATATATGCATTTCTTGCACTACAAGGATTGGATTTTTTTGATACATCTTCTTTGTGTATTGGGATGCAACATCAAGGTTGCAATAAAGAGAAAATTTAGGCATTTATTATATCTTAGCGACCCTAAATTTTGCCTAAGGGTTTGTTGCAACCTCTGCCACTTTTTATGAAGTAAATGCATGTAGTCTTGGTCTTGGGAAGGAAAATTTGTCACACATGGAGTGCAAATGCTTTCTAGTGAGAAGCTTATTCGGTCTGTGCTTTTTACAAGGTCCTTTGAGATATCACTTTACTTGGTATTATGTTGCCTAAATTTACAAGTTAACCTCCTTTGGTTACTTCTTGAGGATTTAGTTCTAGATGATACCAATTCTTTGAATTGCATTGCTTTATACAAATGCTATAATATGTAATTATCATTGGAAGTCTTTCAATAATGTGAAATCACTTTTCTTGAGGGTTGCATTCCATAACCAAAAGAGAGTAGTAATGTGTGTAGAGCAAATTTAAAAGATGTAAGATACTTCTTGAATGCGATTTCAAAAGGTGTAAACTTTCTTCATGGCACTAACTTAAGAAAGTTTGTTTTAACAAGGAGTACACAAGGGATAGACATTAGACATGATTGAAAGAGACAAAATCTTTTTATTTGGATGGGTGTGTAAGCAACACTTTGGTTTAGATGAGATCTCAACAAAGCTCTCCATGTTATTTTAACACGATCATGGACTTCATTATTGGCGTGGGTTTTTTGTTGAAGTGTGAGATCAATGTCATTCAAGGAATAGAGTACTATGAATTTTCGAGGTAAGAGGCGTAAGCTATTATCAAAAGTCACTAGAGTATATAAGCTATCGTAGTTATGATTTCCCTTCAACCCATTAGGATTCATCCCCAACACTAAGCAAAGGCTTTAGACTTCTTTGATTGAGATACCTATCAAAATCATCATTCATGAAGGCTTCCTCTTTTACTTATGCAAAAGTTCCATGCAAGTTGCTAAAAAATATTTAGCAATAAAGTGACGACAAAACTCCAAGAGTCCAACTTCTCAAAAAGATCTAATGATGAAGTCACTTGAGAAAATGTTAAGAGTTCAACTTCCAAGTGTCTTTCTCTGTCAAAATTATGGGGAGTATGCACAACGGAAGTAATAGTTGATGGCAAGATAGAGCAACATATATGAGAGAGAGCAAGAACACAAGATGTATAGAAAGCTTCTACATTACCTTCTATTTCAGCCACTCCAAAGTTGGCTTAACCTTCACCTTCAAGTGTTGTGTTACAAAAAGTGAGGCCTCTTGCCCTTTATATAGGGTTCACCAAGGGCTAGGGTTGGGCCAACCCTAGATCCCTTTTCCAACCATAAGCCCACTTTATTTGGGGTGTGTTCACACCTACATGACCTCTTTCTCTCACCCTTTATCACTTGTACATCATATATTTCAACACCCCCTCTCATTTCAACCCTTTAAGATAAAGTCGAACATGACATGAATTTACTTCATTTAATGACTTTTGGAAATTCCTAAGGAGGCATCTTTCCTTCTCTTATCAATAGAGAAGTAGATTTTCCCCACAATTAAACCAGGCTTTAGGATGAGGCAAAGTTGGTCCATTTTACTTAGAATGGTTGTCACAAAGTCAATCATAATTGAAAATTGAGAAAATTACTATATTTGATATTGAAATTCTTGTTGTGAAATTTGGGGGATGAGTTTTCTAGTGCAGTTGTAGAGCAATGTTCGGGAAAGAGGTTCCTCAGTGTTCATCCTAGAGCCGATTGATTTTCGAGATTGGTCGCGCATAAAAGGATGCATAAAAGGATTATACAAAAATTATGGGAACTAATGTAGTTTTAAAAAAAAAAGAGAAAGGTAGAGTAGTCTTTTTATTATGTTTAAAAAGAAGAAAGGTTTTTAAAAAGAGAAAGGACTATTATGTTTTTAAAAAAAAGAAAAGGTTAAAAGAAGTGTTACGGAGACTACGGAGCGGGGGCGAAGTTGACGAGATAGTTTGGCATGGTTGCCACTAAAACTAGCGGTCCACCGCTATTTTGGCGGGTCCCTCTTCTCTCTCTCTCTCTTTTCTGTAGCTCTGCAGCGCGCTGCACGTTTCTCTGCGTGCTTTTTTCGTGAGCTTCGTAAATTGATTAGACGGATAGAAAAATGGAGGCAACCTTAAGTACAAAAGACTACCTTTACCACGCGCTCACTGGCCTTTCTCCTCCTCCACCTTTTTCTTCACCTTCTCCACGTAAAGCTCGAGCTCTGACATCGCTACCGCTACTGTCATCGCCGTATTTTTGTAGCACCAGATTTTGCCCCGCCATGGCTCCCCCCACCTTTTCCAATGGCCACCCTCCCTCTCCTAATGTCAATAACGGCCATCACCCTGTTGCGGCCCTCGACTCTCTCAACGAAACCCTTACCCGCAGTGAATCCATTCCTGAGGAGCGCTTCGATGCCGATCAGAAATTCAAGCTGTCCGCCCTCGTCTCGTCGAAGGAGAAGGTGAACTCCGATCTCTCTGAGTAACTGTGGTTTTTCAACAGATTAGGTTTCCTGTTCAAATTAGGGTTTCTTTGCGATCACGTCAACATTCCATCGCAGCGTCGTGATTGTATCTCTGGACGATCATGATCCTACATAACCTGCTTTTCGCAAATGCACCAATCATAACAACTCTAGTACCAGCCTTGAAACCGATGATCACTCGCGCCACTATGATGCTGTGGAATTAGTTCAGCTTTTGATGAATTCATCAGCTCTGTGTAAAGGTATTCAGGTCATCAAATGTATCAGCTTGCTGCATGAGCCAATACATGGCAATCAGATGCATGTGCGGCTGATGCCATGTGCTAAGCCGCATGAATTTGCGCGTGACCCATTGTCCTTGCCCTTCCCATATGGGCTCCGGCAGCAGCGGCTTTCAGCATGAATCATACGCATCAAGAAGGTGGAGATTGGTAACCGCTGTTTGCAGGCACCAAGCACTATCACCCATACGTGTGTGTGTACAGGAGCATCGCCATCTACTCAGTGTTCCCAACCATAGACACGGAGTGAAGGTACTTTGCATTACAGGCGTTGCTTCCCTGTGTGGATAGTGATTGGTGCCTGCAAACAGCGGTTACCAGTCTCCACCTTCTTGACGGGCGTTGCATCTATTCATCTGGGAATTCCATAAGTCATCCCAGATGTTGATACCTTTCCTGGCCAGGGATAAAGCCAACCTGTACTGTTCTGGTTCTATTTCTTGATGAAGGAATGGCCACCGTACTGATTATGCTCTGTCTGGTACCTGCAGAATCCCTGAAATTAGGGTTTGGAGAGAGCTTACCTTTAACTGCATTCCATGCTTTCCACATGCTTTTTACCAGGGGGAGCCAACAGGCTGTTTGCTGAAGAAGAGAGTTGTGGCTGGAAGTTTTTTCCATCTAGGGAGGCTCTATAATGCAAAATCCTTCAGATTTCTGAGTAATAACTGAGACCAGTCCTCTTCAGGACAGAAAAAGCTTCTGACTATCATTTTGAGGCTAGTCTATCAGCCATATTATTCAAGTTGATGATTCCAAGCCCTCCCTTTTTTTTTAAGTAGGATACAAATTTCCCACTTGACTTTAGGAATCCTATACTGCATAGGATCCCCTGCCCACAAAAAAAATCCTACACGGGGAGTTTATTTTATTTATGGCTTTTTGTGAGGGTCTCCAACAAGAGAGAAAATAAACAGTGGCTGGAATTAGAAATGTGTTGAGCACTATAACCCTACCTGCCAGAGATAACTGACAGTTTCTCCACTTATTAAATTTGCTCTCTAGCCTTTCTTTAATCCATTGCCATCTCTGATGGATAGTAACCTGAAAGCCCACGGGATACCCAATAACCTGAACACTCTCCCGTTAGGAATTTCCTGACAACCTTCCTGTAGGAGCCAATTGGGAGGGGGGGCTGTAAGAGTTCTAATCCCTGTCTTGGCATGGTTTATCATAAAGCCTGAAGCAGTACATAAAACATTGAGACATTCCTAGAAGGTCTTTAAACCATTTGTGTCAGCAGCAAATTGTTGTGGGCACCTTTGACTCCTTCCGTTGGGGAGGGTTATTCCCTGCAATTCACCCTTGTCCATCCTCTGTTGAACCAACCAACCTAATTCATCTGCTGCAATAGCAAAGGGCAAGGGGTCCAAAGGGCAGAGAGATCCCCATTAATGCTCACCCTGGCTCTGGCATTCCCAAATAGAGTTGAAACAATATGAATAAATCTGGGGCCTAATCCCATACTCTTTAGAGAGTCCAAAGTAAAATCCCACTCAAGCCTGTCATAGGCTTTATCAAAGTCTATCTTGAAGAAGAGGAAGTCCTGGTGGCTCTGTTCTGCATATTCAATCCCCTCCCAGAGAGCTATTATAGCATCCAGGATGTACTTGCCCTTAACAAAACCTTTCTGTTCACTTCTAATCCAAGCAGTAAGATTGTTGGCTAGCCTATTTGCCAAAGCCTTGGCATAAATCTTGTAGGCAGTGCTGAGCATAGTGATAGGCCTCCAGTTGGAGAGCTCATCCTTATCTCTCCTCTTATTGATTAGCTTAATCACCCCTTAAGTAATAGATTTTGGAAGGGCTTAATAGAGGATGGCCTCATTCCAAACTTTCATTAGAGGGACTATGAGAAGATCTTTGAATTTTTGAAAAAATTCAGAGGGGAGACCATCAAGACTTGGGCTCTTCCTGGGCTTGAGATTGTCTATAGCATCCTCAAGCTCATATTCAACTAGCTCTTTTTCTAGTTGCATACAGAGGGAGTGGGGGACCACCTTATGCCTAGCATCTGCAACCTTTTGCATACATTCCTTTCTGTACCGAGAGAAATTGGGTTTGGAGAGAAGATTTGAGCAAAATGCTCTTGAGCAATTTGCAAATTTTCCTCCTGAGAATTAGCATGGGTACCTTGGGGATTCTTCAGCATAGGGATGACTTCCTTTGCAGCTTTCTTTTTAAGGATCTGGCACATCTCTTTAGAGGGCATATCTGTCTTACCAACCCACCAGTCTCTCATAAACAATTTGAGATGGGAGTAGTTGATTAATTCTTCTCTCCTGAGGCTCTCTTTGAGAGCAAGAAGCTGGGTCTGAGCCTCAGGATTTCCTTCATTTACCTCCTCCTCTAACCGAGACAAGACTTGGTATTTGAGTTCTCGTCTATTCTGTCTAATCTTTGAAACTTGTTTCGTGATAGAGACCAAGAACGTTTGGGACTCTAACTGTTGCTGACCATTGTCTAGCTGGAAAGTCAGCCTCTCTAAAGTTGGACTCCCAAATCTTTGTAATACCATCTTGAACAGATGGTAGTTCAAAGAGTTGGGGGTCAGTATGAAACCAGGAGGCCCTTACCTTTGAGCTCTCTTTGTCAAAGCTAATGACAACCGGCTAGTGGTCTGAGAGGACTAGGGACTTGATGACTCTACATTTGATGTGAGTAGAGACATAGACCCTGTCCAGTCTCGCTTTCCTGAGATCTTCACCTATTCTACCATTAGACCAGGTATAATCCTTACTTACATCTGGGTCAAACAAGTCCTGGGCCGACACTCCCAGCTTCTTCTTTCCCTGCATTGAAGGCAGTGCCCCAGTTCTTTAAACCTGTCTGCTTATTGATATATTTTCCATCATATTTAAATCTCCTGCAATTAAGAGGGGGCCTTGTATCATTGTTAGAGACTCCCAGAGAGCTGGTCTAGAAGCAGCAGGGCGAGAAGCATATAGAGACACTACTGTCATAAGGGAATCCCCACCTACTGTGATGGCCACCCATCTATGACATTTGCTTAATTGCACATCCTGAACCATGGGAAGCCATTTTTCATGGATACCCAGGGACCACCCCCCACTACCAGCCTGGTGGTTAGTGAAGTGCCACTTGTACTTGCTTGAAATTTTGGATAGCCTAGCAGAGAGCTCTTCTCCCACCACTTTGAGTTCTTGCAAATAGACGAAGTCAGGAGATGACTCAGAGTTATACATGCAACTTTTGATGATATCTGACCTAGAGGGGTCAGTAAGTCCTTTGACATTTAAGGTCATGAGGTTCATATAAAACCTTTTATTTTCTTTTTCCCCTGGTTACCAGGAGTCATGGGAGAACCTTGGGCTTTAGCCTTTTTCTTCAGACTTTCTCTTTGACTGTTTAGAATGGCTCCCCTCTGGAGGGAGGGAGGGGGAAGGGTTAAAGGCCGGGTTAGTGGAGGAAAAATGAATTCCATGGGGAGGGGGAGAGTTTTCCTTTCGGTTGTCTTCCATATCATCCATCTGGGCTACTTCTTCTTCTAGAGAAGGCTAGGCTTAAGAGTCGTCTACAGCTTCTCCTCTGATGAGCTAAGGATCATGTCGCGAAGAGGGTCTGTGGCATAATGCATTAGAAAGCAGGGCTGCAAATTTGTTCAGAGATTGGACTGAAGGTTTAGGCTTTGGCTTAGGTTGGGGTTTACCTCTTTTGCCTATAGTAGTAAAACCATCCTCCTGTGCCTTTGGGGCCTCAGGGGTTTCTTTAGGCAAGGAGTCCGGGGTGGGGGGAAATTTAATGGGGCAATTCCTGATGTAGTGGCCTTGAGTGCCATAGTGAAAACAGGCATTGGGAAGGTTTTTGTATAAAACCACTTGAGTGATGGAGACACCTTCTCCTACATTGATGATTAGGGACTCTGGGAGTTCCATATTCAGGTCAATTTCAACCAGAATCTGAGGGTGCCATCGGGGGTTGAGCTCTAGGGAGAGCCTTTGCCCGAGGAAACCAATCTTTGCATTAGGGGGTCTTTGCATTAGGGGGTATAAGTGGAAGGGCAGATTAGGGAGTTCCACCCACACTGGCATTTTGCTAGGCTTTGAATCCATTGGGGAAAACTTTGGAAACCACTTGAACAAAGGAGTTTCTGATCATCCACTGGCCAACACTGAGGACCTCTAAAGCCATCTTCGCTTCCTTAAAGAGAAAGATGAAGAAATTGTTAGGTAAGTATTGTGTGGTAGCCAGCTCAAGGCCCCTTGGGGTCCACTCTCTTCGAAACCATGCTTTAAGGATTTCTGCATGGGGTCTAGGGCCAAACACCCGTCCTATAACTGCCCTACTCTGGTAATCCAACAGTGTGTCCCCTATGATATTTCCGGCGGGAAGATTAACAGTGGGAGTTAGCTTGAAGTCGTTTCTCTTGAGCTGTTGCAGGAGACTCTTGGCCTTGTCCACCTCCACCCACTTTTACAGCCTCGTTTTCTTCAAGTCTTTGTCTGTGGCTAGTAGAGCTTTGAGCGCTCTTTTTTGGTCTGCCTCTGGAAATTGCGTTTTCTTTTTCTCTCCTTTCTTCAGAGGGTCCATGCTGAGAGTTAATGGCCTTGGGTTGCTGTTCAACACTTAAAAAAGGCTGTAGGCCTTCAGGGAGGAAGTCATAGCCCCCTTGTCCCCCCTACCCCCATGTGCCGAAGTGACCCACGGGGTCCTTGAGTGACGTGCCATGCTTTGTGTTGATGAGTGTGCTTTTCAAGGCTTATACTGCGTTCTGGTCCATATTCGATCTCACCTTCGGAGAAGTGATAGAAACTTAGCTCGTTGGTCTCTGTATAAAATTTGTGTCCTCTTGGTTGGGACAAATTTTTATATATATGTAAACCTGCACCTACTTTGGGGCGTTGATGACGTGAGTAGGGATGTCGTAACGCCTAGTCCATGCTATGCGTGATGAAGTCGATGATCTTATACTTCATGATTGGACAATCTTTGAGGTAAAGTTTGCACTTTTTGTATTGTTGTCTTTACTTGTTTTGTTTTAGTGAATTAGTCATTTAAAGTTTGTTTTTGCTAATTAGTTATTAAAAATTTATTTAGCTTGTTTGTTAGAAATTCTTTTGTTGTGGTTCAATAAAGAATTTGTTTGTGTATATGTGGGCGTGTGTGATTTACTTATGTTATTATTATGATTTTTTCTCGTGTGTGTCTATTAAGCTTTTTAAAAAAATTTTAATCAAAATTTTGTTTGTTTTTGGTGATTCTCTTCTTTCTTTTTAAAATTATTCGTAAGTTTCGATTCATCTGGCCTTGTGACGGTATATATACATATTTGATCTGCGTCGTGCGACCAAAGGCTTCCGCACGACCACGGGGTACCTCCCCCCTAGGGGTCACATCCTCCTCCCTTGGAGGAACCAGCGTGGCGAGCTAATTGGGAGAGAAGAAGACCAAATCCTAACTGTAGCAACCCTAGTTGCTCCCTCTCTTGACCCCTACTTTCTTGATCCGTACGTTTTCGTCATACTACGAAGTTCACAATCCCTCAATGCTTTTTTTCATCAAATGCAACCAGTATTTTTTGCCTCTTCTACTTAAACTTTTTGATCATTTTAAACTGGCAATTGGAACTCTTTTAAGGTTGTAAAATATAAGGGCTCATTTGTGAACATTGCCACCTACAAATCATGGACATAAAATGTCCATGTAAATTGCATTTTTTCAGCCAACGGAAAGATTTTTGTGAACCTTAACTTTTGTTGTGAAGAAGTCTTTAAAACAGGACGGGTACTGTTTGGGGGGCATCCAATAATTGACCCCTTTATCCTAGGAAACAGCAACTTTAGGACTTTCTCCACATCAATGTCATGTTGCTCAACCGTAGCTGAAAATACTAGTATTGTTGGTCATGTCCACTCCCGGCTAGTTCAGGTGTGAACCCAGCTTACTCATGGGCACTTTTTCCCTGTGATTGGACACAAGTTTTTTCCCCATGTGAACACACTTTTGTGTGTTGGGCACTTAGCCCTAGGCTTTTTAGTACTCACTTGTACCTTCATTTATTTATTCATTGAGTACATCTTTTCCAGCACTCTCACGTTTCTCTGTGCTTGAGCTTGTGTGTGTGTGTGCAAGCTAGCTGCCCTCCTACCCAACATTGGTATCAGAGCCTCGTTAGGATTAGGTTAGGGTTACACCCTGCTGCCCCCCAACATTAGGGTTAGGATTCTTGCAACCTACTTCACTGAGCACTGAACACTTCTCTACTGTGCTGCTGTGCGACGCCCCTCCTTGAAGCAACTATAGCTGCCATGTGCCGCCGAATGGCTTGCACGCTTGTTTTTGTTTGCAAGAGCCTAATGTAAAAGGCTTACTAAAAAGCCTTTTAAAAGCGTGTTCGTAAGGTTTTAATACCTATATACAAATTGACGACTATAGTTTCCGCCGTTTGTTGACCGCCGATTGTACCTGTTGCTGCCGCCACCCGCTGAGCACCCCTTTGAAGCGCCGACTGTACCTGCCCTGCTGTGAGTTGTCGACCTACCTGTGCGCTGCTGGTCTGAATCGATGTTGCAGTTGTTGTGAGTGTTGCCGTTTGCACCTTTGCTGCAGGCTAATCAACTTCAGAGTAACACTTGCCTCTTCAGTAGAACCTCCTCTTGCCTTCTGCACTAAACTTTTCGGTTACATTAAATTTAGGGGTTTTCACATTAAACCCTAAATTCGTGACATTGGTCTGATTTGGAACAGATTTCGTGCACATTTGTACTTGAAATTTGGGGATTTTGCAGAAATTGGTCAGATTTACAGGTTTGTCTAAGGGATTTACAGGTGTAGGTGCTTTATAGGAAGTCTACCCTGACATTTGGGCATTTTCTCAACAGAAATCGCAACATTGAGTAGATTTGTATTAGCCAAATTTGGTTTCAAAATTAAGCTCACATTTGTGACATTGCTCCTACCTGGAATCGATTTCCATGAGATTTGGGCATTTATGTATGCAAAAATTGGGGATTTTGTAGAAATTGGCACTATTTGCAGGTCTATTATAGACATTTGTAGGCATTTTGGGTGTTACATGCACATTTACTTGGCATTGGGGCATTTTTCCCAATTTTTTGGACATTACAGCATTTGGTACAGGTGACAATTGCTTTAACAGATTTACAGGTGCAGATCCGGTTCAGATTTGGTCTAATTGGCTGCCTAAAAATTGGGACTTTTCTACATTGAGTCCATTTTTGCAGCATTTGATCCATTTACCATTGATTTTACCGGGATTTGAGCACTTGTAGCTCTTACAGGTGTCAGCTGAACGTGCTTTTCATGGCACATGTATACATTTGTGGTTTGTAGTAGTATATGTATGCCATTGTGGACACTTTGACAGATTTGCATTATCGCGCAATACACTTGTAGATTTGGGACATGCATATGTATTTCTTGTGGTGAAGGAGTTCCCTTTCAGTCCATTGATTATCTTGCTCTTTATTTCTCACATTCTTATAGTTTTGCTGGGCATTGCCTAGTCTTTTGGTGACCTGTGACAGATTTGCTGAGTTATCATGGCCAATAGTAACAATGATCTCTTTGGCATGCTGTCTCAAGAGGACAAGCTTAATGGGGATAACTACCCTATGTGGGTTTATATGATGCGTCATGTATTGGTTGCTAAGAATGTATGGCTATATGTGGATGGCACTGAGGAGCATCCTCTAGCACTTGCTCCAGTGGAAGGTGAAGTGATTCCCGCTCACCCTCCTGCAGGTCCACCTCCTCGTTCTCTTTCTACCCAGCAACAGTGTACTTGGGATGCTAGGGATGCTTAGGTCCATGCGTTGATTGCTCTTTTGTGCCGCAGGCATATCATTCCGCACATTCGTTCCTGCACCACTGCAAAGGGTGCTTGGGATACCTTGGTGGCGTTTTATTCAGGTTATTCAGGTTGCAATGAGGCTCATGTAGCTTACCTTCGGGGCAAGATTGAGACTGACCGCATGCTTGAAGGTGACTCTATCGATCAGTACCTTACGCATGTGAAAGACCTACGAGAGCAGCTCATTAACATCGATGAGGTCTTGATAGATGGCTATCTTGTTCAGACAGTTTTGCGTAATTTGCCCGACTCTTATCAGACATTTGGCACCACTTTGCGGTTGTTAGTTGGAAATGCACCTAATGCGGTTACTTTTGACAACCTTGTGACTCTCTTGCTCAGTGAAGAGCAATCCCGTTCCAACAAGAATAACATGATGTCTGTTGAGTTAGCAATGGCTACTCCCTTTCGTGGGAATCGATCCGGGCCTAAACCTAGCCCATCTGAACCTCCCAAGATAGAAGACAAGCCTGAAAAGAAAAAGCGCTGTAACTATTGCAGGAAAACAGGGCACACCATAGAGGAATGCAGGAAGCGTATTGAGAGTGAAAAAAAGAAGAAGCTGGCATCTTCTTCCACAGGTGCAGATCAGGCCAATTTGGCTACACATGTATCAGCCTTGACCATTACATCTTCATCACCTGCAGAGATGTCTTCTGATGCTGTTGATTTTGTTGACTATGCTCTATAGTCAGTACTTCTTGGTATGCATTGTCTAGCAGATGCATTTCAGGGGGGGTTTTATTTGTCCACATGCAGTTGGTGATGCCTCATGGTCACTTATGGTTGTTGACACCCATTTCTTCACAGCCTCGCCCAGGTTCTCCCCTTCTCCTTTAAAGGGTCCTGGCTGAGTTCTATGAAGAGCCTTGCGAACGTCGGGGTTAAGCTCATCATCTTCAGAGAGAGGGTCTGGCTGACGGCCACCGTTTCCTCGGAGACTTCCGGAGGCTGAAAACCAACCATCCTTCGAGGGACAGGAGTCACTCCGAAAGGGGTAGTCCACCGGAGTTTGAAAACCAACCACACGAGCGAGAAAAAATTTCTGGTTTCTCGCTGAATCTTTACACTTGAAGTAGGCTATGATACCACTTTAACGTGCGAAAGCGTCGGGGAGTTCGCTAACTTGAATGCTCAAAAAACAACACACTTGTCGCGACGAAAATTAACGCACAAAACTGAATGTAGATGTGCAGAAAAATAGATAGAGAGAGAGAGAGAGAGAGAGAGAGAGAGGGAGAAGAGGACACAATATTGGGTCCCGAATACCCTCTGTAGGGCCTCCACCAGGAATGGTGTATTTGCTTTTATTAGAATGATGCAAAACTGAAAATAAAAGACTGACTGAACTGTTTTGGCTGAGATAGATCTCTGCCCTTGACCTTCACACCTTCACCCTTGCGTTAGCTTCTCCCTTGGCTGTCCTGGCCCTTGAGTAGCTGCAGCACCTTGTGAATTATGAGATATTCAGGACTGAATTATGCCATGGGTATTTATACCCCTTTAGTGTGCTGGTCGGCTGGTTTTAATCTAGGCGGCTGACTGAAAAATAGCCTCACGATTGTATAATTAGCATTTAATGCTATTAACTCCTACGCTTCACACCTATGGGGGGCTGGCCACCTATGCACATGGCCTTTGGCTGCTCGGCAGCCTGTGTGGGCTGCCCCACACCTGGCCGACTGGCCTTTAAGGGCTGGACGGCCTGTCGGCCTCTTGTCTAGAGGCCCTAGGGCTGGCCTACAGCCCTTCCAGCCCATCCCATGGCTGGTGGGCACAGCCAAGGCCCTTTTGGCCCCTTCGGGGTTGGTTCTACACCATCTCTATGCCCATATAACTGTTCTTGGGGGGGAGCCCTATGGGCTGGCCCATTACTACATGCAAACCCTACCTGTCTACACAGTGGTTCGGCATCCGGTGTCATATCAGATACACACAACCACTGACATCATTCCAGAGGGAGACTCACAGAGCGGACTGGCACTGTTTCATGTGTAGGACAATGCATACTTGACCTTGGACGCATGTGCAGGACAATGCACACTTGACCTTGGATGACTGGAGTGGAACCCTAGCTGACTCGTCCCAGACTAGGCTCACATGGGACCAATTTTCCACCCCAGGTCTTGCACGTTCTGTACAGATATGTCTATGTGGCATCCAAGTGCGGGATGCACGTAACAGCGAAAACCTGTAAACCAGCCCATGTGGCTCATCCAAGAGCGCATAAACCAGTATAACAGCCTGTACGTCGCATCCATGACTACCAAAACTTGTAAACCAGCCTATGTAGCTCATCCAAAAGCGCATAAACTAGTATAACATCTTGTATATCGGATAAAACCAGAAATTTCAGCAAGATTTAGGACTGTTTTGCTGAAAAATAGTCATCCGGGGTGTGCAAGATGGTGTAGAGTAGTGAAAATCATCTTCCCCAAGCTGGATACGGCTATGGTGGGCTTAGAAATGAAGAGAAACGGAGAAAAATCAGAGTTTTCAGCCTCCAAAAACTTGGTTGAAGCTCAGACTCGCCCAAGAGATAACTCTCTCATGTTCAAATAAGCAAGAAAATGCTACAATGCCATGTGTAGAGCTAAATTGACAAGTGTGAGGACACTTGTCTCACTTTTATCCTCTTATCTGCCACATGTCCCAAATCCAAAGGCCAAAAATTCAACAATCTTCAGCTCTAAAAATATCCTAGATGATAGCTAATTTCACATCGGCGCTTTGGCAATACTCGATCTGTGTCAAATTCCGGAGGTAATCACGTGAATGGATTCCATTGGAGATTGCCAAAAATAGCAACTTTTCCTAAAATTTAGGAGATGATTTCTTTGTGTTCCACCACATGAGAAATACATGTAAGCACCATGTAGAAACCTGTTTCATTGCTCGATGTCCCCCAAATCCTCAAGAGTTCGCCATACATACTTTCCACTTGACACTTGAGCTCCAAAATCCATTTGTGTGTCCAAGAAACCGTCTTGAGTGCCTGGACCATGCTACAAACACTTCGTCCTCTGTACTGGATAATCCCCCATTCCCTAAAGCTTGTACATTCTTGATCTTTCGGGCATCCAAAGCCCTTCCACACACATGAATTCTGGAGATGCCTAAAATGGTGACATTCCTCCCAACTTCTTAAAAGTTGTACTCAACTTGAAAGCTTCAAAACATATATCAAGATATAATCTCGTCCCATCAACCGGGCGAGACGCGGCAGTCTCAAAAATCCAATTTGACTAAAAGAATCCATGTCCCAAATAAATTGGCGAGACAAAATAGTCCATAAGTCGAGATACCATAATCATGTCCCAAGATAAATGGGCGAGACAAAAAGGCTCATAAGTCCAGATATCATAATCATGTCTCTCTGTCCATACTCTAAGTCGAATCCAACTCTAAGTAGTTACTCGTTCCCTAATCCCCAGTGTCACATCAAACGCATGCTACTCTCCACTGCCTTCCATGCTTACACATGCAAAGACCAGGCCGAGAAATAGAAGACCGATTGACCATGCATGTGGATGTAGAACGTCCACTGGATCTGAGCGTAGACGTCAAGTCCCCAGCATACCAGATTCTAGTCTACTGACACTTGGCATAGACAGAGTCCCCTGCCAAGAAGGTGTCATCAGCTCAGTGGCAGTCACAGGGCTTCTCAGAGCGTTTCCTCAAAGATTTTTGGAAGAGGCTCTGGGACAGTCTACGGCCTAGAAAGATCACCCTCTTTCTTTGGTTGCTGGCACACAGGAGCTTGGCGGTCGGCACTTGGTTGGCAGTTGGAGGTCGGCTAGCTGCTTGCCCGAGGTGTGGCCAACCCCAGGAGTCTTAGCGACATTGTCTTTGGGTCCTGGGATTGCCTGAAGGCACAACAGTTTTGGTGGCGGATTCTCTGCATCTTCACTATGGACAGGGCCTCGACCCGGGTGATTACATGGGGCACCGTCGCTTGGGCCACAGAGGTTGAGGTGGTCAGGGCTTACGAGGAGGAAGGGGGAGGGCTAGCCCTTCAGGTCTCTCACCACCACATTTCAGCAGTACCAGTCCCAGTCCTAGTCCCACCTGCAGATCAGTGGCGACCAGGCTCTTGCCAAAGATGGGAGATTTGCAGTAGCATTGCAGCCTAGCACATCTTGCGAGCTAGATGCAGCAAAGCCATTGAGGGTACCCATACTTTGCGAGCTGAGTCTATCAAAAGCATTTGGCTCGACATCATACATACCCTCCGCGGCCAGAGGGGGAAGCTGCAGGGTGGATCTGACCGCGTGCGGAAGCGGCGGGAAGCTTTCTTGAGGCTCTGGCAGCCAAGCCTTTTTCTGACTGATAGAGGTGGTGACCCCACTTGGCATTACAGACTAGCGGTCAGCCGGAGGAGAAGCGTCTCTTTCCCCTCTTTTGAGTACTTGATTCCCGCCATGTACATGAGGCGAGTTTGTATATAGCCCTTCGTGGCTGATTTTTAGCCCTTCGAGGCTGTTTTTTCAGTAACTAATAGAAGGATCTTTTTCCCGGAAAAATAATTGTTGGTGTACTTCGAGTGGGCTGACCAACTGTGTTCAAAACTGCTGAGAATCTACTAAAATGACAAAAAAACGGTGGAAAAAGTGATGTGGGGGGCCCTTCATATGTAGCAGGGTAACTCCCTCTCCTAGGTTGACTTGGGGTGGTTCGCTAGATGCCTAGCCCATATGGTGTTCCTGGCTAGTAAAGAGGTGCGTTATGCACTTATAGGCAATGCACACCTCTACTTAATCATGCTGGTGGTGTATTGCTGACTGATCAATTTAGTCCTTGTGAGGTACATATTGAATCATTTGCACAGCTATAGCTACATTTACACATCTTTCTAAGAAATCATCGTACAAGAACAGTATTTTTATATCTGAGTATATTAAATTTGTTTTAAACATTTGCAACACTAGCACTTGTCCACATGATTTTAGGCTTTTCTTATCGCCACCCCCATCCCCCTTTCTCTCTTGATATGGTTAGTCTAATCCAATTATTCTTTTGTAACTTGTTTGCAGTATGAAGCGATGTATCTAAGATCTATAAAAGACCCCGATGGTTTTTGGTCAGAAATTGCTTCAGAATTCTATTGGGAAACCAAGTGGCCAGAAGAAAATGGCAAAGTCCACTCTGAGAACTTGGACATCAGAGAAGGCTCTGTGAAAGTGGAGGTAATTTTTGCATATAATATGTGCATGCATGCACACGCATCCACACTGTTTGTAAGCACTTGTTGTCGAACATGTGTCAACCTAGCTTTCTCTGTGAAATCTGGGTTAATGAAGATTTTGATTATGAAGTTGGGCTCAGTGGTTCAAAGGTGGTAAAACAAACATCTGTTACAATGCGTTGGATCGACATGTTCAAGCTGGCAAAGGTGACGATGTTGCCTTCTATTGGGAGGGCAATGATCTTGGTCTAGATGGACGTCTAACCTATAGTGAGCTTCTTCATCGTGTCTGTCAGGTATGAAATACCAAAGGGCAACGCTTCAGGTCTGAATTTTTTTAGAAGGCTAAGCTTACATCCTGCATCTATTTCAGCTGGCGAATTATCTCAAAGATAAAGGAGTCAAAAAAGGGGATGCTGTGGCTATTTACCTTCCGATGCTAGTAGAGTTGCCTATAGCTATGTTGGCATGTGCACGGCTAGGAGCTGTGCATTCCGTAAGTCACTCTTACACTAGTACTTCTTTGCTCTTGCTTGGTCAATTCTATGTCATTGCATCCAGAAAACTGATTACTTTTTTGGGTCATGAAGGTGGTTTTTGCAGGGTTTTCTGCAGAGTCCCTTGCACAACGTGTGCTTGATTGCAGGCCTAAAGTAATAATTACTTGCAATGGAGTCCGGAGAGGGCCCAAAGTTCTCTATCTGAAGACTATTGTGGATGAAGCACTGTCAAACTCTCTTGAACACGGTGTTTCTGTTGGTAGGTTTGAAGAGAGACATGCACACCTTTCAACAGAGAGACATACAGGCTTATAGCATGCACGTGTATGTATGTATGTGTCTGCATGCATGCGCATATGCATTTATTTATGTACTCTGTAAATAAATGCATACATACATGGATACCATATATTCTATCTTGTCCAGAATCTCATTATGATAGATACTTGAGAAGCAGAAATACCTTGGTTCCCTGGGTACTTACCTGGAGAACCCTGATGATGAGCATGCATGCATTCATGTATGTAAAAACACATTAATATTGTGTTGTAATAGAAGTTTGAGAAGCCAAAATGTCTGGATACCGTTGTCTGCTTACTCTTGTTTTTTTTTGGGGTACAGATATCTGCTTGACTTATGCAAATGATGTGGCTTTGACAAGAGGTGAAACACCTTGGAAAGATGGAAGAGATATTTGGTGGCAGGTGATGCTTTCTCTTCATTTTGCCTTTGTGCATGGGATTTGGAATCCATCCGTAAGGTGTCCATGCTTCATTCACATTTCTTTCTTATCTGAAAGGAGTACGTTTAACTCCTGTTACTGAAGTAGCTTTGACATTTTATCCCTGCATCATACCCTTCACCAAGGGACATTCATAAACTGTTGTATAGATGAATTTATGGGAGGCATTGTAACTAGAGACTTGTGCTTGCCATCTCTATGCCTTCTGTAGTGATTGATGTAAAGTGGTATGCATTTATCAACATCGTTACTAGAGAATCAGTACTGTCATTTCTAGTCAGAATATGTGTTGATTGGCATGCACCTTTCTGTAGTGTTTGATGTTTTCAAATTATTTAATATGGTGGTTGGCATGTAGGCTCTTTCAGTGTATTGGTGGAAATTTTAGTGTTTCTTTGTGGAGTCAGCTTCATTTTTTGAGAGATGTCCTTACATGATCATTCATTTCTTTGGGTGGGGGTAACTGGCCTACAATTTCTCATGGAATTGATGTTCTTGTTGGCAAAAAATTCATGACATGTGGTCCGTGGCTTCGTAGGCGAGTTGGTAAGTTGTTGAAATCTTGGGCGGGAGGTCTCGAGTTCCCACCTTCCAGCCATGCATTAACCCGAGACTCGCTGTGCGATTTACCACTCCAGCAGCAAAGTGTCTCACAATTCTCAGGACATCCTTTACTGTGCGTGAGATGTGTGTGTTGCAACCTTTTGGACCCCGTATAGCTGAGAACAGCTGCAGTCTTAGTGGGGCATTGGGCACACTATGGTATACTGATGCCTCTTCTGTTCCAAGTGCTTCCTAGCTTATTCCCTGCAGCTGCAGCACAAGCCCACCCAGTTGACACTTTGGTGATGACAAAGCTGGGTGTCCTTTGTCCTCTCAGCAAAAAGTAGATTTTTGTGCATAGCGGATGATTGGTGAGGCGTAATGGACATATTTGGAGCCTCCCATTTGGTCAGGGTTTGTCTCTGGAGAAAAGCCTCAACTACCTTTAAATCTTGTAAAGGGTAGGTGAGGAGGCCAATGAGGTGATAGCCCAAGTGGTGAAGGTGTTCACCTAGAACTAGGAGGTCCTGGGTTCAAAACCCCTTATGGTGCTTCCTGGGCGGCATCGCCTATGGGCGGTGAAAAATGGTAACTATGTGAGGATCTTAGGCCTAAGGCTAGTAAAAAAAAACAAGGGCAGATGAGGAGATGCAAGGCTTCCCATCTAGTAAACTGACATTTGCTATCTGTCATTCATCTGTAGTTTTTAAGCCGTAAGCTAAATTGATCTGAGGGTTTGTTTTTGTAAGGCTTGATCAAGTCAATGCCTGCCTGTTTTCTCTCTTCTCTGTTGTGGAACTCATTCTGTCATTTTGCTAAGTTTCTGTAGGATGTGGTTCCAAGCTATGCAACCAGCTGCGGCATTGAATGGGTTGATGCAGAAGATCCTCTCTTTTTACTTTATACGAGTGGGAGTACTGGGAAGCCAAAGGCAAGCCTTAATCACCACTCAATGTCTCATGAGGGTCTGCAGGTTATGTAGCCCTTGCATTATGCAAGAAAAATGTTTTCTTACTTATCGTTTTTGCATTGATGCAGGGCGTATTGCATACTACAGGCGGTTACATGGTCTATACAGCCACAACATTTAAATATGCATTTGATTATCATCCCGATGATGTATATTGGTACATGGCTTTTCTTCACTTTGATTGAGAAATTTTCTGCAGTTTTTGGTCTTCATAATTTTCTTTGAAGGCAGTAGACCAAGTTGGTACATGGCGTTTCTTCACTCTGATTGGGAAATTTACTGCAGTTTTTGGTCTTCATAATTTTCTTTGAAGCCAGTAGACCAAATCTAGCACTTATGTTATAATCCTCTATGCAAGAAGGTGGTTATGGACTCTGTGCGCTTCATGTTAGCATGGAATGCATGGTTTTTGGCTCTCCATGCATTGCTGACAATCACGAAGCAAAGTGGCTATCAATTTAATGTGCTTTGTGTCAGTACACAAGGCAGGTTTCTTTGTGGTTGCAATGCTACCTTGACTATCACAATGCAAATCTCTTGCCTGATCTTTGGCTGCACCCATATCCTTCACAGTCCTCATCCGTACTGCCTTGCATGGATGATGGAGCTATAATTTCATACCTTGTCTTTTGAAGCAAGGATCTAGAAACCTGGTGGCCAGTCAAGGAATGCTACACATGGCGGGAGACTCAAAGGATATGCCATGCAGCTATACTACTGTAAATCTCCCATCTCTCGCTAGAACCTGGGGTCCAACGACCAGTAGACGGAGCTGGAACTGGCATGGTGGAAATACAAAGGTGAGAGACCTGAAGGGCTAGTCCCCCACCTTCCTCCTCAGTGCCCCATGTAACAATACGGTCAGGAGCCCGATCCATAGAGAAAATGTGTAGGATCCTCTGCCAGACCTGCTGGGCCTTTGGGCAATCCCGAAGACAGTGACGCTAAGACTCTTGGGGATGACCACATCTCTTACATATTGCTAGTTTTCCCCCATGGCCTAAGCTCTTGTGTGCCAGCTGCCACATAAAAAGGGTGATCTTTTGCGGTCGAAAGCTGTCCCACAACCGTTTCCAGAAGTCTGCGAGAAAATGCGGTGGACTGCCAATGTGCTACCGCTGGAGTGCTGTCAAATCCCCACGGATCCCCTCGTGATCGATCTTGGTTCGAAACTCAAATCCTGCAAACAAACGAACAAACAAACAAGCAAGGGGGTGCAGGCCTGACTCACCTCCCAACCATGACAGCCGTGGGCAAGCCCACAGTCTTGGCTGTCCCCACCGAGCCACGAGCTGAGCTAACTAGGTTGACGTACCGACCAATCTCCTCCTCGCGACGTCCCATACCGCCACGAAGCTGCCCTCGCGGGCCTCGAGACTGCTGCCGGCCTCGGCTGCATAAAGCAGGTGCACGTCTGCACTAGATCCAGGCTCCAAGACCATAGAGCTCTCACAAACTCGCGAGACTCTCTATAATGCAATAACTAACCTTGGCCACCCTTTTATAGGCTCTTGGCCGGTCATCGGGCGTCCACACTTGGTCGCCCGCCCGTCCATACTTGGATGCCCGCCCGTTAGTATTTCCCTAACTCAGCTCGTCAATCAGCCTGCCTAGTTCCAAGCTTCCCCAAGCCTCGAAACTAGTCTTGCATGCGTATAGCACACGGTAGATACCCACTGTGCACATGACATACTCCCCTTCCTCTAAGAGCTCACTCCTGAGCTCACTAAAAAGCCAGGGTAATCTCTCTGAAGAGAAGTCAATGTCTCCCATGTAGCGTCCTCCTCAACACGATCCTTCCACTTGATCTTGTATTCCGTGATAAGCGTATGACGCAATCTTCGTTCACGAAAGCCAAGAATCTTTTCAGGTTCGTGCGGAACAAATGTCATGTCCTGGACATCTATAATTTCTTGAGGAGTAACTAACTGATCTGCTCCACCCAGTACTTCCTTAAGTCTAGTGACATGAAATACAGGATGAACTTTCACATGAGAAGGCAAATCCAATTCATATGCAACTGAACCAATCCGTCGTGTAACACGAAATGGTCCACAGTATCTAGGGGATAATTTCGGAGATCTACCTGTCCGTAAAGTCTCGGAATCTTTCGGAACTCGCAAATACACCATCGTTCCTTCAGAGAACTCTCTAGGTGAACGATGTCTATTAGAATAAAACCTGTCTCGGTCTTGAGTACTTCTAATAGATTCCTTTGCAACTTGTAACATTTCCTGCATATCTTGCAAAAAATTACGTGCTGCATCATGCTGAAGTCCTGAGAATCCTACTGTAACAGGTGATCTTGGTCGAAAACCGTACATAAGTATGAAAGGACTAAACCCTGTACTCGTATGCTTTGTACTGCTATATGCAAATTCTAACATAGGAAGATAATCCTCCCATGAACTTTGTCTTTTGGATACATATGCTCGAAGCATATCCTCCAAAATCTGATTCACTCTTTCAGTCTGGCCATCAGATTGAGGATGATCTGAGGAACTCAAATTCAAAGTTTTTTCCAACTTCTCAAAAACAAGTTTCCAAAAATCACTCGTAAACTTAGAGTCCCTATCACTGACTATGTCCTGCGGTAACCCGTACAGTCTAAACAATTGCTCGATAAACTGCCGAGCTAATTGCGTAGCTGTAATAGTCTTCCGGGTCGGTAAAAATCTAGCCATTTTTGTCAAGCGATCTACCACAACCCAAATAGAATCGTGGCCTTGATGTGTTCTTGGCAATCCGGTAATAAAATCCATGGAAATACTTTTCCATTTATTACCTGGGATTTGCAAAGGATGCAACAACCCAGCCTGTCTAAAGCGTTCAGCTTTATTTGCCTGACAAATCTGACACTTGAGAACATAATCTTCTACATACCCTTTCATCTTCGGCCAATAAAAAGTGTGTTTCACTAAAGATAGTGTCCTGTGTACCCTAGGGTGTCCAGCAGAAGGGGCGTCGTGACACTTCCTCAGAATCTTGGACCTAATGTCCGGGATCTGTGGTACACAAATTTTGTCATTACGGAATAGTAAACCATTCCGAATCATCCACTGACCTCCTGCAGCCTGAATTGTAGACTGCGCAGTCACCGAGTCTTGGTCAATCAATGAGCTCCCGTCCTGGATCTTCTGCCAAAATGGACCAAAATAACTATCAGTCCTGCAAAGCCCTCTCAATGACTGAAATAAGTCAGTAGAAATCTCGGAGAACGACAAAGAATTCACCTCTCTAATCCGACTAAGCGCATCTGCAATACTATTCATGGACCCTTTCCGATAACGGATCTCAAAATCAAAATCTTGCATTAACTCTGCCCAACGAGCTTTACTGCCTCTCAAATCATCCGCATCACACACATACTTGATTGATTGATGATCAGTCAATACCACAAACTTAGAGCCATATAAATAATGTCTCCAAACCTTGAGAGCATGAATCACAGCATAAAGCTCCTTCTCAAGGGTTGGCCAACGAGATTGAGTGTCGTCTAGCTTTTTACTTTCAAAAGCAACCGGTCTACCATCTTGAAATAAAGCAGCCCCGATAGCATAGTCACTGGTATCAGTTTCAAGAACATAAGGCCGACTAGGATCAGGCAATGCTAAGATAGGTGCTTCCTTGACTTTATCTTTCAAAAGTCTGAAGGCCATATCCAAATCGTTATTCCAAGTGATAGGCTGATTGGACTTACGTCCACGACCTTTCAATAAGTCGGTCATCGGTAGTGTGAGCTGAGAGTACTCCCGTACAGATTTCCGAAGAAAAACAACAAAATCGAGAAAAGAACGAAGTTGTTTCACTGTTCGCGGTATAGGCCAGTCCAAAACCTTCTGAACTCGGTCATAGTCAATGCTCAATCCATCTCTAGTGATCTTGTGTCCCAAGTAAATGATGTCGGTCATAAAGAACTCACATTTACTCAATTTAGCATATAGTCGATTCTGTCTTAAAATAGATAAGACAATCGTGAGGTGTCTGACATGATCCTCAAGAGTACGGCTATATATCAAAATATCATCCAGGAACACCACCACAAATTTCCCCAAATGTTCACGAAAAAGATCGTTCATCATTTGCTGGAAAGTGGCTGGAGCATTGGTTAACCCAAAAGGTAATACGAGAAACTCGTAATGGCCATACCTAGTCCGAAAGGCGGTTCTTTCGACATGCCTTTCATGAATACGTACCTGGTGATAGCCAGTACGTAAATCTATCTTCGTGAAATATTTCGCTCTTGCTAACCGGTCAATTAGGTCATCTGATCTAGGGAGAGGATAACGGTTCTTAATTGTCAGCTTGTTCAATCTTTTGTAATCTATACACATTCTCCAAGTATTGTCCTTCTTTCTCCTAAGCAACACAGGTGCACCCCAAGTTGATTTACTTGGACGGATCTGGCCCATCCTCAAATAATCTTCGAGTTGTTTAGCCAACTCATCTTCCTCAGCTTGGCTCATCCTATAAGGTGGAATACTCACAGGATGAGCACCAGGGATCAAGTCAATACGATGATCTACTGCCCGTTCAGGTGGTAAACCCGATGGCAATTCCTTAGGAAATACATCTTGAAACGAATCAAGTATCTTCTGTAATTCTTTGCTTTCAAACACACTTAATTCATTCACATCCATGGAAGGGATGAGAAAAGAAGAAAGTGGAATCAATACACAATGGAAAGCGGTATACAAAGAAGAATCCATTATATTTCCAAAATCAATAGTATTTACAAGAGGTCCCTGAGAGGGATGAATACAATCACCTAAAATACTATACCTGGTGTCCCTATGCTGAAAAGAAAAAATATGACTAGACCAATCTATCTGGACGTCAAGAGTCTTAAACCACTCAATCCCTAATAACAAGTCTACATTTTCCAGATGCATAACATAGCATTCCAGAGTATCTTTGTAGTCCTGAATCTGGATTGGAAGCATCTCCACCTTGCGATCCCAAACTTATCTGCCCGCAGGTAGACGTACCTCATAAGTATGGTCGCTGAGTGTCGTATCAAGACTCAATTTCTGCACAAGTTTGTAGTTAACAAAGTTATGCGAACTGCCAGGGTCTAAAAGAATGTGAATTTTATGGCCATTCACTTCTCCATAAACTCGGAGAAGATCATGCATGCCAAATACCTTAGAATTGAACAGACAATCAGAACAAGTACTAGGGCGAGAAAGTACAGTAATTGACGTACCTGTCAAAGACAACTGGTTAGCTGCCTTTGGCTTGGGTCCTGTGTTTGACTTGGTACCCTTTTGCTTTGGGCACTCGTTACGCATGCGTCCTTTTTCTTCGCAGATAAAACAACGTCCTTCCTTCTTGAGCTTCAAAGCCCTAAGGAGTCGTTTCTTCTTCGCTGGTGTTGAACTGGAATTCTTTGAAGGTTGGTCCGAAGACTTGCCTTCATTCGTGTTAGCCATAGGTGCGGAGAACTTTCTTTTATGCTTGTTCCCCTGCTCGGTAACAGGTTTCGACTTGGAAGAGACCATCGTATCATCATAGATACGAGCTGAATGAATGGCCTCGTCCAAAGTTTTACATTTGTTATTTTTAACCTGTAATCGGTACGAGTCTGGTAAACCAGCTACGAAAAACCCCAAAAGAGTAGTGGGATCCATCTTTGTAGCCTTCATCTGCAAGTCACGAAACTTCTGGAGGTAGACCTTATAAGTGAGGTGCTGCGAGGTCATGGTCAAAGCTGAAAACCGGGCAACAACATCGTAATCATCCTCTTTCTTAAGGAATTCTTTCTTGAAAATGTCTTCGAATTGTGCCCAAGTCGTTGGCTTTGGGTTCAGTTCCTTCCACCAAAGCAAAGCTTTGCCGGACAGGAAACCTGCTGCTAACTGGATCTTCTTTCCATCATCATATGGATGAAACTGAAAGTGAACTTGCCACTTGTGTAGCCAAGTGTCCACGATCTCCTTGGTTCACTGCTTTTGCTCGCCCCCGAACGGTTCCGGAGTAATATTGGGGCCTAAAGCTAAAGCCAAGGTATCCATTCCCGAGAAAGTAGAGAGGGTAGTGGTCAATAGAGCGATGGAGTTCTGCAAAGCCTGCATCTGGGCTGCGATTTGTGCCTGACGTTCCATCGAAGAAGCTTCGAGAGCTACTTTGAACTCTTGGAAATCTGATTTTGACACAAAATCGTCAAAAAGATCGGCATCGGTTCCTTCCGTAGCCGGCAAGCCTTCGTGTTCCACGAGGGGCTCCAACTCCGATTCCTGGGTCGACATCGTGAAGAGGGTACGTGGAGAGAAAATTCGATCTTTGCACAATGAAAGTGCGAGCGAACTCGAGAGCTTGAGAGCTTGAAAACTTGAGAACTTGAGAACTCGAGAGATGTGTGGCAAGAAGCCCACTAGAGGGGTTTATGAAGGTTTCCCAAAAGCCAAAAAATCTCGAAAAGCTAAGCTTAGCTTTTGCTTTAGCTTTTGTGTTTTTTTTTTGAATATATATATATATATATATATTTTAATATGTATATATATGGATATATATATTTGCTTTTCTTAAAAAAAATAAACATCTTGAAACCTTTGAAACCCTTGAACCCTTGGAGGAATCTTTTAAAACTGTGAAAGTTTTAAATTCTAAAAAAAACGTAGGCTAAAAAAAACGTGCTTGCCTTGTGTGTTTTTCCCCCCCCCTCCAGGATTAATCCGCCGGCGCTGCTTGCAGGCGTCACCTTCGCTGTCAGCTTGCTGCCGTCGTCGCCTGTGGTTGCGTGTGCGCCAGGCGTTACTACGCTGGGCCGCCTACATAGTGTGGCTGGGGCGCTTGCCTGGCGTGAGCGCTGGCCGGCCTGGCCTGGCCCGCCTATGCTAGGCTGCGTAGGCCTGG
Organism: Cibotium barometz; assembly: GCF_041138505.1. NCBI lineage: Eukaryota > Viridiplantae > Streptophyta > Polypodiopsida > Cyatheales > Cibotiaceae > Cibotium > Cibotium barometz. The sequence continues at coordinate 19,413,705 of NC_141082.1, read as the reverse complement.
CTGGCTGCGCTAGTCTGGCCGCCTGGCTTGGCAGGCCTGGCCACGCAAGCCTAGGCGCCTGCCAGCCGACTGGCCGCCCATACCGTTGCGCCCTCTACACCCCGCAGCAGCGAACAACGGCCAACGCACAAAATCAGCCGAACAGCATACGCTTCGCACGCTCTCTCTCTCACTCTCCCTCTCGTTCGTTCAACGAAAAGCAACGAAAACAACGTGCTTTTTCTCTCTTTTTTTTTTTCAGTTTTCTCTCCCTGCAGGTTATGCGACTGCACAACCAAAACTTCTCTTCTTTGCAAAAGCAATCAACCCTTACTCAACCTACCATCTCCCATCAACATGGGGTTCTTTGATGAAGAAAAAACACTTACAAAATCTGAAAACTACAGTATGCACAGAAAAAACAGCAAGTTTTTTAACACATACCGTTCTTCGACCTCTTCTTCTCTACCTACCGACTTGCTCGTTCACGAGGTATGCTCTAATACCACTGTCAAATCCCCATGGATCCCCTCGTGATCGATCTTGGTTCGAAACTCGAATCCTGCAAACAAACGAACGAACAAACAAACAAGCAAGGGGGTGCAGGTCTGACTCACCTCCCAACCATGACAGCCGTGGGCAAGCCCACAGTCTTGGCTGTCCCCACCGAGCCACGAGCTGAGCTAACTAGGTTGACGTACCGACCAATCTCCTCCTCGCGACGTCCCATACCGCCACGAAGCTGCCCTCGCGGGCCTCGAGACTGCTGCCGGCCTCGGCTGCATAAAGCAGGTGCACATCTGCACTAGATCCAGGCTCCAAGACCATAGAGCTCTCACAAACTCGCGAGACTCTCTATAATGCAATAACTAACCTTGGCCACCCTTTTATAGGCTCTGGCCGGTCATCGGCGTCCACACTTGGCCGCCCGCCCGTCCATACTTGGGTGCCCGCCCGTTAGTATTTCCCTAACTCAGCTCGTCAATCAGCCTGCCTAGTTCCAAGCTTCCCCAAGCCTCGAAACTAGTCTTGCATGCGTATAGCACACGGTAGATACCCACTGTGCACATGACAAGTGCCCTCCATCTCTGACATCTGAATCTTGCGGCCTAGCCATGTAGTGTAGGCAAAGAAGGGGGTACTAGGCCACTCCTCTCTGTCCTCTGGATCCTGCCGTGTCCACTCTCTTGGATCCCATTGGAGACTCGTAATAGGCTGGCCCTCCCACATCCATAGCCGTCATAGTCTCTCTCTGGCCACCTTGGATGGTGGAGGGTCGATGTGCCCCTCGTGCATGAAAACCAATTACCCTCACCCTCTGCAAGGTGCATCCCCGGAGGTCCTCTAAGGGGGTCTCTGATCTCTCTAGTCTGCCATGAAGCCCAATAGAGAAGGTGGGTAAAGCGAAGTACTCGTCCGTGCCATGAACTGCGAAGGGTATACCGTGCCTGGTGAACACTTCCAGCCACTGTGGAGGAGAAAGATCCGGTATCGGGGCTGGAGGGATGGAAGAGTCGATGTCAAGGCTAAGTCGTTCTCTGCCCCGGATCCCAATAAGGCGTCTCTCCTAAGCCTCTGGGGGTAGCTGTCAGAATGCAAGCCAATCTCCAAGTGACCTAGTGGGGCCCGTACTCAAGGCTCCCCATGGTACGTGTGGGCGAGCCTCGAGCATGTGACCACTAGGTAGACGGACCATAGGATTCTAGAATAGAGGCTGTCGGAGCTACTGGAGCTGACTGCTGCAGGGCCGGCTTGAGATGATCCCAAGCACGCAAGAGACTGGCTACAAATCTGTCCTCAAATACTAGGCTAAAGCCACGTGCCCGCCTCTCTGTGTATATCCATCTCGTGCTCTGAGGCCAAGGGCCCTTCAGGGTTGGAATCCCGGCGGAGATCCTAGCCAGAAGGAAGTCCTTCCAAGCCTCACCGCCCGGAAGAAGACCTCGAACAATCAAGTTGCCCAACAGGGCATGGCAATGGATGGAGGGGTCGATGATACCCAGGCCCCCTCTGCATCGCGGGCTCTTGTTTGCTATCACTTATCCAACCTTCATACATGAACCTCAGAAAGTGAGAATCAAGTCTACTATTCCGGTCATTAATCATACCAGGGCTGATAGCTCAGAAAGGCCAAAACGGCAGACCAGCTATTTAGACTTTGTTTTTGTCAGTTTATCAACTAGTTCCCATGGAGTTGTGCCAATTTGTGCATTTTAGGTAGATCAACTTTACAGGATTTCTAACTTTTGTCTTCACATCCTCCAAGGGGATTTGTCCTCGTTACTTGACATTACAGGCACTTGAATTTTAAAATGTTGTTATCTATATCACGCCTTGTCAGTAGCACATCTTCTGTATTCACACGCGTGGAGCACTAGGATTGTTATCTATATCTGGCCTTGTCAGTAGCGCATCTTTTGTATTCACATGCATGGAGCATTGTTATGACATTTATACAGAATTTGGCTCTTGGCATCATGATACTGTGGTGTATACCTTTATACAGAATTTGGCTCTTGGCATCATGATGCTGTGGTGTATACCTTGAAGAGTAATGGTATGCTATTTCTTTTCTAGTCCTTATCAGTATCAAGTTTTAGTGTACCATGTTGCCCAAGCACATCTGCATGAAAGGTATCCTCATACGCACCTATATGTAAGTAGGATTAGCATCCATTTTTGATGTTCATGTACTAATCTCGTATTCATAAATGCCCTCCCATGTCTCAAAGGAGAAGGCATCATGACATGTCTGCCCTCAACAAACTCCAGGAATTCTTTAAAACTTTTCGAGTCTCCATAATGTTTTGGCTATGGAAGTGGTCTGGTATTCTTGTGTCCAAAGTCTGGCTGAATACAAATCTGCGTGATTTCTTCATGATTAGTTGATTTGCTTAGAAAGATAGGTGAAGTTGATATTTGCATAAGTAGGAATAGAAAATTGCAAGTATCATGCTGCCTTCCTTCGCCTCTTGAAATGGTTATGCAGGTGGAACTACCAGCCACACATGGTAGTGCTGCTTTGTGTTTTCTTACATTGCCATACTTTGTTCCTGCTCGTGTTCCTCCTTCCCTCCTCTCCCTTTGGTAGGGTCCCCCTAAAACTGTCATTTACGCTTCCATTTCTGTTTACCATTACTATGTCCAGGACAGTTTAGGGAATACAGATTCTATTACAAGGTGCAATGTTTACGGAAATGTGTTTTAGCACGTGCAGTGTTTATGGTCCAAGAAATACATTTAGCTTTCAACTGTTAATCATTGTTTTTTTGGTGGGATGGTGTATGTATTGATTCAACTAGAACAAAAGCTCATAGTAATGATAACCAGGTGTACAGCGGATTGTGGATGGATCACCGGCCACAGCTATGTAACATATGGTCCATTACTGAATGGTGCAAAAGTTGTTGTTTTTGAGGGTGTAAGTATTCCCTCCCCTCCCAATTTGAAGCTCCATGTTACTGTCTTTTGGCATTGAGGACATGTCCGAAAGGGTGTCTGTTTTTTGAAAGAGTCTATCATTGCTTAAAAAAATAATGGAAACAGGTACCAAACTATCCAGATGCAGGTCGTTGCTGGGAAATCGTTGACAAATATAATGTCACTATATTCTATACAGCTCCTACAGCCATCCGTTCATTGATGAGATCCGGCGACGAGGTTTTCATACCCCTTATTGTTTCTTTGTTCAGATTATTTGTGTTTAGGTCAACGTGCAAAAAATTCCACGCGGAAGGGCATCTGAAGTCATGTTTGGTGGTATCACTTGTCCTTATTTGTAATAAGAACCTACCATGCACTTAATAACCACCATAAATTTGATTGAATGGTGGTTGATTTTGCTGTTTTGTGATCACTTTTTTTGGAGATTTCAGCCAGTAAAACGGTATTCCCGCAAGTCATTGCGAGTTCTTGGCAGTGTTGGTGAGCCCATCAATCCAAGTGCCTGGAAGTAAGTACAAGCTTTTTGTGTGTGTTTGAGAACAGTTAGGTTCAGATTTACATTGTATATTTTTTCATCTTTATCTGTGAAAAGCCTAAGACGATTATAGCTACAGCTCATGTGCTGAAGATAGTAGACCCAAATGAGAGCTTTGTGCTCGAAACAGATGTAAGTAATTATGCTGTAGGAGTAATCTTCTTTACCAAGAAGAAGATGTGTTGCTTCTGAAAGCAAGAAATTAAACTACTCGGAGTAGAAATATTCAGCTTATGAGGAGCAGCTTTGCTTTGAAAACCTTGGATATACGGATAATTGTCTCTAGGCTATATTTCTCATTGATACATATTGAGAGCTCACTGCATTAGTTGATTGCAGGTGGTACTATGAAGTTGTAGGTGACAAGCGCTGTCCCATTTCTGACACTTGGTGGCAAACGGAAACAGGGGGGTTTATGGTGTGTTTTCACTCCCCTTCTGTGTCTTAAGTTTATCTTTCATAGCTTTAATACTTGGTGGGCCCCTCTATTTTTAAACGTTTATTGGGAATGTGAATTGTGGTTTTTGTGGTGTGCCTTGTCTCCTGGTGCATCTAATCAGACAGTACTTGACAGCACGCTTCCCTATTACAACCTTTGACAGAATGAATGTGCATGTAGGCAATAGTGCCGAAATTCTAGAAGTGGCATTCTTTTAGCTAGTGCTTTTGGGAAGGTCTTATTTCTCTTTTGAGAACGGACACATGGAGGCTTATTGATAGGTAGTCAGCTGGAAGAAGTCAAATAAAACTTGCCTTGGAAACTGTTTGAGGGATTGCACTACTACTGGTGTTTAAGGTGCAAGGATTGCATCTTGTAGCATCTTGTGGCATGTCTCTTCTCTCAGGAAGATTTTTCTTGTCTTGTTGAGGGAATCTGATCTATTTTATGCCTTTGAAGTTTGGCTACTTTGAAGTCTATGCCTTACAGCATGCACGTCACCATAGGCATGACTTTATTGCTTGCATTGGAGGCATAGTTGCAGGTAACTGAGTATCCTAAGCATGGGAAGAATGAAATACGGTTCCATTACCCCAATATATGGGAAAATGGGGGAATGGTATCAAGGGGACATCTAAGGGAAGGACATAGTACAAATGGGAGGAAAACGTTGCAAAGGCGCTACCTGCTTTATGCAATTACTTGTCTTCAAGGTTGATTCTTGAGGTGTCAAACTTCAAACTTCACATTGCATCTCATGTCTAATGTTTTAGTCATCACCATACACCCTTCTGTTTTTTTTAAAGAAATTATTCTGTACTCCAAACATGAGATGTGTAAGATGACACACTCTCTTTCAGCATCATGTGTGCATTCTCTAACTTCACTGCCTTGTTTTATTTGCTTTGGCATAGATAACTCCTTTGCCTGGTGCATGGGCACTCAAGCCTGGTTCTGCTACTTTCCCCTTTTTTGGTATCCAGGTATTGACACTAAAATGTTCTTTTTGATGTACAAGGTTTGACACTTTCAGCAAGGGTCTTTACAGACAGCCCATTTCTGTGAAAAGGGAAGATCTCACCTGTCCCTCGTGGGCAGGATCTCTTCTATCCAATCTCCACCTGTCCGATGGGTGCTGGGGGGGGGGATCTTTTCCAACCCCCATCCAACCGGGAATGTACTTGTAAAGGCCCTACTATATTGATGATAATGCTTGCAAGTGAATCATGACAACTTTTTGTGCTTTTTGGGCAGCCTGCTCTTGTCGATGAGAATGGAAAGGAGCTTGATGGTGTATGCAATGGATACCTTTGTATAAAAAGCTCTTGGCCAAGTACTTTTCGCACTCTTTATGGAGATCACTCTCGATATGAAACGACATATTTTGCACCTTTCAAAGGTTACTATTTCTCTGGGGATGGATGCCACAGGTAATTTTTTGGTCATAAAATAAAAGAGAATATGAGATATTAACCAATGCAGCCATACTGAAAGCTTTTCTTGCAAAATTGTGTTTGTTTTGGAGGGATGCGGATGGATATTATTGGTTAACAGGTCGAGTTGATGATGTCATCAATGTGAGGTGTGTGATCTAATTTCAGATCTTCTTGCTCCAACTGATTTATCAAAGAAAAGACAGTATATTATAGTAGGTAGAGGTTAACATAATTTGGGTTTATGAGTAACTTATCATATCACTAGAAGCAGCGATGCCTAAATCGCTCGCTGAAGCTACGCTCCCCCCCCCCCCCCCCCCCCCCCCCCCCCCCCCCCCCCCCCCCCCGGCTCGCGCTGACTGCACGCCTTCCCCCCTCTCCCGCCATCGCGTCTGCTCACCCCCCCCTCCCCCCCGCCTACACTCGCGTTTGCCCCCCCTCCCCCGCCTGGCTGTCCTGCGCGCCCCAGCGCTGCAGCGCCCGCCCCCTGCTCCTCCTCTCCTTCGCGCCCTCCCGTTTTTCTTCAGCACCCCGCCCCCCCTTTCGCCGCCATCGCCTTATCTTCCCCCCTGCCCCTTGTTTCGCGCTGTTTCCGCCTCCCCCCTTGGGGTTTTTTTTTGTCTTCGCCGCCTTACCTCCCCCCCCCCCTTTTTTTTCTGATTTTTCCGTCCCCTGGGGTCTTCCTTTTTTTTTTCTTTTTGCCTTCCGCCTTCCCCCTCCGTCCTTTGTGTGCAGCTCGGCTCTTGTAGGATTCTCCGCTTTCGCTCCGCCTTCGACTTAGCTTCAGACACTGATGGAGGCTCCTCCCGCCCCACCTCAGAGGGACTCTCCCGCAGCCCCCTCGCCCGCCCCTGAGGATACCCCCATCAGGCTTTCTCTTTCGCTAGAAGAGGAAGTGAGCCTCGCCGTAGAGGTGGAACGCCTCCAAGCACACTCCACCATCTGCCGTATAGTCGGCACTCGCCCCAGCAGAGGGGAGATCCGGGATCTTCTCCAAGCCCGCCTTCTTGCAGATGTGGGCAAGATCTTGGACGTTCAGCTACTGGGCCGTGGTCACTACTAGATCGAGTTCGAGGCTGCCCAGAGCGTGGCCCAGGTCCTAGCCATGAGTCCCCTAGACATCAGGGGTGCTCGGGCATTCTTCAGACCTTGGCAGCATGGCTTTGACCCAGCAGCGGCCGAGCAGGGAGAGCGCCTCTTCCATGTTACAGTTTGCTTCCCTGGACTCCGCCGTGAGTACCTGCCGCTCCTTTCTAGGCTAGGAGCATTGGTGGGTTCGGTGCTAGAGACTGGCCCCACAGCAGCTTCAGTGGTGGCCAGAGCAGCTGGGCTACCTTCGGTCTGAGTTTTGGTTCCTGACATCTCCTCCCTTCCGAAGGTCATTCAGCTACCTAGGATAGGGGGGGGATGGATTGATCAGAGAGTGGAGTTCTCGGGGCTCCCGAACCAGTGCTTTATTTGCAGGCAGGTCGGCCATTTGGCCAAGGCCTGTCCTCGCAGGAGACCCCGACCCTCACCACAACAGCAGGCCCCTGATGGCCCGCCCACAGATGCGGCTCGGCAGGCAGCCTCCGGGACACCTGCTCAGGCCACAGAGACCTCGGAGTGGCAGCCTGGACAGGGGCGCCGTCGAGGGAGACAGCCACAGCAGCACGCCCCGAGACCGATGCAGCAGCAGCCACAGTCTCAGCATCACTGGGTTCCCGTGGGGAACAGCTTTGCTCCCCTACAGGAGACCCCTGCGACGACCGAGGACTAGGAGATGCCAGCACCCCCTCCTTCACCCCTCCCACCCCCATCCCCCTCTACCGCCTCGCTTCCACCTTCGCCGCCTCCCGTCCCCGCTCCGGTTTCGGCAGCGGCTCCTTCTCCACCCCCCTCGCCCCCCCCTCATCCCCCCCCCCCCGCCCGCCTCAGCTCGCCGGGAGGCCCTGGCAGTCCCCTGGCGTTCACTTGCAGTCCGGAGGGCTCTGAGCACCGATCTTGATCGAGCACCGCAGAGGAGACTTACCATGCCGATTCGGGCTTCACGGATATCATCTATCCGCAGTCGGCTGAGTCGCCTCGGCACTAGACAGCGCTCGGAGGCTTTTGATTACTCCTTCACATGGTTTTTTGGAGCAGAGGGCCCCCATGAGCCAGCATCCATCCGAGTTCATGTAGTGATACCTCCGGCCCGCGGGGAGGAGGCACTTGATTCAGCGGTGGCCTTCTCGTTCCCTCTCTGTGGCCCATACGACCGGGAGTGGACTCTGGAGCTCGCTCTTAGCACTTTGAAGACTCAGGCAGTTGAGTTTTCCCACCATGTGAGCGATCTGGAGGTGACAGATGTGATAGGCCGACTATGGGAGTTGGCTCATTTTTTCTTGGATCCCGGGAGTGTGGATGCCTCAGGGATTCGTCATTTGGTCGTTCGCATAGTGGCAGACTTAGCACGCGACCCCGGATATGTATGCATACACGAGGTTGCTCTGTCTGAGCGGGAGGCAGTCGCCATGGGACACAGCCACTGGCGCCTGATCTGTGATTCTTGTAGCACAGCGGGTGGGCAGATTCGTAGCCGCTCGGATGGGGACTATTCTCCATCCAAGCCACTTGCGAAGGCCCGCCGTACGGCTGAGACAGCATCCACCTCAGCGGGTCATCCATGAGGATCATCTCATGGAATGTACAGGGCCTTGGCGGAGCACATTATATACGCTATCGTGGTTGCTTGAGGCAGGAGCTGCAGAGATGCCTGGTTGGTGGCAGTATTGATATTTTGATGATGCAGGAGCACCACTTGGGTGAGAGCAGGATCCGGAGATATGGTTCGGTGATGCCTGGTAGATGGGACACCTTTTGGTCTGCAGGGTTTGGCCCTTTGGGTGGACAGGGAGGAGTATGCATGGTCATTGTAGATGTATGGCGGCAGGCCATTGTGGATCCAGGGATCATTGTGCCTGGTAGAGCACAGTATGTCATTCTGAGGATGCATGATGAGTTCTTGGGCGTGCTCAACGTCTATGCGCGTGCCAGAGCAGAGTTCTGGACCCAGGTTACGGATGCATTGCCAGAGGCCGCACATTGGTGTGTTGGGGGAGACTTCAACATGCTTGAGGACCCGGCCGATAGGGTGGGAGGCAGTCATGTTACAGTGCACGGCACGGAGCTTGCAGCTTGGGAGCGATTTTGCATGTCACTGAGGATCACTGATGCATGGCAGCATGAGGCCTTCTCCCGCTCCAAGGACAGTCTTAGTTTCTCTCGGTCGGATCGCGGGCAGGGAGGGACTAATCTATCACGGATTGATCGCTTTTATGTGGGCGACTGGTTAGGGGAGCGAGGGGGCTCCGTTGGCATTCTCGCTGGCACCTCATTTTCAGACCATGCGCCAGTTATTTTGACACTTGAGGAGAGGACACGGGAGCCCAGCCTGCAGTTGAGGATCCCAGAGAGGGTACTTACAGATCCTAGTCTCGCTGAGGACATTGAGAGGATCTGGCATGATAATCAGAGCTCTGACTAGGATGCAGCAGGCCAGTGTGCCCAGGGACTCATCGAGCTTAGCTCTTTTCTGCACGCTGCAGCTTTGACACGGCTGAGAGAGACTCGCGAGCGAGAGCATCGGCTGAGACGCAACCTTGCTTCGCTTCAGCGCCTTCAGGAGCAGCAGCCTGCATGTGAGTGGGTGGCGTCCCAGCTGAGCCAGGCACGCCAGGAGGTTAGAGAGGCAGAGGAGGAGAGACATGAGTTTTACTATCGTCGCCAGGCCTCTCAGTGGACGCAGCTTGGTGATAGAGTGACTGGGGAGTTTTTTGAGATCACTGGACCCCGCCATGCTCGAGCAGGAGTCCGCCAGCTTGGGAGGCCGGACGGATCGGTAGCTACTGAGCCCGGGGAGATCAGAGCCATTGCCACTGGGTTCTATAGAGACCTGCTTTCAGCGGAGCCAGCCACTGAGGCTCGGGATGCTTGCAGACAGACTGTGTGGGCCCATGTGCAGAGGAGGGTCACAGATCGTATGCGTACAATTCTGGGTGAGCCTCTTTCAGAGGTTGAGCTTGCTGAGGCCTTGAGGGTCCTGCCACGCCATAGTTGCCCAGGGGAGGACGGATTGACGCCTGCCTTTTTTATGCGCTATTGGGACCTTTTGGGGCCAGGCCTCCGCAGGGGCTTTCAGTATGTTTTGGACACTGGGATGATGCCACAGAGCTTTTCAGAGGGCTTGATCTTTCTTATCCCCAAGGGGGAGGGAGTATCAGATGATATTCGGCATTGGAGACCTATTACGATCCTCAAGACTGTCTACAAGGTCTTAGCAAAGGCCTTGAGTTTGAGGATCCAGCCCTTCCTGGGGGAGTTGATTCATGCTACCCAGACAGGATTCGTCAAAGAGCGTAGTATCCTTGACAACATTTTCACCTTCTGGGAGGCGACGGCCCGAGCTAGATTTCTTGGTGAGGACTTGGTCGTGATGCTTCTCGATTTTGAGAAGGCATACGATAGAGTCGATTGGGGTTTCTTAGAGGGCACTATGCTTCGCCTGGGCTTTGAGCCAGGTTGGATTAGAGGGTGGCGGCTCTATATTCCACAGCTCGTAGCCAGGTGTTGATTGCAGGAGGACGGGGGCCGAGTTTTGAGCTGACCAGATCAGTCCGACAGGGGTGTCCTCTCGCCCCATTTCTATTTCTCTTCTTTGCTGAGGCTATGAGCATGTATTTGACGGTAGAGGAGGTTGGTTTGAGAGGACTCCAGCTCCCAGTCCGGGGGGAGGACCTGCTCGATGTTGAGTTTGCTGACGACACGGGCTTATTTTTGCATGGCCAGGAGGCCAATCTTCTTCGGGCAGAGCAGTCGCTCCAGGTTTTTAGTGCAGCTTCGGGAGCATTGATCAATTGGCGCAAGACAGTGGCCTTTTGGATCAGTAGTGCTCCCACTCCGGCATGGAGCCCAGACCCCGGTTTTAGATGGATTCCTCCTGGCACAGCAGTGTGATATTTGGGATGCCAGATTGGACTAGATTTGTCACCTCTGAGCAGCAGATTGCCCCGCTTCTTCTGAGCATTCGGAAGAAGCTTTTGTATTGGAGTACAGCTCGGCTATCCTTGGCTGGGAGGGTGGTGGTGGCAAATCAGGTGCTTTTAGCGACCATGTGGTACATTACGTCTTGCTGGATCTTCTCGAGCTCTTGCATCAGCCAGGTACAGAGGCTGATCAGGAACTTTCTTTGGTCCGGGCGGGACGGTCAGTCAGCTCGGGTAAAGGTCGCTTGGGCAGTTATTACACTTCCGCTGGCCCAGGGAGGCTTGGGTATTATAGATCCAGTCGATCAGAGTAGAGCCTTACTGGGGAAGCTTATTGTTCGGGGGCTGCTTCCAGGCGCTGAGCCTTGGAAAGAGCTTCTTTTGCAGCGGCTGCAGGCTCGGGCTCCCCCAGCAGGGGGCACTTGGGCACCAGAGATTCGATGGATCTTCATAGAGATGAGGAGGACAGGCCTCAGTAGAGGATGGGAGGATAGATTTGCTTTAAGTATCCTGAGAGCTTGGGAGCTGCTGAGACCGGGGCTCTCTCAGAGACCTCCTTCTTGTGTTGAGAAGCGGGCCAGACAGCCGCTCATCTGGAGCCCAGCGGTTCGCATAGAGCAGGGTCATATGCTGGGTTCTCGGCCTCGTCTAGTCTGGGGACCTTTGGCGGCAGGCCCAGCACGTAGCTTTGGAGACCGGCAGGCCTTTTGCAGTCTCCTAGAGGAGATCCAGGTGGAGAGGCTGAGTCACTTCAGAGGGGGGTTGATTATGAGGGATGACATTCAGGAGGCACTCACAGAGGAGTGGTTCACGCCTCTCAAGCTAGCGGCCCCACGGTGGATGGGAGCCTTTACACAGTTGGAGATCCTGATTGCTGTCAGAGCTTGCACTGAGGATGGCAGATGCCTCTACTATGAGATTCAGGATGAGGGCAGACTTCAGAGAGTGGAGGTGGAGTCGCCTTTGGTTGCAGAGTGCACCTTTCAGAGGATACGGGTAGTGGCCGCCGCTTCTCGGAAGTGGCATATTGACCCAGACCCTGCAGATGTGCTCCCGGATTGGCGCATATGGGCATATGCAGTGCGCCCCTTGGCCCGGCTACAGTGGGACCCTGGGGAGTACGAGTGGCATGATCCTTATGCATCCCTTGAGGCCACAGAGATCACCTTTTTCCAGTATACTGTTCGGCTGGGGCGGCATATTTTGACGGTGAGGAGGATGGTCTCTCCAGCTGCAGCGGGGCACTGGCGGCTAGAGGGACTCTCACAGGAGTTCCTGGAGGATTTTTGGGCCCGGCTCTGGGCTAGTCGACAGGCCCGTAGGATCTCGACTTTCCAGTGGCTGGTCGCCCACAGGGGCTCAACAGTTGGCACTGGCTTGTCTACAGCGGTCTTCCGGCGGCCTGCGTCTGATGCGGCCACCCTATGGAGACACAGAGACATTGCCTGTGGGATTGCCCTCAGGCGCAGCAGATTTGGCTGCGGATGCTGCGTATTTTGGCCCCCCTCTCTCCAGAGGATATGTTTACGTGGGGTGCCGCTGCTTGGTCGACTTCGTCAGGGCTTGCTATGGGCTATGAGACAGAGCAGGACAGTCAGGCCATCAGATTCATTAGGGGCCAGGCTCGCCTTGTTCCTTCACCGGATTTCTCGTCCGCCAGCTGGACACAGGAGAGGGATCTATGATGGGAGCTCCTCAGCAGCCTGACCATCTGGTTCACCTGGAGGGCCCGGTGTTTCAGGGCCTTTGAGGGGAGACTGGAGCCACCAGTAGAGACTGTACGGGGGATTTGGCAGGAGTTGATCCACACCCTGCGAGGACAGTATGATTGCATCCGGGGCGACTGGGATGAGGCGATCTTGCGGCGCCAGGCCTTTCACACCACCTGGCGTAGCGGTCCCTTCTATACCCTACACGCGGGGTCCCCCCCGTTGGCATTACAGGCCACCTGTTTGGCTTTTCCCCCCTCCTATTGTATGATTTAGCCCCTCAGTTCTTTATACTGATGCTTGTACTTTTCAGCACCTAGGGAGAGTCTCCCGGGCTGCCTTGCTTTGTTCACTGCTCTGTTTTTCTTGTGAGCAGGAGAGGATCTTTTGTAGCCCTACGGGCGTTTTTATATAACTAATGAAAGGATCTTTTCTCGGAAAAAAAAAAAACATAATTTGGGTTTATTCGGGGGTTGGTCACAGCTGCATGGAGATATGGGTGGCCAAGTGTGTAGAGGTGCAGGAGTGCATGTATCTGGAGAAGGCATGCAAGCTCACATGTGGGGGTGCAGGTGGCCACCTGTCAAGAGGTGTGCATGTGCATGTATGCATGTATCCATTGTAATATGGTAGAGTGGATGACATACAAATAGGGGAGGTTTATGGATTCCAATTTAGAGTGAAGTACAGAAGGCTACATCACACATGCCTATCTGCCATACAACCTACATATACCACTGAGAAGCTTCCATGCGCATCCATAATTTCAGTACAAAGGAGTGGATGCCATACAAATAGGAGAGGTTTATGGATTTCGATTTAGAGTAAAGTACAGAAGGCTATATGCCAGCTTACAAGCATGTTTGCAGATCATATGTTGCTCTTTTCATTGGGAGGAACTGAGCACTTAACACACTTAAGCATTAAAATTTATTGAATTAAAAGCACAGCTGCCATCTTCTCCTGCATGCATGGTGGGCTAGACACCCATATACTTCTGATTTGACTAGATCCTACGATATGGAGGTTGAAGCTGGAGCGAGGAGGGGGGGTGTGTTGCAACCCTTTGTGGAAAAAGAAAGGCTTCCACTGGGCTTTGCATAGCTGAGCTAGAAAGGATGATCATGAACCTTGCACAGGGGAGGGAATCAGTAAACCTCAACTCGGGCAATATGCAGTCTTACATGCATGTTTGCAGATCATATTATTACATTGGGAGGAACTGAGAACTCAACACACTTGGGCATTAAAATTTATTGAATTAAAAGCATAGCTGCCACCTTCTCCGGCATGTGTGGTGGGCTAGACATGCATAACACTTCTGATTTGACTAGATCCTGCCATCTTGAGGTTGAAGCTGGAGATTGGAGAGGTCAGAGATATATGAGGCAGCACCTAGAGACTGATTAACTCACATTCTTTTTCGCTCAGCTTGTGCAAAACATCAGATGTTTTCACAGGTAGCTCTGTTTGCTAGATATGCTTAGAAACCATTTACATTTGGTGGCCATGTTACATGCATCACAGGTTCTCGATCATCAGCCAGAGCCCATATCAGTCATGGCAGTGGATCTGTCAGTCTGATTTTCAACATCCACATGTTCATGCATAGCTGATGCACGTAGCACACCCTGTGTATTACACTTTTGACATGTTTTTTTAATTGAATAGGTCTAATAGACCTGATTTTGGTCTCAAGAGTCTCTTTGTCTCTCTCTGCCTCTCTTCTCTCTTTCTCTGTAATTCACCCGGTTGGGTGTGAGCACTGATTGGACACTGTCTCGTAAATAAGTAACACCTAAAACACACATAATGGAAACAACACAAGACAAAGACTATGCTGAAAATGAAACTTTGCACAATAACACCACACTAGGGCCAGAACTGCGCCGACCCCCCCTCAATACCAAGTATATCATTGGAGTATTTTGTTTTGTACAATGTTCCATGGGCTCTTAAGTTGGATTTGCCATGAACAAAGAACGAATACAAGTACCAAACAGTATTTTCAGTGATGATGCTGTCGATGCAGAGCATTCCCAGCAACTCCCCACCTCTCAGTGCTCACTGGTGTTCTGGGTCCACATGTGTCAGTGGTTTGCTCGTACAACCCCCTTGTTCTAGTAGTGTGTTCACACACACCACAACCCCTCTAGGGGCTGCTCACATGCATACACATACGGACATACAAACACGGGTTCACACACATGAGGGGACACACACACATGAGACTTGGAATCCCAACACCGCTTTCCATTGAAGCAGCCACACACATGAGGGGACACACACACATGAGACTTGGAATCCCAACACCGCTTTCCATTGAAGCAGCCCTTTCGACATTGGGCTTATCATTGGTATGATATGATGCATGAGCTCTCCGAGTAGGTAACCTTGGCAGCAGTGGCCTTCCTGCATGCATGGGTCATGCCTTCTTGCATCTTCTTACTCATGAGAATACTTTGACATGAGTATCATGGGCTGCATGTATGTACATCACCTGCATAACGATAAATTTTAACCCATGTGTGGTCTCTCCACGAGCCAATTCAATAGGCAAAGTCACATGTCTTGCATAACGGCCATGTTCACCAGGAAAGGCATAACCTGTATGAGCATGTCTTTCATTGTTTGATCCATGAGGTGAAGAGGCATGGCGAGAAGTCACCGAAGGCTCCTCTCTGTTGACAAAAGACTTGATCTTGCGAGAAATAGCGCTAGCCGGCTCTGTGCGAGGCGGTTTCTTGAATTTCAGCTCACTTGCTTCACCCTCCAACACTGCGGACGAGATATGCAAGGGCTAGCTCCCTTGGCTTCACACCCAACTCCTTGGCCATGGAGTCAAATGTGCGGTCCACCATGGATTCAGCTGTTGGGGCTTCTATGAGCTTGTGAACCTGTGGGTTCGCATGTAAAAGCCTCAATCCCTCAACTTCACGCGCAACTCCTTGGCCATGGAGTCAAATGTGGAGTCCACCGTAGATTCAGCTTTTGGGGCTTCTATGAGCTTGTGAACTTGTGGGTTCTCATGTTAAAGCCTCAATTCCTCTTCCTTTGCCTGCAATTGCCTTCCCATATGCTGAATTTCAGCCTTTAATGCACTGGTTCATCTTCTTGCATGATCTCTTTGGGGCATGTCTATTACTGGAATTCCCTCTTGAGTTTGCACTTCCCCACTCCTCGCTTGGCTGTCCATAATGCCAAGGGGTGTTCAAGCCCACAAAATTGTTTCCCCTGCTGAGGAGAGGGAAACAAATGTGCTGATACCCAATGTAATTCACCCGGTCGGGTGTGAGCACTTATTGGACACCGTCTCGTGAATAATTAACACTTAAATACTTACGAAATGGAAACAACGCAAGACAAAGGCAATGCTGAAAATGAAACTTTGCACAATGACACCACACTGGGGCTGGAACCGGGCATTTCTCCACCCCCCCCCCCCCCCCCCCCAAACCACACCCCCAACAATGAATACGAGTACCAAACAATATTTTCGGTGATGATTCTGTCAATGTAGAGCATTCCCAACAACTCTCCACCTCTCACTAGAGTGGAGCAATCTCGAAACTTATCACATGCATCCCACACTTGGATGCTACATGGCCATATTTGTACACTAGGTGCGAGTCTTAGAGTGATAATTGGGCCTTTGTGAGTCCTTGTTCGGGACAAGTCAACCAAGGAACCACAGTAGAGGGTCATGGTCAGGTGTGCATGTCTTGCACGTTTGTCACCCTATGGATTGATGTAGAGGTGTACCTAGCATTTATTAGGCTACAGCCAGATGCACGGGCACCAAGGTAGGGTTAGGAGATGGGCCCTATAGGGGTCTATCTCATGGACAGCCATGTAAGGGCTGTCCAAGAGATTCCTAGGCCCTTGGGACAGCATTGGTGGACACCATAAGCCCAGGCAGCCAAACAGGCCCAGTTGACCAGTAGCCTAGGCAAACACGTGAAAGGTGCCTGCTGGATTTGCAGCTTCAGCCTGTGGTGGGCATTGGTGAACATGCCGACTGGATTTATGCTGGCTTACCAGTAGTTTTGGGCTTTTTACATCTGGCTGACAGCCTCTCAACTGGCTGACTGACATGTTTAGGCAAAGCATGGGCAGCAAGAGGCATAAACCATCTTATTTTTGGCAAGTGCTGAAACTTGAAAGTCCAGGGCTGTAGACAAGCCAAGTGAAGGGCCCAAGCAAGGTGGAAAGGGGTAGATCAAGGGACTGTTTTCAAGCTGAAAGGTCTCAGCCAAGGGAACATAGTTGTTTCTCGTACCGGTACGAACCCATTCGGTTTGTATGGTACGGTACCGTACGGTACGAGTCCCTCCCCTCCCCCCCCCTCCCCCCTCCTCGAGAAAAAAATTCCAAATGCAAAAAAAATTATAGAAATCTTGCTTAACGAAGATCCAAATGCTGGCAATACTTCGCAACTTTCATGTCCACTCAGTATTCCGTATGGGGTTGTTGAGAGACCTAAAAAATCTGGCAAGGTAGACTGGTATTGTACACTTGATTAGTAGGATGAGAGAATCTTGCTACATCACTTGGAGATCCCTGGTATAGGTAGGCTAGACAGTCAGATCCTCAAGTTATGTACGAGGGAGAAGATTTGGACATGGCCATTTTGATCTAGAGAGGAGTCCCTAAACCTATCACCCTAGATGCACTGCTCGTATTTGTGCAAGGGCGGTCCCTTAGTCATAAACGCTACACTGGGAGACCTTGTTTATTGCATTACCCATGTAGGTTCTTTTTTTGGAGACAATTGGGAGATCCAACTGGGAGAGACACATCTCAAGACACATCTCCATGTTCTGGTTCCTCGAGCATTGTAGACTCCTCCCCCCCCCATGTTAGAAGTCATCTCCTGTCCAGTTTTATACACCAGGGCCTTTGTTGTGGGTGTGCCCGCCCTTATGAGGTGTTTTATTATTTTTCCCCACTCTCCGCATTTTTTTCCTATTTTTTTCCATTTTTCTGTGGCTTGGGAGGTAGCCCATGTGCTGGCCGACTGCTGAACTGGTCCACGACTGCATCTGGGAGGTGGCCGACTGCTGATGATCTGGCCGACTGGAGATGTGTCTGGTCGTGGAGTTCTCAGGGCCAGTTGGCCTGCTATAGGCAGCCGACTGCACATGGGGCATATAAATAGGCCCCCAGCCTCCATACCACACTTGTATCATTCCGGGATCTTCTTGTGTATATCAGAGCAGAGTTACACGCCTACTTCTCTCTCTCTCTTGTGCTGTTTTTTTGCCTGCGTTTTTTGCTCTCGTGTTCCCAGATTTGGTCATCATCTCCGCTGCGTATTCTGACATGGTATCAGAGCCCTAGGCTCTAGATAGGTCTTGGGATTTGTGTGAGCAAGAGGGGGGCTGTTTTGTGGCTGATTGGTGGACTGTTTTGGACTGTTCGGGAAGAGGAGAAGCAAGAGGAAGGCGGGCTGATTTGCTGGACAGCCACTTGCAGGTTTTAGTTCTTCCTTGTTCCCACCCACCCACCCTTTTCAGAGTACATCCTTGCAATGGCAGATCTGTTTGAGATGGCCGAGAGACATGTGAAGATCCCGACCCTCCCCACGTTCCCGGTGGACCGTCAGTTGGACGGGAGCAACTACGGCATATGGAAGGTTATGATGGAATCTGTTCTGGAGTCTTACCTCGCCGATTTCGTCATTGTTGGTGTTCCACGGCCGGAAGTAGAGGAAGGGGAGTTACCGTCGATCCGAAAGGACCGGGAGGCTCAGACACAGATGTGGGATCGTGTCAACGCCAAGGTTCGTTCGTTTATATTGCACACCACAGGTAATCAATCATGTAAAGCATATTGACGCTGGCCAGAGGTATATGGCAGCATTTGTCTCACTTTACAACAGGGTATCGCCCATGAAGAGGATTTCCTTGGAAGTACAGATGCGGGTTATGAACCCTGCAAAGTCGTCGACGATGCGGGAGCATATTAACAAGCTGCAGGCTCTTCAGCAGGAAGTTCTTCAGGCTGGGAAGGAGATATCGTTAGAGGACATGGCCATAACGTTGCTGTCACATTTGCCCTCTTCGTACTCAACATTTTGCTCGTCTTTGATTACCAGTGGCAGGCTCAGCACCATCACGTGGGAGGAGCTTGTGCCCATGGTCCTGGACCAGGAGGAACGATTCACGAACCCTCCTCAGGGTGGAGGTTCGGAGGCCTTAACTGGCCAACGGTCGAAAGGCCGTAACTCGGGCAAAGGGAAGGCTTCATCGGAGAAGTCTTCTGATAAGAAGTCCGACGCTGACCGCGAGAAACTGAAGGCAGAGAGGACCTGTAATGATTGTGGCGAGAAAGGCCACTATGGGAGGCAGTGTCCCAAGCGGAAGACCGAGAAGGGTGAAGATTCCTCAGCAGCAATCATGAAGACTCCGGCTTTTGTGCACCTGGAGGTGATGGACACCGATGTTTCATTTTCTTCAGGCAGGGAGGAGATTGGAGGATTCTCCGCAACGGATACTCGGGAGTGGATTCTCGATAGTGGTGCTTCCAGGCACATGACTCCTTCCCGTTCCGGTTTACAGGATCTCTGCAGGCTTTCTGGTCATATTCTTACTGGGGATACGTCCACTATCCCAGTTCACAGTGAGGGCAGGATAGAGATAGTTCCCGATGGCAGAGGGGGGAAGCATTCCTCCCAGGTGTTGTATGTTCCGGCACTTGGTTTTCATCTGTTGTCAGTGCATCAGGTTTGCAAGACTGGCGTACGGGTGGAGTTTGATGAGCATTTTGTTGCTCTCCGGGACAAAGCAACAGGCCAAGTGGTTTGGGAAGGCGGAGTGGAAAATGGAGTTTACAGGCTTTCAGCACTCTCTCTCCCAGGTTCGCAGGTTTGTGATGAGTGGCAGTCTGGTAATGGCCACTTAAGTGTGGATACGCTGCAGGTACAGGCTTTCCAAGACCAGATGGTGGATAGCTTACCAGTAGATGGCAACAGTTGGCAGGAACTTTCCAGTACTGATGTTGGTAGTTCTTGTGTTCGTGAGTCAGAGGAAGCTGAACAGGTCACTTATGCTTTGATGTCTCGTAGTGTTCGGGACAGAGAACCTCCAGTAGATGAGGATGTTCTCTCCACGGGGACCTTTCGGAAAGCCAGGCAGGTAGCAGAAGGAGGTGGTTTCTCCAGGCTTTGTGGTTCCGGATTCAGAGCGGGTGGTTGGCAGGTTTCATCAGGTTTCCAGGACTTGTTTGTGCACCGTAATAGGTGTTGATCCTTGTGAGTAGTGTGATGTCTCTGTGACTTAGAAGCTGTATGGTTCATTGATCTGGTTGATGGACACCGGATTGGACGGGAGCTTCCTGATGAGG
The DNA here is from genome assembly GCF_041138505.1 of Cibotium barometz. Taxonomy (NCBI): domain Eukaryota; kingdom Viridiplantae; phylum Streptophyta; class Polypodiopsida; order Cyatheales; family Cibotiaceae; genus Cibotium; species Cibotium barometz. The sequence goes on along the minus strand of NC_141082.1, from coordinate 19,393,813 downwards.
CAGTTGAGCTCATGGTTGCAGATGTCTCTTTGGGAGGCAGGATTGCGTTTCCTGTGGTTTCTGCGGCATGCGAAGGATCATGGACTCTTGTACACAGGAGGGGGATTGTTGGATGGAGTCCGACTCCACGGTTGGAGTGACTCGGTTTGGGGAGGAGATCCGAACACGAGGGGATCTACTTCAGGCCCAGGAGTAGGTTTTTGGAGCAGTAAGAAGCAGTCATCTTTTGCCTTGTCGAGCACTGAGGCAGAGTACCGGGCTGCTTGTGATGCTGTTTGTGAGATGGTGAGGATGCAGAGGTTGCATTGCAGGTTTGGGCTTCCACTGGAGGAACCCATGGTCATCCAGAGGCACTTTGTTCGTGAACAGATCGTTGCTGATGACATCTTGCTAGAGTTCTGTTCGACGGAGGACAGTATGGTGGACCTCTTCACGAAGTCGCTATCTCAGGATTTGCTCAGGCGGCACCCCAGCTCCCAGTGGTTGGTTACACAGCCAGGAGCTGAGAGGGGGTGTTAGAAGTCATCTCCTGTCCAGTTTTATACACCAGGGCCTTTGTTGTGGGTGTGCCCGCTCTTATGAGGTGTTTTATCATTTTTCCCCACTCTCCGCATTTTTTCCCTATTTTTTTCCATTTTTCTGTGGCTTGGGAGGCAGCCCATGTGCTGGCCGACTGCTGAACTGGTCCACGACTGCATCTGGGAGGTGGCCGACTGCTGAGATCTGGCCGACTGGAGATGTGTCTGGTCGTGGAGTTCTCAGGGCCAGTCGGCCTGCTGTAGGCAGCCGACTGCACATGTGGGGGCATATAAATAGGCCCCCAGCGTCCATACCACACTTGTATCATTCCGGGATCTTCTTGTGTATATCAGAGCAGAGTTACACGCCTACTTCTCTCTCTCTCTCTCTCTCTTGTGCTGTTTTTTTGCCTGCGTTTTTTGCTCGTGTTCCCAGATCTGGTCATCATCTCCGCTGCGTATTCTGACACCCCAACCTTCCCCCACATTCAAGCTTTTGAAGCTCCATAGTTTGTAAGTGTAAAAAAAAGAACGTATTTTATCATTCGGTATCTGAAAATTTCATATCGTACCAAAAATTCCCATACGGTATCATATTTTCGTACCGTGACAAGGGAAGCTGTTCGAAGTAAGTCCAGGCTATTTACAGCCAGAAGTTTGTTTTTCTACTCGTTCAATAAAGCAAATAAACCATACGTGGTGGAGGCCCTTCAGAGGGTATTTGGGACCCAATTTTGTGTATTTGTCTTCTCTCTCTCTCTCTCTCTCTCTCTCTCTCTCTCTCTCTCTCTGCACTTTTATCATTGTTCTATTCATCATCGAGAACCAAGGGCTGAAAGTATTTATCAAAGCATCTTACAATGGTTTCAGTGCTTTGCCTGTTGGTGAAGAAATTCAGCCAAGAAAAGAAAGAATTTTCTTTTTTCGCTTGTGTGGCTAGTTTATAGACGCCAATAGCACCCCCCATTCCGGTGTGATTCCTGTAGCTCGAAGGACAATTGGTTTATAGCCTCCGGAGGCAACCATAAATGTCTCCCACACACATAGTGGATGCTTTATTTGCAGGGTAGGGAAAAACTTGACCACTCCCACCATGGCAAAATCTGACGATGAGAGAACACCAGATCCCTGAAGAAACTGATACTTTTATAACGACGACTTCATCAGGAAGCCATGTTTCAAGTTGCATCCCACCCTTGGATGCCATGTGGCTGTATCTGTACGACAGGTGTAGGTCTTAGAGTGATAGCTGGCCCTTGGTGAGCCCCTGCCCGGGACAAGTCAGCCAAGGATCCACTCTAGAGGGTCATGGTGAGGTGTGCATGTCTCGCATATGAGGTCAGTGCATGTCCCACACGTTTGTCACCCTTTGGAATGATGTAGAGGTCTACGGGAAATTTATTAGGCTTTATCGAGATGCATGGGCCCCAAGACAGGGTCAGGAGATGGATCTTGTAGGGGACATCCATGTAAGGGCTGTCCAAGACACTCCTAGGCCCTTGGGACAACATTGGTGGACACCATAAGCCTAGGCAGCCAAACAGGCCCAATTGGCCAACAGCCTAGGCACACATGTGAAAGGCGCCTGCTGGATTAGCAACTTCAGCTTGTTGTGGGCATTGGTAAACAGGCCGACCGGATTTATGCTGGCTGACCAGCAGTTATGGGCTTTTTCCATCTTCCAAACTAGCCGACTGACATGTTTAGGCACTATTTAAAGTATGGGAAGTAAACCATCTTAATTTTGTAAGTGTTGAAAGTCCAAGACTGTAGACAAGCCAAGTGAAGGGCCCAAGCAAGGTGAAAAGGTGTAGATTAGGGGACTGTTTTCGGGCTGAAGGGTCTCAGTCAAAGGTAGCTGTTCAAAGTCAGAAGTCTGTTATTCTACTCATTTAATAAAGAAAATAGCCCATACGTGGTGGGGGCTCTTCATGGGACCCAATACTGTGTATTTGTCTTTCCCCCCCCCCCCCCCCCTCTCTCTCTCTCTCTTCCCACCCTTATCTTCTCTACATTGTGCTATCATCGTGAGAACCAAGGGTGGAAAGTATAACCAAGGGCGGAAAGTAGTATAATCCTCATCTGTAAGCTCCCACATGTTACAATATTGGTGTTCTGGGTCCACATGCGTCTTTCGTGTGCCCGGACTAGTCCCTAGATTGCAGCCTCATGGTGATGGGAATGGTGAAAATGAAGAACTAGAGCTGGAGGTCACTCTCGGGCACAAATCCAAGCAGCAGTAGAGTTGTAGATAATTTTTTGTCACGTAAACATCAATGGACAGGTCATGGGTGTTGTCCAAATGCACAAATAGGCACTATGCCCGGAACAGCCCTAAATCAGCTCGACCAGCCTCTAGAAGAAATCGACCAGCTCAAAACAGGTTGTCCAGTAGCATGGGATGATGAGGGGCAGTAGAAGGAGGCGGTACAACAGTAGCCGTTCAACTGCCTGTTGATGATATGGCAGCCGTCCAGGCTGCCCTGATGAACTAACCAGAAAACAAACGAACATAGGTGTAGTAGGGTGCCCTTTTGCAAATGGATTAGTGTAGCCTCCTCTATGAGCAAAAACGATGGGAGAGCTTGTGTGTAGGGAAGATGACGATGAAGCTTACAGAGAGAGGAGTCGTCGTTGTGCATGGATTTTTTGGTGTTTATACCAACCCTTTGCTGCATGGGTGGTCACCCCTCACTTATGGGCACATCTTGGCACCATATGGTGCCCAAGCAGTGTGCCCATAGGATTTGGGCCGCGGGCACTTTACTAAAGTGTCCACTAAAATTTTAATGATTGTGAACCTGCAAAGGTTGCAAACATTACAAAGCATTTTAATAGATTAAAACAAAGGTTTAGAGTGCAGTCACCACCTGTTCACATGCCACAAGACACATCAGAATATAGGGCATTCGCATGGTTTACGGGTAGGCGTCCTAGGCCCGTAAATTGGATGTTCATAGTAGCCAGTCACACGAAAGCAGTTCACCTGGAAACAGTTTCAAGCACTCAAAACATGTACCCAGAAACAGTTTCAAGCACTCAAAACATGTGTGCATCTGCACTTTGTTATGAACAAATCTTTGGTCATCGAACATGTGCAACAATTGCATTTCCGGGCACAAGTCTGGCACAACGGAAAGCGTGGAACTGGGATCCCAGACACTAGGATCCACACATTGGCCACAAATTGCATGGAAAATTAGATCTTGGGTGCTCGTATCTACACACTGGCCTCGATACATGTGGCATGAAGGTTGCCTAGCCACCGTAATGGCACGAGCCTGGAGAAGACCGTTTGAGTGGCCAAATGGTGACATTCTCTCTCTCTCTCTCTCTCTCTCTCTTTTTCTCTCAAGTAAAAGAATGCAAAATTAGCCAAAGTTTGAGCAGCTCGCAAGAATGCAATTGGATAGTCTATCGTGAGGTTAGAGCCTTCACTGAAAATTTCCACAAATGGAAACTAAAATCTAAACGAAACCTCAAAATGAAACCAGATCCCTTGTGGTTGAGGTAATGCCTGATATCGCAGCTCTACTAGCAGATTAGTAGAGTTTTTTGTGTTTTTTCTTTTTGGACCGCTCAAGACCTTCATGATCTTCATGTTGTGTATCCAGCCTCATCGGCCATTTTAGCCTTTTGCAGAGGCTAATATACATCTCTCTCTCTCTCTCTCTCTTCCCCCCCTTCTTTTTGCCTGTGCCCTTTATGGAGATCTCCTCCCGTCAACACGAGATTAGAGATGTACTCCAGTGGGTAGAGCTGCACTGACACAGGCAGTGGATGTCGAAGCCCTGTATTCTGTTTGCGTTTGTTGAGGATGACATACGATTCCCTCTTTTGTTGCTGGATCTACTATTCTTTTGTACGTATGGGTTCGTGCAGTACATGTTCCTTTGGCTTGGATCTTTTTTTCCATGTTCTGATTTCAACATTTAGTCTACTTATGGAACACATGTACTACCTTTTTACCTTTTGGTCTCATTAGCCTTGTGTGTCTTTTGTAGAGGTTAAACCTCTCTTTTGTTTTTCTTCTTTTCTCTCTCTCTCTCTCTCTCTCTCTCTCTCTCTCTCTCTCAGCAGTTTGCAGTGTGCACATCAGGTTAGATTTGAGATTCAAATCCTCGCCTATACCCCCACATGGACAGCCTTTTGGACCCTGGCCACAGGCTTGTAGAAGCAGTCATCTGTGCATGGGCCCGCACACACGTGTGTTCAGAGGATAATATACCATCTTTTTTACTCTCACCGTAGCTCTTTCACAGTCCTCCCATGTGCGTGTTATGGAAGTTATGCTAGAGCACTTACCATATATGGCGCTGTGTAAGCCTGATCCAAACATAGCATGATAAAATTTAAAATGGCTGATGATAGTGGTGTTCTATTGAAGCTTGATGCTTGGAATGGGAGCTGACATTTATGTGGTTTTTCATAGTGGACATCGAATCGGGACCGCAGAAGTCGAATCAGCTCTTGTCTCTCATTCACAGTGTGCTGAGGCGGCAGTTGTTGGGGTTGAACATGAGGTAAAGCTTTATCCATGTTACTAGATGGACCAGTCTTTGTATCAAGATGTCTGTTACACGCTTAATGAATGCATTTTTTCCATATATTCTGAATATAGTGGACTTAAAACCACAGGTCAAGGGACAGGGCATATATGCATTTGTTACATTAAAAGAGGGGGTTTCCTACAGTGAGGAGCTTCGCTTAAGTCTCCGGAACGCAGTGCGCAACCAGGTCTGTCTTCTAGCTGGTTTCACCTCCTTTTTTTTCGTATAAGAAAGTTGTCCAGATTAGGTTTGGTTTATGTCCACATAGGTTTCACCTTATGTTTGGTCCTTGTCCACATTATGTTGTTCCATGTCTCTCTTGCTTGAGCCTTGAACTCTTATCTGTATGTGTTACGATTGTCCAGATTGGAGCGTTTGCTGCTCCTGATAAGATCCATTGGGCACCTGCTCTTCCAAAAACCAGAAGTGGGAAGATTATGCGGAGAATCTTACGCAAGATTGCGTCAAAACAACTAGACGAGCTCGGAGACATCAGCACATTGGCTGATCCTGGAGTGGTCCAAGAGCTGATCGACCTGACGGATGTCTGAAACCATGTCATTGGAGATCAACACAACCTCAATAGAAGTGTAATCCTTGTATGCAATAAATTGAGATGATCCTTCTAGAACTTAGTGAAGAATCCAGCTCATGAAGGGCACACATTTCTTCAGGAGTTCTACCTTTCATCATGTTGAACTCATTTTGTAGGTCTAGTCAGACAGTATTCAGCGGGTTTAACGTATCATAGTATATGGAAGGTTGCAGGTTTTTTTAATGTCATTCTTTGTGTTACTGCAGAAAGTTGCAGCATTTGTGTTCTCAATGTAATGATGGTGGTTGATAGGGAATTTCTCTTCCTTCTCTCTCTCTCTCTCTCTCTCTCTCTCTCTCTCTCTCTATATATATATATATATATATATATATATATATATATATATATATATACATAAACGCATGTGTATATACATACATACATACATACATACATACATACATACATATATATGTGTATATATATATATATATATATGTGTGTGTGTGTGTGTGTGTGTGTGTGTGTGTGCGCGCGCGCACGCGCTGGACAGTTACAGTTAGACTTGTTTGCTCAATGTTTCTGATCTTCAAGAAGTTTTCCCTCACTTTGGAGGGCTTCTTTCTTTGGCCAAAGAAGTAATAGAACAAAGATTTTACAAAAAAAGGTGTGCGTGCGCATGTGTTCCATGGACACCCACAAAAGACTATTAGGCCCTCTTAAAGCATCTATGCTTGGTATATTTTTCTGGTGCTAATTTTTGGGTAGATTTCTCTGATGCATTGCCAGGATTGGCTTAGATGTTGGGCATTGTCATCTGTCCCCCACGTATATTGGGTAACAGAAATAGATTTTGTATTTTATGGGATATAGATAACCTCTAACACTCACTCTCTCTCTAACTCTCTCTTTACCTCTTTCTAACTCTCTCTCTATTTCTTTGTAAGTTGATGTCAATATCGGAGAAAACTATTATGAACTGAAATGAAGAAAGGAGCATGCCATACTTGTCATAAGTTTGGACATTTGGCCTCTTAATTGTCCTACTCTTGCATTGCGGCCTCTTGCTAATTCTATTCCTCTGGCTTTGATTGTGAAGCCTACTCTAGGTAAAACAGTGAATGCAGTGCTTGTTGCTAACCCATGTGTGAAAATTTGAGCAAGAGTAGGGTAGCCAGCTCATATGCTTGCTAGAATAGAATAGATTGTGAAAAATGTTGCAAATAAGGATAAGATTGTGGTGGATGTGGAGGGTTAGCAGACCCCAAACCCCAGAAAGGTTATTTTTTAGACCCCGACCGTTAATAGTCTAGAACGTGGATTGAAACATCTACCTTTTAGAGTAAAGCTTGCTCGTCGGGAGAAGTTGATGTAGGAAAGCTTTCGGCTACTTTAGAAGTTGAAGGTGGAATGCTAACTTTACAAAATATGCGCAAATATATGGGCGGATATGGCTTGCACCTCTTAATCAAATGATTGTGAAGGCACCTCTCAAATGCATGTCCCATAATGTATAGAGTTTAAGCAACCTGGTTGGTCTTGGACTATGTATATGGAACGAAGCTAGACATAGTATGTCTTCAAGAACATAGGCAACCTGCTTTGGTTGGTCGGATTGGATTCTGTGATGAATATCGTATATATTATGTTGGTTGTTATGTTTTCTTGTTAGACAAGAATTGTAGTGGGTAGCTACAATGATCTGGAAGGCAGATTACTCATTTTGTAGTGTATGCTCAATTGTGAGACTTATGAGTTTACATTTGTTTATACTTCCACAATTTCTGCACTAAGAGCTAGAATGTGGTCACAATTGTAGCATTACCCTTGGTTGATGAATGCTCTCATATGTGGGGATTTTAATAATTCTCTAGTAAGAGATAATAATACTCGAGGAAATTCAGACATGACTACAACTGAAAGAGTTGCTTGGCGAAATGCAATAAGTTGCATGGATGCATTTGACATTTGGCCGGCTACGTTGATCGGTTTTTTTGTGTCCAAAGAAAATGCCCAAATAAAATGTCTACCCTATCCCAAGAAAAAGCAAAATAAATAATGGATGTATGGTTAGAAACCTTAGGAAAGGTAATTGCTACGTGGCCACTTTCCAAAAATTGAAATTTGCCATTGCCGTCCTAGCCAACATAAGAAAGTACACCTGTATGTAGTAGAGAGGGGAGATTGTGAAAGAAGGACAATTGTTGCGGGAAGATGTGGAGAGAAGCTTGGAATTGGAGACGTGTAGAAACAAGTTTGTAGACGATGAAGATTGCATTTCATGTGGCTTGGACGTCGAAAAGAGAATAGAGAAGAGGAATCGAGAAGAAGGTCGAAAGGTTGCAGAAAAGAAAGAGTCGTGAGGAGTGAAAAGGGACTTTTTTTTGGGGGAAACAATTCTGGAGAAGTTTGATGTGACTGTTTTGTGTGAGAAGAAGACAACACAGGCTTTGTTTGAGTTGATTTGAGTTGGCCCAGAGTAGAAGTTGCAAAAGGTGAGTGGGTATTATAGGAGGTAGGTTCTCTAAGACCTCTGCAATTCTGTTAGAACTTGGACAACTCAAAGCCTTCATCAACAATCCTCTGAAGTATAGTTGAGAATACAGGGTTTTGCTGAGATAATGGTGAAGAAGTTCTTGGTTTTGTGTCGCTTTTCTCTTTCTTGTTCTATCTCCAAATCTCAAGGGTGTTAAGATTTACTCAGTCGTGTATACCCAGGAAAGTCTGTTTGTGTTGGAATGATGAACTCTTTTGTTTTGGTCTTAATTTTGTTGTTTTGATTAAGCTTGTTGAGAAGAAACAATTGTGAGTGAAGAGATGACTTGTGTTGAACCAGATCCGTGTCAGTTAGCGTGTGTTTAAGTCAGCAAGTTTTTTAAAAGAGGCAACTTGATCAGCTGTGTCAGTATAGGTCAGCTGAGGTTGTTTTAGTATTGGTCTGGTCTTGTTCAACATTTGTGAGGTCTAGGCTGACAAACAAAAGCAATCATAAATCAGTTTGACAGGTTGAGCATTGGTGCCATCTACAGATTGTGACAGGTTAGAAGGGTGTTGGCCTGCTAGAGAGGATCCAAAGGAATTTTTGGGGGATGGAGTTGGCAGCAGTTACGATTGGGAAGGACAATGATGAGGATAAGTTAACCTTGTTGTCAATATCATTAAAGGGAGATGCCAAAAGGTGGCTACAGATATGGAGAACTCAGCTGAATTAGGGCCATGCTTATGAAGATGTCAAAGTGGGCTTGGTGCAGCACTATAAACAGGGGGTATCTTCAGATACTCTGTGGTAAGAGATTCAGAAGTTGAGGCATAATCTGTCAGATGTGTTGACAGATTTTTGGACCATTTTAAGGACCTGTGAGTAGGATGGGATAGGTCCCTGGGAAAGAGCATTCGTCTATTCTTCCAAAGAAAGACATGTTTATTTAGTCCCTTAATGTATATTTGAAGGAGAAGATGGAGTTGAAGAGACCTGGAACCTTTGAAGAGGCTTTGAGAATAGCTAGAGAAAAGGAGTGGAAGCTACAGAGGATGGCTCAAAAACAGAGGGAAGTTTTGATTGAAGGAAGGTCAGTGTGCTTGGGGAGAGAAGAGCAGGAGTAGTTGTTCCATGTGCCCCGGTGGTTTCTGATCAGCTGATATAAGGAATTAACCATCTGACTCAATTGATGGAAAACTTGAATCTGAATTTGTTGCAAGGAGGCATAAATGCCCCAAGTGTAGCAGATAGAGATGTTATGAGAGGCAGAGGAAGAGGAGGCCTAAATATGAATGTGCAATGCTTTAACCGTATGGAAAGGGGGCATATATCTCCTCCCTGCCCATATCCCGAAAGAATGAGAGGTGATGTGTATCCTCTGGCACCTAGGAGGGAGGAAAGACAAGATGCTAGAAGACTAGAGGAGATGCCTAATCAACCTATGCCATTGGTTCAACAGCAAAACGAGTACATGGACTTAGGCAGGGAGAGGTGAATTTCATTGGAGTTGATGAGGAAGCATATACTTTAGCCAACAAAAGGGCTAGATGAGCTGAGGTGGAGGATGAATCAGGTCCATCTAGGAGGAAGAAGGGGAAGCAAGTAGAGGATCAACCCAAGGAAGGAAAGAAGAAAACTAGGTCCATAAAGACACATTGGTATGTAAGACTTACCTTTGGGTGTCCAGGAAGAAGAGTATGATTTGATGAAGGATGTTTAGTAGAAGGGTCCAAGTCTAACATGGCCCGAGCTGTTGCAGTTGTGCCCCAAACGTAGAAGGACATGGAGTGAGTTGGTTAGCACAAGACAACCAAGAAAAGAGAAGAAGGGGGGTAAGGTTAATATAGTGCATTTGAAGGGAGACAAGGATTATTTGCCAGTTGTGTATGCTTGGGTGACCAAAAACAGAGTATCTTGGTATATATTGATGGTGGTGCACAAGTCTGTGCAATGACCCAAATAGACTATGGAGGTTTTAAGGCTGAAGGTTGGACCCCATTAGAATTTAGAGTCAGAATGACAAATAGTGCAAAAGTTAGGTGTCTGGGAATTGTTAAGAAGTTGCAAGTGAATGTTTTGGGTTTTGAAGTAGAATTAGATGTTCATGTGATGCTAGCAAGATCTGGGGGTATACCCATTGATTCTTGGAAGGCCATGGCTAATTGCCATGAGGGTAGGGCAAGACTCGTGGAGAGGACATCTAATTTTGGGCCTGGACTAGCCAATGAGAAGATAGGTCAGATATGACATGGCCAAAGGAAAGGAGTTGATTCCAAAGAGTTTCAATTTACTTGCATGGTAGAGGACAGCACTAGGGCTACACTAACTGACATTCTAACATATAGGTAGAATCCCTAGTGTTGAAGGAAGATAAAGTGGCAAAGAAGAAGGTGCCCAGATGGAAGGACCCTGAAATAGGGCTGTTAGATGCTTTCACATTGTTTTTTGATGGGGATTTTAAGAGAAGTTTAGAAGTGGCTAGTGGAGGTATAGTCTTGTTGAACCCAAAAGGCAAGGAAGTATTTAAAGAAGGAAATAAATTGCAGGTGCAGACTAGCAATGAGGCTGAGTATGCTACCTTAGAGTATGTGCTGCAGTAATGCATCAAGAGGGGAATCAGAAGGCTTGTCATCAAGGGAGATAGTTTGTTGGTCATTAGACAACTGCAAACTATTTGGAAAGCAAAGAACTTGACACAATAATAGCATTTTATTCTATTTTCACTTTGATTTCTTTGCCATCATCCACCCTTAGTCTCTCCAGTTCCCTTGCCTCTAGAGTGACTCTTCCACATGTTTGTGATTAAAAGTCCTGCTGTTGTTGTCCATGACTCTTGTTTCCATATTGACTTGCATCTCAGTCTCTAGATGAGGATCTGCCTCTACCTCTACCTGTGTCGAAGTAGAAGGTATGCTCTTGCATATTCCCAAAATATGAATTACCCCTAAAATTCATCTTCTCACTAATCAAAAGGGCTATAAGGTCCTAAAAGTTGGGATAATTTTCTCAGGTTTAGATAAAAGTCTTGAACTACTCATAATCTTTTTCAAGCCTATTCAATGTGACACACATCAAGTCATATCATCAACAACTCATGATCCAATAAAACCAAGGTATCATCAATCTTCAAAGACTAATCATTGATGCATAATTTTTCCTTTATTACATTATGTATCTCCTGCTTCATATCTCAACACTCCCCCTTGAGCTTAACTCCATACTCTATACTCCGAGTAAGCTCTTGAATTTGTGAAGCTTCTCTGTATCCAATGCCTTGTGAATATATCAACTACCCAATTCTATGTGCTAACATAAACCAAATCCACATCACCTACTCGAATCACAAAATGATTATGCACCTCAATGTTCTTCATGCTAGCATGATACACTAGGTTACTAATTGTATGCTACTCATATTGTCACAATAAATAAACACTCTATCCACAGGCTCATCTATATTTGCAAGTAACTTCTACAACCAAGCTACCTCACATGCCTCAATATCCATGGGCTCATCCATATGGATGAGACCTATCCCATAAGCTCATCCATATTTGCAAGTAACTTCTACAACCACGCTACCTCACATGTTGCCACAGGCTTATCCATATTTACAAGTAGCTTCTACAACCAAGCTACCTCACATGTTTCCATAATAGTGCCCTTGTACTAAGCAACTATAATTTGGTTCATGCTACTCTCCACCTAACATCTGTACTCCCAAAAGAAAACATAAACCTGCTAGTAGATCTTATATCTGAGACACTACCATCCCAATCTACATGTGCACTATGACGTGAAAAATTGATATCTTTCATTTTCAATTTTGTACATATTTTGATGGTTTCTCAATGGTAATAAGGTGGAAGCTTGTCCAAGAAGATTGCGATGCCCACAATGGAATAACGGCATGGTGATGCGGCGGCTTGGCGGCTACCCTGATAACACCATTCTATCTTCAAATATAATGGTTTTACTTGATTTAGGGTGCACACATTGTAAATGCCATGAGTATGTGTTACATATCCGTAACGCCGCTCTACGGGCGTTACCACAAGAGGGGACGGCCTCTGGCTCACCACCCAGCCATAGAGGAAGAATGAGGATTGCCCCTCATCCCCCAGGCTATATAGTGTGTGGCCTGTCGTCCACACTAGCCTGGCCGCCCATGACTCCGCATGGGCGTCCTCTCCCACTGAACCCCGGACATGGCCATCCGGTCTGCCGTCGGTCACAGGCATTACAGCCTACATGACATTACCCCCCCCTTAAGAAGAGTTTTCGTCCTCGAAAACAAGCTGGGGAAACCTTTTGGAAATTGCACTACGGCGTTCCCAGGTTGCTACTTCCTCATCCCTATCTATCCATTTAACAAGTACCTCCTGGTACACTTTATGTCGGGTTTGTCTGTCTCGATACCCAAGAATCCTTTCCGGTTTATGTGGTATCTTTGGTGGAGTGATCAATTCTACCAAAATATCTAGATAAACTACGTTCCCTAACCCGTGAACTGATTTCTTTAGTTTACTAACATGGAAGACAGGATGAACTTGAGAACTCTCCGGTAACTCAAGTTTGTAGGCTACGTCCCCAATCTTCTTAAGGACCTTGTGAGTCCAGACAATCCTTGAAAGGACCGCAATATCTAGGAGAAAGTTTATCACACTTTCCCGTTTTCATGGTTGCTGACTGCGCAGGAACCTTTAAAAATACAAAGTCACCTTCTGCAAAGGTCACTTGTCTGCGTCCTTTATCGGCAAATGTTTTAGCTCGATCCTGTGCGCTACGAATGCTCTCGCGTGCAGCTTTGAGCATATCATTCATATCTTCAAGGGAATCCTTGACAGATTGAATCTTCTCCTTTTCTAGGCCTACAGCCATCGGAGATCTCGGCTCGAATCCATACATTAACATGAATGGTGTAGATCCAGTCGCTGAGTGTTTGGAGTTGTTATAGGCAAACTCCAATAAGGGCAAGTACTCTTCCCAATTAGATTGCTTCTTACTGACATAAGAACGCAACATATCCTCGAGTATTTGGTTAACTTTTTCAGTTTGACCATCAGACTCCGGATGATCTACCATATCCATACTCAGAGTAGTTTCCAACTTTTTGAAGATTTCCCTTCAAAAATGACTGTTGAACTTTCTATCTCTATCTGACACTATATCTGCGGGCAGGCCATATAGCTTGTAGAGATGTTCAATAAACAGTTTTGCCAACTCTGGCGTTTTTACAGTTTTCTTCGTGGTAATAAACTTTGCCAGTTTAGTTGTCCACTACTACCCACACCGAGTCATTCTGTCGACTCGTCTTGGGTAAACCGGTAATGAAATCCATGGAAATGCTTTTCCATTTCCCTTGAGGAATCTCCAGCGGATGGAGTAGTCCTCCAACTTTAAGACGTTCTGTTTATTGACTTGGCAGTTACTGCAAATTCAGCACATAAGTCTGGACGTTCTTAAACAAACTAGGCCAATAAAACTGTCTTTTTACTAGTGCATAGGTCTTCTGAATCCCAGGATGACCCGCACTTGGACTATCAAAACTATACCCCGAAGACTCAGTTAGCCTCTGCGGACTAATTCTCGCTTCGCTACCCGCCGCACCTACGGCCAGTCTCTCCGGACTAGCATTACGTGCCGGCGAGGAAGGTGGGCGAGGCTGTGACAAAGTGCGTACGCGTACAGTGCGCCAGTTCCTGTAAAGACAGGATCATGCTCACACAAGCCATGATTTGGTATTTCAACCAAAACCTTAAGGCAAATTTCATGCCTTGATTTTGCATCATGTCATTAGCACAGAAGCTAATGTACTGGAGAGCACTCTAGTACCGCAAGTTCTTAGACTATGCTACTAGATATTTGTAGACTACGCTACCATGTTGCTTCACCTTGTTAAAACTTCTCGTTGGAAAGCTCTACGGCCATAGGAGAAATAAACTAGAGCCAATCTAATCATGTATCACAAGGATTAGTTCCAAAGCTGAGAGATACTTTTCTCTTAGAGTAACATCTTTGCACAAGCATATGCTCTAGAATCTTGTTGAGTTTCTAACTACTATCAATCTACAGATGGTTAAATTCCACTCTAACTCAGAGTAAATGTAACTTTTTGAAGATTTCCCTTCAAATATAACAATCAAACTTCCTATCTCTTATGCCATACTATATATGCGGGCAGACCATATAGTATGTGGAGATGTTTGATAAAGATTCTTGCACCACTACGGGTGTCTGGAATTATATCCATTCACTTACAACTCTTTGTTGCTATTACCAGACATATCCCTTCAAGTGTTGGACTCACACAACTATTCGAGTTTATGTGATATTTGAGGATATCCCTCCTTTCCCTCAAGAAAGGTTTTTGTCCTCAAAAACTCTACTCTCAAGCGGACTATGCGCTAGTGTCATAGGTCCAAGAACAAATCTAGACCGTGTTTAATATCATATGTTATTTCTTGAGTCCTTCCAAGAAACTTTTAAACATCTTGCAACGAAGATGTTGTATAGTGTCTACGCACATATGGTGGTACTATTGATAAAATGCTTTGCAACAGATCAGTGGTTTCACACTTGTAACAAAGTGCTTCATTGTTGCATATTACTACCCTTCATAAGCGGTTACACACTTATGAATCATTTGGGTGGGTTGTACCATCTATCAAGAAAAATTCCAAACTACTAATAACCACATTATCAATCCACAGATAATGACTGAGCTTGCTGCGAAGCCATAGGTTGCTAGATAATTGATGGTAATTACACAAGCCCAATGTCTCATTACATCATACATTCAATATAAATGCAAACATCACAGTACTTCGTGATGATGAACTTAGGAATTTCATCCTATCCCTGTTTGGTGTTGGGATGAAGTATAACTATGAGAACATTATTTGCTGCCTCCTCATCATAGCGGCAAAGCTACCTACCCATCACAGGTGGCAATCTCTACCAAGCTATAACCAATGACTAGCAAATAAACGAGTACTCTTGTAAGAACTTCATAACCATATCTCACACCCAACTCATAATCACTACGGATTAAATGCCAGGGCTTGCAAAATTGAATGTTATCTGATAGGTAGAGGGGATCATCAAACTACGGATGACCTCGACAACTCACTAGGACTAGTGATGTGTAACTTTTAAGTTACCTTACTCTCTTGCTTATTCCATACCATCGAACAAATCGGTCCCTCGATTTGAGCAACATCAACATATTTATGAGTACCTCGATACTCATGGATTGTGGTTCGGTAATTTAAAATGTTGATCTAGAGTATCTTTCACTCGAGGATCTTAATTTTATTAGCAGCTATGTATTAGTAGTGAGTAACTATGTACCCACTATCATCACACTAGTAGCTCCAGACTAGTCTGTGAGTAACTCTGTACTCAATGGCGTACCTCCCCCGAGTGGGAGTACCATATACAACCATCTATAACAAGATGC
Source organism: Cibotium barometz (assembly GCF_041138505.1). Lineage (NCBI taxonomy): Eukaryota > Viridiplantae > Streptophyta > Polypodiopsida > Cyatheales > Cibotiaceae > Cibotium > Cibotium barometz. Next base: position 19,378,269 of record NC_141082.1, on the reverse strand, counting down.
TTAAGTCACTTGCTGCTAAGAAGTGACTACATAAATTGACCCCTCCATTGCACATTGCAGTACAATTTATGGTATTACAACACGAATTTTTGGACGTCCTTATCATAGAGGTCAACTTAAAAACTAGTGCATAGGTCTTGTGGAGTCTCGACTGACCTAACCACACCACTGGTGACTTCCTACAAAAAATGTGGCGCCAAAGTCACCACCTATGTACTTTAACTCCGTAAAGTACATGGTCTCATCTATCATCTATGGAAAGTTGTAAAACATTCCTGTGAGATGGATTTTTATCACCCTAAAATTATTGTGCACTATTTTAGTGTGAAGAGCTTTTTTCCTGGGTACCATGGTTCACCCCAAGCTCATCTTTTGCTAAATTCTCCGATTTAACAAAAGATATGTCTGCCTCCGAATATTCCAGTTCAGCCCCAGACTTTGAGTTTACTTCTTAACACTCCGGTTAAGTCAAAACTCACCAGATACAGTAGGATTTACCACTAAGCTCTCCGGCTTAGCCTTCTATCCTAACTCAGCCCGAGTTTATGTACACTTCATATGTTGGATCCATTACTAACAACAACCAGGCTCATCTAGAGTGAGATACTACTTACTATTGCCATGTAAAACCTTATTAAATCCATGGAATGCTCCACTCATTCCCAAGGGGTCTTACGACTTATAGGGTTTACATGCACATGAACTTTGTAAGCAAAATAGCCTGTCATGCAATATTACAATTGCTTATGTCATATGGTAGCAACTAACATGTGCTCACAATCGCACACTTATGTTGAACATAGGCAAGACTACACTTGCAAAATGCTATAGGGCGTCCCCCATGCATGAAATTGTCCAACCAAACTAGTCTTACTGCTAACCTCTAGATTTAGATCACTCCGGAACTAAATCACTCTGTTAGCACTAGCACACCATCATGGTCTTGCTACCTAGAGCTTCTCCGAACTCTGTAATTGGCTTTATCCCAACCTATGGCTATATTTGGTAATTTTCAAAGTTCAAATTTTATCTTGCACACTTTATCACTACAGACAAGTGTACATACAGACCTGCCAAAGAGTCAAGTTACATGCACAAGCCTTGGCGTCCCATTCCACCAAGACTACAATCGATTCCGTGAGAATTTGATGTCCCATACCATCAAATTACCACCAAACCAATTGATGTGACATATAAAAAGGCTCTTTCCCCCCTCGAAAGATCACCACAAACTCTCGAGCAGTGGGATGTCGACGCATGGCAATAAAAAGAAGAGAAAGAACAGTTCTCTTCGATCAACTTCTATAAGGGCATTGAGCATTACATCTCAAGACTATACCCCTTCAGATTTACCTTTGATTTCTACAAATCAATCCTAAATTTGGTATTATTATCTATGCGTATGCTAATCCGTCAAATTAGTACTCCTAGATAAACCATTCAGTTGAGTACTCTAGCAGCACTACTAGCCCCTTTATTCCAAGTAATACACACCTTAGGGATTACTTTTACCAGGCAATCACGTGACTAAATCAAACTAGTCACCACTCCCTAGGCCCAAGTAGTGACACTATTTTGTTACTTTTAACAAGGGCCAGCTTGCCTCTACGGGCCAAGGCCTTTTATTGCTACAAACAGTAAGCAACTTGTTTGGACACGAGGCATAACCACATCAAGACTACGCTTGTACATGGTTCTCATTTGCCAAAGTTCATCACAATCTTCTGGCAACTGTTAAAAGATCGTGAAGGGTTATGAGCACTACGGCTCAATTAGGCTTATCTTGATTTTTCGTGATAAGCACTTCGTCTAATTTGGGCACAACTGACGCCATTGCCGGTCCTCTTAACCCAAGTAAAACACACTGCGGTTTCAGATTTACACTATAGCCAAACTACGTGACTTTGATGGTTAATACTAAGTCTATGCTCAGCTTAAATTTAGTCTCTTCGAACCAAATGTGTGATCACCACATGTGCTACTTTCGAGGCGCTACGGTCATAGACGTGTTCACTAGGCACAACGGCCATAGAACGGCTCTCTTTCGAAGGATTCGGCACTATGTCCGTGGGATTTGTCTCTCTCTTAGCACGCGACGCTACGGCTGTGTGCGGTGGGTCTCTTTCGTGGAAAACGGGCACTACGGCCACACGACACGACGGCCGTGTGGATTTGTTTCGTGGGGTGTGCCGTTGTTTTGTGTGTTTTTTTAAAAAAAAAAATAAAAAATAAAATAAAATAACGGGCCGGGCCGGCCCTTGCCGCTTCGGGCGTGGCCGCCCGCCCGTGGGGAGTGTCCACACGATTGTGGCTGGCCTCCCGCTTCGGGGCGGCCGCCCGTTATTTTCATTATTCAAAAAAATAAATAACGAAAATATATTTAAAAAATAAATGATTTTTTAAACTCTTTTTTTTTTCTTTCTTTCTTTTCTCTCCACCTGCAGCGCTGGTGGCTGGGCTGCTTTGGCCGCTGCCGCCGCCTGGCCGGCCGCCCTTGGCCGGCACCGCCGCCGCTGGCCGCCGCCCGCTGGTGGCTGGCTGGCTGGCCGCCTAGGCCGCCTGGGCCTGGGCGCCTAAGGCTGACCTGGCCCTGGTTTGACGGCATTGTACGCCCTTCCAAGGTGTCTGGACAACACCGACGCCCTCCATCAACGACAAGACACGTCATTCGTGGGGCTGTCTTCGCCTTCAGCAGCAGCTCCACACACCTGCGTAGCCGCTTGGGCTGGCCTGGCCGGCTGGCCGCCGCCTGGCCGCTAGGCTAGCCTTCCGTTGCACAGCGCAGCCATTAGAGCCTAGCGCTTGGGCTCTACGCCCCTCAGACGTGCTCTTCGCCCCCAACTTCAATGCAAAATGACGTTTTCATGCCCAGTGGTCATTGTGGGGCTGGTCTGCGCTGGGGCTGCTCTTCGATGTTCGCTGGGGGCTGCTCTTCGCCCCTTCAAGGCGGGTTCCCCAGTCAGCCCCTTCAAGGCGGGTTCCCCACTCAACGCAAGAGGCGACTTCTCCTTCTTCGCAGTGGGGCTGTTGCTTCGCCCCCCCACTCAACGCAAGAGTATTTCTCTCTCTTCACAGTGGGGCTGTTGCTTCGCCCCCCCTCCATTCCCCCACACAGTATAGAGAGTCGATTTTTCTCTCCTACCAAACGAATTCAGTTTGCAGACCATTTCAACGCAGAGAGAGAATAAAAAACGAAAATTGCTTACCTCCATTGCTTGCTGTGTGTGACGGAGAGAGAGAGAGAGAGAGAGAGAGAGAGAGAGAGAGAGAGAGAGAGAGAGAGAGAGAGAGAGAGAGAGAGAGAGAGAGAGAGTTCTTCCCCTCCATTCTTCCATGGCCGCCTCCCTCCACACCCTCCATTCGAGATAAGGATAAGGAGACGAATGGTCAAAAACCATCGAGTGGGCTCCGGTCCCCCCGTCACGCGCGAGCTCTGACAATCCCATCGAACCACGCTCTGATACCAGTGTTACATATCCGTAACGCCGCTACGGGCGTTACCACAAGAGGGGATGGCCTCTGGCTCACCACCCAGCCATAGAGGAAGAATGAGGATTGCCCCTCATCCCCCAGGCTATAGAGTGTGTGGCTTGCCGTCCACACTAGCCTGGTCGCTCATGACTCCGCATGGGCGTCCTCTCCCACTGAACCCCGGACATGGCCATCCGGTCTACCGTCGGTCATCACAGGCATTACAGCCTACATGACAGTATGCTTGATAAATACTTTGGTATGGTAGATAGGCTAGTGATGTGGAAAATAAAAGTGGGCCTTCATGCTCACATGGATTTTAATTGTATTATTAATATAGTATTCACCATAAGGCTACAAGTTGGGGAGTGTGGAAGGCATGTGGAGGAGTGTGTGTAGGTGCATAATTGGGAAAGATTCTTCTAGAATGCCTACATGGAAGAGGAGAATTCTGCCATGTGTAAGTGGGATCTCCACCTACATGCCACTTAGACTTGGCTATTATCTCATTACACTTTCAAAGTAAAAAATTCTTCAATTTAATAATCAATACAAGACTTAGCCTAAGAGGACAATTGATGGTGACATCTACCCTTATGTCACTGATGAAGGATTGAAGATTTTTATGTTGTAATTTGTAACAATGGAAGAGAGGGTGATTCTCCATCTATAAAAGGAGCCCTCCTCTCCCTTTCAAATCAATGAATGAAGCCTCCTCAATTGAGCATTTTGTGTCATTGCCATTCTCTTCAAACCCTTATTCAAACACTCTCTTTACATGTGAATATCTCATTTAGCATTAGCTTCTCATGCTTAACCCAATTTTGGACCTCTTTGATGATTCATGATAAGTGGGATAAGGAGTTATTATCTTGGTGTCCTGTGACTTTTCAAGGTAGCCCTTGCCTTATTGCCGCCCTCCTTTGGAGGTACCAATGGTTTTAGCGGTAATAAGCATGTGAAAAGACTTTGGGGACCATAGGTAAATCTTTACGATTGTCCGCTGAGCAATGTTAATCCTTACCCTCTAGCGTGAATCATGAAGGAGATGAAAGACAAGAGGCTATGTAAAAATTGAGGTTTCATGCAAAGAGAGGGAAGTGTAGTTTTTGTGGTCGAATACCCAAATTTCAACCAGTAATTACTCATCACTCGGGTATTGGTTTCTAAAATTGATCATATGGCTATAGGAAGCTCTTTATATGCTCTTTTCACTCATGTAACTAATTTCTTAATCCTTTACTTCATTGATTATCAGAATTTCTCCCAAAGTTGTTAACTTTTAGGCGAATTTTGGCAGTTTTATAGTCTTGTAGCTCATAACTTTTCGCTCGATTGCCCGTTTTGGAAAGTTTTTATATAGGCGCGAAGCTCTCTTCAAGCTCTACATACATATGTAATCCTCTTTTGTACAGTCTATATGGATTTTAAACTGCAATTCTCTGTGTATCTCTGTTTTTAGAGACTTTTGGCCATTATTTCTTCTTAATAAGATTAATTCTTCTTAATCTCCTGTCAAAAAGCAAATCCCGTGTATCTTATCCTCTTGTAAGTGATTACATATTCTTTTACTTTAAGATGTTCTGTCCAAATCGCCCAAATCAGATTTTCCAAAAGGAAGGAGAGTCAGTTTCTGCCTTTTCAGTGAGGTATGAAGCCTTGTTCATCAAATATCAACAAGCGGCTTTACATGTTGGTGCTTATTCTTTTTCACCTTCTATGGGAGATTCAAAGAGTTCTTTAGCAATGGAGCACCTTAAGATGAGCAAGTTTATCATGGCTTTGGATCTCCGCTTGCATGGAAAAGTTCTTAGCAAAGATCCCACTAATTTTAAAGAGGCTCTTCGTATTGCTTTGAAGAAGGAGGCCACTCTTCATATTAAGTCCACATTCCAATCTTCTCCGAGTGTGCTGACCCCACCACGAGTAGAAATAGCCTCAACATCTCAGGTCCTTGGATCATAACATTGCACAACTTATGGCACAGTTTGCTGATTTGAAGTGACACTTACTCAACGCAAGGCCACCTATGGTTCCACGAGTTGAGGATAAACCTAGGGATAGAAGTAGTGTCACATGCTATGAATGTTAAGAGAAGGCGCACTATCGCACTGAGTGTGTAAAATTGAGGAAAAGAGAGGATAAAAGTTTAGTACTTTTAGAGGAAACATGCTCAGAAGAAGAAGAAGAGGAAACATTGATGCCATTAAAGGCAAAAAGGGGTCGTAAAACTAGGAGCTAAGAAGAAGAAGAACAAGAGAAATCTGAAGAAGAGGAGAAAAATAAGAAGAAGAAGAAGTCGTCTAGGAGAAAAATTAGACAATCTGACTTTCCTCTTGGATAAGGATCTCTTAGTTATGACCTCTTAATAGATCTTAGGGAGAAAACAGCATAAATCACATTTGGGCAACTTTTGGCACTCTCTCCAAAGCTCAGAAAGGAATGGGATAAGCTGGCTAGCACAAGGGAATCTAAGAAAAAGAAGAAGAGGGATAATGGGACTCCTATGGCTCAAAAGGTGGATATTGATGTAGGAGATGATGTGTCTGTGATTGATGTTATCACTGAGGGGCAAACAATTTCTAATGCATACATTGATGGAGGTGCATCAATCAATGTCATGAGTGAAAAAACAATAAAAGATGCCGATTTAAAGTTGTCTTCTACTAACTCTCCCTATCCCATCAAACTTACTGATAATACTAGGGTGAAAACCTTTGGTATTGTCAGGAATTTGGGAGTGGATGTATGTGGTATTTTTGTGCCTACAACTTTCCAGGTCATTTCTACAAAGCCTGATGCTAGGGCTTACCCAATGATATTGGTTAGGCCATGGCTTCCCCAAGTGAAGGCAATTCAAAAGTGGGAGACAGGTGATCTTATTCTACAAGGTGAGAATAAGAAGGTCCACTACAACGTCAAGAGTTGTCGCAAGAAAGTGGTAAGAGGTGAACCTTCAACTTCCAAAAGTTCAGAGTCAAAGTCATCCGATGAAGAGGAGATAAGTGGTAGCTCCGAGGATTCCATCTCAGAAGGGGAGGCGGAGGGAGTTGAATTTGGTCTTTCCCTGGGAAGGGATCGAGGGGATGCTGAAGACAATGGAGCCTTGGAAAGGGAAGCTTCTTCAACCATGTTGAAGAAAGGAGATGTGGACCTCACTAGTCTTCACCACAACAGAATGAACTTCTTCTTGATGAGTCCATAGCAGGTACTGAAAGGGAGAATTACTTTAAAATGTTGGATGGATTTCCTAATCTTTTTGCAAACCGCTACTCACAAGTATGCCAAGTTACCCTAGTAGAGCACAAGATTGATCTCAAGCCCCAAATAGGCCAGTGGTATAGCGGCTAAGGCGTTTGGGAGTAGTGCAAGCAGAGGTGCTTAAGAACGAGATAACTAATTTACATGAAGCTGGATTTATTTTTCCAGTAGAGAATTCAGAGTGGATTTCCTCAATTGTAGTCACTCCCAAAAAGGGTGGAAAATGGCATGTGTGTGTGGACTTTCGCCCTCTGAGAATGCATGCACAAAGAGGGATTATTATCCTCTACCCTTTCAGGATGAGATTTTGGACCAAGTTGCTGGTCATGAGTTGTATTCAGTGTGTGATGGATACTCTGAACACTTTCAAATCCAGATTTGTGAAGAAGATCAAAGGAAAACCGCATTTATCACCCCTTGGGGAGTGTATGCCTATAAGGTGATGCCATTTGGCTTTACCAATGCACCAGCAACTTTTCAACGCTTCATGAGTCAGGTATTTGCACCTTACTTGGGAAAGTTTATAAGGGTCTTTTTGGATGATTTTTGCATTTATTCAAGCCGCATGGATCACTTGGAAAAGTTGAGGTTGGCCTTGTAAAGTATTGATGATGCAAAAGGGTGTCTTAATCCTAGAAAATGCCGCTTGGCATGAAGGAAGGTGGTTCTCTTGGGACATGTAATCTCAGAAGAAGGCATAGAGATGGATCCTGAGAAGGTGCAGGCAATTGTGGCCCTCCCACCACCTACTAATGTAAGGGAGGTAAGGAGGATTTTGGGTAAAACAAAGTATTACCAACGCTTTGTTGACAATCTCAGAAGAAGGCATAGAGATGGATCCTGAGAAGGTGCAGGCAATTGTGGCCCTCCCACCACCTACTAATGTAAGGGAGGTGAGGAGGATTTTGGGTAAAACAAAGTATTACCAACGCTTTGTTGACATGTCCTCCTCACCTCCCTTACATTAGTAGGTGGTGGGAGGGCCACAATTGCCTGCACCTTCTCAGGATCCATCTCTATGCCTTCTTCTGAGATTGTCAACAAAGCGTTGGTAATACTTTGTTTTACCCAAAATCCTCCTTACCTCCCTTACATTAGTAGGTGGTGGGAGGGCTACAATTGCCTGCACCTTCTCAGGATCCATCTCTATGCCTTCTTCTGAGATTGTCAACAAAGCGTTGGTAATACTTTGTTTTACCCAAAATCCTCCTTACCTCCCTTACATTAGTAGGTGGTGGGAGGGCCACAATTGCCTGCACCTTCTCAGGATCCATCTCTATGCCTTCTTCTGAGATTACATGTCCCAAGAGAACCACCTTCCTTCATGCCAAGCGGCATTTTCTAGGATTAAGACACCCTTTTGCATCATCAATACTTTGCAAGGCCAACCTCAACTTTTCCAAGTGATCCATGCAGCTTGAATAAATGCAAAAATCAAAAGACCCTTATAAACTTTCCCAAGTAAGGTGCAAATACCTGACTCATGAAGCGTTGAAAAGTTGCTGGTGAATTGGTTAAGCCAAATGGCATCACCTTATAGGCATACACTTCCCAAGGGGTGATAAATGAGGTTTTCCTTTGATCTTCTTCACAAATCCGGATTTGAAAGTGTTCAGAGTATCCATCACACACTCATGACTTGCAACTTGATCCAAAATCTCATCCTGAAAGGGTAGAGGATAATAATCCCTCTTTGTGCATGGATTCTCAGAGGGCGAAAGTCCACACACACACACGCCATTTTCCACCCTTTTTGGGAGTGACTACAACTTGGAAAATCCACTCTGAATTCTCTACTGGAAAAATAAATCTAGCTTCAAGTAAATTAGTTACCTCATTCTTAAGCACCTCTGCTTGCACTACTCCCAAATGCCTTAGTCGCTATACCATTGGCCTATTTGGGGCTTGAGATCAATCTTCTGCTCTACTAGGGTAACTTGGCGTACTTGTGAGTAGCTGTTTGCAAAAAAAGGTTAGGAAATCCATCCAACATTTTAAAGTAATTCTCCCTTTCAGTACCTGCTATGGACTCATCAAGAAGAAGTTCATTCTGTTGTGGTGAAGACTAGTGAGGTCCACATCTCCTTTCTTGAACATGGTTGGAGAAGCTTCCCTTTCCAAGGCTCCATTGTCTTCAGCATCCCCTCAATCCCTTCCTAGGGAAAGACCAAATGCAACTCCCTCCACCTCCCCTTCTGAGATGGAATCCTCGGAGCTACCACTTGTCTCCTCTTCATCGGATGACTTTGACTCTGAACTTTCGGAAGTTGAAGGTTCATCTCTTACCACTTTCTTGCGTTGAAGGTTCATCTCTTACCACTTTCTTGCGACGACTCTTGATGTTGTAGTGGACCTTCTTATTGTCACCTTGTAGAATAAGAGTTCATCTCTTATCACTTTCTTGCGACGACTCTTGATGTTGTAGTGGACCTTCTTATTGTCACCTTGTAGAATAAGATCACCTGTCTCCCACTTTTGAATTGCCTTCACTTGGCAAAGCCATGGCCTACCCAATATCAATGGGTAAGCCCTAGCATCAGGCTTTGTAGGAATGACTTGGAAAGTTGTAGGCATAGAAATACCACATAATCCACTCCCAAATTCTTGACAATACCTAAGGTTTTCACCCTAGTATTATCAGCAAGTTTGATGTGATAGGGAGAGTTAGTAGAAAACTTTAAATCGGCATCTTTCATTGTTTTTTCACTCATGACATTGATTGACGCACCTCCATCAATGTATGCATTAGAAATTGTTTGCCCCTCAATGATAACATCAATCGTAGACACATCATCTCCTACATCAATATCCACCTTTTGAGCCATAGGAGTCCCATTATCCCTCCTCTTCTTTTTCTTAGATTCCCTTGTGCTAGCTAGCTTACCCCATTCCTTTCTGAGCTTTGGAGAGAGTGCCAAAAGCTGCCCAAATGTGATTTGTGCTGTTTTCTCCCTAAGATATGTTAAGAGGTCATAACTTAGAGATCCTTGTCCAAGAGGAAAGTCAAATTGTCCAATTTTTTTCCTAGACGACTTCTTCTTCTTCTTATTTTTCTCTTCTTCAGATTTATCTTCTTCTTCTTGGCTCCTAGTTTTACGACCCCTTTTTGCCATTAATGGCATCAATGTTTCCTCTTCTTCTTCTGAGCATGTTTCCTCTAAAAGTGCTAAACTTTTATCCTCTCTTTTCGTCAATTTTGGACACTCAGTGCGATAGTGCCCCTTCTCTTGACATTCATAGCATGTGACACTACTTCTATCCCTAGGTTTATCCTCAACTCGTGGAACCCTAGGTGGCCTTGCGTTGACTAAGTGTAACTTCAAATCAGCAAACTCTGCCATAAGTTGTGCAATGTTATGATCCAAGGATGGAGCTTGTACTTGAGATGTTGAGGCTATCTCTACTCGTGGTGGGGTCGGCACACTCGGAGAAGATTGGAATGTGGACTCAATATGAAGAGTGGCCTTCTTCTTCAAAGCAATACGAAGAGCCTCTTTAAAATTAGGGGGATCTTTGCTAAGAACTTTTCCATGCAAGCGGGGATCCAAAGCTATGATAAACTTGCTCATCTGAAGGTGCTCCATTGCTAAAGAACTCTTTAAATCTCCCATAGAAGGTAAAAAATAAGAAGAAGCAACAACATGTAAAGCCGCTTGTTGATATTTGATGAACAAGGCTTCATATCTCACTGAAAAGGCAGAAACTCACTCTCCTTCCTTTTGGAAAATCTAATCCAATTGTAATCGTAAAGCATTTGGTGACTCCACTGTCCCAAATCTCTCCTTCATTGCTTTGGTCAACCTTTTCCAATCATTCTTGGACTCCTCTGGCAAAGCCTCATGCCAAGTTAAGGCCACACCCTCCAAAAAATCTAGAAGTATTTCTACCCTCTCCTTCATAGACCAACCCGTCAAGCGGCATGCTCGGTTAAACTCTTGGAGATAACTCCCCGAGTCTTCTCTTTCCGATCCTTGGAACACCGACATGTTAAACATCTTGCACCAAAAGATGAGTAGCAACAAAGGAAATTTACTTATTTCAAAATAACTTTTCTTTAATCATGCGGGACCTTGAGGTTAAAATAGAATAATTCTAAGTAAAACCTGCCTGCCGTCTCCACCAAAAGATGTGACACAAAGTTGGGGTTTTGACTTAGGTCACTTCTTAGAATCAAAACACACTTGTATGAAACCTCACAGCCTCCTCACCTCCCTTTCTCTCCCTAGGTTAAGATAAAGATAAACACATCAAAGGTGAGATCATAATTCATGGAAGGAAAGATGAAAGGCTCAGGAGAGAAGAAAGAATTTCTGCCAGTCTTGCAGCTCCAAACAAGAGGGCAATTCTTTGTTGGAAGAAAATCTTCCGACTCAGGATTATGTGAACGGAAACATACGAGGAATGTTGGTAAGGTTCATCTATTCGAATTGGGCGACTTGGACGGAACATCTTGAAGTAAAAGAATATAGCAATCACTTACAAGAGGATAAGATACATGGGATTTGCTTTTTGATAAGAGATTAAGAAGAATTAATCATTATAAAGAAGAAATAATGGCCAAAATTCTATAAAAATAGAGATACACAGAGAGTTGCAGTTTTAAATCCATATAGATTGTACAAAAGAGGATTACATACATATGTAGAGCTTGAAGAGAGCTTCGTGCCTATATAAAAACTTTCAAAAACGGGCAACCGAGCGAAAAGTTATAAGCATTTTACTACAAGACTATAAAACTGCCAAAATTCGCCTAAAAGTTAGTAACTTTGGGAGAAATTCTGATCATCAATGAAGTAAAGGATTAAGAAATTAGTTACATGAGTGGAAAGAGCATATAAAGAGCTTCCTAGCCATATGATCAATTTTAGAAACCAATACCCGAGTGATGAGTAATTATCGGTTGAAATTTGGGTATTAGACCACAAAAACTGCACTTCCCTCTCTTTGCATGAAACCTCAATTTTCACATAGCCTCTTGCCTTTCATCTCCTTCATGATTCAAGCTAGAGGGTAAGGGTTAACATTGCTCAGCGGACAATCGTAAAGATTTACCTATGGTCCCCAAAGTCTTTCCACATGCTCATTATCGCTAAAACCATTGGTACGTCCAAAGGAGGGCGACAATAAGGCAAGGGCTACCTTGAGAAGTCATAGGCCCACCAAGATAGTAACTCCTTATTCCACTTATCATGAATCATCAAAGAGGTCCAAAATTGGGTTAAGCATGAGGAGCTAATGCTAAATGAGACATTCACATGTAAAGAGAGTGTTTGAATAAGGGTTTGAAGAGAATGGCAATGACACAAAATGCTCAATTGAGGAGGCTTCATTCATTGATTTGAAAGGGAGAGGAGGGCTCCTTTTATAGGTGGAGAATCACCCTCTCTTCCATTGTTACAAATTACAACATAAAAATCTTCAACCCTTCAATGACATAAGGGTAGATGTCACCACCATCAATTGTCCTCTTAGGCTAAGTCTTCTATTGATTTATTAAATTGAAGATTTTTTGACTTTGAAAGTGTGATGAGATAATAGCCAAGTCTAAGTGGCATGTAGGTAGAGATCCCACTTACACATGGCAAAATTCTCCTCTTCCATGCAAGCATTCTAGAAGAATCTTTCCCAATTATGCACCTACACACTCCTCCACATGCCTTCCACACTCCCCAACTTGTAGCCTTATGGTGAATACTATATTAATAATACAATTAAAATCCATGTGAGCATGAAGGCCCACTTTTATTTTCCACATCACTAGCCTATCTACCATACCAAAGTATTTATTAAGCATACTCATGGCATTTACAATATGTGCACCCTAAATCAAGTAAAACCATTATATTTGAAGATAGAATGGTGTTTATCAGGGTAGCCGCCAAGCCACCGCATCACCATGCCGTTATTCTATTGTGGACGCCACAATCTTCTTGAACAAGCTTCCACCTTATTACCATTGAGAAACCATCAAAATATGTACAAAATTGAAAATGAAAGATATCAATTTTTCATGTCACAGTACCCATGTACATATACCTTATATCTGAGAAACTACCATCCCAATCTACATGTGTACCCATGTACATATACCTATATCCCAATCTCATAGAAAAATCCATAATTTATTATGGACTTTATGTACCTAAGTATCCTCCTAGATGAATCTAAGTGTGGATTTCTTGGGGCCTACATCATAAATTTACTCACCAATTTAACAACATAGGTCAAATCTGACCTTATGATAATCATGTAGATCAAACTCCCTATGTGCCTATATATAGAGGGATCCTCCTAACATCTATAGACAACTTTGTTTTCCATTCCAATGGTATTGAATTGGTTTACAACCTTTTCCCCCATACTTAAAAGCATATTTTCTCTTTAAAAGACAAATCTATCCCATGATCTATTGATGACTTCTATGTCGAGGGAGTATCGCAGCTCACCCAAAACTTTCACTTCAAACTTCTTCTTAAGAATCATCTTCATCTCATGTATATCATCATTCCTGATGTTTGTGATAATCAGATCATCCACATATATGACCACTAGCATAATCTCAATATTAGTCTTTCTTACATAGAGTGAGAAATCCGCTTCAAATATCTAATAGTGACAAGATACTCTCTTATCTTGTCTGGCCATGCTCTAGGTGCATGTTTCAAGCATGTATGTATGTATTTACACACATACATACATACCCATACATAGACACACACACACACACACACACACACACACACACACACACACACACTCTTTCATAATAAAATATTCATCTCTTATGCATACCTCTATGCATGAAATTCAATTATGCATAATATAAAAATCAATTTCTCTAGGATTACAATGAATATCTTTCAATAAATCTAGGATGATAATTCCTAGAATATGGTAGGAAGTCCTCTTTTCATGATTTGAATGAAATTTTATAAAAATTTTGCCATAGCTCCGCTGCTATGACTGATAAATCTCAATTTTTCTAAGGGATAAAGCTTATCATTAAGAAAATAATTAGAATGATCCTTAATTGGATCATTAATCCATAATGGATTGAATCATCAATATTCATGAAATACATAAACTAAAAGCATAGAAAAAAGCCATTAATTTGATCTCAAGTATAGATTAATCTTGGATTAAGGAAAAGCTTTATGAAAAGCTTCATTTGGATTGAGAATGGGTCATGAGTATGACCATTTCTTGAGTGAGAGAGAGAAATTACATAAAAACCATTTGAATTAAGCATAAATAAAAATTTATGTAATTCTTAACTATCATTAATCAATTAACTTCAATAGCATTCATCAATTTATGTAACTCTTCACTACCATTCATCAATTAACTTCAATAGCATTCAAAAACCATTCCAAATAAGCTTCTCAAGCTTGAGAGGGGTTGAGAAGAGAGAAGCATTGAGAAATTATAGAAAAGATCAAAATTCACCATTTACCTTACAAATTGCTTGATTCTTTGTTCACGGTAGAGGCCCCCAACCAATCAATTGGTTAAGTATGTTGATGGAGCCACCAATGGAGATTGAAGAAAGAGGGAAGTTCCAATTTCTTCAATTTGGAGAGAATTTTAGAGAATAGTAGAAACTAGCATTATTTTAGCATAACTCTAGTATAGTAAAATTCTTCTATTTTTTTCAAAGGACTCATGTTCTATTTATAAGAGAGTGAAGCTCTAACCAAAGCTAACTGAATTCTAGAATTTTTCAAATTTAGTTTGGTTGAATTTGGACTAGATTTGGATCTAGTTTGGTTACTTTTTAATTCGGTTTGGTTCCATTTTGATTTGGTTTGGTTCAAGAGAGAGGAGAGATAAAAATATCACATTATATTTGAGTTTAAAACTCATTCAAGCATGTGAAATATGCACCTCCTTTAAAGAATTCCCCTTCCTTACATATGTGTCAAAATGGAATGATTATACCCAAAATATCTCATATTTTTAATATTGCTCATAGTTTTTTACTAATAAACCTTGTACATTTTCAACTCTTCATCTTATGTGAGCATTTACTCATTTTTGGATCTCATTTTTTTGATATTACTCATAGTTTTTTACTAATAAACCTTGTACATATTCAACTCTTCATCTTATGTGAGCATTTACTCATTTTTGGATACTCAATTTATCTCATTTTTTTGATATTACTCATAGTTTTTTACTAATAAACCTTATATATATTCAACTCTTCATCTTATGTGAGCATTTACTCATTTTTGGGTATCTTCTTTTACAAATTGGATTTATCTCCTCCCTACACATGGATTGATGCTATTGGCCCATAGGAACCTTAATTGGACCATAATCCAAATTTTTTTGAAAATTTAGACCCTTAGGCTAAGGTCCTTTATACCCATTTCCAATAAATTCCAATTGCACATTGGAAAGTTCTTTTTGAATTTCTATTTCAGGGGAACTTATTTTAATAAGATGAGTTATTTTTCTATCCAAAATATTCTCTCTCTAGAATATTTTCTCTCTCTATGTTAAAACAGTTAGAAACAAGATCTGTTATATTCCTGAAGAGGGATTTAATTACATGGGAAGATACTAGACATCAAAAAGGGGTTGGGGGAGGCATCTTACAACACCAATGACTGACCGCTTCGACGGCCTCGGTACCAACTCCCAAGTGTTGTTCTTCTCGATGGCATCAAGTTCCACCTGCATGGCTTTTCTCCAAGTATCCTATGAAAGGGCTTCCTTTACGGAAGTGGGCTTTGTATCCCACATGATACGAGACATCAAAGCATAGTTCACCTGAAGAAGCTCCGTCGTGTTGCTGAAAGCTAGTCTTGCATACCTCATGCACTGATAGAAGATGAAAACCCAGAGCAGGGACATAAAGAACACGGGAAGCATGCTTGCCCCCCTTTCCGTCGGGAATAATCTCCATCCGGCCCTCACTATGTATCGAAATAGTGGAGTTATCGCCAATAAAGATACGACCTGACTGCCGTTTAAGATCTAGAAAGAAGTCACAGGATGGAGTCATGTGCCTGGAAGCACCACTGTCGAGAATCCATTCCCGGGTATCCTTTGCACTGAAGCCAACTGCCTCCTTGCTCGAAGATGATGAAGCATCGGAGTCCACCATCTCTAAGTGCACAAATGCCGGAGTCTTCGCAGATGAGGCTGAGGAATCAGCACTCTTCCCTGTCCGCTTAGGGCACTTCCTCCAGTAGTGGCCTTTCTCGCCACAATCATTACAAGATCTTTCGGCCTTTAGCTTCTCTCGTCGTTCTGGATTAGGCTTCTTCTCAGAGGACTTCTCCGGTGAAGCCTTCCCTTTGCCCTTGTTAGTATTACGGCCTTTCGACCGTTGGCCAGTTAAGGCCTCCGAACCTCCGCCGTGAGGAGGGTTCGTGAAACGTTCCTCCAGGTCCAAGACCATTGGCACAAGCTCCTCCTAAGTAATGGTGCTGAGCCTGCCACTCGTGATGATCAACGAGGAATAGAAAGCAGAATACTGACCAGGCAAGTGGGAAAGTAAAGTGATGGCCATATCTTCGGATGATATCTCTTTCCCAGCTTGAAGGACTTCCTGCTGAAGGGCCTGCAGCTTGTTGATGTGTTCCCGCATCGACGAAGACTTTGCAGGGTTCATAACCGGGCGCATCTGCACTTCCAAGGATATCCGTTTCATGGGTGACACCCTGTTATACAAAGAAGCCAAGTGCTCCCATATGCCTCTTGCCAGCGTCATGTGCTTCACATGGTTGATCACTTGTGGTGTGCAATTGAGGAAAATAAACAACCGGACCCTGGCGTTGACACGATCCCACATGTGTGCCTGTGCCTCTCGGTCCTTCCTCATCGATAATAACTCCCCTTCCTCAGCTTCCGACCGTGGCACCCCTATGATAATAAAATCAGCAAGGTCATATGACTCCAGAACCGACTCCATCATGACCTTCCAGATGCTGTAATTTGACCCGTCCAACTGACGATCCACTGGGAACGTGGGGAGAGTCGGAATCTTCACGTGCTTCTCAGCCATCTCTAGTAAATCTGCCATCGCGAAGAGTAACCTGAAAGGGTGGGTGGGTGGGGAAAAAAAATCTGAAAATCTGCAAGTGGCTGTCCAGCACCTTTGCCCGCCTTCCTCTTGCACCTTCTCTTCCCATTCAGCCCGAAACAGTCCACCAATCAGCAGCCTAACGCTCCCCCTCTCGCTCTGAAAACGCCCAAGATCTGTCTAGAGCCTATGGCTCTGATACCATGTCAGAATATGCAGTGGAAATGATAACCAAACTTGGGTAGACAAGAGCAAGTAGACTGCAGAAAATAAACAGCACAAGAAACACAGAGAGATAGGTGTGTAAACTCTTCTCTATACACAAGATCCCGAGAAAACTGAATGAGGAAGTGGTGGGGACTGAGGGGCTATATATACATCCCAGGAAGGGCAGTCGGCCAGCAGATGTAGTGCCCACGACTGATGAAAAAGTCCCACGACTGCATAAATGTAGTTGGCCAGTAGACAGATGCCCATGACTGATGAAATCCAGTCGGCCAGCAGCCCAGTAGCCCAGTAGCCCACGACTGATGAACATCTAGTCGGCCAGCACTGGAGTGCACTTGGCATCCTCTGGCAGCCCTCCCACCACTAGGAAAAATGGAAAAAAATAGGGAAAAAATACGGGGAGTGTGGAAAAATGATAAAACACCTCATAAGGGCGGGCACACCCCCACAACAAAGGCCCTTGTGTATAAAAATAGACAGGAGATGACTTCTAACAACCCTCACCACATATCTAGCTTCAACACTTGTATACGAAATAGATGAATGCTAGAGAGTTAAATCACTTATAAGTTCAAGCATAAAATCATGCTGAAAGAATCACATTTCCATGTTTCGACAAGTAGCCAATAGCTTGTATTCTATGAGCATTTAAAAGGCTTCTATTGGCATAAACCTCTCACCATACACTCAAATCAACAAGAACCATTCCAAAAGCATTACATGCATTTTCACATTGCCATATTGAGCCTTGTGAATCCTTAGTTCTATTTGATCAAGAATTTAAAGTGCCATGCATTCGAAATTTTGAGTATATAATATGTCTTGTGATAATCCAAAAAGGTGCAAGTTCTTTGTGGTTGATGCAAGTGCTATTCAAGAAATAACAGTGAGCCAATGCTTTAATAGGAAAATTGGGATGGATTTATTGGTGGTGGATGATTAGAGTGGGACATTGGTGGAATTTTGAGAGGCTAATGTATACCTAAGGGTTAAGCCTTATGAACCTTAGTCTTCTTACTAAAAATAGTCACGTACGCCTTTATATAAAAAATATTTTGAGGTGCACACATGGCAGAACAAGATACTATATCAAAATGTTGGTCAAACTTAGCACGCCAAGGAATGGTAGGTCATATACTTAGCACGCCAAGGACGCCACTGCCCACCACAAGGAAAAAGAAACTAAGCAATACAAGAAGGGACATAGATGCAATTTTGAGAGGCTGATGTATACCTAAGGTTAAACCTTAGGGTTAAGCCTTATGAACCTTAGTTTTCTTATTATTAAAAGTAGACATGTACCCTTTTAAATAAAAAATATTTTGAGGTGCATACATGGAAAAACAAGATACATCGAAACACTGGTCAGGCTTAGCACGCCAAGGACACCACCACCCATAAGGGAGAAGAGACTAAGCAATATGGCTAGGAGAAGGCCAGTGAGGCTCACCATAATGGACAGATAGCGTGTTATATCCTCCAGGTTATGGCAAGAGCCGCTAAGGGGAGAAGGTCATGGGGGCCAACCACACCACACTTAGGAGAAGGCCAAAGATGGCATAGACAATGCCTTCCAACAGGTAAAGGCTACACATTTGAGAAAATTCCTACATGTAATCCTTCTCCTCCTCATTGCTATAGATGGAAATAATTGATAGATGGAAGTGTGCCACTACACGTACTCATTTCTATTTCACTGGGAGTTGGCCAAGCTAGCACTAAATATATTCTCCCTAGAAGAGGAAGGAGGACGAGCATTTTTTTAATTGAAATAGTTTCCTCCACTATGTACAAAAAGGAGGTAACTATCCCCATTTTAAAAAAAATGATATACTACATACTTAGAGAAGTGTTGCTAAGCCAGTGACACAAGCAACGTCAAAACTAGCTACACATGGCTTGTAGATTGCAAGCATTCCATGATCATGTTGTCTGGATCATCTTATAGTGAGAAGACCTACAAATGGAATGCAAGCCAGTGGGAAGGGAACAATTTTAAAAAAATATCCTCAAGGAGGCCATGCCGGTATGGTCTCCTTGAGGGCATTTTTTTAATTGAAATAGTTGCCTCCCCCCCATATTGAGAAGGCCTACAAGTGGAATGCAAGCCAATGGGAAGGGAAAAAAATGCCCTCAAGGGGGCCATGCCATCGCGGCCTCCTTGAGAGCATTTGTTTCCCTTCCCATTGGCTTGCGTTCCACTTGTAGGCCTTGCCAAGAGCATTGTCAAGAAAATATCCACAATATTGTTGCCAAGAGCATTGCCTTGCACATTACAAGTTCTCAAAACAGTTAATTTTTGCTCACCTACATAGTGGAGGCCACTATTTCAATTTAAAAAAATGTCCTCAAGGAGGCCGTGCCGATGTGGCCTCCTTGAGGAATTTTTTAAATTGAAATAGTTTCTAGAGGAGGATGGCAACAATTTCAATTAAAAAATGCCCTCAAAGAGGCTGTGTTGGCACGCCCTCCTTGAGGGCATTTTTTAAATTGAAATAGTGGCCTCCACCTTGCACTTTACATCTCTCTCGGCATACTTGTCCATCTGAGCATTGCACAGCACACATTATAAGAATTCTTGATTTCTTTCATCTAGAAAAAGCACAAAATCGAAAAGTTAATTCACCAGAAATACTAAAATACTTACACGGATTGCAAAAAGTGAATTTTGGAAGGAATAAAGAAATTCTTATGTATTAAACACGGGAGACTAACTAACTTTGCATTTAAGACAACTACGTGCTCACAACCTTTAACTAACTTCGAGTACAACATCCAAATCTTTGTGTTTTTGAACTTTTTGGGTCTTTATCGCCATTGCAATGTTTTAATGGATGAAGAGGTACTGGATTGTTAGAACGTAGAGAAATAAAATAGCAAAGCCATTAAACAATCCAACAAGAAGCGGTTGTACCATCTTCACCTAGACTTAGAAGAAGAGTATGTTCTTGCTCATAAAAGAAGAAAGGGGGCATGAATAGATGCTATGTAGAGAGAAAGAATGAGGGACATAAGGCTTGCACCATATTGACTTATGGTGTGATGAAGCAATCTATCCCAAATTCTCAATCACAAACTCCACTCCTCCTTTTTCCAATCCAATGCAACTACTAAATTTTGTGGGTGACGGCCAAAAAGGACTACTTGGATACATATCCAGTTAGTTTGCAATTGCAGATATGTGCAAGTATCTATACCAACAAGAGGCAGAAGACAAAGCACATGATCTTGCTGAGTGCTCAAAACTGAAAGAGCTACTTGAGAAAGAGACTCAAGAACTCAAGAAGACACAAGAAAAGCTGAAGAAAGTAAGAACCAAAGCTACCCTATTGGGAGAAAGAGAAAAAAGAAAATTTGCAACCTTGCAAAACTAAAACTTGGCAGTGGAGGATGCAAGCACAGAGTCAAACAAGAAAAGTAAGATTGCTCATGGCTTTAATACTTTGAATTGAATTGTAATATAGGTTTCATGTAGCAATTCAGATAACAACTCTTCGCAGAGACATTTTAAAACTAGACAAAGAGATTGTAAATCCTAATGTCTTGCCAATTAAGCAAATGAAAGGTTTTGTATCTAGCAGCATTACAAAAAATATGATTGAGGAGAAGAAGCACAAGATAATGAAACAAAATGTTGTGAAACACTTTGTCAATAAGTTGATGTGAATGCCATTCACAAAAGGCACTGGATGAGAGTGGAGTGAGTAGAAAAGGTTACACTTCTATCTTCAAAGCTATGTAAACAACCTTGAAAGATCAAAGAATCAAGCATGTGCTTTTGCCAACACCAGAAGAAGTATGGAAGTTGAGAGGCCTTCTTAATTAGCAAGTATGGAAGTTGAGAGGCCTTCTTAATTAGCAAGTGGATGACTACATTGGTTTCTCACACAGGTGGCAGTGTTGAGGGAAATTATAAAGGCACAGAAGGCCATTCGGTTTTCTATTCCCAAAGCACCCTTCCAAAGATTTGTGAAAGAGGTGTGTGATAACTGGTCATTGGGAAAGAGGTGGCAAAGTTCTGCTATATACACGCTGCAAGAAGTTGCAATGGACTACCTGGTTGAGTTCTTTCAAGAAACCATGCTTGTTGCTACCCATGCACACAGGGTTACTGTCATGTATAAAGACATGGAGACCCTGAAGAGGGTACATTGGAGATACGACAAGCTACTTCATCCTATTGAGTGGATTGATGTGAAGAAGATGAGAGACATTTTGATGGTACCACTAGCAAGAAATCCAAAAGATGAGGGAATCAAGATCCAAGAAGTTCCTCATGACAGGGACACAAACGCCAAGGCACTTTATGAGAAGTCTTTGAAGAGCTAGAAGGAGTCTTCATCCAAAGCTTTGTAAGATGAGACTTCCCTTCAGGATATCAAGAACTTGGAAAGAGTAATAGATCTAGGATTGAGTATTATAATTAAAGTGGAGGAGGTTGATGCTGATAGAGAAATTATGCTGTCTAGAGAGTGTGTTAAGATCTTGAGGAATAGAAATGCTGGTTTTAGACACATTGATACTTTCTGCTTGTTGGTAAGTTTCTCACAATTTAGGTCATAGTTGAACATGAGTTTCTTAGAGCATACTATGACTAGTCCTTCTTTTGGCAGCATGTTTAGATCCATACTAGCTCATGATGTCCAAAAAATGACATTTATCTTGGATCCACACTTCTCTATGGCTTTAGGGAATCCAAGAGAGTCAATCAAAAGCTTAGAAAAATGGTTCACATACTGTCAATTTTCTTTGGCCAGTGTGATCCTTTTACCCTACCATTCAGAGTAAGTGAGTTATGCATATCACCTTTAACTTACTAGCATGTCTACTTGTGGAGGTTGACTGTCTGATGTGTCTATTCTTGTTGCAGTCAACATTAGAGCTTGGTGTGCATTGATGTGGCTGACAAGAAATGCTATCTTTCAACTCCATTATAGGGACTCATTAAGAGCTTCATCTGTATACCTTTTCTATTTTAGGTATGTTCCATTTTGTTGAGCTTAGTCTGAAATTGCTAAAAATAAATCTATGTGTTGTATATGTTTGAAGACATTGCTCGACACGCTTGACCATATTCCTCCTAATATAAATCTCCTAGATTCTATTGATCCTATGAGCTTGCCTGTAAGTGTTTCTTTTCCTTCTACATATGTTTGTACTTCATTTGTTTGTAATAAATAGCTTAAGGTTTGTAATGATTATGTAGGTTCTAGAACAAAGAGATGGATTTTCCTATGGATGGAGGACCATGATCCATGGAAAGTACATATTTGATACTTATTTTGACATTGTTAGAACAGAAGTGGTAATTCCAAAAGCCCATTCATTCACAAAGTACAAAAATCAATATGCAATAAAAAAACAATTAAGTCTTTATTATTTTTTATTACAGCTTACAGAAGAGAGCTACAATGATGAATTTGTGGAGAGCTTTAGAGCTCATACAATACGTTCTCTCCTTGATCATTCTCATAGAGCACTAAGAGAAGAGAAGCCTATGCCAAAAACAGGAGATGCCTCAGCAGAGCACTCCAAGGGGAAGGGAGAGAAGGCCATGGCATATGAACTAGAAATTGAGGAGGTTTCTACTAAAGAGGAGGCTGATGCATTACAAGAGAAAGCCATGGAACAGAAGCCTACTACAAAAGAAGAGCCCATGGAAGAGAAGCTTGAAGAAGAAAAACACATAGAGGAGGAGCCTTCTATAGAAGAAAAGCCCATGGAAGAGGAGCCTGCTGTAAAGGAGCCCATGGAAGAGGAGACTATGTAAGAGGAGAGGCCTCTGAAGGATTAGCCTATGCCAGAGGATCAGCTTGTGCCAAAGGATCAACCTCTCCCATCACCTACACAAGAAAATACACCAGTTGATTGAGTTGTAATAAGCACTTGTAATTTTAAATTTTGAAGATGACCTGATGTCATCTGATTACTTTTGTAATGATATGTTACTATACTTGTAATCATTGATCTTGGCAAATATTAACAATCCCATCTAGGATTTCTTTTCATTATATCTTACTTTCCCTTCTTTTCAGTATCTGTTGTATTGTTATTGTAAGATTCTTCCCCCAACCTTCGAGGTATACAGGAGTAAGAACCTCCCTTTCTGATCTTATAATTATTCTCTCTCTAAAATAAAAGAAAGATTCTATTTAAAAAAGGAAGAACCTTTCCCCAGAATACTTCTCAAGAGTCCCACCTGTTTTAAGGATTCAGAACAATGAGTTCAGAAGTGAGAATCGATGTTTTGGATATTAAGGTTTTGGTCTTCATTCAAGTATGGCCCAAAAGAAGTTCTTTATCTCTTGGGAAGTATAAGAAGTTATCTCCCAGATATTGTGGACCAAAGAAAGTAGGTGATTTAGCTTACGAACTTCTTTTATCTCCTCATCTCAAAGTTCTTAATGCCTTCTATAGAAAAATGTGCCAAACCCAAATCATGGAAAGACGGTAAAACTTCAGTGGCAAGTTACCGTTGGCTTCTAAGTTACGTTAGCTCCTTCCTTTATATAAGTCGTAACTTTTACTTGTCGCTCACAGTAATCTTACTCCCATCGATCTCCTTCTTTCTTAATCTCCTTCATGGCTTGGCAACAAGAATTAGTTTTACCCATGATGATTTCTCACCTTCAAGACGCAAGAGAGTCTGTGAAGAAAGATTTTATAGAACAATATGAGCGCTCACTTTTCCCTCACTTGGGAACTTCTGTAAAGCAGACCAAATGGCGGACCTATCAAGACATAACTAGGGTAACACCCTGGGGTCACCAGCACTTTCGTAACAATGTCCGCTTGGCCATGGTTATTGAAGCCTTAGGTTTGGGTCCCTGATACTACTGCGTCATGAGATTAAGGCATCTTGGGTTTCCTGAGCGGGTCTTCGTACTGGCGTGTTTTCTTCCTCATCAGAAGATATGCCTTTACCCCGTTTTTGGATTGCCTCTCAGAGGTCCTTTTGTTAGATCACCTCATACCACTGAGATAGGTGCGGCAATAACCAGCAGAATCATTCCCATAGATGAGTTACCCTATACTTGTGCAGCTTGTGAGTGCTGCTTTTGTGACCATATGATGGACGGGCTTATGGAAGTGTAAAGAGTTCTTCTATCTTTACTGTATATGTTTCAAGAATGAATAAAGTTTAAATCTTGTTCTTATTTTGAATCTTGCTCTCTTTAAGACTTTTCTTGGTGGTTAATCTTGATTAAAATTTTTCTCTAAGTCTCATATTCATGCATCTTGCGAAATTATCCCAGTTTGCGAGATGAGGACATCTCGCATTTTTTAAGTGGGGTAGAATGTAAGATTCCTCCCTCAACCCCTTTTTGATGTCTAGTATCTTCCCCTGTAATCAATCCCTCTTCAAAAATATAAAGACCTTGTTTCTAACTGTTTTAACCTAGAGAGAGAAAATATTCTAGAGAGAGAATATTCAGATTTTGAATATTTTTGGATAGAAAAATATCTCACCTTATTAAAACGAATTCCCCTGAAACAGAAATTCAGAAAGAATTTTCCAATGTGCAATTAGAATTAATTGAAAATGGATATGAAGGACCTTAGCCTAAGGGTCTAGATTTTCAAAAATTTTTGGATTATGGTCCAATTAAGGTTCCTATGGGCCAATAGCATCAATCCATACGTAGGGAGGAGATAAATCCTATTTGTAAAAGAAGATACCCAAAAATGAGTAAATACTCACATAAGATGAAGAGTTGAATATGTACAAGGTTTATTAGTAAAAAACTATGAGTCATATCAAAAAAATGAGATAAATTGAGTATCCAAAAATGAGTAAATGCTCACATAAGATGAAGAGTTGAATATGTACAAGGTTTATTAGTAAAAAACTATGAGCAATATTAAAAATATGAGATATTTTGGGTATAATCATTCCATTTTGACACATATGTAAGGAAGGGGAATTCTTTAAAGGAGGTGCATATTTCACATGCTTTAATGAGTTTTAAACTCTAAAATAATGTGATATTTTTATCTCTCCTCTCTCTTGAACCAAACCAAATCAAAATGGAACCAAACCGAATCAAAAAGTAACCAAACTAGGTCCAAATCTAGTCCAAATTCAACCAAACTGAATTTGGAAAATTCTAGAATTCAGTTAGCTTTGGTTAGAGCTTCCCTCTCCTATAAATAGAACATGAGTCCTTTGAAAAAAGGAGAAGAATTTTACTATACTAGAGTTATGCTGAAATAATGCTAGTTTCTACTATTCTCTAAAATTCTCTCCAAATTGAAGAAATTGGAACTTCCCTCTTTCTTCAATCCCCACTGGTGGCTCCATCAACATACTTAACCAATTGATTGGTTGGGGGCCTCTACCGTGAACAAAGAATCAAGCAATTTGTAAGGTAAATGGTGAATTTTGATCTTTTCTATAATTTCTCAATGCTTCTCTCTTCTTAACCCCTCTCAAGCTTGAGAAGCTTAATTGGAATGGTTTTTGAATGCTATTGAAGTTAATTGATGAATGGTAGTGAAGAGTTACATAAATTGATGAATGCTATTGAAGTTAATTGATTAATGATAGTTAAGAATTACATAAATTTCCATTTATGCTTAATTTAAATGGTTTTTATGTAATTTCTCTCTCTCACTCAAGAAATGGTCATACTCATGACCCATTCTCAATCCAAATGAAGCTTTTCATAAAGCTTTTCCTTAATCCAAGATTAATCTATGCTTGAGGCCAAATTAATGGCTTTTTTCTATGCTTTTAGTTTATGTATTTCATGAATATTGATGATTCAATCTATTAGGAATTAATGATCCAATTAGGGATCATTCTAATTATTTCCTTAAAGATAAGCTTTATCCCTTAGAAAAATTGAGATTTATCAGTCATAGCAGCGAAGCTATGGCAAAATTTTTATAAAAATTACTCATAAAATAATTTCATTCAAAGCATAAAAAGAGGACTTCCTACCATATTCTAGGAATTATCATCCTAGATTAATTGAAAGATATTCATTGTAATCCTAGAGAAATTAATTTTTATATTATGCATAATTGAATTTCATGCATAGAGGTATGCATAAGAGATGAATATTTTATTATAAAAGAGTTACTTTTAGCTTAATTGAAATTCATGCATAGAGGTATGCATAAGAGATGAATATTTTATTATAAAAGTGTTACTTTTAGCATAATTGAAATTCATGCATAGAGGTATGCATAAGAGATGAATATTTTATTATAAAAGTGTTACTTTTAGCATAATTGAATTTCATGCATAGAGGTATGCATAAGAGATGAATATTTTATTATAAAAGTGTTACTTTTAGCTTAAT
Organism: Cibotium barometz; assembly: GCF_041138505.1. Lineage (NCBI taxonomy): Eukaryota > Viridiplantae > Streptophyta > Polypodiopsida > Cyatheales > Cibotiaceae > Cibotium > Cibotium barometz. The sequence continues at coordinate 19,351,968 of NC_141082.1, read as the reverse complement.
TGAATTTCATGCATAGAGGTATGCATAAGAGATGAATATTTTATTATAAAAGTGTTACTAATTTTAGCATAATTGAATTTCATGCATAGAGGTATGCATAAGAGATGAATATTTTATTATAAAAGTGTTGCTTTTAGCATAATTGAATTTCATGCATAGAGGTATGCATAAAAGATATGGGAAGTGATAAGATATGATTATTTTATTATAAAAGTGTTACTTTTAGCATAATTGAATTTCATGCATAGAAGTATGCATAAAAGATATGGGAAGTGATAAGATATGATAAGATGCATATGAGATGAGTTAGGATGTGATAAGATGAGTTAAGAAGTGATAGGATGTGTATGGGATGAGGTAAGAAGTGTATGTGATGGGATAAGATATATATGGGTTGTGATAGGGTGAGAATATGGATGTGAATGTGGATGGGTATGTATGGATGTATGCATGTAGATGTGGATGCATGAATGTGGATGTATGGATGTGAAGAATGAGGATGTGGATGTGGATGCATGGATGTAAATATGGATGTGTATGTATGGATGTATGCATGTAGATGTGGATGCATGAATGTGGATGTATGGATGTGAATGAGGATATAGATGTGGATGTATGGATGTGAATGTGCATGTAGATATGGATGTCTAGATGTGAAGGGGAATGTGGATGTGGATGTGGATGTATGTATGTATGTGGATGTGGATGTATGAATGAGGGCGTGATAATGGATGTATGCATGTGGATGTGGATATGGATGTGTATGTATGAATGTGGATATGGGATGTGGATGTATAAATGAGGATGTGAAAATGTAGATAAGCATGTAGATGTGGATGTATGGATGTGAATGTGGATGTGGATGTGGATGTGGATGTATGGATGTGGATATGGATGTGAATATATGATATGTGATGTGAAGGAATCTGAAGTGAAGAGATGGAAAATGAGGTGATTGGATGAGTACACATATAAATGGAATGTGGAATAAGTAATGTGGATTAATGAGGGATAATGTGAAAAAATGAGAGTTAATATAGAAACTGTATTTGTAAACTGTTTGTAAATGCTGTTTGTAAATGGCTGTTTTATGTCAAGAATGCTGGGGAAGCATTTTGACCGTCTTGTGATTAAGGTCGTGGAGATAAAGTTGCAACTGTTGACGGAGAGTCAATGGAGGACGTCTCGCGTAGCAAAGTCGGCCGAGGTCTTGACCAGCCTCGGTTCGATTAAAATGGTGAGCTTCTGGTACGGTGGATGAGGGACCAAGGAAGCGGCCTATGAGTGAAGCACTAGGTCACCTGCGAAGGATCCTAGAGGGTGCTGACCATACGGTGCTCGGGCTCTGGGTCGCCTAGGATACCCACGCGTGCATCGAGGAAGATATTGGAACAAGGAGTAAGAGTTGTTTTCTAAAATCGGGCATGGATCTGGTTGACTGACCTTGCTGGTCCTCAACGGATGAGTCCATGGCTCTTTATATGGATCTGTTGGTTGATCTTGTTGATCTTCAACGAGAGTCCATCTTGATAAGTGATTATATTGCCGAGTATTATGGGCTAGGAACTATTGAAACGGTCCCTGAGTGGACAGGTGGTGAGCGTTCTAGTTGCCAATGATGCCATAGATACTCTGATGAAGGAATGATGGGAAATTAAATCAACCGGATAAATTGGAAGATTGTGATCAGTGATACTATGGTTTCATTAAAAGATTGTTTTAAAGTTAGCTGATGTTGAGAAAAAGGCAATTCATATTGGGTGTGTAAGTGGTGTGACTAGTTTTATGTTTGCATGAACTTCCGGCTAGGGGGCCTTGGAACTCTTTTCCTTGGTACCTGGGACAAAACCTAACCAAATTCCAAATTGGATCCCATCACTACAGTGGTTGGGCGGTTGGCTAACCCATGGGATCGGATGGGGTTAGGCTGGACTGATGGATCCGTAAATCGAGACTCAACTTTTGTTATTACGATAGATAAAGTAAATCCTAGACAGTAATTGTTCTATGGATAGGAATCAACGGCTGTGCCTCTTGAATGGGGAAAAAAGCGTTGATCCCAATGATCCAAGTGCAAGTTTCTTCCTTGATCTGATCAAGTATCTTGAAGATGCAATTGGATCAGCTTGATCAGAAATGATCTTGACTACGTTAGAGTAAAAAATTTTCCTGGTGGAATCACCCGTGCTTTCCGGTAAAGGAAGTTTTTTCGGGTTCGGTTTTGGAACAACCGACGGATTAGTCTCTTATCCGGATATCCATGGGTGAGGCCCCGAATGTGGGACCCCTGTCCCGCGCGAGAAGTGCTACTTCCGCTGCCAGTATCCTGAATCCGTTACTCGGTGGGAACAGGGATCTCACAGTTATGTTAGTGATTTGTATGACAAACTCAGTATTCAATAAGATAAAGTTGTTTGATTTACCTTTTTGTTATTGAGAATAAACAAAAAGTTCCTTGATACATTGCCCTCTGTCTCCATTAGAATATCATGATGCAATTGTGTTATTGTACAACAGTGCCTAAGCGATATAACAACCAACAACAATCCCTCCTCTTAAATCTTTATATCAAGTGATTAATTTTCACGAAAAGAGTTCAGATTTTTATCCATCAGAACCAATTGATCTCCAATAAGCCTGCTATGTTTAGAATAGAAGGAGAATATAAAATTATGAGATGCAATCATATACTTGATTGCGGTTAAGTTTGCCACCACTTCACAATAGACTTTATTGGTAGTCTTTCTGTCACACAGCCCCATCATCTAGAAAGTTAAGACTTTCTTCAGCACCATTGTCTTTGTAGGTGAGCATTGTTTTGCAGACCTTCATAGGATACTTGCTAAAAAAGTCCACAAAAATTGTTATGAGCATGCAAATATTTACTTTCACAATTCATGTTGCAATGCGTGGCCGTAAGGAACACTGTACTTTCAAAAATAGTTTGGCTCTGTATGACTCAATAATAAAGACATGAGGAATTGGCCAATCCACACTATTCCATGCTAGAAGATCCTGCCCCCTCACAATACCATGTGTGTTTACCTTGTCTAGCAATTGGTAAAAACGGACATAAAAGAATATACCTGATTGTGCTAATTGGGTAGCAGGTCTATCTTTATATTACAAATCCCGAATGCCACCATGTAAACATCAAACAATCCCAGAATGCACTCTATTGGCTACCATTCTTTATAGGATGATGGTTAAATATCTGTGACAGGCGAACATCTTAAATAAAAAAGAAATCAACAATTTTAAGTAATAAAAGGTTGAGGTTTACAAAAAACACTTACAGTTTGGTCTATGTTGTGGAAGATAGTCAGGATAGTCCTATAAGACAAGTTCTTTGTGAATGTAGACACACTGAAACAGTCCTAAAATCCTTCACCCTACCTTTCCATGTTGCCAAAAATGCATTGTTTGATCTTGGTTTCCTTCTTCTATTTGGTTGCATTAAAACCTAGCTTCCTTCCGATACAATCAATCTCTTGCCACTAATTTACTGGAGAAACTCTGTTAGCAATTTCCATAGAGAAAACAGAGGAAGCAGGTTGATGGGGAAAAGAACTCACCTCTATTCCCTGATCCTCTACATTCTGTTCTAGACAGTGTTTTCCACACGCTCATTGATGGTTTCCAGTCGCCATTTCTGAGAATGTGCAGCAGCAAAAGATGATAGAGCATAAAAATTTGAAGAAGCAAGTGGAAGACGTTGCACAAGTGGAAAAACTTGTTTGGGAGGGAACCTTTTTTATCTCTTTGATTTTTTCAAAGATGATGTAATTGCACTCACAATAAAATAATCATGTGCCATTCAAACAAGATCCCTTCATTGAGTTTGCACGATCATATCTTCAATAAAATATATTTTTAGTTTCTTCTTATGAATTACACTTTGTTTTTGCAATTTCTCCAACGTTACGTTGGCCCTTTTGTGATTGGTGGAGAGGGATTTTTTGTTTTGAGCAAAAGGCCCCAAAATGAGCTCCGTTTTTTCCTAATGACATCACATCGCAGATTTATAAAAAATATGAAAGAGTGAATAGCCTTTGGTGGTTTCTACCACTGTTGGATCATGGTTTATGTAGGGGGTCAATGCTACATGCACGAGTCTCTCATGGCCACTTGTAGTACATAAATATTGATTTCCCTTTTCTACTCTAGCGTACACTATTAGAATGAAACATAGTGGAAAGGCAGATTGAAATGGAGTTTTACTATCGGATTGGTTGGTCATGAGTTCGGTAACATCTCTGCACAAGAACTCTGTGCAAATGCCTAAGTGTGTCTCAACATGCCATCTCATTATTTATTGTCTTCCTAGACACCATGATAATGCTACAAGATGTGCTATACATCTTGGTAATTATGATCACCCTTATGAGGAAGGGCTATGCAGGTCCATTAAATAAAAAATCGAGAAAAAGGTATTGTCTTGTGCTACAATGAACCCTTTTACTCCTACAAAGCAATTGGAGATAGCTATGGCTCAAGATGTCATTTTGGACATGCTTGTGGGGGATAAGAAACCTCGCAGTTTGAAGATTGGTGAAGATGAATTTGCATAGTTGCTTGAGTATGTCACTCCAAAAGGAGGATTGAAAGATGTTTGGAGTATGCCAAAAGAGCCGAAAGGGTGGAAGCATGTTAACGTGCTACGTTTTTTTAGGTTTTTAGCAATGCTTAGTGCTAACACAAAAAATGGGCATGTGGTAAAATTTTTACAAATAAAATTAAATTTTTTTGAAGATTATACAGAAATATTCTATTCTTTAAGATATTTCCAATGATGTATAGCATGATAGGAAATTTTGCATTGTGGGTCATCTTTGGATCCAAAAATCATTATATAAAAGTCGTGAAAAAG